>NC_050102.1:18353236-18990967 GCF_902167145.1 Zea mays
CCTAGTTAATTAGCCACCTATTTCTCCCTTTATGCCTAAGGCCTTTCGTCCTAGGTCTAGCGGTCTAGTCCTGACGACCCGTAGCAGTTTCTAGGCAAGTTTTAGATTTTGAAAATTGGTATTCATGGTTTATTGTCCTTCTCTGTGGTGGAATTTGCTCCGATACCAGCTGTGGCAGAACCGCCCGAATTATTCCAGCTTAAGTGCCTAAGTCACGCCTCAGGGGTCGCAACACACTTAAATCGGAATAACCCGTCAGTCCCTCAGATCTAGTCTGATAGAGCCACTTAACCAGGATCAAATTCCACAGTCTCACTCGAAGGTGAGTCACAGAAGAAATACAATAAAACAGGAAACCTCAAATTAAGTGCTAAATTATTACATAGATCGGAGTTTTTGAGTAGCAAATAAGAGTTCACAAAATAAAATGCAGCGGATAATTGATGTTGTCGGTATCGAGGAAATGGGCAAGGCCTAGCCCACTACTCCTCGTGCTCCTCTCCTGCCGGAGCAACATCCCACTCGACCGTCCAACCCGGTGGCAGGGTGGTAGGCCAAGTCACACCATCAACCATTTCCTGAATGGTACCTACAAAAATTATGCCACAAGCAAGGCTGAGTATACTAATACTCAGCTAGACTTAACCGGTGTGAGGAGTCTACTCCTCTACCTCTAGACTATGCAGCTGTTTGGCTGAGGGGTTTGGTTTGCCAAAAGCACTAGCTGTTTCTAAAATCAATTTTTAGCTTTTCAAATTCTATCCTCATTAACTTAGCTAGATTTGCTCCTTCTAAGCATACATGGTGACAAGCATTTAGTTCAATCAACAAATTATCTCATGTAACCTCATTTCACTTCTTACTCGATGCAGTACAAGGGGTCAAGCAGTCTCATTAGCTGCGAGAAGCAGACGATTCGAATCGAGTTTTATCCTTGCAAGGTAAACCTAAACACACGGCATGTCAGGGTACTCCGACCCCACACATGACAATTGTCCCCATCGATTCCCCGTTCGCGTCCAGGCCTCACCGCCTTGGCATACAATGCTCCACTGACCTCGGCTGCCGCCGTGCAGTGACCGCACTTGTACCCACCATAGCTAGAATGGGGACCCAGTCTCAGGTCGCATGAGGGATAAAGTCCGCGCCCGGCTTCACTCAGGTACTAGGTTTACCGGTTATCATTTTTCCCGGCATGTGCTTAGTACGTTCAAACGCTTGACTCAGGTATCCACACATTAATCCTTAATTCCTTTTTCCCGTCTCATGGACAAGGCATCCTCCCTGGATCCAAGTCCATAGACTAAACATATATCCCGTTGTCAAGATGAATACAATCAATTCCTGACCTCGCGTGAGTGCTAGAAAAATCACTCGACTTCTACCGAGATCCTGATTAGCAAGCAGCTACTCGACCTAGCATACTAGTATTCATCTCAAAAAGGAATCCTAAGTTCATGCAACTAGAGGTTTCAAGCAACTCCTACACTTAAGTGCACATTACAATCCTACAAGCATTAAGTGCAGTAAAGTCGCATATAATAATACGGTTATGCATATAAATTGGGGCTTGCCTTCAATTGCTGGGGCTGCGGGGAGATCCTCGATAGCAGCCTCGGAAGCTTGCTCCTGGTCCTCCTCTTGGACAGATCCTTGCTCGGGGATGAGCACGTACTCTCCGTCGGCAAGATTACAATCTAATGAATGCAATGCGTAAGATATATGCATGATATGATATGTGCTTTAGAAATTTTAACTTTTGACGGTGTATGATCTACTTGAGTTAGATAAAGTTAAACCTTACTTATGTAAGACCTTTGGGTGGTATACTTGGTAAATTGGGTCAAACTTAGCTAAGGCAAGTGGTAGGTTTTATTTTGGGGTTCCACTGAATTCTTTTTAAGCCTTAGTGAGTTTTGACAAGAATTCAAGTTGGACTCATTGGAGTGAGGTTTATTTCTTCTTTCTTTTTCTTTATTCTCTTTAAGTTTTTGGAGGGGGTTTGAACTATAAGTTGCTTTAATAAAATTCCAAGAATCCTATAAAAATTACAGTGGCTTATTTCTGGTGTATAATTCTCTGTCTCAAAATTTGGGGATCAGAAAGTGAATAGTTTTCTCTGGACAAAATTACCAAGTTTTTGGGCAGAAGGGGTGCTTTGAACTACAACTATTAATTAAAAGTAGGTAATTCTCTAAAACTTATTTTTGCTGGCTTTTAGGTGCTATAACATGACTTGACACAAATTTCTAGTCATTAATACCTATTAGTTATTTTACTAGGGTTTTCTCAAGTTTCTATCCAAAGGGGTGCTTTCTACTACCACTATATTTGAAAAATATCAAACAACAAATTTCTGATTTTTCTTAGCTTCTATTTTGCGCAAGAGCAATCATTCTGAAGTTTGGCATCTTTTTGCTTAAGGGAAGGGGTGGTATGCATTAATTAGATTAAATGGCCTTTCTTATACAATGTTAGCAATATGTATTATTTTACATCTTTTCAATAGGTTTGCATTTTTCTCTGGTGGCTTATCTCATCATTGACTTAGCAAAATTTTGGTTGTCCATTATTGCATTATTATGGGTTATTCATGATTTATTTGAAAAATGCCTTATTATCATATTATATTTGTTTACCCTACTTAAAATGATGGGCTGAGGTGTTCATTATTTTTGCAGTGGGGTTCTGGTAGTTATAAGTCCACTGGATTTTTATTATCAATTTTGGGTCTGGTTTTGTAATTCTAACAATTGATTTTCAGTTGGAATAATGCTAAATAAAACATTTTATTTTAAAACTGATCTGAACTAAGGGTCCCTTTATTTTTCCTAGTTTTTCTGTTACTTAAGCAAACTAGGAAAAATAATTTCACTCACTGTTCATTAATTTCTAATGCCTTTCTAATTTTTCCTAAGTTTTGGGCAAAATAGCTTTAAATGGATATCTACACTATATTTTTCAATACTGGGGTTCCTACTATTTTTAAACAGTGTCTAAAAGAGGTTTGAATACCTACAAATTTTCTTAGGTTCAGCACAGAAGCAAAACTAATTTTCCTTAACTAAACAAGGTTTGGCCAGTTTCTGTTTTTAATTTTAAACTCTAAAAATTAGAACAGAAAGCACAGAGTTCATTATTTTTAAATGATAGCTCATAATATTTAGGATCTAGCAAAATTAGTTTGACAACTTTTGATGAAGAATTCATCAAGTTATGGATTTTCTAATTTCTCTGGTTATTAAAAAGATTAACAGAATTGATTAAATGGAAAACTACTTTGCATTGGGGTCCCTGGCGGGTGTTTCAAGTTTTTCCTCACGGATCAGTCCCTGGACTACTATTCATATGAGTCACTGACATTGCAGAAAACCCCCCGGGTTCTTCTAATCCTAACCCGAGGTCCTTCTCCCAACTTAAACAGTAACTGCCGCGGAAGAAAGGGCGGAGGTTCTTACCGGCGGCGAGATTGCTCCGGTGAGGTGGTCGAGGACGTAGGGGAGGTTTCGGGGATCACATCGATGTGCGGGTCACCGTCGAGGATGGTCGGAGTCGGCCGGTCCACGTGCGCAGGCGGAGATGCTCGTCGGCGGCGAGGAGTCCGGCCTACTCGCGACGCGATAGTTCAATTGAACGGGTCAGAGAGCTTCACGGGATGCCAGGGAAGATGTGGGTGCAAGGAATTAGACGAAGACTCACTGGTTAGCTTGGTCCACGCGCGGCGGCGGAAGACCGAAGTCCGGCGAGGGTGAAATCGCTTCTCCGGTGAGACAATGCCTCGGCTCAAGCTTGGAGAAGCTTCACGGCTTCATTGGGAAGCGATCCAGGGGCTAGGGCGAGGCTGGAGTTCAACAGGAAGGGGTGGCCACGATGGCCGAGCCTGGGCAGGGATGGCGGGCGGCGGTGCTCGCTTTTCACGGCGAACTCCGGTGATCTCTGGCTCGGGCGAGGCTCAGGGTGTGCGGTGCCAACGGCTAAGGCCTCTTGGACGCATTTATAGGCGAGGGCACGGCACAGGCGCGCGGGGCGGGGCGACCACGCGCGGGGCGTGCGCTGCCGCGGCCAGTCCGCGCTCGGCCGGTCAGGCAAGCGATCGAACACGTGGCTTTTTGCTTCTGCCCGAGTTCAAGCGCCCATAGGTTGAAGATCTTCGCGAATTTGGGCATGATCGCTGCACAAGATTTGCTCCCCCGACAGAGCTTTGTCGTTTGTGTGTGTAAGTCGAGCGGTTTGGGCAGTGTACAGAGAGTTGTCGTGTCACAAAGGTGGCAGTGTCACAAGGTGAGTCCCGAGGTAAAACTGCGCCAAAACCGTGTCAAATAAAATTGGTTTGAGTTCAAACTTTTCCAGGGCGTGTTCAAGGGAATTTGGCACAACTTTGATGTTTGGACTTGTTTGATTTGAGTTCTGAAAAATAGAGAACAAGATTGATCTTTGGGAGGGGGCTGAAATTGAGATTCTGAATTTCTGAATTTCCCCCAAGTGCATTTGTTTAGGGGCTGTTTTGGGGATTTTAAAAAGTTCAAAAGGCAAAACTTCCTTACTATATTTTGTTAGTTAATCAGTGAACTAAAACTTTATAATTTTGGTTTTCTCCAAAATTTGTATTTTTCTCCCAAGGGTTTCTCCAATTTACCCTTTATGCTTAAATGGTTTACTTAGGATTAATTTAGGGTTTAAGAGTTTTCCTTCCTTAGGATTCATGAAAACTTTAAGGAGGTTTTAAGTAGACTTAACATAATTCTTTGTTCTCATTTTTAATGTTTATTCCTTCATTGAGATTGCATGTGATCATGGGTTGGGGTTAGCTTAAGGAAGAACCCTAAGTGACACTGGGGTGTCACAGCCTCCGAGCGCGTAGAGGCCTCGGCCTTGTCCACGCGGCCGCGCAGGGCGTTGAACCTCGCCTCCCACTCCTCGGCGCGCTGGCTGGCGAGACTTCCCTCCGCCCGCACCACTTTGGCCTCCGCCTGCGCAGCTTGCTCCTCAGCGATGGCCTGGTTCGCCTCCTTCCTTTCCTCCACCAGCTGGCGCCGGAGGTCCGTCTTCTCGGCCTCCAAGGCGGCCACTTTTTCCGCCAGCCTACGGTTTTTGCTCTCCGTAGCCGACTTCTCCCGGACGGCATCTGCGTGCTGCGCCCGAAGTCTCTCGACTTCGACAGCCACGTCCGCAGTCAGGACACCAGATGCAACACGGTCGGCGAAGTCGGCCGCCTGACAAAAACACATGAGACCCAACTCCTTTGAAAACAACAAACACCGAAGTCCAGCTAAACTTACTTGACTCAGCTGCTGCGACAGCCGCTGGGACATGGTGCCCGCCACATCCTTAGCGGCAGCGACTGTCAGAATCTCGCCGCTTGCGCAGAAGGCGGCCCATGGGTCCTGCGCGGTTCCCCTCGCCCTTACCACCGCCGATGGCGAAGTGGTCACCACCAAAGGCGGGACAACAACCATTTGTCCCTCGCCCGGCCCTGCAATATATCACCGGTCAGAAGACCTCCACAAAAAAAACTTACCAACAAAATAGTCCTCCACGCTGATGTTCGTGCTGAAGTCGGCAACACGTTTCCCCGGCGAGGGCAGCTCCCGTACTTTCGCAGCCTCGACCGGGGGAGGCTTGGTCCCGCCAGCGGCGGCTATCTTCGCGCTCGCCGACGACATGCCGGATCTGGGCGCGGCCGGTTTTGCAGCCAGCATCGGTTGGTTGCTGCCGGGGGCCGCAGCCTTCGCGCTCCCACGCGCTCTCTTCGCCTCACGCCTAGGATCTGCGATCCTGATAACCGCCCGGCGCTTCTGCGCAACGTCTTAACGGTCCTTGTTCATCACTGCCGACACAACAGCAGCAATATTCCGTCCGTAAGGGAAAATACTCAAGCCATGAGCTATACGAGACGTAGACATGTCTTCCCCCTCCGCCCAGCGGATCGGAAGATTCTTTGGCCATCGACCCCCGGTAACCTCCAGCATTCGCGCCAAAGACTCCCGGAGCTCGGGCGAAGACATCCTTCCCCCGGGGGCCGCGCATGTCCCCATCAACTCCACAACAAAATTATCAGATACCCCCATTCCCCCCACCGTAGTACCTAATTTCCTCCTCTTAGCGGCTGGGGCAGCATCCTGCGAAGGCCCTCCGTCGGTCCCGCCCATCGGTTTCTTCCCGCGGCGGTCGGCGGTGTCTTCCCCGGGATAACCACCGTACAGCAACCGGTTCAATTCGAAGACCCGATTCAACCTGTCATTGGACCCACAGATATCCCAACTCCGCAGACCCTCTGTCTTCGACACGTAGCACCCCACGATCCTCGCCGCACCGTCTTCCGCTTCACGCACGAATGCGGCGGGATCTCGGCCACGCAAATCCAGCGCGAAGGCAGGACTTCGCACCAGCTGCCTGCCCCGGGGGGCATCTCGCGAGGGCATATTTCGCCCAGTGCCCAGTCATGCGCCAAGGGCCATACCCCATACCCGACCAGTTCCTCAACAAGATCGCGCCCGCTACTCATGCGGGCTGCGCACCGAAGGGCTCCTTCGTCTTCATCATCCTCCGCTACCTCAAACTGTGGGTACGCTACGTAATAATGCGAGCACATGACGACCACGGGGAGCCCTGGGTGGTCTTCGACTGTGCCTTCGGAAACGTAAAACCAGAATTCCCACCAGTTGCCCCATTTATTGCGGGCGCAAGGAACCAACTCCACGACTTCCATCGAAGTCTTGCCGGTCTTCGGCGTAAATGTGCACGATCCAAATTGTGCAATCTCATGTCCAATTTTCCTCTTTTGCCAATGTAGACAATAATGTTTTGCGAAGACTTCCACAGAGGGCTGACCGCCATACGAAGTCGTCGCCTAGACATACTTTGCCAAGGCCACCACGACATTCGGCGTCAGGTGGTGGACCTGTACCTCGAATCTCCGTAGGACCTCCGCCACGAATCGATGCGCAGGCAGACGAAGGCCAGCGGTGAAAAAAAGCCTCAAAAATGACCAACTCCCCTTCTGGCTCGGGGACCTCCTCCGCCCCTGGGACACGCCCCACTCTGCTAGCAAAATATCCAAGCTGTTGCATATCTTGCACGTGGACCGAGGACATCCGCGACACACCAAACTCCACTGTATCACCAGGACGCAACTCCTCCGCCGCCACGTTGCTCAGTGTATCCTCAGACGATGCGCCGGCCGGTGGCGTATCGGCAGCAGAAGAGGAAGAGGACGGCATGGCTACGTACCGTCGGCGGCGGCGGGCGGTCTGCTTCACGCGGGCCAGATCTCCGATGAGCGGGAGCAAGGAGGGCAGGCGAACGATCAAACGGTTTCAAGAGGAGGCTAGGGTTTTGCGGCGCGCAGAAAGAGTACCTGACCCACGTCGCCCCGCCCCCTTTTTATACACAGGACGCGACGCTTCGGGAAACCCGCAGTCCAACAGTGCCGCGTCCGTCAACGGTCACATCAAAAACCCCTGCGGAACCACTTCGAGCGAGGGCAGCGTCTCCACCATCTAGCGACGTCTTCGGCACCAGATGACTTAGTCGAACTGGTCCCTCGGAGGGCAAATGTTGGGGCGAAGGCGAAGACGCTACCCTTCGCTCGATGCCTTCGCCGATCTCGCCGCACCAACGGAGGCGAAGCGACCGGCAGTTTCCACCCTTCGTCCAACACGCCGCAAGACGAAGGCCCACGACGAGGTCGCCCCGTCTCCCGTCCTCGTCCAACACGAAGGCCCACGCGGAATTCGGCCCATTGTAACAGGCCCCGCGCGGATGAGTGTATTACGGGCCCGATTTGTAAAGGCTTTTCTGTAATGACAGTCTGTAACCCTGCTTTATGGGAATATTCCGGGGATGACCTAGGCGCCTGAGGGCACATGCGTCCTTAATCCAAGACGCTGGGTACTCAGGCACCTATAAATACCCCCGCACAGTGCCCTTGAGAGGCTAGATTAACATAGCAATTGCCTTCCTGAGCCAAAACCTTGTTTGCACTACTTTCACTCCCCCGTTGGATCATCTTGCTCGGGAGAGCAAGTTCCAACACTCTCACCGAGGTTGGGTTTCTAGCAATGGGGAAGAGGGATGGGGAAGCCCGTGATTGTTTTATAGGGCCAGGGTGAGTCCGCCGAGGAGATTGGGGTGACACGGATTCCACGGCGAATCCGGAAGCAGGGACGCGACAGGGGAGCTTGGCCATTGGAGAGAGCTCGCCATGGGGAACAGGGAGAGGTGGACGTGCGATTCGTCACGAGGGAGACGAAGATCTCGATTTTGGCTACGCAATGAACGGGGTTTCGCGGAGGGTTTTATGCTCGAGGACGAGGAGTCCGGGCCAGGTTGTTTCAACCGTCCGGCTATTCCCGCAGGGTCGCACCGGCCACCCGCGATTAACCCAGGAAAACACGACGATTTCTGTTACAGGGGAGGAGACGAAGCTGGCCGCGCGGACCCACATGCAGCCGACCAGCAGCAAGCAACACACGCAGTGGGAGGCCGGTCAGCGGGCCCGGGTGTTGGCACTGCGGCTGAAGTGCTCGGCTGTGCGGGATAAGGGAGGATGGGCCAAGATAGAAGCGGCCCGAGCTGCTAGTTTTTTATCTTTTCAATTCCTTGTTCTATTTCATATTTCAAAATCCAAACTGATTTCAAGTTTTCAATTCGAATTTAAATGCAATAGATAAAGGTATCTAGCATGGTATGCAACAATATATCTTATTTATTTATTTAGGCATTTGTTTCAAATACTCAATACACGCCTCCTTATTTTAAAGTGATTTCTAATGGGTGTTACAAATTCTACTTTTCGAACTTAAACTTGTCTCGAAATTTGAGTGCATAGGTATAAATGCAAGAACTCCATCATGAGGTGCATAATTATATATACATTTATTTTGTTATTTGGCTAGCTTAATTCCATTCAATTGGTCATTCAAAAGCACGAGAATCCCAATAATATCCAAAGGTTTCAAAAATCCTTAAAACACTATCTTAAGTGTATTTATTTATTTTTTTCATCATTATTGTTTTCTCCTACCAATTTTGGGCTTTACACTGACACTTTGGACATTTAACATGTTCTTTGTTGAAGGATAAGTGAAAAGTATCTAGTTTTTTGGATTAAACTAGTTGGTGAATACAATTCAATATGATATCAAAGCAAGCGGTATCAACTTTGAATCCTAGCTAGCACAACTAATTCGAATATGATTGTTGCTCTCTCTTATGCCCTGTCTAAAGGTCAAGTACCATCTGTATGAGAGTAAAATGTAGGGGTGCAATCGGATTGAATACCGACGGATATCGCTGAAATCATATTTGTTTTCATATTTTCAGTCGGATTCAAATTCGAATACGGATATCTTCGGATACAGATACAAATGTTTTCGAATTCAAATTCAAATACAGATAGTCGTGTGTCGAATACGGAACTAGTGGGACACGGATAACGTAAGTAGATTTTTTGTTGGATAGTGTGTAAGACATGATTACATACATATCATGGTTGTTGTAATCAATTAGCCACTCCTTAAGGCCAAACATTTTTTGGATCATATGTGGACATAGGTTGTACCTCCGTAAAATTTCTGGAATTTATGAGGCTACTTGTGTCTTATTAGTTTCTTTCTCTAGAGAATCATCAAAATACATATAAATTCATAAAATATTATAGTGTCGACCGAAACTTGAAAATAACTTATCAAGGCTAATAAACATTCTATAAGAAGATAACCTCAAGTCTCCACATGAAAATGATAAAGCGAAGTTTGGATTATGTTAAAACCTGAATACTTAGAGTGATTCCATGTGTAACTCACAGAACAAGTGAAAGTGAAATGAAAGAAACACTGACATCTTGTATATTTTATGGTCCAAACATTTTAAAGGATTATATGTGTACATATGTTGCGCCTCCGTAAAATTTTATAAATTTCTAAGGCTATTTGTGTATTACTAATTTCTTTCTGTGAAAGGAATTAAGTTCATAAACTATTCTAGTGATCAAGACTAATAAACATTCTATAAGAAGATAACCATAAGTCCCCACATAAAATTGATAAAAGTGAAGTATTGGTTACGTTGAAACTTGGATACTTAGAGTGATTTCATATGTAACTTACTCAACAAGTGAAGAAATGGAAGAATCGTTGACATCTTGTGGATGTTATGGTCCAAGTATTTTTGAGGATTATATATGGACATATCTTGCGCCTTCGTAAAATTTCATATCCGATATCCGCCATACCATATTCGTATCCGATATCTGAACTATACTATCCGGATCCGAATATCCGAAAAAACTATCCAACCGAATAATTGGCCTCTTCGGACGGTTGAATGCTCGGATAATATCCATATCCATATCAGTGGTCCTCAAACTTGGCATGTTGTGTTACTTATGCTCCGAACTTAGAAAACAGGTCCTTGAACTTAGTCGTCTCGTGGAAATCATCCAAAACCGGATTTGTTCAAACCAGATGTTGATGTGGTGTGCCACTCTAGAGGACACTAATGAAAGTTCAGTGACCTAAGTGATATAACATGTCAAGTTCGAGGAGTTAAATAACATAACATGTCAAGTTCGAGGAGTTCATGCACCAGGTAGCGTGTGATAGGTATGGGAAGGCTCCAACGTGGCATGCTACGCCGCCATCCAATTTTAGCAAATCCGATTTTGGATGATTTTACACGGGTCAGCAAAGGTCAAGGATCCATTTTTCAAGTTTGTGGCCTAAGTGATATAGTGTGCCAAGTTTAAGGACCGTTGGTGCATTTTACTCAATATATAAGGTCAATAATTGCCAAACACTATACCCCATGTTTTTGAATTCATTGATCGATCCATGCAACTTGGTACTTTTGTTTCTAACTCCTAAATTACACGTAAAAAATTTGAGTAGCCTAATAATGTTCCAGTTTTTCACCAAAATAGTTGAACATCCAGCTCAAAGAAATTGTAATAGGAGTTGTTATAAGCCCAACAACGGTAGGTCGAAGAAATCGATCTAAGGCGCCTTTTGGAATATAGGAATTTCAGAGAAATTATACACGGATTTCACATGAAGCCGTGCATTTTCGTAGGAAAAACACAGGAAACGAGAAAAATTCCCATATCCCAAAGGGAGTCAAAGAATTCATTTTTGTTTTATTATAGTGGTATATGTGCAAGGTGCTATTTAAAGCACACTGGCCGGGAAGTTTTGGCATAAATTTAGGTCTCTTTTAAGTTACTTTTCATAATTTAATAAATGGGGTAGCTCAAAGAAATAAAATATCGGAATAGCACGACAGTATAAAAAAGGGAGGAAAGAAATACAGGTAGATTTTTAGCATCTTCAAAGCAAATATAATTCTATCACCTAAATCCCAAAGGATTTGCACTACATTAACATAATGATCTTCTATGCAGAATCTACTGAAAACTGAAGTAGCAGTAGCAATCTTTTCAACTCTTATCCAAGAACATAAATGCAAAAACTGTGAGAAACTTAATTATAGAACAAATATTCATAGCTACCTACTAGCTTACTGCCTATCACCTCTATCGTCCATCCAACATATGTAATATACAATGAAAGCTCCATGGCATGCTTCGACTCCATAATCATTTCCTCTATTTCTCCTTTCCTTTGCATACCCACAAAAATTGGCACAATTGAAATTTGTCTACCCAAGAGCCATCAACGATTATATATTGGGATGGAAGGCACTAGGATAGAAAAGAGGAGTATGAGGAATGAGATCAGTATTTTGTACCAAATTGGATGTTCCTTTTCACAATAGAATTGCCCAACTACAACAATAAGCTGATCGAGCAGCAATTTGAGGTGGTTGTAGTCCAATAATGTCAATTCATCGTCTTGTTGTATGAGCAAGACGGGAAATTTAGAATTAATGTAGACAACTCTGGTCAAACGGGTGTCACAGAAGGGGCCTTCAATAATGTGGGCCTTCAATAACGCCATATGGAGGCCGCAGCGCCGTAATGATCCAAACTGCAGTTGGTGATGCAGGCAGGAGGGACAGTGGTATAAAACTAGTTACCAATGGTGGCAATGTGGGCATGAATGTGAACAATTTCGAAGGCGCACGTCGCATATTTGGAGTCCATGTCTAACAGGTCAGGGGACATCATTAAACATACACATGTAAATCCAGACTTTGTACAATAACCCTATTAGGAAGAATAGGTCCTAAACCGGTCGTTCATGTTATTTGGTCTCAGACTTGTGTATGTTCCACTCATGATTTTCCGTACACAATCTTGATGTTGGTGTTGTAACACCCTGAATTTGGGGGTATAAAATTTCTTTTTTAATATTCACCAAATTCAGGTGTTACCCTCTCTTTTCCATTTTTTTGTTTTATTTTTCCTAAATAGTGAAGAGTTATTTTGTTTTTATGTATAGGTGTAAGCCTAGTAAAATAAAATCTTAGAGGTGCTTGAGTGTTTCATTCATGTTGATGCATAGTGTTTATGATTGCAAAAGGTTATCGAAATATGTTAAAATATCTCAGGGATGTTCCCGAGAGTTTTTGGAATCATCGGAACTTTCTTCGAGTATTAAATATGAATGTCAGCCTTTCTAATATTTAAATGCCTAAATTTAGTATTTCGAAAACACGATAATATATATTTCTTCCTCTCATCGAGCCTGTTCCAGATCTCGTGTCCTTTTTCGTGAGATCACCGAACAACTTCTCGCGAACAGCGTGTTGATTGCATTTGCTATCCCCGTCTACCTCGTCTACCCTTCGTCTATCCCCTGTATGCCCTCCATCTACCCCATCCATCAATCTCAGCTCGTGTCGTTCTCGTCTACGCTCGGCATCTTTTCTCGATAGTTTCTCTACGCTCTGCGGAACACCGGAACCTCCGCTTTGCTCCACACATTTACCATGTCCACCCCAACCATCGCTCGATAATTCCCCAAGTCACTCCTACTCGCGTCTACACGGTCTTAACCCCGTCGTCTACCTCTCGGCGGCTACCTTTGTCTACCCCCACATTTCCTTGTCTCGTCCCGCCGCGCCCAAGGGCTGTGAGCGTAACCGCCATTCCCACTCACCCATTCCTCTCATTGTCGTCCTGGCCCGTGTGTCAGCTCCGTCTAACTTTGTCTAATTCCATTTGTTTCCGTCTAACCTCGTCTTACCCCCAACACGCGCAACTCACCGCACAACCGTCTTCCCATAACCTCTCCTCTATGTAAACACATGCCTCAACTCCTCCCCTTTGTGTATGTCGGTTCTCTTCACTTATCCTGGCGCAAGGAGGTTCCAAGATGGGGAGTCCCCTGGGCGATTGCAGTAACCGGAGGAGAGAAAGAACGCTGTTCACCATACGCAGGTGTGAATTCTCTTGTCCCTTTCTTTCCCGGGCTCTTCTTCCTCGTTTGCCCAGCCCCATAGATGTACCTCCCCTACGCTCTAGCAGCCATAGCCGGCCAGCCCCCTGGCTAGCAGCAGCGCGATGCCCATCCCAGCATGTGCAGCGGCCAGCTAGCCGCAGCAGCGGCAGCCTGCAACTAGTGCCTAGTCCGTGGACCCTCCCTGAGCGGTCGCGCGGCTTGCCGCGGCAGGCCAGCCAGCCGGCGGGTTGAGCCCCCCATGTCCCTGCTCGGCCGCTGCTGAACCTTGCATCCCGGCGTCCCGGCGTGACCAAGCACGACCGAGGCCAGCAGCGGTTGGCCGGCCTCTCAGTGCAGCCACCGCGTCCACTCCTCTTGTGCTGGCCGAGCAGCGCCGCTGCTCCACGCTCCGCGCACCCAGCATCCCCTGCAGCGCCCAGCCCAGCCCCGGCGCCACCTGCCCGATCGGCGAGCTATTGCCGGCGAGGTCCCGCCCTACCGTGAGTGCCCCCATGATCCATTTTTTCCGGCATACAATAGAGAAGAGAGAGGAGAGAACCGTCTGTGCGTAACAGCCGTGGAGCGTGCACAAGAAAAAAACCGCCCCGTAGCCTGCATGTCGTACTCGTCCGTTGCCTCTGCTCCACATGTTTTCGGCACCACACATGGCGCACGATCAGCACATGGGCCCACCCACATGCACGCATGCATGCAACCAGGAGCCAGGGTGGGATTTTCACGTTCCCACTCCCACCATACGAGTATACGACCAGGATGAGGCATCTCCTCGTGTGGCCCTTTGTGTGGCTCCATTTCCGACCAATAAATTTGCACCACGACGCTTAAGTTTGTAAATTATGAAGTAATTAATATATTTTGCGTCCTAAATTAGGTTTGACTTGTTTCAATTACTTAAGCTTGCAATAGTGTCGATTACGTATTAATAACATTATTTCGTCGCGACACAAGTTTTAATTAATTAATTAGTCAAGTAATTGTTTATCGGTTGGTTATTTAAAATAGCTTCTGATTAAAATTATTTTAGAGTTTCTACCTTGCGCGTTTATAAATAAATGTTAATTTGATTAATGCCAACTTGAATACTTTTTATTTAATACTTGTTTATTATAAACACGTTATTTGTTAGCGATTATCGCGTGTCGCGCGTGTCGTCGCGTTGTCCGCGTGCTGTTCGTACGCGTTGTCACGCGTCGTTCGCGCGTGCTGTTTCGTACGTGGTGGCACGCTGGTTCACGCCTCGTTCTCGCTCATCGCATGCACTGTTTCGTGTGTCGTCCGCACGCTATGTCGCGCGTGTCCGAGCGTCGTTCGCACGCTGTCGTGCTGTTTCACGTGTGCAAATTCACATGCTGTCTGCGCGCGTCGTCGTTCGCGTAAATCGCTATTTGCACGCTTTAGTAAAATCATTTTGCTAAATCGTTCATGTTAAATAATTGATTACTTGTTTAGTTGTGTATTATTAAAATAACAATTTAATCGAATCTAATTAATGATTTTAATTATGCGTTTGTAGATACCTGTTTAGCGTGATTACGATGACTTAAATGTTATATTTAATATTTGGCTAATATAAGAACGACATAATTTAGCAGTACTCGTACGTCGCGTGTTCACACGTGTGGCGCTCGTCGTCATCGCGTTGTTCACGTATTGTTCGTGTTGTTTCGCGTGTCGCGCGTGCTGTTTCGCGTGTCACGCATCGCTCACGCACGTCGCGCATTGTCCGTGCGCGTAATTAAACTGTGTCGCTTATAATCGTTCGTGTTAATTAACTAATTACTTGTTTAATCCGACAACTATTAGAATAGAAGATTAATCGAAACTAAGTAGTAGTTTTAATCTACATTTAATAAAGGTAGATTAATATAATCACGTCGAACTAAATGTTATAGTTAATACTTGTTTGGCGTAAACGCGATAACTTCTCGACCGTAGCTTCGACCGTCGCGTTCTTTATCCCCGCGTAACCGTAGAAGCGCTCTCTTATTTTTATAATGCTTGTTTTGATAATATTTTATCTTGTATGGTGTAATGTTCTTATGCACGTATATGTTTGCTTGTGTCTATTTGTATTCGTTGTGCGTCGCGAATATATCGTGAGCTGTTCCCGAGCTTCGAGGAATTGATGATCAAACTTCGACGATCAAGTGGTCAGGTTCTTTGAGTTATACAATGTTGAAGACCTTGAGCATCTGTTTGGTGAAGGCAAGTATCCTCTGACCCATTATGTCCCATTTACTTTATAATACACTGTCCCGCATACTATGAACAACCTAAGGATTTACTAGCTTTCTAATTACCTTGTCCTTGATTTACCTTTTGGGTTACTATGGTTAGCTACATGCTAGCGTTTTACTTTAATCAATGAACATGATGAGATACAATGATGATACTATGATTTTATTCTGGATATGATGATATACTTGTGGCATTTAAGGGGACTCGGGCTGTTTCTCGAGTACCTCTCCGTAAGGACCTGTTCGTTGAGAGACCACCCGGGATAACAGTGCAACCATGAGGGTGAAATGGGATGCCCTTAGCTAATTAATTAGAGGAACTAGAGGTGTAGTTGCTTCGCCGTCGTGCCGTCAATGGGGTCCAGGCACAGTGCTTGCTCTGCCGAGGCTGAGTGCCGAGGTTCTTTCGTTTTGCTTTTATTAGTCACTCTCCTGCGGGGAGAGGTACTGTGTTTATCAAACTGGAGAAACCTAACGGGCGGCTATGACCTCAAGGGAATCTTTGTAAAGGCTATGTAGTGATACCCTGCCGGACCACCTAGGAAGTGATCAATGGGGAGTCATGATCCCCGGGCAAGACGGGAATCACGGCTCATGGGTAAAGTGTGCGACCTCTGCAGAGGGTAATGAAACTGATATATCAGCCGTGCTCACGGTTAAGAGCAGCCTTGGGATCCTCTTTGATTAGAGATACATATGATCTGAGATACAATGATTATGTTTATGGTTTTGGTTCGACTATGATGATGATGTTCCTCGATGAGGAAATGGTTCACGGGTTGGTTATTGCTAAAACTTGGCTTCCACTAATAATAAATACTTGACCAACTAAAAGCAACTGCTTTGACCTTAACCCCACATAAAGCTAGTCCACTACAGCCAAACGGGACATTTGCTGAGTACATTGATGTGTACTCACCCTTGCTTTCACAAAACACCAGGTTGCCTTTGGTGCAATCTATGCTCAGGTAAAGAAGGTGTCGAGGCGGATCTCCATGAGTTCTAGGACTTCGACGAGTCCGAGGATTAGGCTAGCGACCTCCCCCAGTCAGCTGCCTGTGGTGGGTTGTTTACGTTGGCTACGTTTCGATTCTGTGTACTTTGATTTATATTATGTAAATGGCTCTAGTCTGTAATATTATTACTTACTCTTTATTGTAATTCGAAGCATTGTGCTATGATGAGTCATTTATGTAATCGCTGTGTACGTGAATAACTGATCCTGGCACGTACATGGTTCGCATTCGGTTTACCTTCTAAAACCGGGTGTGACATAAGTGGTATCAAAGCCATGCTGACTGTAGGACCGCTGACCTAGAGTAGCATTGGTCATTTAAGGACCTATTGACTATTACTTTACCTCATCCTTGATTCTGCTTCAAAATATTAGTAACCTCGAATAATTCTATGTTGTGCTCCTATATGCCCCCTTGCCAAAAGTATTTTATTCTAGTATGGTCTATACTTTTCTCAGTCTATTAGATCTGATCTCACTCTTGTGCTTGCGACATCTTTGTAGATGCCCCCTGACCATAACCTTCTTGTCTTTTGGGATTCTTTTCTCGTTTGTCATTAAATTGCTACCATTTGACCATCTCTGTCCCTTGGCATTGACATGCACGTACCCCTAGATTTTTCAATACTCTTGTTTCAAATATTTACCTCTAGAAAACTCTAATACCCATTTAAACATTTCAGTTTATATGACTATGACCTTCCTATCTTTTGAGATCACTTCCTATTCTGTTGTTAAGTTATTACCTTTCAACAATTTCTATTCCCTTGGTCTTAGTATGCTCGTGTCCTTAGAGTCTTGCATACTCTCATATTTTTATGCATGCTTATCTTTCATACCCCAATGACTATTCAAGATATTTCAGTTAACATATCCTTGACCACCCTTGTTTTCTAATGATCCATGAGCGGCCATTTTATTTTGCACATCCTTGGTGATCTCGTTAATTCCTTATAACTTCTCTCAATAATAATTTTTGTTACTTCAACCATTTTGTTGGAACCTTACATATCTTACCCTTGATTGTTTTCTCCACTTTGCGAGTCTTGCCTTAACTCTGTCCATGGATTATGCTTTTCATCATTGCCACCTTTGCCCTTATCACCTCTATATCTTACTTTGATGTTTATCTTATCTTGGCCCTTTAAAATCTCCTCTTTTCCATCTCAATCCAAGAGTTGTATGTTTTACCTATTTTTCTATTAGACGTATCATCTTCTCTGTCACTTGCGAGTTTTTAACTCCATCCTTTGCCTACTTTTGTTTGTTATTACCTTTACCTTTCCCATCCCTCGACCATACCTTGGTGATTACGTTATGTCTGTTATCTAAAATCTCCAATCGCCTATCCCAATTTGAGAGTGGTATTTACTTATCTTACCCTTGGCAATACCATCTTCTTTACCGCATGTAAGCCTTGACATACCTCCATTCTTTATTGTACTTATACCACTGGATCTTTTATGCCTTCATCTTTTCTCTTATACTCTTGTCTATTATCGCCTTCGACCCTTGTGATATTTATGTCTTCTACCTAAATCCTTACCTTGAACTTATCCTTTAAAAGCCTCCCCTTTCTTTCAACCCAGTTTGAAAGCTATGAGTTACCTATCTCTCCCTTGATTTCTTTACACTCCTTGTCACCTTACAGGTTTTGTCCTAATTCCATCCTTTGATGTGCTTTTATTTACTATCACCATCCCCTTGTCATCTATCGATCTTACCTTGACATTTATCTCTATTCCTGCTCTTTAAAAATCCCCTCTCTTCCACCTCAATTTGAGAGTGGCAATTTACCTATCTAGCCCTTGGAAGCACCCTCTCCTTTTCCACTTGCAGGTCATGTCTGAACTCCATCCTTTTTGGTTCTTATATCCTTTGTCTTATGTCTATTTATCTCCTCTCCTGCATCCTTGTCCGTTATTACCTGTAAAACCCTCATGATATCTATGCCCTTGCCTTCCTGCTTACCTTGAACTACCCTTTGAAGCCTTCCCTTTTCCATCCTTGTCCGAGGATAATGCCTCCTCTATTTCATCATTGACTGCTCCCCCTTCTTTGACGTCTTGCAAGTTTTGCCTAAAATACATCCTTGTTGTGTAGTTGCCCGTTAATACCATGACCCTTGTCATCCCTCGATCTTTACCCAGATGCTTATCTCGTACCAGCATTTTAAAGCATCCTCTCTCCCATTTCAGTTCGAGAATGTTGTTTTACCTATCACGCCCTCGGTTGTTTCGTTTTCTTTGCTGCTTTGCAAGCCTTGTATTACCCTAGCTCCATCTTTAGTGGTGCTTTAGTTTGTTATCACCCTTACCTTCGTAGTCCCTATATCGTACCTTGATGCTTATCTTATGTCTGTCTTTTGAAATCTCCTCTTTTCCATCTCAATTTGATAGTGGTGTTATACCTATCCTAACCTTAGTTGTATCCTCTTCCTTGTTAATTACAATTCATGCTTTGGTTTCATCCTTTCTGGTGCTCATGCCCCTATTCTGCATGCCTTATCATCCCCCTTGCCTTTCGATGGCCTTAGAGTAGTTTCCCCTTGATAAGGAAAGACCACCATCTAGCTAACATTAACGTATAGCAACGAGATGTTTGTGGTTGCATGCTTGTGTTGTTTGTCTTTGTGTTATGACTGATTTGCTTCTTTGAAATGAGTGTTGATGTGTTGTGGCCTTTGGTCCGCAATGGCATCAGTTTACTAGCTGAGTGCCATAGAGTTAGATAGTTGGGTGCTCTCCCATTTCGCTCTTTAATCCATCTATGCTTACATTGGTTATCTATACCCTTCCCTCTTGCATCTACCCAGTTGGCAACCTCCAACCTCTCTTAATCAGTCAAGATCAGAGTTGGCAGCATCTTCATCAAGTGCGTATCAACACTCCTGTTAAGGGGGTTAGTCGCTAACCCCAATGAAGACAATGCAATCAACAACAACTAATAAGATCAGAGTGGCGTAGCAGAAGTGTGTGTGGGTCCTAGCCCACAGGTCCTAGGATCGTCAAGAATTGTCTCAGTTGGTCGTGAACATATGAAGGTCAAAGAAGCTAGTCCAGAAGTTAAGCTTGCAGAGTCAAAGTCAAGTCAAGGAAGCTGTGAAAACCAATGAACCAATCTTGTTTTCTTGCTAGCCTCTCCTTTAATCTCGAGGGCGAGATTCTATTAAGGAGGTTAGATTTGTAACACCCTGAATTTGGGGGTATAAAATTTCTTTTTTAATATTCACCAAATTCAGGTGTTACCCTCTCTTTTCCTTACTTTTCTTTTATTTTTCCTAAATAGTGAAGAGTTATTTTGTTTTTATGTATAGGTGTAAGCCTAGTAAAATAAAATCTTAGAGGTGCTTGAGTGTTTCATTCATGCTGATGCATAGTGTTTATGATTGCAAAAGGTTATCGAAATATGTTAAAATATCTCAGGGATGTTCCCGAGAGTTTTTGGAATCATCGGAACTTTCTTCGAGTATTAAATATGAATGTCAGCCTTTCTAATATTTAAATGCCTAAATTTAGTATTTCGAAAACACGATAATATATATTTCTTCCTCTCATCGAGCCTGTTCCAGATCTCGTGTCCTTTTTCGCGAGATCACCGAACAACTTCTCGCGAACAGCGTGTTGATTGCATTTGCTATCCCCGTCTACCTCGTCTACCCTTCGTCTATCCCATGTATGCCCTCCATCTACCCCATCCATCAATCTCAGCTCGTGTCGTTCTCGTCTACGCTCGGCATCTTTTCTCGATAGTTTCTCTACGCTCTGCGGAACACCGGAACCTCCGCTTTGCTCCACACATTTACCATGTCCACCCCAACCATCGCTCGATAATTCCCCAAGTCACTCCTACTCGCGTCTACACGGTCTTAACCCCGTCGTCTACCTCTCGGCGGCTACCTTTGTCTACCCCCACATTTCCTTGTCTCGTCCCGCCGCGCCCAAGGGCTGTGCGCGTAACCGCCATTCCCACTCACCCATTCCTCTCATTGTCGTCCTGGCCCGTGTGTCAGCTCCGTCTAACTTTGTCTAATTCCATTTGTTTCCGTCTAACCTCGTCTTACCCCCAACACGCGCAACTCACCGCACAACCGTCTTCCCATAACCTCTCCTCTATGTAAACACATGACTCAACTTCTCCCCTTTGTGTATGTCGGTTCTCTTCACTTATCCTGGCGCAAGGAGGTTCCAAGATGGGGAGTCCCCTGGGCGATTGCAGTAACCGGAGGAGAGAAAGAACGTTGTTCACCATACGCAGGTGTGAATTCTCTTGTCCCTTTCTTTCCCGGGCTCTTCTTCCTCGTTTGCCCAGCCCCATAGATGTACCTCCCCTACGCTCTAGCAGCCATAGCCGGCCAGCCCCCTGGCTAGCAGCAGCGCGATGCCCATCCCAGCATGTGCAGCGGCCAGCCAGCCGCAGCAGCGGCAGCCTGCAACTAGTGCCTAGTCTGTGGACCCTCCCTGCGCGGTCGCGCGGCTTGCCGCGGCAGGCCAGCCAGCCGACGGGTTGAGCCCCCCATGTCCCTGCTCGGCCGCTGCTGAACCTTGCATCCCGGCGTCCCGGCGTGACCAAGCACGACCGAGGCCAGCAGCGGTTGGCCGGCCTCTCAGTGCAGCCACCGCGTCCACTCCTCTTGTGCTGGCCGAGCAGCGCCGCTGCTTCATGCTCCGCGCACCCAGCATCCCCTGCAGCGCCCAGCCCAGCCCCGGCGCCACCTGCCCGATCGGCGAGCTATTGCCGGCGAGGTCCCGCCCTACCGTGCCCCCATGATCCATTTTTTCCGGCATACAGTAGAGAAGAGAGAGGAGAGAACCGTCTGTGCGTAACAGCCGTGGAGCGTGCACAAGAAAAAAACCGCCCTGTAGCCTGCATGTCGTACTCGTCCGTTGCCTCTGCTCCACATGTTTTCGGCACCACACATGGCGCACGATCAGCACATGGGCCCACCCACATGCACGCATGCATGCAACCAGGAGCCAGGGTGGGATTTTCACGTTCCCACTCCCACCATACGAGTATACGACCAGGATGAGGCATCTCCTTGTGTGGCCCTTTGTGTGGCTCCATTTCCGACCAATAAATTTGCACCACGACGCTTAAGTTTGTAAATTATGAAGTAATTAATATATTTTGCGTCCTAAATTAGGTTTGACTTGTTTCAATTACTTAAGCTTGCAATAGTGTCGATTACGTATTAATAACATTATTTCGTCGCGACACAAGTTTTAATTAATTAATTAGTCAAGTAATTGTTTATCGGTTGGTTATTTAAAATAGCTTCTGATTAAAATTATTTTAGAGTTTCTACCTTGCGCGTTTATAAATAAATGTTAATTTGATTAATGCCAACTTGAATACTTTTTATTTAATACTTGTTTATTATAAACACGTTATTTGTTAGCGATTATCGCGTGTCGCGCGTGTCGTCGCGTTGTCCGCGTGCTGTTCGTACGCGTCGTTCGCGCGTGCTGTTTCGTACGTGGTGGCACGCTGGTTCACGCCTCGTTCTCGCTCATCGCATGCACTGTTTCGTGTGTCGTCCGCACGCTATGCCACGCGTGTCCGAGCGTCGTTCGCACGCTGTCGTGCTGTTTCACGTGTGCAAATTCACATGCTGTCTGCGCGCGTCGTCGTTCGCGTAAATCGCTATTTGCACGCTTTAGTAAAATCATTTTGCTAAATCGTTCATGTTAAATAATTGATTACTTGTTTAGTTGTGTATTATTAAAATAACAATTCAATCGAATCTAATTAATGATTTTAATTATGCGTTTGTAGATACCTGTTTAGCGTGATTACGATGACTTAAATGTTATATTTAATATTTGGCTAATATAAGAACGACATAATTTAGCAGTACTCGTACGTCGCGTTGTTCACACGTGTGGCGCTCGTCGTCATCGCGTTGTTCACGTATTGTTCGTGTTGTTTCGCGTGTCGCGCGTGCTGTTTCGCGTGTCACGCATCGCTCACGCACGTCGCGCATTGTCCGTGCGCGTAATTAAACTGTGTCGCTTATAATCGTTCGTGTTAATTAATTAATTACTTGTTTAATCCGACAACTATTAGAATAGAAGATTAATCGAAACTAAGTAGTAGTTTTAATCTACATTTAATAAAGGTAGATTAATATAATCACGTCGAACTAAATGTTATAGTTAATACTTGTTTGGTGTAAACGCGATAACTTCTCGACTGTAGCTTCGACCGTCGCGTTCTTTATCCCCGCGTAACCGTAGAAGCGCTCTCTTATTTTTATAATGCTTGTTTTGATAATATTTTATCTTGTATGGTGTAATGTTCTTATGCACGTATATGTTTGCTTGTGTCTATTTGTATTCGTTGTGCGTCGCGAATATATCGTGAGTTGTTCCCGAGCTTCGAGGAATTGATGATCAAACTTCGACGATCAAGTGGTCAGGTTCTTTGAGTTATACAATGTTGAAGACCTTGAGCATCTGTTTGGTGAAGGCAAGTGTCCTCTGACCCATTATGTCCCATTTACTTTATAATACACTGTCCCGCATACTATGAACAACCTAAGGATTTACTAGCTTTCTAATTACCTTGTCCTTGATTTACCTTTTGGGTTACTATGGTTAGCTACATGCTAGCGTTTTACTTTAATCAATGAACATGATGAGATACAATGATGATACTATGATTTTATTCTGGATATGATGATATACTTGTGGCATTTAAGGGGACTCGGGCTGTTTCTCGAGTACCTCTCCGTAAGGACCTGTTCGTTGAGAGACCACCCGGGATAACAGTGCAACCATGAGGGTGAAATGGGATGCCCTTAGCTAATTAATTAGAGGAACTAGAGGTGTAGTTGTTTCGCCGTCGTGCCGTCAATGGGGTCCAGGCACAGTGCTTGCTCTGCCGAGGCTGAGTGCCGAGGTTCTTTCGTTTTGCTTTTATTAGTCACTCTCCTGCGGGGAGAGGTACTGTGTTTATCAAACTGGAGAAACCTAACGGGCGGCTATGACCTCTAGGGAATCTTTGTAAAGGCTATGTAGTGATACCCTGCCGGACCACCTAGGAAGTGATCAATGGGGAGTCATGATCCCCGGGCAAGACGGGAATCACGGCTCATGGGTAAAGTGTGCGACCTCTGCAGAGGGTAATGAAACTGATATATCAGCCGTGCTCACGGTTAAGAGCAGCCTTGGGATCCTCTTTGATTAGAGATACATATGATCTGAGATACAATGATTATGTTTATGGTTTTGGTTCGACTATGATGATGATGTTCCTCGATGAGGAAATGGTTCACGGGTTGGTTATTGCTAAAACTTGGCTTCCACTAATAATAAATACTTGACCAACTAAAAGCAACTGCTTTGACCTTAACCCCACATAAAGCTAGTCCACTACAGCCAAACGGGACATTTGCTGAGTACATTGATGTGTACTCACCCTTGCTTTCACAAAACACCAGGTTGCCTTTGGTGCAATCTATGCTCAGGTAAAGAAGGTGTCGAGGCGGATCTCCATGAGTTCTAGGACTTCGACGAGTCCGAGGATTAGGCTAGCGACCTCCCCCAGTCAGCTGCCTGTGGTGGGTTGTTTACGTTGGCTACGTTTCGATTCTGTGTACTTTGATTTATATTATGTAAATGGCTCTAGTCTGTAATATTATTACTTACTCTTTATTGTAATTCGAATCATTGTGCTATGATGAGTCATTTATGTAATCGCTGTGTACGTGAATAACTAATCCTGGCACGTACATGGTTCGCATTCGGTTTACCTTCTAAAACCGGGTGTGACAGGTGTGCTAGAGAACAATGGGATTATGCTGTTGAAAATGGAAACGTACATGATCGACCCACCAAATAACATGCAACGACAAACATTCTCAAGGTGTCTAAATTACGTTGTACAATTCGGGAACCATGCACATCACAAGAAAATATGAGATACCAAATTCAAGATTGGGTGTGACATATAAGTTCGCTACATTTCTGGGTAAAACAAAAATGCACATAACTAGGCATAAGAAACTAACATCAAAGCTAACATCGATTAATCTAAAATGAACAACAAATTATGCATCAATTATAAGAACTACCCAAAAAATCGTGCATCAAAATTTAACTAACAAAGTAATTATAGAACTGCGCATCAACTAATCATAAAAGAGAAAAGAAAAACACCTTCATGATGGTTGAGGAGACGTGGGCAGGCCTACAGTTAGCGTGGGAAGAGAGACCGAAAACTAGAGCCGAATGGGCTTGCAGTTAGATGGAAACACTCGCTTGAGGTTTCATCGTAATGCAAAAGTTAATGCAAATGGGCATGCCGAGACGCTAGAATGCATAACACTAAATAACTATTATAACCGAATAGGACAATTTGCCACACTAAGAACCGACCACATGTATTGTATCATTGTCTAAAAGCACTACTGTTATCAATTTTCTTGAGAACTCACGTTAATATACTTGCATTTTTAACACAATAAAAATCATAGAAATAAAAAAACTCCAAAAGAAGCATGGGAACCTAACATTCCAACTTTAAGGCCAATAACACTTCATCTTGTAAAAATAAAAAGGTCATGTTTTACTCTAATAGAATATACTATGGACAATTCTGGTTATACTATTGTAGACACCAGGAATCAAATACTCTAACTTGAAAAACAACTATATGGAGGAAGCGGTGTGGTCGAGGGGAAGGGAGGGAGTAGTGAGGTCATCTTCCTCAGATCAGGTGGCGGTCACGTGGTCGGGGCCGAGGTTAGGCAGTGACTGCACGGTCGTCTTCCTTAGTCAAGCGGTAGTGGCATGGTAGGGGCCAAGGCCTACGCAGTGACACTGTCGTCTTCCTCATATCAGGTGGAGGTGGTGTGTTTGGGGCCAAGGGCCAGGCGGCCGCGGCACGGTTGCCTTCCTTCGATCAGGCGGCGGTGGCGCGGTTGGGGCGAGGTCCAGGCGATGGTGGCATGGTCGAGGCCGAGAGCCAAGCGTGGCAACACGGTCAAATAGAAAGTCTAGTCGGTGGTGGCACGATTTGAGGCGCGTGCGAAAAGAGAGGCTACATGGCCCATGAACTTAACACAATAAGTTCGTCGGTGTCCACGTGGAACACAAACTTAACCATGTTTTGGCACATAATTTCGTTGATGTCCATGCGGGCTCATGAACTAAAGTTCATATATGGGAAAAGTTTACCGACTAGTGGAATAAATTCAACGATTAAGACCCTAGCCGACAAACTTAATTTAAGTTCGTGGGTACCCATGATCTTGATTGCAACAAGTTCGACGGTTATGGTCGTCACCCATGAACTAACTTAATCGTGGGTACCCATGTCTACAATTTGACCCACGAATTTAACCTTCGTAAGGTCGTCGGTACCCACATTCATAATTTGACCCATGAACATGTATTAGTTTCCTCTAGTGGCGGAGGTGGTCTTTGCAGTATAATCTTGAGTTGACTAGGACAAGGATGTAGGCACAACGTTGTAGGGTATCGTTTGTGTTATGTTATGGTATGGTAGGGTCGTGTCATGGACATTGTCAATAAGTGGTGCCTGCAGAAATGATGGCTTGAAGGTTACTTGGCTTGTAGTTGTACAATTGCATGTCGTCCTCCATCATAGTGGTTGGATCAATGTGGCACAAGTCGGGCGTGTGTGCGATGATGGTGTATCGGTATGACTATGCAAGTGGGTGATGCTATTGTAGCAAGTTCATTGGCATGTGGTGTCGTTGTTTTTGTGGAGTGACAACGTTTGTATAGTTCAATTATTGAGTGGTGTGGTGGTATAGAGCTGTGGTGATGCTGTGTTGTTTAAGGTGAGCTAATGTTTCAATCCAACTAACCATTGTGCTAGCTTTTTGGGTACTTACTTGACCATTTTTATAGTCCTTGTTACTTAGCTATATTCTTCAGTCTGAGTTTCTCTTTTTTCATGAAATCTTAAGCCCGATGGATTGGTTTTGAAGAAAATCAAAGAAAAAGGTGAATACCAAGTAATTCAATGTTTCCAACTAAGTATTCCATATATTAATTTGCGCACGAGGGGGTGAAAAGTGCTCTGGCCAAGCTAGTTGTCACATGATCTGTTCTCTGCTATAAAAGCAAGGCTTGCCTAGCACCACCCTAGAATTCGTTCTTGCTTTCTTCCCTTGCATTGTCAGTTTAGGAAATCTCTAACCTACAATATTGTACTATTAGGTATTATTGAAATGGGATGCATGGGGAAAGGAAACAACATGTGCCAACCCCTCTCTGAAACCTCCAACGACAAATCCACTCCTCTACATGCAATTTGTCGTCAATCTTTGAGTCATCACACTAATTGGATTGTGTGTTGGTGTCTGCATCATGTTCATCCTCACGAAGGTCCTATTTTGTGGTAGTGTCTTCTTCTTCCTCTAAGAATTTTCTTATTTTATCAAGCAGGAGGCACTTGATCCTTGCTAGCATTTCTCATCAGGTGTTGGGTGAACAGATCCTGCCATTCTCTATAGACACGTGTTCTTTCTTGTGTGAGGTTATGTGCACCTATTGTGGCCAGCGCTGGTGAATCCTATTATCAAGTTGCCTCTCTATCTTTGCAGTTGATTGCAGAGTGTCTATGTTTTTAGTGAAACACATCAAGATAAAATAGTATATAACCATTGGTTGTCAAAATATCGTTCTCACCAAGTTATAAACAGAATGATAGATGGGTCACTGATTAGATTTTGGGAACTTCAATAATTTAGGATAGGTCACATATTATACTTTAGGAGGATAAATCAGCGGGAGACTTAACTTTGCGAGATGAGTGTTGTTGTTTGCATATTATTCCTCTACACAAAACAGGTTACTATAACTGAGGTGTTTTGCAGTACACCTCTTAGTCTATGGTGCCATAGGGGACCTCATGGGAAACAAGATAGTGCTAGCATGGAATCAATTGCTTACATGAATTGATAACATTATATTGTCTAATGAGAAGGTTGAATGAAATCTGCAATAATATAAAGCATAATACGTTCATTCTCGGTAAAATATCATTATTCAGTAACAATTTGGTCAGGTGCCCCTAATACTATAAAGAGATTATGCAAACTAAAGGTCCATTAAAGATTAAGTTTTTTCTGTGTTGCATTCGAAGAAGAGTGATTATAAACAAAATATCACTATTCAGCGATCTCATGGTTGTTTGACTCTACGTCTCTACAGGAACGATTTAGTATTTCAAAGGAAACATACTCTTCCCCTACAGAATATATCATCAGATGAATTGTTTGTAGTGGTGTTGTATTGTTTAGTGCAGGTGGGCACCAAGTTTTATGTTTAATGATTTTATTTAGTGGCCTAAAGTACATATGTGTTAATGATGATTCTATCTAATTGAAACCAGGATATAACGAAAAGAACTTCCCTTATGGGGCATTTGGATCCCTTCGTCTTAGAGGAATTAGAATTCACTAAATAAAGTAACTTATTTAGTTTGGAATTTGACATTCCACCACTTTCTAAAGTTCATATATAAGTCTATCTTAAATTCATGAGGTGGAGGATGGGAAATGATTTTATACATTACTAGAATTTTTTTTCTACTCTGTAACTTACATGTCACTCTTCGTCTCACTCCTCTATTTAAAAATGTAGCACATAAATATCTCAAACATCTTGCTAATAATAGTATACAAATATATTTTACATAAAACCGAATTAGCTTAGTTGATATAGCCTAAATTACTATTATTAAAATGGAATTCAATTCCATTGATCCAAATGAGGCGTTATTGAAAAAAGGCATTTGAACATGAGGTGAGGATATAACAAATATAATGCTCGGACAAAGCAGTGTAGTCATACGTTCTATCTTTTGTTATAAAAGAAGCACACGCCTAGGATAGCCTCAACCGGCAGAGAAGCAAAACATATTGCTTCTGTCATGAGATAGAGACAATTCATCACCTATTTTTTGACTGCCAATTTGCTCGTGTGATTTGGGCTTTAATTCACATGGCCTTGGGATATCTAAACAATATAATGTTGTTAATCTGTTCGGCACACTTGGCTTAGTGGTTTTGATAGAAAAAAACATTAGAAACAAAATCTTACTTGGAACAGTTACAACATGTTTGTCACTTTGGTTAAATAGGAATGATATTGTTTTTGAAAAGAAAAACAATTCCTCTCCCTTGCATGTTATTTGACTATTTTATAGAAGGTGGAGTTGTGAGCTATGGTTGTTGAAGCTACTCAGTACTTGGTGCAGGTGGTCTAAGACTTTTTTTCCCAGGCACATGGGTGACAATATAGTCATCGGATTGACTATCATTAGAGTGTGTGGGTTATCATCTTTTGTTGTTTTAAGCTATGTGTTGTTTAAGCAGATGTTGAAAGACGTTTCAAGGGTTTGTATTACCTCGATTAATAATGTACTTGAAACTATGTATAAAATCTTCCTTTATCCAAAAGGACCGCCTCACCCATTGCTACTTTCTTCCCTTGGTTGGACAACCCCCACCAATATTATTAATATTAGCTGAGTGTTTTCGAAATAGGATGCATGGGACAAAACATCCAGAAACCTCCATGGTTCCGTGATTCTGCGATGCTCAAGGAGAGTATTCAACAACTAAATAAGAGCTTGTTCAATCCATGTCGATTGAGGGGATTCGGTGGATTTAAATCTCAAACAAATCAAAATCCTTCATAATTTTTTTTAATCTGATTCAATCCACATGGGATAGGAATAATTGAATGGAGCCTCAATTAATTTCGAGTCATGAGCTCGCGTACTCTTACACACAACACTGATCAACCTGAGCAATCTAGCTTCCTGGTTTGGATGAATTAAGGACTCTGGCATATATCATGGTTATCTGGTTCCTGCTTAATTTGTGAACAATCTAGTCTTACCGTGTGTATATGGTCCTGGTTGGAGAGAGGTCGTTTGTATATTGCTTTGGAATTAGACTTGCAAATTAACTCATTTTTTTAATTTGTTAGTTCACTCTACTCTGTATATGGCTTATTTGCTTACTTTTTGACAAAATACATGCAAAGCCACGTTCGTGACAAAAAATATAAATAATAAAGACCGCGAGATTTTCTATATTATTAAACCTGGACGGAAACGACGCATATGAGTGTATCCACGTAGGCTGAAAACTTCATAGTCGTTGGATCGTCGATCGTTGGTTCATTTTCCCTCGTCTGATTTCTTGTGCGCTCTGCGTTCTCGTCGCCTCTGGAGACTTCCACGCACCGCTAACGCTCCTCGTCAGGGCCTGTTCGGCAGCTCAGGAATGAATCCAGGCTAGGAACAGTTACAAGCCAGGATTCAGTGGATCCGGTCCTTTCACTTGTTCCGGACATATAATTAATCCGGCTGGAATGAATCAAGGGAAGCAATTTTTATCTGTTTGGTAGCAAAGGATTGAATCATGTCACTTCAATTGAAATCAAATTTTCAGCCACACACTGACAGCGGTAGTAGGCGATGTCGGACCACAACAAAAAAATTGTGATAAATTTTTTTTATCCAACTCTGGTACGATGAGAGTAACGTTCAGATACCTTGCGATGGTTACCATGTCACAATGAAAAAAATATTTATACAAAAAGCGAATGATTATGGATGCAACAAATGGAGGTATGTGAGGTTCATATTTAGCTCAAAAATTGGATCCTGTTGAATAATATACTAGATAAGGTTGTGCACAAGCACAGACAAATAAGCACCGCTAAGAAAGGCCATATTGATCTTCTTCAATGCATTGTACCAATTAAAGCTTCAGCAGTTTCTGCTGATGCTGGCTAACTGCTACTGAACAAGAACAATGTGATGATGTTCAGACGTGCTGACAACCAACTAAATCTCCGTAGTAGTACAGGGACGGAGCCAAAAAACGAAGGCTAGGCGCCATGTAGCAGAATTTGCTTGTAGAAGAGTACAGAGCATGCATCCATGGTGAACGAAGGCCATGGACGAGCATCCTGACCACCCACGCGTCCAGAGCATGCAGATGGCGGCGAACTCGGCCAGGGCCTTGGCGAGCATCCCGGCCCTGCCCTTCGCGACGAGCATCCTGACGAGCGCGGCCACCCGCGCGTCCAGCTGCTGCCCCGCGACCGTCACGGCAGCCTCGACCGCGGCGGCGCCCTCTTCCAGGGGCCGCTCTAGCCGGAGGAGAAGGAGTGCGTCTAGGCCTTGGAGGAAGAGGTGCACCATGGATCCAGACGAGCACACGCGGAGAACCTGACCACGCGGAGGATGAGCGCGACGAGAGCTTACTGGTGAGAAGGCAGCGGGGAAGATGGCCGTCGTCGCTGCTTCGCGCCGCCACGCCGTCACCTCGCGCCGCCGCGCTGTCACCTGGCGCCGTCGTCTCTTCGCCTCCTCCGCCGCCAGGGTTACGGATTGGATCCGGACGCCACCAGACGAGGATTAATGCCAGACAGTGGTGGAAGAAAAAAAGTTCAAACCGGGCCAATTCGAAACCAGTCCATTTATTCCCAACCCTAAACGAACACCTTTTGGATGAACGGCCCAATTCGAAACCAGGCTATTTCTTTCCCCTGGAACCAGGCCCGGAACGCGCCCAACAGGCCAAAACGAACGCGCCCTCAGTCGTCTCTCTTCCTCCTCACTCCACCTATCTGTTGCCTGCGTCGCTGGCTTCGCCCATCTTCCTCCTCACTCTCTCCATTTCTAGCACGCTCTTCTTTGTCCTTACATCCTCCGTATTCTTCATCTACAGCTAGTTCCGTCGTCCAACATATTCATCAGGTTAGGAAAAGGTTTGTATTCTTTTTTCCCCAACGTTTCATGCTTTTACTAGATCCATTTTCCTTCGCAAGATTCGTCAATTGCAAGGTTTGTATTCCTTTTCCCCCAATGTTTCATGCTTCTACCAGATCCATTTTTCCTCTCCAAGATTAGTCGATTGCTTCATGCCATTCGCACCTTAGAATTTGGGATACATTGGTCGTTTTATATTGCAGCCACATTTTCGTCTTCATTGTCCCCTGTCTACGGCATGGACAGTTACTCACTGCGCTTCCAGATTTTGACCCTTTCCCCCCTTTTTAAAATACAGTTATTAGTGATCTTTGCTACTTATTCCTTGGTGTCGGTAAACCAAGGTATGCTTTCTCAACAGAAAAGGACATAGGAAGGAAATTGTCCTTTATGTTGTTCGCTTTACTACCCTCTCCTCTTCCAAATCTAGAATCTGCTGTTTTTTTTCACTCCTCTTCTCCCCCCTTCCCGTCATATGTCTCACTGGAACTTTTACAGATTTGTGTTTAGAGTTTATGGTACAGAAAAAGAAAAAGGAAGGGAACCAAAGAAAAAAACATTCTTACTGTTACTTTCAAATCCATTTAATACCCAGTTCTTTTAATTCAAATCTTGAATCTATTCGTCTTTTTTAAACCCATGTTTCTTTTTCGTACATGGCTCACATGATCTTTCGCATAATTCGTAGTTGGGCAATCCTTTGTTTCTCGTCTATATTTTCTTAAAAAAAATCTCAGAAATTCTTTTCTATCCTCTTTTGTTTCAGCTTACCCACATTGATTTTATTTTCATAACTTTCCTCGAATTTGTCTCCCTTGAGTTTCCTGATTTCCAATCCCACTCAGTTTAATCCAACATAGTTTGGATTCCAGTTCTTCCCCCGAAATCCCACTTTCATTCGTGTTTCATATGTAATATGTAAAGGTTTTCTTAGATTTGTTCCTCTAGCCACTGCACAATACAGTCAACATGCATGTTGTTTGCTGATACACAAAGGTAAGATTTTTTTTACGCCATCAAGTTATTCATGCTTTGCCACTTTGAATTTGTATTGATGTGTAAAAGAATTGATTATATGATGTTCTACATAAATTGCCAGAATCCTTTGTGGCTACCAAAAACTGAATGTAGCCACATCGACCGGTAACTCTCACGCTAGGAGATTTCATTGACGAGGTAAACTAAAATTAGTTTTAAGCTGCTTCCATTCGCATTGGTTGTCCACTACATGACGTGTGATGATTTTACAGTTACATTGATTTTATAGTTACCATTCTTGAACTAAGTTTAGATGCTCCATGTCTTATAGGTACTGTTTAATTTTGCTCTTTGATCTAAGCACGTGGAGTGATACCTCTGCACCTCAGTTGCTTTATCGACGAGGCATCATTGATGAGGTAATTGACATTAGTTTTAATTTACTTTCATTCGTGCTGCTTGTTCACTCCATGATGCATGGTGCCTTACAGTTACATATTCTTCTCATGTATTCGCAGGTATTATATTTTGCAAGTATTAGAAGAGCTCCATCACTTTTGAATATAAAAACCTTTTATATACATATGAACCAACTGTTGGAGCATTTCTAAAACTGTATTGACTTATACAACCTCCAGAAACACACTATTATTGGATCTTGAAGTATACTACTTAAATTCTACTTGCGATGTATTGTAATCTCATTCAGGGGCGGAGGGCCCATTATGGCTCATTATGGCCCAAGCCATACAAAAAAAAAAGTCCGCCGGCCCAACATCTAAACCCTAATCACTGCCGCTCCGAGCGACCGCGCCTCCGCCCGCCGTCCGCCGCCCTAACACTGCCGACCTGTCGACTGCCGTCTGCTCAGCCGGCCAGCCACTATCCGCCGAGCGCCCGACGGCCCGAGCAGGCGAGCAGCTCCGCATCGCGCGACGTCCCAAGCAGGTGAGCAACCAGGGGCAGTAAAGGCGTTCGCGCGACGTCCAACAGTGCACCTGCGCGCGCGACGTCTCGCTGCTTTCTCCAACTCCTGTTCGGTATCGCCGTTTCTCGCTTGGAGGTTGTCCTGTAGCGGGGACGACCGCCCATTCCGGCGCCCGCTCTTCTGCTCCTCCTCGCCTTCCTGTTTCTGCTGCGGGGAGTTCTTCCGCCGCGAGCCGGGACACCGTCGCCGCCGGCCGCCCGCTGTCCGACGCGCAGAGCCTCGTGTCCAAGCGTGGCAAGTTCAAGCTCGGATTCTTCCGTCCAGGTAACTCTGTCGCCCCTAATTAACTTCATTTCGTACGACAGCTGTGTCTGAGAAATGTGTCGGTAGGTGTGTAGAGCCATACCTAAATTTTTTTTCGTCCTCCGCCACTGATCTCATTGGACACTACAGCTGCAGTTAGCAACCAAATTTAGCTATAAATTTTGTAAGTAGTTGCTTCCTTATCCGAAGAAAAAAAAAGAGCAAAACAACAACTTTTTCTTACGTCCTATCATGTTCCCAAATGCTTATATTTGACTCATAACAACTCTTATACACGTTCACGTACACTTTCTTTGCATTAAGACATGTTAACAAACTCAGCACGCGCGCAAAGGCGCGCAAAATACACTAGTTCAGACTACAAGTAGAATGTAGAGTCTACTCAGACAGTGGCCATAAAAAGCTATTGCAGCGATGAAGCTGGGATGTGCATCAGAGAATGGAGAGGATCGGATCAGAAGAAGTGTTGAGGAACTGAGAAACAGGGATTGTCCCAAAGTTCTGCACGGCGGATGTATTTTTTTAACAGCATAGGAGGGACGAGCCCTTTCTGGCCTTTATTAAAATTGAAAGAGTTCATGAACTAATTAAAACACCATCAAACCAAGAAGTTTAAAAAATTAGCACGATTACAGATAGGTTTGTAACCATTATTGACTGGCACAACAGGAAACAGAACCAAATCCGACAGCGAAATCATTTCTGACGGCTAGCCTCGAAGCCATTGGAAAAAATTTACATTCAATGATCCGTCGTAGCCATCGGATTTTAATTTACTTCCGACGGCCTGCCATGTCAGCCATCCGAAGTAACGTGATAGCCGTGAGAGAAGGCCGTCCAATTTAAGCCGTCGGAAATAAGGCAAAATAAGATATTTCTAATGGTTAAGGACTTATTTATAATGGCTTTAGCTGCCAGAAATCTTAGGGTTTACAATTGTGCACTTAGGGGTATATAAGCTTTTTTTGCTTGAAGAATAACTTGAGTATTTTTTTATTTGGTTCGACATGCTCCGGAGGAGCTGATGAACCGAACGGGCCCTAATTAAAGTTTATATAAATTAGAGAAGCAATCCGGTTAGGAATCGTTCCGACCCACCAATCCGGCACAAATGAACAAGGCCTAAATGGACTAACACATTGATAGAATAACTTTTACTAAGAAAGGAAGGTGCACCTGATTCCCGAAGTGAGATAGGGCAGCAAAATGATCATGCGGTAGAGTGCGAAAAAGACCAATACTATCCCATCAATATTTGGCACTATAGGACAAGTTTAAGTACGTTGCATTTTGAAGGTTTAGGAACATAGGTGGCACCAAAAGATAAGTTTAAGGATCAATGATGTCCACTATGCCATCTATATTTCTCATTTTAGTGAGATTTTTGTTATTATAGAAAGCTGCAGAGAGAGGGCTCTTACAAAATGGAAATTGTATCGCGTGTTCTATTAGAATGGAAATGAAACTCTCTCTTCCTTTGCTCGAATGGCGATGTGTCCCTCATTCAATCTTCACTGACTAAGATTTTTTTTTGAAACGAGATTTTACTCTGCTTTTAAGAAAGCATATAACATTGTTCAAACACGGCAACGACTGCTATGCAAGCAGTCCTTCTGTACAAGCGTGCAAGCAAATCATCTGATCCACTAAATCGCGATCCACCCGTAAGTCACATTTAACACTTAAACCCTTCCACCATCAGCTCAATAATCTTTATAAAAAAACCCCTAACAAACCATGATTGTATCTGTAGTTGGAACGTAATCTAATGAATTAAATGGTTTGCTTGCACGCTTGCACAGAAGCACTGCTTGCATAGCCGTCGTTGCCGTTCAAACACGCACTAGAGATGCCAGTTTACTGCCATCAGAAAACCAACCCACCAGACCTCCTAAGAGCATCTCCAACAACGTGACCTATAAAAATGCCCTATAATTTGAAAATAAGTATATTTTATAGAATTTAGGGCACCAACAAAACATCTCGCTCCAACAGTAAAGCCCTAAATCTAGATTATAGGGCAGCCCACTACGGTGTAGTATATTTGAGTCACTTGAAAGGGTGCCCTATAGTTTTTTGACAAAAAATTATGAAATACGGCACTGTTGGAGTAGTTTTTCCTGTGTGGAGCCCCATATTTCAATTTAAGGCACTAGTTTAAGGCATTGTTGGAGATGCTCTGAAAGAAACATACAGACTAAGATTAACCTTCGTCTGATGCTCTTCACGGATGTCGCATCGTCTATCCAGTTGGCCTCCGTTCCGCGAGCTTGCCCTGTCGACCCCATCCTTCCTCTCTTCGACCTTGGCCTGGGTTGTCAGTTGTCACCCATTCACCGTGCTAGACGTCCGCTAGGGCATGATGGTGAGAAGCTGCAGATGCTCAAGCGCGGACATGGAGCTAGGCAACATGCGGTGACGGCACGCCAACAACCACCTTCGGGATAGATGACATTTATTTGTGGTCATCATGTGTATTGGTGTGTTCGCATCATGTTCATTCTCACGAAGGTCCTGTTTGGTGTTAGAGCATGCTTCTTTTGCTGCGCTGCACATCAATGTAGGTCTAACATTATCTAACATAAATGATTTATAATGTTCTACTCATATGCTATCTTAGTTGAATGTGATAAATATGCTAGTGTGTAGCGTACACATTTGCTAAGACATTGTCATGGAGCCTATTGGGTGTTAAATTTGAATTATTTCAATGCGGGATGTACTGTTGGCACGATGATCACACCCACACCCATGTGGTTGGAGTGGTTCCATTCTAGATTTGGAGAGCGACCTGACTCCATTCTAGATCCTGAGAGCGGTGTGAAATAGTTCTATTTTTTGTTTGGGCCCACCGCAAAGAGAGCGAGAGAAGTGGTACGGTGGGATGCCACCGTTTTATTTGGAACGAGCTCGTCCAAAATCTGGTGGAAATATTCCCGATATACAACCGCTCCGCTCTAACTGCTCCATTCGCTCTCCAAACAAACATAGAATGGAGCAGCTCCATCCCACCTTGCTTCCAATCAAACGGACCCAGAAGTGTTGAAAACACATTAAATGATTAATAGAAAGGCCAAAATGTCCTTTATCATCCTCCACCATTAATGCAATTGAAATAAATAATGGACAGAATATGGAATTAATATAATTAATATATTTTTAGTTGTCCGTGGAGAGACTAGGGACTAAATCATTTTAGTCCATGTGTTTGGTCGTGACAATTTAAGGACTAAATGAGGCGAAAATAAAGGAACTAATCTTTAGTCGACAAGCATACAGCAGCATGAACCACATGTAATCGTGTTGTACTGCTAGATATTAAACAGCCGAGTAAATAAAAGAGCTCTGTCGTCATTACTTCTCATCTCGAGTTCTCTGTCCTGGAGTTTTAACTCGCCTGCGTGGCTCATGGCTACCAGCATGGGAACTAGCGAGCTCTCGGGATGGGTTGGGGAGGACTGGAGAAGGGTATGGCACTATGGCTAGGCATGCCTGTCCCTATCAGCACAAGTTTGGCGGCACAACTCTCAGTTACCACTTTTACCAGTGTCAAGCTCGGCAATGCGACATGGGGACAGAAGCATACTCCTATATAGAGACGCCAGGATGGCTTACCACGTATGCTACTGGATCACGTCTTCTGGGACTCATGATGAGTTTAGGGATCAAAAGTAAGTCCCTTGAAAATTAGAGATAGGGGTGAAAATGGCTTTGCTGTACCCGTCGTCTACCGGATACGAATAGTAAAATTATCCATTTTTCAATATGAATTTAGATACTTTTATACTCAAAATAGATACGAGTTACTGGCTGAATAATGCATCTTCGGATTTCAGTTGAATACGAAGCGAGTACTATCTAGTAAATGCTTGGATATTCAGGTCGAATACGGTACCTGAGTTTCGGGTACCCATTTTTCTTTTTCTGCATAATATTGTTATAAATTCATAACTTTCACAGATAAACTCGGATGAAGATAAAGTTTATATAAAAATCGTAGAGCTCAAAGAGATCTACAACTTTGTAGTACATCACATTTTTTTTGAACACATCTTCACATCGAAATCATTGAAATAGTGTCTAAATTTATATCGAAGTAACGAACTATACATCACATGAACTACAAGGTATTGGCGCCTCAAATAAAATTTTCTCTCTCCTTCCTTCTACGATTTTCATATAAACTTTATCTTCGTCCGAGTTCACGTGTAAAAGATAAGAATTTATAATAATATTACGCAGAAAAAATAAAAACGGGTACCCAAAACCTGACTACTCCTATCTAATTAACTCGAATATCCGAGTATTTATGGGATAGTACTTGCTTTGTATTCGACCCGAATCTAAAGATACAATATTTGAGTAGTAGTCGTATCCATCCCGAGTATATATAGAAATATACGAACCTGTACCCGAAAAATTAGTATTTGTACTATCCATACATGATGGTACCCGACCGATACATCGGAGCTGTTTTCACGTCTATCTTGAACTTCCAAAGTACTTAATTTTGGTGCCTAAACTGATCATGAGTCCCAAAAGACGTGATCTAGTAGCATACGTGGTAAGCCATCCTGGCATCTATTTATGCTTCGTTCCCCATGTTGTTATATATAAGTGTGTTTGTGCACGCACGTGCACATGCTAAATAATGGTAACACATATAAACTATCTTGTATTGTATTAGACTATTGCGTGATTCAAACATTGTTATTATATTCAAACTATTGTATTGAACTACTTATGTTGTATTAGACTATCTTATGTCATTTGAAAACGATCTTTTGTTTTATTAGACTATTATGTGATTCGAATCTTGTCATTATATTTTAAAAATTGTGTTAGACTATTGTACGGTCTAAATTTATTGCTATATTGTTACGTTGATCTATATGTTCTATACAATCCTCATGTGTAATTGTTTTATTCATGAACTAAATTGGAGTAAATGATAAGTAATTTATGTATCCAACAAATATACGGTATCCGATCAAATAATATCCTTATCTGTCACCTATCTGCTCGAGTAAATATTCAGTCCTAATATTCGGATCCGATGCTGAATCCGATTGAAATACAATAGGGGTATGATACAGATGACCTACTATATGTCTGTATCTGCCCATTTTCATCCTTAGTTGGAAAATACAAGATGACCTACTATCTGTCCATATCTACCTATTTTCATTCCTAGTTGGAGAATCAGGACGATATAATACAACAGGCTAAGTTCGTGGACTAGGTGTGAATTTTACTCATAAAAGCGTAGTTATATCTGGTGATGCTCATGACACAATATGTTTGTTATATGAACAAATCAATTCTAGATGAGATGGTCTATCGTGAATTTATCCGTGTAAAAATGGTGTATTAAGGCTCTGTTTAAGTGCACTAGAGCTAATACTTAGGTGCTAAAATTAGTTAGAGACATCCAAACAATCCAACTAATAGTTTAGCTATTAGCTACTTTTAGTTGGAAACATCCAAACATTTCTAGCTAATAATCCAGCTAACTATTAGCTACACCCTCAACTACCAATTAGTTATTAGCTGGTTCAACCAGCTAGAAGTAGCTAATTAATACTACATCCGTTCATAAATATATGACACCGTTGACTTTTTCGAAAATTTTGACCACTTATCTTATTCAAAAATGTAAAATTTTAAGCCAAGAATAAACTACCTTAAGTGATAAAACAAATCAAAAAATGATAACTCATTGTTTTCTTGAATAAGACGAGTGATCAAAGTTTTTTTAAAATGTCAACGGTGTCATATATTTATGAATGGATGGAGTAGTTAGTCAACTATTTGTTAGTCAGTTAATTCCACTAGCAACTTTTAGCCAGCTAACTATTAGCTCTAGTGCATTCAAACAATGCCTAAATCAATCCTTTATGCTTATAATGATCATTAGATTTTGAAGGATGAGAAAGTAGTAGATAAATGAATTCTATCTGTTTCGGTTACCAGTGGCGCAACTAAAGCAGAAGATTTGGTGTGCTTTCTGTGGAATTACAACGTCTGTACAGTTCAATTATCAAGTGGTGGCGGTGGTATAGATCTGTGGTGATGCTGTGTTGTTCAACGTGAGTTGACGTTTCAATCCAACAAACCATTGTGCTAGTGTTTAGGGGGCGTATTGACCCTTTTCATGGTCCATGTTGTTGCTTCGTTTTATGCTTCAGTCTAAGTTTCTGTTTTTTTTTTCATGTAATCTAAAGCCAATTCAATGCTTACAACTAACTAGTTCTTTCGGGATATTAATTTGCGCCTGGCCAAGCTCTTTATGACATGATGGATCTGTCCTCTACTCCTCTGCTATAAAAGCAACGCTTGGCTAGCACTGCCCTAACGTCCATTCTTGCTTCCTTCCCTTGCATTGTTTGGGTAATCTCTAACCCAAAATATTGCATCAGATATTATTGAAATGGGATGCATGGGGAAAGAAAATAGCACGTACCAAATCCTTTCTTGAACCTTCAACAACAAATCCACTCCTCTGCATTCAATCTATTGCTAATCTTTTAGTCATCACACTGGTTGGACAGTGTGTTGGTGTGTGTGCATCATGTTCCTTCTCACGAAGGTCCTGTTTAGTGGTAGTGCCTGCATGTTCCACTGGATGATTTTCTTGTTTTATCGAGCAGGAGGCACTTGATCTTTGCTTGCATTTCTCATCAGGTGCTGGGTGAATAGATCCCTGTCGTTCTCTATGCACTAGTACAAATAAGCTCAAAGCCTGCGGCACGTTCAACTTTTCACTGGCGGTTTCCGTTATCAAACGTCAGTGAAAGAAACAGGTGGGCCCGGCTTTAAAAACCGCCAGTGGAAACCTATTTCCACTGGCGGTTATCTTAACACAACCGCCAGTGAAAATAGGATGTTTCCACTGGCGGTTGTGTAACACAAACCGCCAGTGAAAATTGATTTCCACTGGCGGTTATCTTAACTTAACCGCCAGTGGAAACATCCTATTTTCACTGGCGGTTTTTAAAGACAACCGCCAGTGTAAATCAATTTTCACTGGCGGTTTTTAAAGACAACCGCCAGTGAAGTGTCTGTTATAAATACCCCTCTTCTTCCCCCGACAGTGAACTGTATGCTCGCAGCCAACTTCCATTGGAGGCGATTTTGGAGGTCCAGAATTCACAAAATACATGGGGAGAGGTTTTGATCTTCATTTTTTGGAAGAAGATTGCTAAGAAAGGTTGGTTTATGTTGCTAATGTCAATTTTTATTCATTTTTGCTCAATTTTAGCCACATTTTGGATCTAGGGTTTCACCATTTGAGAGAGAGTGTATCCTCTCTCAATTTTAGCCACATTTTTGCTCTATTCGCTCAAATAAAGTTGTTTAATATGGTTAGATTTTGTCTATCCTCTCTCCTTTTTCATGTTTAGTTCTCAAATCAGTTTATCCATGACATATTAAGTTGTTTAATGAATGGTTCATGTGTTGTGTGGAGAGAGAAGAAGATAGGTTTGGTAATTAAGATTGTTTTTATTAGTTGCTATGAAAGTTGGTTTAATTATGTTTTAATTGCCAATTATTGTTCATCTTTGCTCAATTTTGGAACTAGGCCTTCACCATGTGTTAGAGAGAAGAGTATGGCTAGGAAAGTTTGGTTTTATGTTCCTCTTGCCAATTTTTGTTCATTAGAGGGCCAGATTTCACAAAATACAAGGGGGGGTTATCTTTATTTTTTGGAAGAATGTTGCTAAGAAAGGTTGGTTCTTGTGTGTTTATGTTACTTTTTTACAGGTGGTGATGGAGAGGACATCCTGGATGTATAACTTATCAAGGCTAGATCCATCATACATATCCGAGGTCCATAGGTTTATTGATGTCGCTACGAATCATGCTTGGAGAACAAAGACAAAACACATATATTGTCCATGCATGGACTGCAAAAATGCTGCTGTATTTAATGACACAGAACAAATCATATCTCATCTGGTATGCCGAGGATTTATGAAGGATTACACAATTTGGACAAAGCATTGAGAGGGTAGCTCTTCGCCTTATACGACTGGAAACCCTGAGAACATCGACGACAGATTTCAGTTCGTTCACGAGACACACCAACCTCTTCCACAGAGCGAACATGTAGTGCAAAATGTTACTGATCATGGTTACGCTGGAGGAAATGAACATGATAGACCTCATGTTCTGCCAAGTGTTATGGATGAGGAAGATGCAGAGTTGCTAGAGGCAATGTTGCGTCGTCATACAGATCAATCGATGTTCTTAATGAAAGGTATGGAGTCCCTGAAGAAGGCAGCAGAAGAGCCTTTGTACGACGAGTCTAAGGGTTGTACCAAAGAGTTCACGACGCTCCGGTCTGTGCTAAAGCTGTTGATGTTAAAAGCTAAATATGGTGTGTCTGATGCTGGCTTCGATGCGTTCTTGAGTATTATCGCAGACATGCTTCCAAAGGAGAACAATGTGCCTGCTAACACGTACTATGCAAAGAAACTAATCAGTCCGCTCACTATGGGTGTGGAGAAGATCCACGCGTGTAGAAATCACTGTATCCTTTATCGAGGTGATGATTATAAAGACTTGGAGAGCTGCCCAAAGTGCGGTGCAAGTAGGTACAAGACGAATAAAGACTATCGAGAGGACGAAGAGTGTGTTGCATCCGTGTCTAAAGGGAAGAAGCGAAAGAAAGCCCAAAAAAAGACTTCAAAATCCACGAGCAAAGAAAAAGTAGACTATTATGCGCTCAAAAAGATTCCTGCTTTGGTGATGTGGTACCTCCCCGTCGTCGATCGATTGAGGTGTTTGTTCGCTAATCCTGAGGATGCCAGACTTATGAGCTGGCATGCTTCTGATGAGCACAAAAACGATGGGAAGCTTCGACATCCAGCCGATGGGAAGCAGTGGCAAGATTTCAATGACAACCACCGAGACTTTGCCGATGAACCGAGAAATGTTAGGTTCGCACTGAGTACTGATGGAATGAACCCATTTGCTGAGAGGAGCAGCAAGCATAGCACATGGCCGGTGATCCTCACCATATACAACCTTCCTCCATGGTTGATGCAGAAACGGAAGTACATTTTGCTAACCATCCTTATTTCTGGACCTACACAACCTGGAGTTGACATGGATGTATTTTTGGAGCCCTTAATGGAGGATATGAAAATATTGTGGGAAACAGGTGTTCAAATGTTGGATGAGTATCGTAAAGGTTCATTCACGCTGAGAGCAATTCTTTTTGTTACGATCAACGATTACCCTGCTCTCTTCACATTATCAGGCCAGTTTAAGGAAAAGGTTGGTTGCACAGTATGCATTGATGGAACTGCTTACGTATCCCTTGCTGCATCTAGGAAGATAGTTTACATGAGGCACAGACTCTTTTTATTGGAAGGACACAGGTACCGCATGCGAAAGATGGATAAGTACTTCGACAATAATGGTGAACTACATTCTACTGCTCCATCGGGTAACAATAGAGGTCATAGAGTTTTTGAAATAGTCAGGAATATCAAGTTTGTTTTCGGGAAGAAGACAAAAGACGGAAAAACAAGGAAGGATGTCAAACCAGCTTCGGGGGCTATATTCAAGAAGAAGTCTATTTTCTTCGAGTACTTGCCTTACTGGAAAGAGTTAGATGTGCGGCATGCGATCGATGGTATGCACGTTCAGAAGAACGTGTTTGAAAGCATAATGGGCACCTTGCTAGACATAAAGGGCAAAACAAAAGAAGGGCTCAATTCACGCATGGACTTGGTAGATTTAGGCATAAAAAAGGAACTACATCCCGTTCTTCAAGAAAATGGGAAGTACCATCTCCCAGCAGCAAGCTACAATCTCAATGTAGATGAGAAACATGCGATGTGTGTTTGGCTCAAGAATTTGAAAGTCCCATCCGGATTCTGCTCTAGCATACAGAGTATTGTGTCAATGAAAGACCTGACAATCACCAACTACAACTCACATGATTGCCATGTTATGCTAACTACATTCCTACCTATTGCCATCAGGGCTATAAATCCTTTGTTTTTAAAGATGGCAATCACACGGTTGTGCTACTTTTTCAACAGGATTTCACAAAAGGTAATTGGCCGTGATGAGTTGGCATCTCTTCAGGAATTCGCAGTGGAGACAATATCACAGTTTGAGATGTGTTTCCCTCCATCGTTCTTTGATATTATGGTGCACCTTGTGGTGCACTTGGTGCCACAAATAGAGGCATTGGGTCCTATGTACTTGCATGAAATGTGGACGTATGAGCGTTTCATGTCAATACTGAATGGCTATGTATCAACCCGTGCTCGTCCCGAGGCATCCATGATAGAGGGGTACTGTACCGAAGAGGCCATTGAGTCCGGAGGTCCATTCTGCAATAGTATCCTAAAAGACCAGGTTGCAATAGGTCTGCCTCCGTCACGACACGAGGGTAGACTGTATGGAAGCGGGAGGATGGGACAGAAATCTTTCATCCCACCGGATTACGATATAGTACTTGAGGCACATCAGAGCATCCTACATCAGCTAACGATAATAGAGCCATTTATCCAACAACACATCAATGAGCTTCGCGAGCAAAATCCTGGGCATACAGATGATTGGGTAATGAAGTAACATAAGCAGCGGTTCAACACATGGCTAATGGTGAAGGACATTCCACGTGGAGAAACAGTAGAAGAACAAACCATCAAGGGCTTGGCATCTGGACCATCACGCCAGGTCACAACATGGCAAACCTATGACATTAGTGGATTCACATTTTGTACCAAGTCCAAGGACAAAAAGAGCATGTCACAAAACAGTGGTGTTCGATGCGAGGCCATAGATGATGAAACTGGTGAGATTATTACATATTTTGGCTTTATTGAGGACATATGGGAACTAGACTATGGTACATTTCAGATCTCGGTTTTCCGATGTCAATGGGTTGAAGACAAACATGTCACGGTAGACAACTATGGGGTCAGAGTTCTTGATCTAAGTAAGGTAGGTTACAAAGATGACCCATGGATCCTTGCTAATCGTGCTGCACAGGTCTTCTATGCTGAACAGATCATTTCTAACAATGAGAAGAAAAGCACCGACAAACCGAAGCATGTAGTTTTTCCTGGAAAACAACAAGCTATATGAGTTGATGGTGTATCTGATTTAGAGGATTTTAACCAGTTCAACGACATGTCTCTTTTCATAGACCATCCAACCAAGATAAGGAACGTTGAGCGAAGCATCCCACGCAATTCGTTGCCCTGGGTACGCCACGATGGACAAGGCAGAACAATAGCTTCCTAGATTATATACTTGTCATGTAATTGATTATTGTTAGGACTTGTCATGTAATTGATTATTGTTAGGACTTTGCACATCCAGAATGCCCGTTCTTGCACTGATTTTACACAGAGCAGAACATCATGCTGGAGCCTAACGATCAATATGTACTGTATATATACATGCATGGTAATCTGACTTGCCATGAAAACTTCGGACTGGAAGGGTAGGCAGCAGATGTCGCACTCCAGCGCGTCCTTCTCCACGGATAGTGTCACAGTCGCCTCTTCCTCATCTTCCAACCCTGTCTCTTTAGAGTGCGGCCTTCTTTAGAGTGCGGCCGGCAGAGGAAGCCGTGGTCTTTTTCCCAGTCATGGTTTATCACCTAGAAAGGTAAATAAAAGCAGAGAAGATTATTCGACTAATATATATCAGGCAATAAGAAACAACCATCTCCAACGGTGACGAGAGACGCAAAGCCAAGAGACAACATAGGATTTAATTCATACAGTGGGAGTGAAGACGAAGATACGCGAAGCAAGGAGACTACATAGGATTTAAACACTGCAATTGAATGCTCTCACTGAGTGGAGGAGCCGAGGAGGCCGCGCAGGCCTGCCCGTCAGCCGTTTCCGACGTCTCACTGAGACGTCTCGACCTCGGATCGAGGTGCTCGAGGATTGGGGTCCACGTGAACCCACCGGCACCTTCTGCGGTTTCTGCTTCCTAGCCCTAGGATTGGAGCCTTCTCTAGTTCTCTTGAGTTGAGCCTCGACTACTCCGGCGGGGGAAAGTGTACTACTGCAGCAGCACTGGAGCGCAGAAGTCGAAGTCTTCTTTGATCAATCGAGTCAATCAGAGAAGTTGCATTTTGTTGTCGTCTCACCAGGCAGGCTATCTGATCGGCGACATGTCTGAATGTCGTATCGGGCTTTATCGATCATCTCCACAGGTATTATATACTCTACTTCTCATTGAACTCTAGAGGTGCCCACAGCATTTTGTGATAAAGAGGAGAGAGAGAGAGAGGAGAGATAGAGGAGAGAGGGAAGAGATAGAGGAGAGAGAGGAGAGATAGAGGAGAGAGAGAGAGAGATAGAGGAGAGAGAGGAGAGATAGAGGAGAGATAGAGGAGAGAGTATACTTAATATATAAAAACTATACTAATTAAATATATAAAAAGTATACTAAACAATATATAAAAAAACTATGTTAAATAATAATAAAAAACAATTTCTACTGGCGGTTGTCATATAGAACCGCCAGTAGAAATGGCTTCTACAGTCTGTGGAAGCCATTTCTACTGGCGGTTTTCTATGAAAACCGCCAGTAGAAATAGTTTCTACTGGCGGTTCTCGTTGTCAACCGCCAGTAGAAATGGCTTCCACAGACTGTAGAAGCCATTTCTACTGGCGGTTCTCGTTGTCAACCGCCAGTAGAAATGCGCCTATATAAAGGGTGGCGCGCGGGAGCCGAAAAATTTACAAGTCCCTGGCGCCAGTTCTTTTCAAGACGACGCCGTCAGGCTGCTGGATTTCGACCCCGAGGGTTTCGCCGGCGATCGTCCCCGCGCCCGTCCCCACGCCGCCATTCCCGCCCCCGCACCGCCGTCTCCAGGTTTCGTTCTCTTTCCCCTAATCTGCCGTACCGCCGCCGTCGTCTACCGCGCCGGCAGCCACCGCCGCCGCGTTTTAGTAAACCCTAGGGCACGCGCCGCCGCCGAGAGGGAGGAAGAGAGAGGAAGGAGAGGGAGAGGGAAGAGAGAGGAGGGAGAGGGAGAGGGAGGAGAGAGGAGGGCGCACGCGCCTCCGCCGCTGAGAGGGAGGAAGAGAGAGGAAGGAGAGGGAGAGGGAAGAGAGAGGAGGGAGAGGGAGAGAGATAGAGGGAGGGAGAGGAGGGTGAGAGAGAGAGAGGAGGGAGAGGAGAGAGATAGAGAGAGGGAGAGAGATAGAGGGAGAGGAGAGAGATAGAGGGAGGGAGAGGAGGGTAAGAGAGAGAGAGGAGAGGGAGAGGAGAGAGATAGAGATAGGGAGAGGGAGAGGGAGAGGGAGAGAGATAGAGAGAGGAGGGAGAGAGAGGAGAGGAGATGAGAGTATTCATACAATACTTATTTTTATTCATATGTGTTCAAATGTATGTGTTCAATATATATATGTGTTCATATGTGTTCAAATGTATGTGTTCAATATATATGTGTGTTCATATGTGTTCAAATGTATGTGTTCAATATATATATATGTGTTCAATATATATGTGTGTTCATATGTGTTCAAATGTATGTTGAATATATACATTGTAATTTTATCCGTCACAACTCGATAATATACGTATCCGATCCGATCCGAATTCGATCTGAACTCGATAATTTCCATACGACTCTCCCTCTCTCCCTCTCTATACGTCCTATGCGACTCTCCCTCTCTCCCTCTCCTCGTCCTATACGACTCTCCCTCTCTCCCTCTCTATACGTAACTCGATAATATCCATACGATTCTCCCTCTCTCCCTCTTTATACGTCCTATGCGACTCTCTCCCCGTCCTACACGATACTATACGACTATACGATACTATATGGTTAGGGTTTAGGGTTAGGGTTAGGGTTAGGGTTATGGTTAAGGGTTAGGGTTAGGGTTAAGGGTTATAGTTAGGGTTAGGGTTTAGGGTTAGGGTTAGGGTTAAGGGTTCGGGTTTTGGGTTAAGGGTTCGGGTTTTGTGTTAGGGTTAGGGTTAGGGTTAAGGGTTATAGTTAGGGTTAGGGTTAGGGTTTAGGGTTAAGGGTTCGGGTTTTGGGTTAAGGGTTCGGGTTTTGGGTTAGGGTTAGGGTTTAGGGTTTTGGGTTAGGGTTAAGGGTTTAGGGTTAGGGTTAGGGTTAAGGGTTATAGTTAGGGGTTAGGGTTAGGGTTTAGGGTTAGGGTTAGGGTTTAGGGTTAGGGTTAGGGTTAGGGTTAGGGTTACTATTTGTTAATATGAATTTAATTATTGCTTACGTTAATATGTGTTAATATGTATTTAATTATTGCTTATGTATTTGTATATATATAGCTCAATGAGTTCTCCGATCAAGGACCAAGGATTAGTGCCCGAGCACATGGACAAGAGTGTTGCTCAAGAACAATCCAGCAGTGAAGGATATGAAACGCCTAGCGACCCTTTTCCTACCACTAGCATAGATAGGGCCGCTCTCCGTGAGTTGCAACGTGACCCTACTTATGATCCACGAGAAGCTGAGGTAAAAGTACGCATCTTTAGCTTCGTATGTGTACCCTACTGATTTCACATGCATGATCTCTTGTGCATTTTATTACATGAATAGGAGGTCGTGTCTGAATTTCGTGCGATACTCGAAGAAGCCGTGGCACGATACGAAGACGTACCGGAGCCGACCCAAGACGCACCGGAACAGACCAAGACAACAACCGAGACGTCAAGAAAAAGGAAGCAGAGCGATCGAAAAAGAGGTGACAGGGGGCTGAACAAGTTTCCCGACAAAACATACAAAATCTCAGACGTGAGCCCGAAAGGTCAGCCACTAGCTCCAGAAGAGGCACTACCTAAGTTCCGGAATGCACTTGGGTTTTTAGTTAGAGATAATCTTGACATAACAATACGACAGTGGAGAGATGTGTCAGATGATGTCAAGAATCAAATATGGAATAAGCTATTAATGAGGTTCGTTCTGCCTCGGGGTTCAGAAGAACTCGTGAAGGAATACACGATGAAGCAGCTTGCAATCAATTTCCGAAACTGGAGGTCTGAGATGAACACAAAGTTTGCAAAGAAAGGTCTGGACCCGACCAAAAAATATAAAATCTCAGCAGGTCAGTGGCCAGTATTTCTAGAGCAGAGGAGCAGCCCTGATTTCATATCTCTAAGTGAGGCAAATTCGGAACTATCAAAGAAGAACAAGTACCGCCACCACCTAGGCACAGGTGGTTACAAGCGTCAGGTTCCTAAATGGACACAAGAAGACGCCGAGAAGAAGGCCGCAGGGTTGCCGACGCTGTCCGAGCAACTTGGTGAAAGGGCGGCAAATTGGCTCCGTGCTAGAAAACCAAGGGAAACCGAGACCGGTGTATCTTTTGATGATCCCATTGTCGAAGAAGCGGCAAAAAACATATATACAATGGCAGCTAAGCAGAGCCAAGGAACTTTTAAGTCACAAAGGGAAAGAGACATCCTAACGGCTGGTCTCGGTAACCCTGAGCATCCTGGTCGTGTACGAGGAATCTCGTCTAAGGAAGGATGGAAGGAAGGATTCGGACCACAGTGGGAAGGTCTGTACAAGAAACGTGATCGATACAAGGAAGAGATGGCGGATTATTTTAAGGAGGAGGCCAAGAAAGAGTTCAAAGCCATGATGTCTCAAATGCTATCGAATCCTCCTCCAGAATTGATGCAACAGTTGGCGAGTGCGATGTCTGTTCAACAGATGACCACTCCACAGATACAAATAATTCCAGCAGCTCAACCGCCGGCTTCCACAGATTGTACGACATTACCAAGCTCTGTTGCTTCAACGGGAAATAAGGACCGTTATCCAGTTGATGACATCACTAGGCCTATGGCGTGCACACTGGTTATAAGATATGGTATTAACAATAAACGTACAAAGAAAGTAGCCACAGGCCTTGCGATCCCAGGACGCAAGTTCCATGGAAACGATATTCCAGATGATTATTGCAAAGTAGAAGTGACGACGGTCGTCCAAGGATCCGAGGACGACATGCTAGACATCCCTGGGCCCGAAGGTATCGAGAAACTTGGACAAGCTATCAAGAATTTTATCCTTTGGCCTCGAAGGGATGTCGAATTGCTTGATTGGTCGAATTCGTCGCAGGCGTCGCAGGCCCAACCGTCTCCGCCTTCTCAAATTGCTGTTCCTATTGTACATCCATCATCACCTCCTCAAACTTCACATGCTGCTCCTCATCCTTTTTCTGACCCACCGTCTCCGCCACAAGCATCACCATTCAGGGCTCCACCACCTTCTCCTCCCCATCCTCTTGGTGACCCACTGTCTACGCCACCATCAAGGGATCCACCTTCTCCACAACCATCAAAGGATCCAAGGCCATCAAAGAAATCTAAACTTCCTATACCAAAATTGGTGTCCCCGTATCAGAAAAAGAAGAGTAAAGCTACTACTGCTGGCACAGCTCGGTTTTTGAAAGGGATTGGACGGAGCCTCACGTCACAAACTGTTGATTTGGCCAAGCACGAGGAGTCTGCAAAAAAGGCTGAGGCAATGGCCGCAAAGATAAAGAAGCCAACTAAGGCAGATTACAAAAACGTGCCTAAAAAATATGTGCCGGGCAGACCTCTACTACCTCTTGAGAAACTAAGAAAGGTCCCGGCTGGTGTTAAAAGGTTGCATGACTGGTACATGCGGGCATCATCGGTTGGCATCGACACCATCAGTGTGCATATACCAGACCATGCTTTTATTGGTTCGGACCAAAAGGCCGTTGTTACATTCGAGGACATGTGGTTAATGATGAACCTTCAGAGACTCGACGTGCAACTTGTAACGATGTTTGCATTGTAAGTGTCGCTCATACTTCCACATATGTGTGTTATTATTAGTGAGCTGTATAAAATTTCAATATCTGACATGCACGTGTGACTTGCAGAATGCAACATGATCAGCAGGAGATTCTTTACGGTACCAAGCCCAATGCTAGTGCCAGTAAAAGGGTTGGGTATCTCAACCCAATACTTATATCCGAGGAAAGCCACACTTTTAGAATCGGGAAAGACAACGATGAAATACGGGGAAAGACGGACGAAGAAGTTGAGAAGCGTATAAAGGATATGAAGAAGGATTTTGAAGCTCGATACGCCACCTACATAGGACATGCAATGCTTCAATTTCAAGACAGGGAAGCCATAATGGCCCCGTACAACTTTAAGTAAGTGTGATTTTGCATAAATAAAATTAATAATTTCAATACACATGCATCACAAATTTGATTCGTACAGGGACCACTGGATATGCTTCCTCATTTATCCTAAGGTTGGAAAGGTGCTGGTGCTCGACTCCTTGAACTTCGACCCTTCGACATATGCAGAATTCCTCAGCACTTTAGAGCTGTAAGCCTTTTCTATGCATGCATACTTTTATCGATTAAAATTTGAGAATAACATGGTGATTCTATTTGAGATCACAGGGCTTATAGATTCTATAAGATGAGAGGTGGAAAGTACGACCTGTCGAAAAAAGGCGTGCCACTAGACATCCATCATCACTGGCCGGTAAGTATGTGATTTTATGAATACATATCATACACAATGTTGAAACTAAATAACCAATCTCCCGTTATGTAGTGCCACAAGCAACCACAAGGATCGGTCCTATGTGGATTCTATGCGTGCGAGTTCATGAGAGTGAACGGACGATACATCACGAACCCTGACAAGGTATTATTAGTAATAGTCAAGTATGTATTTATGTCATTAAAGATGCAAATGTGTTATTATTGAGTATAAATAGATGATGTTTATAAAATTCCTTTACAGCAATTTCAACGAGGAAACCCGGAGAACTTGACCGAAGCTGCATTGTATGGCATAGTCGAGGACCTCTGCACATTCATATTGAAAGAGGTCATTCCCGCAGAAGGAAAATATCACGATGCTTCCGGGACATTAGCTTTGCCAGAGTTCAGAATACTAACAGAAATTAGTAGATTATCTCTTAGCCGAGATAGTTATTAGAGCTTAGGTGAAAACTTATGATGTATAGAATGCATGAAGCATATATGGTTGTAAACAGAATACTTTGATGTATATAAATGTATGATAGAATTTAATTTCATGTTGCTTTCAATATCAATATAGATATATATATATATGTTTGTGTGTGTGTAAATAAATATATATATAATTCAGTATTGTTTGAAATTTTGAAAAAAGGCGGGAAAACTTCCACTGGCGGTTTTATAAAGAAAACCGCCAGTGAAAAGTGCATTTCCACTGGCGGTTTGCTTTATAAAACCGCCAGTGGAAATGCATTTCCACTGGCGGTTTTCTTTATTCAGCCGCCAGTGAAAATGCACTTTTCACTGGCGGTTCGTTAAGAAAACCGCCAGTGAAAATGCACTTTTCGCTGGCGGTTCCAAAATAACCGCCAGTGGAAATGCTGATTTCCACTGACCCCTAACACTAGCGGTACTGAAAAACGCCAGTGTAAATAGGTTTAGAACCGCCACTATAGAGCTTCTGTGTACTAGTGATGGACACACGTTCTTTCCTGTGTGCAGTTTATGTGCACATATTATGGCTAGCGCAAGTGAAGCCTATTATCAAATTGCCAAGTTGGTTGCAGAGCAGTTATATTTTCAGTAAGAGAATTGAAACATCAAGATAAAATACTTTTATAACCATTGGATGTCAAATTGTTTTCTCCCATATATAAACAGATAAATAGATAGATGGGTCACTGATTAGATTTTGGGATCTTCAATAATTAAGGACAGGTCACATATTATACTTTGGGAGGACAAATCGGCGGGAGGCTTAACTTTGGGAGATGAGTGTTCTTGTTTGTATATTATTACTCGACACAAAAACAGGTTACTATAACTGAGGTCTTTTACAATACGCCTCTCAAGCTATGGTGGGGACGACTTAGGGAACAACATAGTGCTAGCATGGAATCAATTGTTTTCATGAATTGATAACATTATGTTGTCTAATGAGAAGGATGAAGGGAAACTGCTATAATATATGCCAGAATAGGTTAATTCATGGTGAAATATTACTATTCAGCGACAATTTGAATGGATGCCCCTAATATTGTCAAGATATTATGCAAATTAGAGGTCCTATTAAATATAAAGTTTTTTCTGTGTTGTCTTCGAAGAAGAATGATTATAGACAAAATATAACTATTTAGCTAATGCCCCATTTGTTTCCCTTCATTTTGAGGAATTGGAATCTAACTAATGGAGTAGGTTATTTTTTTAGAATGTGGCATTTCACAACTTTCCAAAGTTTATATATAAGTCTATCTCAAATTCATGGGGTGAGAGATATAAATTGATTCTATAGATTTACATGCTATTTTTCTAATATACAACTAATGCACATTCTTCTACTTGCTTCTCTTTAGCATAAGTGTAGTGTATAACTATCTTTATCATATAATTATGATAATATACAAATATATTACATATGTAAATATATTACGGGGCGTTTGGATCCATTTATTTTGGAGGAATTAAATTTTACTTAATAAAGTAACCTATTTAGCTTGGATTTAACATTCCACCACTTTCCAAAGTTGAGGTATAAGTCTATCTCAAATTCATGGGATGGAGGATAGGAAATGATTTTATGTATTAGTAGAATTTGGTTCTACTCTACAACTTATAGGATGCTCTTCGGCTCACTCCTCCATCTTGTAGCACATAAATATCTCCGACATCTTGTTAATAATAATATACAAATATATTTTGTATAAGACCAAATTAGCTTAATTGATATGTGCCTAAAATACTATTATTATAATGGAATTCAATTCCAAGGATCTAAACGGGACGTTAACTTAATTAGTTTGTGTCTAAATTATGATTATTAGAATGAAATTCAATTCCAACGAAACAAACGGGGCCTTTAATTGGAAGGGTAACAAGGATTGTTGCTTTTGTCACAAAGAGAAAAAACCCATCTCTCGGTGTAAGTATTCACGTACTATTTCGGCTATAATCCAAGCCAATTCAGATTTTCTTAAGCTTGCATAGTATATAGTAGCATATTTATTTAGAAGTTAACAAAGGGTGTTAGCAAAGAATTGGAGCTGCTAGCACTACCGGAATCGGGTGCTTTGCCGAGTGCCTGAAGCACTCGGCAAACCCTGAAAAACACTCGGCAAAGCCTTTGCCGAGTATCGCACTCGACAAAGAGGGCTCGGCGAACAGTACATCAACAAAGGTTTCATTGCTGAGTACTTTTTCTCGGGCACTCAGCACAGACTTTGCCGAGTGCCAGATGGTACTCGGCAAAGAAAAGTGGCCGTCACGGCGCCGGGGTGACGCAAACAACGTGTTTGCCGAGTGTCTCCTAATACACTCGGCAAAGAAGTTACCTCGTTGCCGAGTGTCTGTCGGCCAGCACTCGACAAAGAATCCGCCAGCGGGTCCCTTTGTCAGGTTCTTTGCCGAGTGCTCTGTATGGCACTCGGCAAAGCATGCCTCTTTGCCGAGTGTAACACTCGGCAAAGTGACCAGTACACACTTTTTTATTTGTTTTTTCTATTCCATCCAAACAAACAAAAGATACATCACAAAAATTATCACATATATACATCACAGATATCATCACAGACATAAATATCCAACACAAACATTAATATACAAGTTCTCAACACAAACATAAGTATCAACACAAGTTCAGAAGTATAAAAACATAAGTCTCAAGCTCTGACATAAGTATTCAACACAAGTTCTGAAGTCTGAACACTAAAAACATAGCTCTCATCGAGGTGGGCGGTTGGACTAGTGGTGCGATGGGCTGGGCGGTTCATGAGGGTTATTGGATGCTGCCCCAGATTGGCCCTGCACAGAGAAGAGATTGCATGTGTTATACCAAATGCATTACCAACATCTAACTACAATTTTGATACTCACAGGAGTATGGAACAGAGCAGGGTCAATTCTAGGGAACAATGGAGGTGGCAGAGCAAAACCCTGTGCGGCGCCAAGGCTCTGCATGTATTGGAACATCTCTGCCATCCTCTACTGATCTGCGAGGCGAGCCGCCCGCTCCGCCTCCCGCTCCGCCATCATCCTCGCCTCCATCTCGTGATGTACCCTCCTCTCTTCTTCTAGCTGGGTCTATAATATTACAAGCCAATGTTATAGTAACTCAAAGAGAAGGTATATAACTCAAGGAATGATGAGTTATAGAAGCACTAACCTCAAGTTGCTGTATGCGATGCTGTGAGCTGTCGTGCCGAGGTCGTATGGCTGGACTCGAGCCCATGCTCCTTGCTCGCACCTGAGACAGAGTGGGAGTGGACGACGAGTCGATTACCCTGTCAGCAATCCAGTACCACACATGTCTCTTGCCTCCTCCGACCCTCATGAGCACATCGGGGTCGATCTCCTCGGTCCTCGGATCGTATTCTGGGCCATGGACCTCCTGCACCATGGCGGTGTAGTCATGAAGGCGGCTGTAGACGGCAGGGTTGCTGTACACCTCGGGCCCGTCATCCGGGTTGTAGGTGACGTCGGACGTCGCCTTGCCCTTATGGGCCATAGCATAGGCCGAGAAGATGGAGCAAGGCTGGCCACCATGTGACACCGACTTCAAGAAAACCAACGAGGTAGTTAGAAATAATATCTAATCCAGTGTTATATACCTAAATAAAAAAGAGGGCGTACCCATGCTTCTGCATATTTGCTGAGGCTGCGGCTGCCTTGGTGGTGCGAGGGACCTTGCATCATCAGACGCTGTTCCCGGCTAGCGTTGTGCGCCTCGTCCCACTCAGGCGAGCACCACCTATCCACCATCTGCTCCCAGCACAGAGGATGTGCGACGCACCAATATGGAATCATCTATAAAGTAAACACGTACAGTGCATATTAGAAGATAAAATTAAATTCATGCATGGATTACTGGTACCAAACATGCATGACTTTACCTGCAAGTACTGGTCCCTAGTCAACGACATGGTTCGGGCTTGTTGTTTGGTCACATTCTCCCCAAGGACGGAGCCGTGGTAGCTCACGATGGCCTGGATTTGGGCCTCATAGTGCATATCCATGACGAGCTTCTTACAGCTCGTGGTGGCCACCACATCTGCCCTAGCCTCATATCCAGCCTCGCATCTGTAGAAATCCTGCATACAAAAACGATGTATCCATACATTATTTCAAGAATGTGCAACGAACCTGACATATTTTACATTATACTAAGACTTACCCACAGCTCTTGCTTCACCAGCTCCGCCTTGTTATTGAATTCTCAGTCGTCCCGGTCTACTGCATCGGGGGTGACGGCGTAGTGGTTGAAGGTGTAGGTTGGGCCCGTCACTCCGGCGTACTCAACCAGTCTAGGAAAGTGTTCCCTGTACAGCAGACCGAGGATGCCATTGGGGTTGCGATGATGACCCTCAACATTCTCCACAACCGTTCAAGACCTGTCCAAGTGATAAATAAAAAGTATTAGTTTATATTATGATTTTGAACACATAATATGAACAAGAATGAAGAACATAAAGTTACATGCCTCTCCCGATCCGGTCGAATTAGTGGCCGCCTGTCCCGAAGTATGGGACACTGAGGGAGACTCGCGGGACCTCGCAGGTAGACGCTCCTCGAGTCTGAGGTGCCAGAACTTGATGCGTCCTGCTGAGCTTCGTCATCGTCCTGCAGCTGGTCGTCATCGTCCTGCTGCGCCGCCTGCTGCTGGACAAGGTCGTCCTGCTGCGCCACCTATTGTGCCTCGTCCTGCTCAGCCTCGTCCGCCGACCTGCTCCTCCTCCTCAGACAACCGTCCACCATCTTTGTCCAACAACCTCCAATTAAGAGTAAACAAATAAGCACATTTAAAAAGATGTATTTAAAACAGGTGCGAAATAAAAAGTCATATAGCATTACATCGATTTAAAATAATCTTCATATGTGTTGGGGTTAGCCGGATCATAACTCTCATCATCACTATCAACCATTACATAGTCAACACCATCTGAAGGCGCAAGTTCGTCATTAATGTCATTGCCTTCAAGGATTACTAAGTCATTCCCATTTTGCACCTCATCATCCTCCTCATCAACAACCATTTCAATATCTACGTCCATTCCGATAGCTTCGGTTAAGTCTATCTCAAATCGCCCTTCTAGCCCATTTTCTTGGAAGAACTCTCCATCATATGGGTCTAAGTTATAATCTTCATCGTTAGGAATAGGTAACCTCCCGTGCGGCGATACCTTATACACAACATCCCAACCCTTAAGATGTTCTTTCGTTTGGCATGCATAAGGGAGATAATACACTTGTGTGGCCTGTTGGGCCACGATATAGACATCGTCTCCTCGTAAGGTGGAATCTTGTCGAATTTCGACTATCCCAAGATTAGAATGTGTCCATCTCGTCAATTGAGGGTCAAACCAATGACATTTGAATATCACTGGAGTAAGAGGTTTGGAACCATAAAAATTTAGTTCATATATTTCTTCGATTCGTCCAAAATAATCGACATCGTCAAGGCCGGGCGTAAAGACTCCAGAACACGTTGTTTTCCGATTGGGCCGACTTTGGTCATAGTTTGTTGTGCGAAAACAGTATCCATTGATGTCATACCCAGAATATTTCTTGACCCTATAAGCAAAGTCGTTGGCTACTTGTCTCAACTTGGCACTCATAGACGGATCTCTTTGGCCCTGCAAGTATTCGCAAGTTAAAAGACGCTAAATTGATTTCATAGACGGATCTCTTTGACAAACTAAGCACGCACCTTACGTTTGAACCAGGAAATGAAATCAGGCAATCCATTTCCCGCACCCTTTCTAAGAAGAGTATCATATTCCTGTGGAGTTGGGTCCCTTGATCGATGCCAGAATTCATGAAGAAATAGTTCCATGTATGGCGTCACCTCTTCAAGGTTGGTAAATACATATAGCAGTATATGCCGCCACTCTTCATGTGTCAGGGTCTTGGTGGTCGAGCCACTTGTGCTTCTGAGTTGGCCTCGAAATATGCTGAGGTTCGATTCATTGTCGCCATCATTGTAACGAGGGGGTGGATTATGCACGCTCGACAGTTTGTCACCATAGTAAGTTGTTGTGAAGTTTGACACCTCCTCTAGAATGTATGCCTCTGCAATGGAAGCCTCGATTTTGCATTTATTTCTACATTTCTTTCGAATAGTCTTTAGACATCTCTTGATTGGATAGCACCAACGTCCCTGCATGGCCCCCCCATTCGTGCCTCATAGGGGAGATGAAGAATCAAATGCTGCATTAGATTGAAGAAGCCGGGTGGAAATATCTTCTCAAGCTTACACAGTAACATGGGTGCCAATCTTTCCAAGTCTGCAACCACGGTCCGAGATAACTCTTTTGCACAAAGCTGATGGAAGAAATAGCTCAACTCTGAAAGCGCTAGCTGAGAGCACCTAGAGGGGGGTGAATAGGTGATCCTGTAAAATCAAACACTAAATAGCTACAAACTTGATTATAAAGATGTTAGTGTGAGTTAATCAAGTTTATGAAGCGAGCTCTTGCGAACACAAACAATCACAGAGAAGAGCAACACAAGAGACACGCGATTTTTATCCCGTGGTTCGACCAAGTAACACTTGCCTACTTCCACGTTATGGCGTCCCAATGGACGAGGGTTGCACTCAACCCCTTTCAAGTGATCCGATGATCAACTTGAATACCACGGTCTTTTTCTTTGAGATCTTTTCCCGTTTGCGAGGAATCTCCACAAGTTGGAGCCTCTCGCCCTTACAAAGTTTTGATCACAAGAAGCACAAGAGTAAGGGAGGGAAAGCAATGCACACAAGATTCAATCCACAGCACACACACGCACACAAGCCAAGACTTGAGCTCAAAGCACAACACAGGGAGTTCACAACTCGAATGGAGCTCAAATCACTAACACAACGAATCAAATGCGTGGAGGCGGAGTCTAGATGTCTTAGTATGCTTAGAGAATACTTGGTGTTGTGCTCCATGCGCCAAGGGGTCTCTTTTATAGCCCCATGGCAGCTAGGAGTCGTTGGAGATCAATTTGGTAGGCAATTCTTGCCTTCTGTCGAATGGTGCACCGGACAGTCCGGTGCACCACCAGACAGCCACTGTAGCAGTCCGGTGCGCGATCTCCTTCCATATCAGGCACAGCCGACCGTTGGGCCTTGGGACCGGTTGGCACACCAGACACTGTCCGGTGTGCCCAACCGACCGTTGGCGCGGGCCATGCATCGCCCACGGATTGCGCGGCCGACCGTTGGCCACTGGCGCTGTTGGCTCACCGGACAGTCCGGTGAATTATAGCCACGTCGCCTTTCTCTTTTCCCGAGAGCAGCCAGTTCACTGTTGACCAGCCTAGGGCACCGGACAGTCCGGTGTGCTAGGCCCGAGCTGGTGTTGGCTGTACTTTGCCAACTCTTCTCCAATTCAAATCTTCTTTTCTTGGCACTGTTTCTAGCACTTAGATAACCATGTTAGGATACAACAAACAATTCACTAAGTCTAGGAACATACCTTGTTCTTGATTTCACACTTCTCACTCATTTGGCACATAAGAACTTACTCAATATGTGTTGGACATCTAATCACCAAAATACTTATAGAAATGGCCCAAGGGCACATTTCTCTTTCAATGAATCGAAAGATTCATGTTTGGTTCGGGAAGAGACCCAAGTAAGCCTCGCTCACGGGTATCTGAGCAATTCTTCCTGTTGCGGATCATTCAATACGACTTGTTTCATGGCTTTAATTTGAGCTGCGGATCCTACTCTGGAAACTGAAATACCCACATTAATAGCAGGTCGAATTTCGGCATTGAATAGATCAGGTAATTAACTTCTTCTGCTTAACCCAAGAAGAAATTGGATTGATTTTTGAGAAATCGAATTCAGTTAATTCAAAATTTCTTGTCCTACTATTGGCCAAACTACCTGAATCTCCCCCTTTTTGGTGATTTATGCCAACACATCAAAAAGCAACAAAAGAAGTGCAACATGAATTCAAATGAAGATCAAATTGTCTTTACTTAGGATTTGGCATATTTGGATCATTCTTTGCCACCACTTGGTTTGTTTTTGCAAATAAAATTCTTTTTCCTATCTCTAAGTCAAACACACTTATTTGGGCAAATTGAGAGATATTCCAAGAGTAAAATTGATCAAGTGCCAAAAACTCCCCCTTTTTCCCATAATCAAAATTCTCCCCCATAAGAGACCAAATTTTGCAATACGAGTATTTTGACAAAAACCAAATTCTAACTCCTCTATTTTCAAAATTCACAAGTGGTTGGCTGATCCATTTTTCTTTGGCCTTAATTTCTCCCCGTTTGGCATTAAGCACCAAAGCAGGATCATCCTTGGCCCTCTAATCCCATTGCTTCACCAAAATGTCAATCAAGAGCAGAAAGGCAATGAGAGCACAAGTATGAACTTGGAATTAAATACACTAATATCGGAGTGCAGTGGAAGTCTTTTAGTCGTCCAAGTTCACTTTCCCTTTCAATGTACCGTCGAGACTACATCAAGTGTACTCAACCAAACAAGTTAGTCTCAAAGGGGTCAAGTTGTAGCACATCTCCCCCTAAATATGTGCATCGTGTGCATACTGACTGGTGAGGTCCGGGGATGACTTGTACAACTTGAGCACCAACAATATACAACAAATGATGTAAATGTGCAAAGTAACATGATCAAAGGCATAGACTACATGTATGCTATAGATCAATCCAAGTTACGCGAATCTAAGACATTTAGCTCACTACGCAACCTGCAAAACATTTTCTCATCTAAAGGCTTGGTGAAGATATCGGCTAGCTGGTTCTCGGTGCTAATGTGGTAAACCTCGATATCTCCCTTTTGCTAGTGGTCTCTCAGAAAGTGATGCCAGATGTCTATGTGCTTAGTGCGGCTGTGTTCAACAGGATTATCCGCCATGCGGATTGCACTCTCATTGTCACATAGGAGTGGGACTTTGCTCAGATTGTAGCCAAAGTCCCAAAGGGTTTGCCTCATCCAAAGCAGTTGCGCACAACATTGTCCTGCGGCAACGTATTCGGCCTCAGCGGTGGATAGGGCAACGGATGTTTGTTTCTTGGAACTCCAGGACACTAGGGACCTTCCAAGAAACTGGCACGTCCCTGATGTATTCTTCCTATCAACCTTGCACCCAGCATAGTCAGAGTCTGAGTATCCAATTTAATCAAAAGTAGACCCCTTTGGATACCAGATCCTGAAGCAAGGCGTAGAAACTAAATACCTAAGAATTCGCTTAACGACCACAAGGTGACACTCCTTGGGTCGGATTGAAATCTAGCACACATGCATACACTAAGCATAATGTCCGGTCTACTAGCACAAAGATAAAGTAGTGAACCTATCATAGACCGGTATGCCTTTTGATCAACAGACTTACCTCCTTTGTTGAGGTCAAGATGTCTGTTAGTCCCCATTGGTGTCTTTGCAGGCTTAGCATCCTTCGTTCCAAACCTCTTGAGAAGATCTTGGGTATACTTCGTTTGGGAGATGAAGGTGCCATCCTTGAGTTGCTTCACTTGGAATCCAAGAAAGTAAGTCAACTCGCCCATCATGGACATCTCGAACTTTTGCATCATCACCCTGCTAAACTCCTCATAAGACTTTTGGTTAGTAGAACCAAATATAATGTCATCGACATATATTTGGCAAACAAACAGATCACCATCACAAGTCTTTGTGAAAAGAGTGGGATCAGCTTTCCCAACCTTGAAAGCATTAGCAATTAAGAAATCTCTAAGACATTCATACCATGCTCTTGGGGCTTGCTTAAGTCCATAGAGCACCTTAGAGAGCTTATATACATGGTCGGTATACCTGTCATCCTCAAAGGCAGGGGGTTGTTCCATGTATACCTCCTTCTTGATTGGCCCATTGAGGAAAGTGCTCTTCACGTCCATTTGGAACATCTTAAAGGAATGGTGAGCAGCATAGGCTAATAATATTTGAATTGACTCTAGCCTAGCTACAGGAGCAAAAGTCTCTTCAAAGTCCAAACCTGCAACTTAGGCATAACCTTTTGCCACAAGTCGAGCCTTGTTTCTTATCACCACTCTGTGCTCGTCTTTCTTGTTGTGGAACACCCACTTTGTTCCCACAACGTTTTGCTTTGGACGCGGCACCAGGCTCCAGACTTCATTCCTTTTTGAAGTTGTTGAGCTCTTCCTGCATGGCCAACACCCAGTCCGGATCTTGCAAGGCCTCTTCTACCCTGAAAGGCTCAATAGAAGAGACAAATGAGTAATGCTCACAAAAAGTAGCTAATCGTGAGCGAGTGGTTACCCCCTTGCATATGTCACCCAAAATCTGGTCGACTGGGTGATGTCTTTGGATTGACGCCCGGACTTGAGTTGGAGGGGTCTGTGGTGCTTCTTTCTCCACCACCTGTTCTTCATGTTCTCCCCCTTGATCCTGCCCCTCTTCTTGAGGTACCTATACATCATCTTGAGTTGGGGGATGCACTATGTCGACGAAGAAGGTTGATCTTGTTCCTGTAGTTCCTGTGCTCGCACATCTCCTATCGCCATCGTGCGCATTGCGGCCGTCAGAACATCTTCTTCATCTATATCATCAAGATCAACTTGCTCTCTTGGAGAGCCATTAGTCTCATCAAATACAACGTCGCTAGAGACTCTAACTAATCCCGATGATTTGTTGAAGACCCTATACGCCTTTGTATTTGAGTCATATCCTAGTAAGAAACCTTCTACTGCCTTGGGAGCAAATTTTGAATGTCTACCTTTCTTTACCAGAATGTAACATTTGCTCCTAAATACACGAAAGTAAGAAACATTTGGTTTGCTACCAGTTAGGAGTTCATAAGAAGTCTTCTTGAGGAGACGGTGCAGGTAGAGTCGGTTTATGGCGTGGTAAGCTGTGCTCACAGCTTCCGACCAAAACCGCTTAGGCGTCTTGAACTCTCCAAGCATCATTCTCGCCATATCGATTAGCGTCCTGTTCTTCCTCTCTACCACACCATTTTGTTGTGGTGTGTAGGGAGCGGAGAACTCATGCTTGATGCCTTCCTCCTCAAGAAACTCTTCAACTTGTAGATTCTTGAACTCGAACTCATTGTCGCTTCTTATCTTCTTCACCTTTAACTCAAATTCATTTTGAGCTCTGCTTAAGAAGCGCTTTAGAGTCCCTTGGGTTTCTGACTTATCCTGTAAAAAGAATACCCAAGTGAAGCGGGAAAATCATCAACAATTACAAGACCATACTTACTTCCCCATATGCTGAGGTAGGCAACGGGTCCAAAGAGATCCATGTGAAGAAGCTCCAGTGGTCTTGATGTTGTCATCACATTCTTGCTGTGATGAGTGCTTCCCACCTGTTTCCCTTCCTGACATGCTGCACAAGGTCTGTCTTTCTCAAAACAGACATCGGTTAGTCCTAACACATGATCTCCCTTTAGAAGCTTATGAAGGTTCTTCATCCCAACATGTGCTAGACAATGATGCCAAAGCCAGCCCATATTAGTCTTAGCTATTAAGCATGCATCTAGATCGGCATTCTCTTTCGAAAAATCAACTAAATAGAACTTGCCATCTAGTACACCCTTAAAAGCTAGTGAACCATCACTTCTTCTAAAAACAGATACATCTACATTTGTGAATAAACAATTATAACCCATGCTACATAATTGGCTCACAGATAACAAATTATACCCGAGCGATTCAACCAAAAACACATTGGAGATAGAATGCTCGGATGTGATGGCTATCTTTCTCAATCCTTTGACCTTGCCTTGGTTCCCATCTCCAAAGATGATCAAATCCTGGGAATCCTTGTTTTTGACGTAGGAGGTGAACGTTTTCTTCTCCCCCGTCATGTGGTCCGTGCATCCGCTGTCGATAATCTAGCTTGAGCCCTCGGATGCATAAACCTGTAAGACAATTTAAGCTTGGGTTTTAGGTACCCAACTCTTGTTGGGTCCTACAAGGTTAGTCACAATAACTTTTGGAACCCAAATACAAGTCTTGTCTCCCTTGCATTTGGATCCCAATTTTCTAGCTACTACTTTTGCATTTTTATATGAAAGTACAAAGGAAGTATCGCAAGCATGATAAACAGTAGTAGGTCCATTGCAAACTTTTCTAGAAGCATGAAAAGTAGCATAATTTCTCCTAGGCCTACTTCTACCGTGAACAAAAGCAGAACTAGATGCAAACATAGCATGTGAATCATTATAAGCAGCATGATCATAACTCCTATTACAATGAGAAACTTTCTTAACATGAGCATCCCTAGTAAATTTCCTATCATAAATATAAGCATGATTCTTTTGGGGACTACTAGTCATAGGGGCCTTCCCTTTCTCCTTGTTGAGAACGAGAGTCCTTTGATTTGTTAAGTTTTTGGTTTGCTTTCGAAAACCAAGCCCATCCTTAATTGAGGGGTGTCTACCAACAGTGTAGGCATCCCTAGCAAATTTTAGTTTATCATAATCAACTTTGCAAGTCTTAAGTTGAGCTTTAAGACTTGCCACCTCATTGTTTAATTTAGCAATAGAAGCAAGTTGTTCATCTATTGCAAATAACTACATGTTCTACACATGATCTAGTTGCATTTGCTTCCTCTAGTTTAGCATTTAATTCATCATTTAAATCCTTGAGACTAGAGATAGATTCATGACAAGCAGACAACTCAGAGGATAGCATTTCATTTCTTTTAATTTCCAAAGCAAGATATTTTTGAACACTAACAAATTTATCATGTTCCTCATACAAGATATCTTCTTGCTTTTCTAGTAATCTATCCTTTTCATTAAGGGCATCAATTAATTCGTTAATTTTGTCTACTTTAGCTCTATCTAATCCCTTAAATAAATCAGTGTAATCTACTTCATCATCATATGATTCCTCAATGCTAGAAGAGTACTTGGGGGTATCTTGAATGCTTACCTTCTTCTCCTTAGTCATAAGGCAAGTATGGCGTTCGTTGGGGAAGAGCGAAGATTTGTCGATGGGCAAGGCAACCAATCCTTCATCATCGGAGTCGGATGAAGAGTAGTTAGAATCCCATTCCTTTCCAAGGTGCGCCTCGCCCTTTGCCTTCCTGTAGTTCTTCTTCTCCCTCTTCCCGTGCTTTTTCTTGTCCCTAGTCATTATCGTTATCGGGGCATTGTGCAATGAAATGACCAGTCTTATCGCATTTGAAGCAGGAGCGCTTTCCCCTTGTTTTATTCTTGTTGGGGTATTCCTTGCGTCCTTTCAAGGCGGTTTTGAAGCGCTTGATGATGAGTGCCATTTCGTCCTTGTTGAGCTCGATAGCCTCCACTTGTGCTACCTTGCTCGGTAGTGCCTCCCTACTGCTCGTTGCTTTGAGAGCAACAGGCTGCGGCTCGTAGACGGGTAGTGGACCATTTAGCGCATCATCCACGTATCACGCCTCCTTCACCATCATGCGCCCGCTCATAAATTTTCCAAGGATCTCATCGGGCGTCATCTTGGTGTACCTGGGGGTTTCACAAATAAGGTTGACAAGATGGGGGTCAATAATGGTAAATGACCTGAGCATGAGTCGGACGATGTCATGATCTGTCCATCTTGTGCTCCCGTAGCTTCGGATTTTGTTGACCAGGGTCTTGAGCCTGTTGTAGGTCTGTGTTGGCTCCTCTCCCCTGATCATCGCGAACCTCCCCAGCTCGCCTTCCACTAGTTCCATCTTGGTGATCATAGTGGCGTCATTTCCCTCATGAGATATCTTGAGGGTGTCCCAGATTTGCTTAGCATTATCCAAGCCACTCACTTTATTATACTCATCCCTGCAAAGTGACGCTAGCAAGACAGTAGTAGCTTGGACATTTTTATGAATTTGTTCATTAATAAGAACATGATTATCCGTACTATCAAAATGCATCCCATTTTCCACAATTTCCCAAATGCTAGGATGGAGAGAAAATAGATGACTACGCATTTTATGGCTCCAAAATGAGTAATCCTCATCAAAGTGTGGAGGTTTTCCAAGAGGAATAGAAAGTAAATGGGCATTTGAATTATACGGAATACGAGAATAATCAAAGGAATAGTTTTGATTAACCGCCTTTTTCTTGGATGAGGAGTCGTCGTCGTTGTCGTCCCTTGGTGAGGAGGAAGATGCATCGCTGTCGTAGTAGATGATCTTCTTGATGCGCCTCTTCTTCTTCCCGTCCCTCTTCTTGTGACTTGATCCTGAGTCAGTGGGCTTGTCGTCTCTTAACTCGTTGAAGAGGTACTCCTTCTCCTTGTCGTTGACCACCATCCCCTTACCCTTAGGATCCATCTCTTCGGGCGGTTAGTCCCTTAGATGAAGAGTATTGCTCTGATACCAATTGAGAGCACCTAGAGGGGGGTGAATAGGTGATCCTGTAAAATCAAACACTAAATAGCTACAAACTTGATTATAAAGATGTTAGTGCGAGTTAATCAAGTTTATGAAGCGAGCTCTTGCGAACACAAACAATCACAAAGAAGAGCAACACAAGAGACACGCAATTTTTATCCCGTGGTTCGTCCAAGTAACATTTGCCTACTTCCACGTTGTGGCATCCCAATTGTCGAGGGTTGCGCTCAACCCCTTTCAAGTGATCCGATGATCAACTTGAATACCACGGTCTTTTTCTTTGAGATCTTTTCCCGTTTGCGAGGAATCTCCACAAGTTGGAGCCTCTCGCCCTTACAAAGTTTTGATCACAAGAAGCACAAGAGTAAGGGAGGGAAAGCAATGCACACAAGATTCAATCCGCAACACACACACTCACACAAGCCAAGACTTGAACTCAAAGCACATCACAGGGAGTTCACAACTCGAACGGAGCTCAAATCACTAACACAACGAATCAAATGTGTGGAGGCAGAGTCTGGATGTCTTAGTATGCTTAGAGAATACTTGGTGTTGTGATCCATGTGCCAAGGGGTCTCTTTTATAGCCCCATGGCAGCTAGGAGCCGTTGAAGATCAATTTCGTAGGCAATTCTTGCCTTCTGTCGAGTGGTGCGCCGGACAGTCCGGTGCACCACCGGACAGCCACTGTAGCAGTCTGGTGCATGATCTCCTTCCATATCAGGCGCAGCCGATCGTTGGGCCTAGGGACCGGTTGGAGCACCGGACAGTCCGGGGTGCCCAACCGACCGTTGGCGCGGGCCACGCGTCGCCCGCGGATTGCGCGGCTGACCATTGGCCGCTGGCGCCGTTGGCTCACCGGACAGTCCGATGCACCACCGGGCAGTCTAGTGAATTATAGCCACGTTGCCTTTCTCTTTTCCTGAGAGCAGTCAGTTCACCGTTGACCAGCCTGGGGCACCGGACAATGTCCAGTGCACCACCGGACAGTCTGGGGTGCCAGGCCCGAGCTGGTGTGGGCTGTACTTTGCTAACTCTTCTCCAATTCAAATCTTCTTTTCTTGGCACTATTTCTAGCACTTAGATAACCATGTTAGTATACAACAAATAATTCACTAAGTCTAGGAACATACCTTGTTCTTGATTTCACACTTCTCACTCATTTGGCACATAAGAACTTACTCAATATGTGTTGGACATCTAATCACCAAAATACTTATAGAAATGGCCCAAGGGCACATTTCCCTTTCACTAGCCAGACATGCTCAGGGACATAGCCTCGAACCATCGCAGTAAGAATCTGGTCAATCCATATGTGGAAGTCATGACTCTTCATCCCTAAGACTCGCAGAGTAGATAAGTTCACCCCCTACTCAGGTTAGCTGCATACCCATCAGGGAACTTCAACATCTTGATCCACTGAAGTACTTCCTTCCTCTGGGCCCTGCTTAGAATGAAATCGGCCTTATGCCTTCTCCATGTCTTTCCACCACTTGGCGGCTTCATCTTTTGGTTTGGTCTATCACATAACGCTGCCAGATCCACTCTTGCCTTTACGTTATCCCTTGACTTATTAGGAATGTCCATAATTGTTGCCCAAAGTGCCTCAACAACATCCTTTTCAGTGTGCATCACGTCAATGTTGTGTGGAAGGAGCAGGTCGTCATAATAGGGGAGCCGAGTCAAGCCCGACTTATGTGTCCACATATGCTGCTCACCATATCCCACAAAACCACCTTCTGTATTGGCCACGAGCCCATCTATCTGTTGACGAATTTTGGCACCAGTCATCGTTGCAGGTGGGCGGTCTATCACTACGACACCTTTCGTAAAGTTCTTGATGTCTAGGCGGAATGGATGGTCAGGAGGTAGAAATTGTCGATGTTTATCGAAGGACGAATATTTGCCACCCTTTTTCAACCAAATGAACCTAAGAGCTTCTTTACAAACTGGGCATGGGAACTTACCGTGAACACACCAGGCGCAGAATAGCCCATACGCCAGTAAGTCATGCAAGGAGTACTGGTACCAAACATGCATTCTGAAGTTTGTCTTTGTAGCTCGGTCATACGTCCATACCCCTTCCTCCCAGGCACGTACCAATTAATCGATCAAAGGCTCCATGTACATGTACACGCCCATTGTATTCCCCGGGTGTCCGGGAATTATCAACGACACGGATATATTCTGCCTTTGAAAGCATACACCAGGGGGCAGATTGATTGGGATAACAAACACGTGCCAACATGTGTACGGGACAGCACTCATTCCATAGGGATTGAACCCATCTGTGGCTAGCGCAACACGTACATTACGAGACTCTTCGGCTTTCTCACGCTGAATGGCATCAAAGTGTTTCCATGCTTCACCATCGGATGCGTGCACCATCTTGTCAGGATTGTATCGTTTTTCATTTTTGTGCCATGTCATCTGTTTCGTGGATTCCTCGGTCATGTATAGACGCTGGATCCTCGGTATGAACGGAAGACGCCGTCGGATTGTCAAGGGGATGTCGAGCTGCCTGTTCTGTCCATCACCAGAGTCTACCTCCATGAACCTAGATGATTTACACTTGGGACAGTACTTTGCCTCCGCGTAAGCCATCGAATTAGCACGCAACCCTTCGGACAAGCATGTATCGGCTCATACGTCATCTTGAGTGCACGAAGGAGTTTCTGTGTCTCGTACATGCTCTTTGGCAGAACGTGATCCTCCGGAAGGAGGCTCCCAATAACCGTCAACAAGCCATCGAATGCGTCTCGACTCATGCTGTTTTGCGACTTGAACACCATTACACGCCCAATGGCATCCAGTTGAGAAACCTTTGTATGTTCGTGAAGGGGCTTCTGTGCCGTGTCAAACATGTCGTAGAACGCCTTTGCAGTCGGCTCTAACTCGTCATCCGTACATCCTCCGAAGTACAATGCCTCGTGATAGTCGTTCAACATATCCGCTCCCCCCGCATCGGCATCATAATCCTCGACGCGTTGTCTCAGCACCTCCTCTCTCGTACGATGCGCTTCACCATGAAAGATCCACCGAATATAGCCCGGCGTAAATCCATTCTTCCAAATATGTTCTACCATGGCCTTCTTTGATTTTCTTTTCCGGTTGGCATATTTGTTGCACGGGCATGTGACTAGACTCGCTCCTTAGCAGCTTCGCCTTATGCTCGTTCCACGAAATCATCGGTCTTTCTAATCCATTCAGGGGTGACATCGTTCCTTCCTCTACGACCCGTGTACATCCACTCACGGTTCTCCATCCTCTAACATATATAAAGAAGTCTGTCAACCAAAAAGTTTGGCAGCACCTCCCCTGCACGGGGAGGTTTCCAAAGCGTGCAAATATAAGTAACAACACGATGGCTGACACACGCACGAGGATGGCACATGCACTTTATCAAATTGATACAAACAAATAAATATAGCACATGCACTTTATCAAATTGACACTAGACGTTCTCACCATCAATAACACTACATCACAAGTTAGATGGATAAGTGAATCCCTAACAATATTTATTCAAATGGATAAGTGAATCCTTAACAATATTTATTCTACCATCAATATCACTACATCACAAGTTAGATGACAATAGACGTTCTCACCTACGTAGGAAACGAAGCGCGGATTAGGGAAGCTCGAGGTCATGGCTGCCTAAATGGCGGCGCGGGGCGCAGAGTCACGGGCTCGCCGCGGCGACCGTGGCGGCCTTTTGTCGACGGGGAGGGGCGGCGCAGCGGCGACTGAGCAGCGAGGCGGCGATCGGGCGGCGAGGAGAGAGTGTGGTGAGTGAGAGGAGAGAGTGCGGCGGCGCGCTGTTTTCTGTCAACGAAACAGTCTTTGCCGAGTGCCAGATCGCGGGCACTCGACAAAGACCTCTTTGCCGAGTGTCCACTGACAAGCACTCGACAAAGTGTGTCTTTAGGTTTTTGTCGAGTGCCTCCCGTCTCGTACACGACAAAGAACACTTTGCCGAGTGCCATTGTTTGACACTCGGCGAAGTATATTTTTATTTTTTTTATTTTGCGAACCAAACTTTTTGTGGTATGTTGCTACACTATGTAGACCTATATGTACCATTTTGGCATAATTATAAAAGTGTGTCCTATAACTATTGGATTTAGTTCGTTTAATGGAATTTTCTTAGATAATTCAGATTTGAACTGCAAGTCACTCGAAACTTGGAAACCCGTGCATGCAAAAATGATATTCATGCTATTTACCACAAGTTACAACCGATTTCAGGATCAGACCAGAATCTTCGAGCACCATGCTCACTAAACATGACCGTGAACTTGCCATCCAGGTGTTTTAAAATTGTATAAAACACAAACAAAGTCAGAAAATCATGAAACTTGTCCACGTGTCATGATATCATACACAGAGGCTGTGATAAATATTTGAGAATATTTCGATAAAGTTGTGAGGCACTATGTGTAGAAACCTATGAGAACTACATTGAAACACTACGATTTCATGTGTAGATCGCTTAGGTTTCTACACATACTACGTCACAACTTTCTCGAAACATTCTCAAATTTTTATCACAACCTCTATATATGATATCATGACACGTGGATAAGTTTCATGATTTTCTGACTTTGTTTGTGTTTTATACAATTTTAAACACCTAGATGACAAGTTCACGATCATGTTTAGTGAGCATGGTGCTCGAAGGTTCCGGTCTGATCATGAAATCGGTCGTAACTTGTGGTAAATAGCATGAATATCATTTTTGCATGCACGGGTTTCTAAGTTTCGAGTGACTTGCAGTTCAAATCTGAATTATCTAAGAAAATTCCATTAAACGAACTAAATCCAATAGTTATAGGAAACACTTTTATAATTGTGCCAAAATGGTACATGTAGGTCTACATAGTGTAGAAACATACCATAAAAAGTTTGGTTGTGAAAGAAAATAAAAATATATTTTGCCGAGTGTCCAAACATAGCACTCGACAAAGTATGCTCTGCCGAGTGCCAAATCTCGGCGCTCGGCAAAAGTTAACGGCCGTCAGCTATAGACGGCTGCTGACGGCCCTTTGCCGAGCGTTGTCTTCGTCGAGTGTTTGGCACTCGGCAAAGAACACTTTGCCGAGTGTATTTTTGTGCCGAGAGTCCTGCTCTTGGTAAACACTATCGTTACCGAGAGCAGGACTTTACCGAATGCGGCACTCGGCAAAGTCTTTTTTGCTGAGTGTCCGACAAAAAACACTCGGCAAACCCACGGATTCCGGTAGTGTAGTCCTGCTTGACGCGCCACCGATGACCGATCTGATGGTTTGTTTGACTCTGCATGTAGGAACGATTTTGTATATATTTCAAAGGAAACATCAGATGAATTGTTTGTAGCGGTGTTATATTGTTTAGTGCAGGTGGGCACACCGAGTTTTATGTTAATGATTTTATCTAGAGGCCTAAAGTATATATGTTAATGACAATTCTACCTAGTCAAAACCGGGATATTACCAAAAAAACCTTCATTTATTGAAAAGAAAGGTATTTGAACATGAGGACATAACAAATGCTCGGACAAAACGGGTTGTCACACATTCTATTTTCTGTTATAAAAGAAGCACTTGCCTAGGACCACACTAGCACCGATGCTTACTTTCTTCTCTTGTTGGCCGGGGTTGGACAATCTCCCACCAACAATATTAATATTAGTTGTTATGGGAATGGGATGCATGAGAAAAAACGTCAAGAACCCTCCATGGAAACGTGATTCCGCGAAGCTCATGGAGAACGATCAGCTACCAAATAAATTAACTTTGAATCATGAGCTCACGAAATCTTACACACAACACTGATCAACCGGAGCAAAGTAGTTTCCTGGTTTGGATGAGTTAATTGTTGACTCCTGTGTATATGTATGGTGGCTATGCTTTTCCTGCTTTCTGAACAATCTAGTCTCACCGTGTGTGTATGATCTGGGTTGGAGAGGACGTGTGTATATTGCTTTGAAATTAGGCTTTCCAAATTAACTATTTTTTTAGTTTGTTTGTGGACAATTATTAGTCTAGGTTACTATGTGTACATATGGCTGGCTATATATATATATATATATATATATATATATATATATATATATATATATATATATATATATATATATATATATATATATATATATATATATATATATATATATAAATAATTGTTCACTCGTATGGTTATTTGCTTCTTTTTTGATGAAATACATGCAAAACCATGGTGCTGTTTGGTTCAAGAAATGTAACGCAAATGGTAATGGTTTACGCTCGATTACTGGCGGTAACAAATTTGAATAGGCTGATATCAAATTTTAGTGTGGTATCTCATTACGGTTGAACTAAAACAAACATGATTTAACGTTATCAATTATCATTACATTACAAATATATGAACCAAACGACACCCATGTTCGTGGCAAAAATAAAAACAAATACTATCCCCCTCAATATTTGGCATCATAGGACAAGTTTAAGTACGTTGCATTTTGAAGGTTTAGGACCAAGGGTGGCACCTAAAGATAAGTTTATGGACCGTCCATGTCCACTATGCCATCTGTATTTCTCATTTTAGTATTAGGGTATATGGGTAGGTGCATGCTCTACAGCAATAACCATGGACATTTGTGGGCTTGCCTATAATCTTTAAACAAAAATCTTTGTTTATTTACCTTAAAATGCACGACCACCTACGAATGAATTTGCAACTTTTAAGCTTCCTACAATTGCTCACATAAAAAGGTTCTAAGGTAGTATATATATTTCGGATATCATTGTAAGTACCTTTGTCTCATAGCTGACACTTTGGACATCATGTTCTTTGTTCAAGGATAAGTGAATTGTATCTTGTTTTTGGATTAAACTAGTTGGTGAATACAATTCAATATGATATCAAAGCAAGAGGTACCAACTTTGAATCTTAGCTAGCACAACTAATTCAAATATGATTATTGCTCGTTCCTTTTCCTGTTCCTTTTCCTTGTCTAAATCTCAAGGACCATCTGCAGATGGAAGGTGTTGAATACATAAGGTCAATAACTGCCAAACACTATAGCTTATGTTTTTAGATTGAATTTATTGATCGATCCATGTAACTTGGTACTTTTGTTTCTAACTCCTAAATCGCACCTAAATTTTTTTGAATATCATAATAACATTTCAATTTCTCACCAAAATAGTTAAACTATCACGTCCGGATTTAAGAACAAATCCAGATGCATCTCAAATGTATGTTAGGATCAAATCTCACATATATGATGACTTAGTGTACAGAAAACAATATCACATCTTTATTACTTAATACAATTTTTGTACAAAATAACTAGATAAATTACACCATATAACGACAACGATCCTCTGCAACCATAGTTGACTGGGAGACGACGACCCATATCTCTCCGAATTCATCTTCATGAATCATGATCCTCCTCTTAGTTGTACCTTTTCTTGACCTGGTGTATTTATAGCAAGAGTGAGCTCCCATACGGTCATCGCTCAGCAAGTGTGCGAAAAAATGTAGTGTAAGGCTTACCAAGGAAAATGGTTAAGGCTCAGCATGGCTTTTAATTTTATTTGTAAAAATTTTATTAGCAATTACTAAGTATAAGTAAATACCATCCCAATTAAATACTTGATCAATATATAACATGATTCTCACAATGCAATATATGACATGTTAAGTTTAGTTCTATCATTTAATCACGTGTGCATGGCTAATATACCAGTTTTACACTCTGTAGAGGTTGTGCATCTTTACCCATAAGCCATGTTACTCCTTTGCCAAAGGATCGCGACTTCCCATTCATCTCTACTGAGGAGATGAGGCAGGGTAGCACTATAAGGCCTTTTTAAAGTTCCACTAGCATGAGAAAAACTAGCTACGATTTCATGCAGAAGGGGGCGATATAGGAATCACTCATCCGAAATGCTATCACATACAGATAGACCCGAGAACCTCCCTATACCAGCAGCTTCCCATACCCTGCTTGCCCCTTTCAGAAAAGGATTAATAACTCACACTAGCTTTCCTAATTAATTGGCCAAGGGCATTCCATTCCACCGTTGTGGTACCATTGTTGTCTTAGGTTAAGCTCCATGTTTCAATTGACAAAATGATCTTATCATATATCATAAATAATTCATAAATAGTTAACCGTAGTAATAAGGCATGATCATGAATCATATGTATATAACACCCAAAACCATATAGAACAATAACAGTACTACCCAATTGTCGGGGACCATAATTAGGGGTACCCCCAAGACTCCTAATCTCAGCTGGTAAACCCCATCAGCACAAAGCTGCGAAGGCCTGATGGGCGCGATTCAGGCCAAGGCTCCGCTCAAGGGACACGATCCCGCCTCGCCCGAGCCCGACCTCGGGCAAAGACAGCCGACCCAGGAAAATTCACGCCTCGCCCGAGGATCCCCTCAAGCAACGGACGCACCGTCGACTCGCCCGAGGCACAACTCGGGTAGGCTTCGTGGAGAAGCAACCTTGGCCAAATCGCCACACCAACCGACCATATCGCAGGAGCATTTAATGCAAGGATCGCCTGACATCTTATCCTGACGCGCGCTCTTCAGTCGACAGGGCCGAAGTGACTGCAATCACTTCGCCGCTCCACTGACCGACCTGACAGGAATACAGCGCCGCCTACCCTGCTCTGACTGCCGTGCCACTCGCCAGAGTGAGGTCGACAGTGGCTAAGTCCAGCCTCGGGCGACATAGGAAGCTCCGCCTCGCCCGACCCCAGGGTTCGGCCCCCGTCTCGGCCTCGGAAGATGGACTTCGCCTCGCCCGACCCTAGGGCTCGGACTCAACCAAGACTTAGAAGACGACAAACTCCGCCTCGCCCGACCCCAGAGCTCGGACTCAGCCTCGGCTCCGGAAGACGATGGACTCCGCCTCGCCCGACCCCAGGGCTCGGACTCAGCCTCGGCTCCGGAAGACGATGGACTCTGCCTCGCCCGACCCCAGGGCTCGGACTCAACGTCGACCTCAGAGGAATCGCCACCTCGCCCAAACTCGGGTCCGGACCGGCCACGTCGCCAGGGGGGCCATCATTACCCTGCCCCTAGCTAGCTCAGGCTATGGGGAACAAGACCGGCGTCCCATCTGGCTCGCCCTAGTAAACAAGTAATGATGACACCCCGCACGCTCCATGACGACGGCAGCTCCCAGCCCCTTACGTCAGCAAGGAGACGTCAGCAAGGATCCGACAGCCCCGACAGCTGTACTTCCACAGGGCTCCAGCTCTCCTCCGACGGCCACGACATCACATGAACAGGGCAGCAACACCTCTCCGACAGCCACGACGGCATGTACATAGGGCACTAGCTCCTCTCTGCTTGACACGTTAGCACATTGCTACACCCCCATTGTACACCTGGGCCCTCTCCTTACGTCTATAAAAGGAAGGTCCAGGGCTCTCGTACGGAAGGTTGGCCGCGCGGGAGAACGGGCCGACGCATAAGGCTCTCGCTCTCTCCCACACGAACGCTTGTAACCCCCTACTGCAAGCGCATCCGCCTTGAGCGCAGGACAACACGAAGGCCGCGGGTTCCCCTTTGCTGTTTTTCCCCCTCTGTGTTCCGTCTCGCGCGAACCCATCTGGGCTGGGACACGCAACGACAATTTACTCGTCGGTCCAGGGACCCCCCGGGTCGAAACGCCGACACCAATAATGCATTTGTATGCAAGGTGTAGAGTGAACAAAACTTGGTAACCTATTATATCCCATAAATTTAACCTAAGTATGCCATGGTTATTGACAGAATCATGAATATTATTTGGTCAAAAAATGTGATCAAGGACACAACTTGCCTTTTACTTGCGATTCATGGTACTTCTTAAAGTTGGACTTCCGGTTCATTGTGACCTAGCTTCTACTCATAGCGATACATACGAATAAAGAAATAATAGATATAATAACATTACACCAAAACATAGAAACAAACAATGTAATAATATTGTACGCGTCTCTACAAGACCGTGAGTTCAAGAACCACTAAAATCGAAGCTAAAACGGAGAAGCTATGAATTTTCTAAGATTTTTAAAATTATTTTTATACTACAAATCAATTTATACCTTTGTTTTATAATTTCCTGGGCTGCAGTGCAGTTATCCAAGAGGTTAGTGTTGGGGGTCTCCTTCTCTGCCGAAGGTCCTCAAGACGGAGATACTGTCTGTAAGCAACAAGATTGAATACCGAAGCTATAACGAACATGTGTAAAGAGCCAAAGGAAGACAGCTTCGACTTAAGGTGACGACGAAGGTCAAACTTAATGATAAGTCGAAGAGGAAAAGACTAGTCAATCCCTGATGTTTTGTATTAGGATTATGTGCACTTGTTAAGGTCATAAATGTATTTTTACTCGGATTGTGCCCCGTGCCTATAAATAGGTGAACAGTATCCCAGTACGGTTCACGCTGAATTGTAATTGCTCTCGTGTCATCACCTTCAAATAAGCCGAAGGTATCAATGTAATATAAACTTTGATAATGTTTATACATTTATTATGAAATAAATATGTGACACGACATCACATTTTGCATATATATATTCTTACATTTATGAATGATGAAGACTCATTCTTCAGGACCTTCGTCTGAAGACCATTATACCTGAAAGGAGATAATGTTTCGAAGGACGAAGGTCCTTAACGTTTAACAATTGTGTTGCCTCGTTTTTGGTTCACAACAATCAAAAACAAGTGAACAACACTTAGGGTTATATTTGTAAATAGAAGGACCTGCTCGCAATGGTTTACCTATTCAAGTGGACTGCGGGTTGATTTCCCAATATTACAGGAGATCTTTAAGCAAAGTTATGCAGTCATTATAACCTTCACATGAATCGAGCCATACAATCTAAGATCTATAGCTCCCACCTTTGGTATCCCGTCTAAGTTGTGTATCCCGTCTAGCTAGGGTTAGCTAACCCTGGCTAGACGGCATACACGACTTGTGGGTAAGCCTTACACTTCACATGAGCTTACACCTTTGATGAGTTCATGCACATTATTCCCCACAACTTGTTGAGCGATGAACATATATGAGCTCACCCTTGCTGTATTCACATCCCCCAGGTCAAGAACAGCTACCACAAGATGAGGCGCATGAAGGATGTTGTGCTGAGTTCGTGAGTGGTCTTGACCATCGTCTCCCAGTTAACTATGGTTGTTGGATCGATGTCTTCGTATGATGTAAATATTTATTTTGTATAGAACTCCTATTATATAGTAAAGATGTGGCATTCGTTTCTGTACCATGAGTCATTATATGTGTGAGATTTGATCCCAGCACACTTGGTGATTATTTCACGCCCGGGTTTTGGACCCCTAAAATCCGGGTGTGACATGATCTTATGTGCAGAATTTATTGACAACTAAAATTAGCAGTAGCAACCTTTTCGACTCTTCTCCGACAACATAAATGCAAAGGACTGTTACTATTAGAAACTTACTTGTAGAACAAATGTTCATAGCTACCTATCTTACTGCCTATCACCTCTATCACATGTCCAACATATATAATATATGAAGAAAGCTCCATGACACATTCTTCAATGACTCCATAAACATGTCCTCTGTTACTCCTTTCCTTTGCATACCCACATAAATGGCACAATCAAAATTTGTCTACCCAATAGCCATCCGTGGTTTCTGGTTCTATATTGGGATGGGAGACACTAGGAAAGAAAAGAGGAGTATGAGAAATGAGGTCAGTATTTTGTACCAAACATGGTGTTCTTTTTCACGATAGAATTGCCCAACTGCAACAAGCTGATCCAACAACAATTTGTAGTGGTTGTAGTTCAATACTTTCAATTCATCGTCTTGCAGTATGAGCAAGACACAAAATTCAGAATCAATGTAGACAACTCTGGTCAAACGATTGACATGGAAGGGGCCTTCAATAATGTGGGCTTTCAATAACGCCACATGGAGGCCACATCGTCGTCCTGCTCCTGAATATAGATGATGAGGCAGGCAGGAGGGACGGTGGTTTAAAACCAGTTACCAATCATGGAATGTGAGCATGAATGTGAAGACAGTTTCAAAGACGCGCGTCGCATATTGGGAGTCCATGTCCAAGAGGTAAGGGTACATGCATGATGATGATTTGGATGTTGAGAGGAGGAATGAGGGAGACATAACTTATTGAAATGTGATTATGTAGGTGCTAACATATTAATTATTAGATTGGCACATTATTTAAAGTTTACTAAGCTACTACGACTACGAAAGTGATCTTTAGGAGCGGCCAAAATGGACTTGTAGACACTACTACATATTTGATTTGGCAAGTACTATCCTCATATTAACAAACAATGTGAGATCTACGAATTATTTTGCAACCCCAACCCATTCCTTTGAGTGTCCAAGAGTCCTGCTATTAAATACATCATACATCACCCTTCTTCTATTGTCACATATTTTCAAAACTAAATGACCCAATGTATAAAAAATGAGTAAACGAATATCATTAAACATACACATGTAAATACAGATTTTGTCTAATATCCCTATTAGGAAGGATAGGTCCTAAACCAACCCAAGAATGAAGGTCGTTGCATGTTATTTGGTCTCAGACTCATCTATGTTCCGCTCATGATTTAGGTAGCATAACCTCGTTGTTTTCCGTACAAATGCCTGATGTTGGTGTGCTAGAGAACAATAAGATTATGCTGTCAAAAATGGAAACGTACATGATCTGCCGATCAAATAACATGCAACAATTTTCATTCTCAGGTTGTCCAAATTACATTAGACAATTTTGGAACCATGTACCTCACAAGAAAATGTGAGATACCAAATTCCCGAACATGTGTGACACATAAAGTTCGCTACATGTGTTGGGTGAAAAAAAATACGCATCACTAGGCATAAGAAAGCAGTGGCGAACGCAGGACGAAAATTCATGAGGGGCCAAAAGACCACATGAGAGCCATGGTTTTCTAGTCCTCGAAGCCCGCCGACCGTAAGGGACAAGTCATATAGTTGCGACGAGTGAGATTTAGCTTGTCGAGCGGATCGGCGTCACGATAAAAATGGGACAAGGGACGGAGGCGCCAGTAATGGGCAAAGTCGGGCGGCGTCGCATCGAGAATGGGTCGGCGGTGGAAACGTGGCAGCGAGCAGACTGGTTTAGGTGGTGTCCAGAAGATTAGGGTCAGACTGGTAGATGCAAGGACTGGACCGAGAGGATCCGACGAATAGGCTCATAACATGGTTGTTTTAGGACATGCTCTAAACCTCTAGAGCTAACTGTTAACTAGTTTTAGCTGGGTTGGGGCATCTAACAACTAATACTTATTTGAGGGGTATAGCTAACAATTAGTTGAGCCATTCTAAACCTCGCGGCTAATTTTAGCCGCTAGCTATTAGTTTTAGAGATTTAGAACAATACTTTATACTATCTAAAACTTTGATTTTTTTCTACACTTAATACTAATAATCATTAAGCATAAAAGGGTGTACAAAATTGAGGGGGGCATGGCCAACTTTGCCCCCGTTTGGATCCGCCTCTGTAAGAAAGTAAATTACCCTAACATCAAGCCTACCATCGATTAATCTAAAATGAATAACAAATATGTATCAATTATAACAACTACCCAAAAAATCCCGCATCAAAATTTAACTAACAAAGTAATTCTAATACTATGCATCAATTAATCGTAAAATAAAAAAGAAAAAACACCTCTGCGAAGGCCGCTGAGGCGGTGATGGTCGAGGAGACACGGGCGGGGGTTAGAGTTGGGAGAGAGGGCGTAAACTTGAGTCAAATGGGCTTGCAGTAAGATGGAAACACTAGCTTAAGTTTTCATCATAATGTAACAGTTAATGCAATTGGGTCTGCCGAGACGCTAGAATGCATACTATAAAAACTATTATAACCAAAAAGGACAATTTGTCTCACTCAAAACCAACCATATCTAATGTATCATTGTATGAAAGAACTACTATTACCATTTTTCTTGAGAATTCACGTTAACACGCTTGCATTTTTAAAACAATAAAAATGCATAGAAAAAACTATAAAAGAAGCATGGGAACCTAACATTAAAAGTTTAAGGCCAATACACTTCATCCTCTAAAAAAAGAAAAGGTCATGTTTTGCTCTAACAGAATATATTATGGACAATTCTTATTATACTATTGTAGACACATGGAATCAAAATTCCGATTACGTCCCATTTGGATTCTTGGAATTGAATTTCATTCTAATAATTGTAATTTAGGCAAAGATCAATTAAGCTAATATAGTTTTGTGCAAAATATATTTGTATACTATTATTAGCAATATATGGGAGATATAAGATATTTATGTGTTATATTTTTACTATAGAGGAGTGAGCTGAAGAACGTCTTATAAGTTGCAGAGCAGAAGCATATATTCCGTTGATACATAAAATAATTTCCCAAACTCCACCCCATGAATTTGAGATAGATTTATATCTAAGCTTTTGAAAGTGGTGAAATATCAAATTCCAAGTTTAATAGACTAATTTATTGAGTAAATTTCAATTCCTCCTAAATGAATAGGTCAAAATGGCCCATAACTTGGAAAACAACTATATGGAGGAAGCAGAGTGGTCGAGGGGAAGGGAGGGGGCAGTGTGGTCGAGGGGAAGGGATGGAGCGACACAGTCGTCTTCTTTAGATCAAGCGACGATGGCATGCATGGTCGTCTTCCTCGTATCAGGCGGCGGTGGTGTAGTTAGAGCCGAGGCCAAAGTGGCAGCGACATGGTCGAGCCGAGGCCAAAGGGAGGCCACGTGGCATGGTCGAGGCTGAGGGCCATGCGCGGCGGTGCGATCAGGGCTTAGAACTAGGCGTGGCAGCGTAGTCATACAGAAGTGCCAGTCGGTGGTGGCACGGTTTGAGGCCCGATGGTAGCGTGGTTGGGGTTGAGACCTAGGCGATGGCGGTGTGGTTGGGGCTGAGGGCCATGCACGGTGGTGCGGTCAGGGCTAAGAGCCAGGCGTGACAACACATTCGTACACAAGGGCCAATCGGTGGCAGCACTGTCTGAGGCACATGCGAAGAAGTGAAGCATGGGACTAGCAGGCTATGCGGGTTAAGTTCATGGGTGCCACGTAACACAATGGCATGTTGGATCGCAGCCTCACCTGCCACACTTTGCCTAACTTTTCTGCCTAAGGTTAGTTCTTAAAATCGAACGACTAACCTTAGGCAAAGTGTGGCATAGTTAGCCACGAACCAAACAGGTTCGTCGGTGTGCAGGTGGAACATGAACTTAACCTTGTTTTGCCACATTAGCCCTACCTTTAGTTTGTTGATGTCCATGCAGGCTCAAGACTTATGTTCAAGTATGGGATATGTTACCAACGAGTGGAATAAATTTGACGGTTAAGACCTTGGCTGACAAATTTAATTTAAGTTCATAAGTACACATGATCTTGATTGCAACAAGTTTGATGGTTATGGTCGTGACCCATGAACTTAACATAATTGTGGGTACCCATGTTTATAATTTGACCCTCGAATTTAACCTTCATAAGGTCGTCGGTGTTGACACCTTTCCGGGTGCCAATCACTATAATGAGAACCGATGGCGGTGCTCTCTGCACAGGTGCGGACAGTTTGCGGCCAGGAGCCGGACGGTCCGCGACCTGGCGCAGGGCTCCGGTTCCTTGCCTGACGTGCCGGACGGTCCGCGCGTGCGCAGGGGCGGCAGAGTTCACCGGCGGCGCCTGGATCTCGCTCCCGGGAGGGACCTCGTCGGGGAGGAGAGATCCTACGTGTTGTCTAGGCTCGGCAAGCTGACCTAGACTCCTCTGATCGACGTAGAGTCGAGGAGAAGCGGAGAATTTGGGGATTGGAAGACTAAACTAGAACTAGACTAGAACTACTCCTAAATGCATAAGTAAAACGAGAAATAGACTTGATTTGATCGATTGTTGGAGGTTAATCGGCCGTAGCCCTTCATCTATATAAAGGGGAGGTCTGGATACGCTACAAACTGTTTCCCGAGCTAATCCCGCGGTTTTAGGTAACAAATCCCGTGAGAAACTAGGAACCCTAACTGACTATGTGCACGCGCGGACCGTCCACACGGCTCTTTTCTGTGCTCAACATATGCCCCCTGCCTTTTGGTGGAGGTTGACGAATCAAAAGCATATGTACTAAGCCCGATGTGAGTCACCGGTTTTTCATACCAATAGGGTGATCCTTCAATAGAGCTCTAATGTATATAGGCCATTTCAGATTATATCTTTCTCGGCCATGACCATTTGATCAATGGATCAAAAGGAATAGAATGGAGGTGCCCCCTAGTTTGGATAGACAAAGGGACTGTACATGTATCATGGATTCATCGTCGTACCATTCCATATTTGAACAGGACAATATACCAACAATGAATAAATGTGTGGAAAGTATCCTGGTCTCATATGATGAACAGGTGATGCTTGTTGCGTCGCCTTTTGGGCTATTTTGTTCGACCGTTTCGTTTTAGCAGGTGACCGAGAATTCTTCGTTGACCGATCACGTGGAACAGTCTTTTGCTAGCATTTTCGGAGAGCAACTGATTAAAAGTAGGGTAAGCTTTGATCAGCCGACCATATATGCTTTGCCCTTGCGTCTCTTTCCTTGCTTTGTGTAGAAGCTGACGCCTTCGGTCACAAGTGGACTGTCCGGCTGAGTTAGCCGGACCGTCTGTCTGAGCACCGGACCGTCCGCACGTAGGCGTCGGACCGTCCGCAATGCTCGAGCCAGGCTGTCGTGTTCGGCTCATTAATTGTGCCTGTCCCCCGATGCCTCTGGACCTTTTAGCCTTCTCGTCCAGAGCCTTTTGAGTAATCTCCTTTTGTGATATATTCGATATGCGAGGATCACCAATGATGATGTTCTTGCCTTTGCCTTTATCGGCCATTTCGAGCCGAGCCAAGACCTTTTCGCATGTGAGTTCTATTGTATTAATAGGAAATGGTTGTGTATCTACTTGCATCTCCTGAAAAGCTAACTGGCCCTCATTTATGGCCAATTGTATCTGTTGGCGAAAAACATTACAATCATTGGTGGCATGAGAAAAAAATTATGCCACTTACAATAAGCACGCCTTTTTAATTCACCAGGAGGAGGAATAGTATGAGTTAATTTAATGTTGCCATTTTTAGTAACTCGTCAAATATTTTATCGCATTTGGCAACATTAAAGGTAAATTTAATCTTTTCTTGCCGATTCTTTTGAATCAGCTGTAAGGAAGAACATGTCGAAGATTTAGCCTTTGTTGGCCAAATAAACTCAGCGGTATATACATCTGCGGATTCATCATCTAAACTATCACGCTCTATTAGATATATAGTTCGGGCGACCGATTTTGATGTCTCTTTAAATCGGCTTTCACAGGCTAAAGCCCGCTGATGTAGCTGGGCTATCGAAAAGAACCGAGTCCCATCTAATTTGTCTTTTAAGTAGGATATCAACCCATTAAAAGCTAGCCCTGCTAGCTCTTTGTCTGCGACATGGATCCAAAAGCATCGGTTTCTAGTGTCCCGGAACCTCCGAATATAATCATTAACCGATTCTTCGTGTCCTTGGCAGACTGAAGCTAAGTCAGCTAGCCCTAATTCATATTCCCCGGCAAAGAAATGTTCATGAAATTTATTTTCTAACTCATTCCAGGAATTAATGGAATTAGGAGGCAGGGCGGCATACCATGCAAAAGCGGTAACAGTAAGGGATAAAGAAAATAACCGAACACGAAATGCTTCTCCATCGACAAATTCGCCTAGGTGTGCTAGGAACTGGCCTATGTGTTCGTGTGTATTTCTCCCATTCTCACCAGAAAACTTAGAAAATTCTGGTATCCTTGCCCCTTGTGGATATGGGACAGTGTCAAACCGGTGATTATACGACTTTTGGTATGATTGCCCCACTCTGGCTACACTAACTCCAAACATATCTCAAAATAGTTCAGTTATCTCTTCCCTAATTTTTTCCATTGCACCCGGTGGCAGACCACTCGATCCTGGGCTGTGGGGCTCATTTGGTCCGGCATTAGTATACCGACCTTCTTGCCGTGACCAATCGATAGTGTTGATCGTTCTGTGATTGTATGGTGCATTATGGTTTAAATATGTAGAGGGCGAAACATACTGCTGCTGTGGTATGTAATAATTTGGTGCATCGTGTGCAACAGCAGGTTCTGCATATGCGTATCCGGTTTGTCCGGTGGTAAATCTGAACTGATCGGTTGCGTTCGCCATTATCGGGACGCCATGTGGTAGTCCTGGTGCGGCCCCGGACTGTCTGGCATGGAAAGCCGGACGGTCCGCGTAAGGGTCGGATGGTCCGGGCAAAAGCTCGGACGGTCCGACCATGTCTAGGGTCGCCGATCTACCAAGCAGGGATGACGGTGTTCCTAGGGCAGCCCGGACTGTCCGGCAGAGCAAGCTGGACGGTCCGCGTATGGGCCGGACGGTCCGGGCAGAAGCTCGGACGGTCCGACCGTGTTCAGTGGCACCGATCTGCCAAGCAGGGGCGACGATGGTTGTATTTGCCCTAAATATGAGTTCATCGGCATACCATATAAAGGTTGTGGCTGCGAATCCCCATTTGTTGCCGATGCATCAGACATAAATACCTCATTACTAGTTTTGTATGATGGAAAACTAGGAGCAACAGACTTTTCCAACGTACGCGTTAATTTTCTAATTGACTCTTCTAACCCTCCAATCTGTTGTTTCATTTGATTTTGCTGATGATCTACATACTGTTTAATAGACTGGATGTCGTCGGGTTTACTTAAGTTGGAGACTTGAAGCGAAGGTAGAAGATATGCGACGTCGGTCTCTCCATGTTTGACAACTTTCTTGTGGCGATCGATCGTGTATTGTGATAAGAATTTCTCCTTCGCTTGACGCATGTAGTCTCCGTATTGCTGTTGCTCATCGGCCGTTAGACTTTCAACAGTCGGCTTCAGGATATTGTCCGGGGAGATATCGGTGTGATCTTTAGAACCGGCCATTTGAGGGCATAATTTTTAGTAGATCTAAACACCTTTCCCCAGCAGAGTCGCCAAAAAGTGTGTTGACACCTTTTCGGGTGCCAATCACTATAATGAGAACTGGCGGCGGTGCTCTCTGCACAGGCGCGAACGGTCCGCGGCCAGGGGCTGGACGGTCTATGACCTAGCGTAGGGCTCGGGTTCCCTGCTTGACGTGCCGGACGGTCCGCGTTCTGGGGCCGGACGGTCCGTGCGTGCGCAGGGGTGGCGGAGTTCACCGGCGACGCCTGGATCTCGCTCCTTGGAGGGACCCTATTAGGCAGGAGAGATCCTAGGTGTTGTCTAGGCTCGGCAAGCCGACCTAGACTCCTCTAATCGACGTAGAGTCGAGGAGAAGCGGATAATTTGAGGATTGGAAGACTAAACTAGAACTAGACTAGAACTACTCCTAAATGCATAAGTAAAACGAGAAATATACTTGATTTGATCGATTATTGGGGGTTAATCGGCCGTAGCCCTTCATCTATACAAAGGGGGAGGTCTGGATCCGCTACAAACTATTTCCCAAGCTAATCCATGGTTTTAGGTAACAAATCACGCGAGAAACTAGGAATCCTAACTGACTCTGCGCACACGCGGACCGTCCGCACGGCTCTTTTCGGTGCTCAACAATCGGCACCCACATTTTTAATTTTACTCATGAACATGTATTAGTTTCCTATAGTGGCGGTGGTGGCCTTTGCAGTCTGATCTTGAGATGACCAGGACAAGGATGAAGGCGCAACATTATAGGGTGTCATTTATGTCTAATTATAGGGTGCCTGTAAAAACGATGGATTGACGGTTACTTAGCTTGAAGTTGCAGAATGGCATGTCCTCCATCATAGTGGTTGGATCAATGTAGGACAATGTCAGTGACGACGGTTCGGGCATGTGTGCGATGATGGTGTATCATTATGAAAGTGCAAGTGGGTGATGTGGTTGCACTATGTTCATTGGCATGTGATGTTGTTGTTGTTGCGGAGTGACAACATTTGTATAGTTCAGTTATCGAGTGTTGTGGTGGTATAGAGCTGTGGTGATGCTGCGTTGTTCAGCATGATCTAATGTTCAAATCCAACTAGCCATTGTGCTACTTATTTTTGGGTACTTGACCCTTTTCATGGTCCATGTTGCTTAGTTATATTCTTCATCCCGAGTTTCTCTTTTTTCATGAAATCTAAAGCCTGACAGATTGGTTTTGAAGAAAACTAAACAAAAAGTTTATTACCAAGTAATTCAATGCTTCCAACTAAGTATTCTACATATCAATTTGCGCACGAGGGGGGTGAAAAAGTGCTCTGGCCAATCTAGTTGTCACATTATATGTCATCTGCTATACAAGAAACGCTTGCCTAGCACCGCCCTAGCGTTCTTTCTTGATTTCTTCCCTTCCATTGTTAATTTAGGTAATCTCTAACACACAATATTGCTATCACGTATTACTGAAATGGGATGCATGGGGAAAGAAAACAACACGTCCCAAACAATCCCTTAAACTATCAACGACAAATCCACTCCTCTGTCTACCAGCTTCTGCCAATCTTCCATTCATCACACCAGTTGGCCAGTGCATTGGTGTATGTGCATCATGTTCATTTTCATGATGTTCCTGTTTGGTGGTTGTGCCTGCTTCTTTCTTTAGAGGATTTTTTGTGTTTTATTGAGCAGGAGGCACTTGACCCTTGCTTGCATTTCTCATCAGGTGGTGGGTGAACAGATCCCCGCCATTCACTATAGACAAACGTTCTTTCTTGTGTGCGGTTTATGTGCGCCTATTGTGGCCAACATGGGTGAAGCCTATTATCAAATTGCCAGTCGGTTCCAGAGAAGTTATGTTTTCAGTAAATATAACAAAACATCGAGATAAAGTAGTTTATAACCATTGGATGTCAAAATGTTCTATCGAAGATATAAATAGATAAATAGATGTGTCACTTGTTAGATTTTGGGAACTTCAATATTTTAGGATAGGTCACATATTATACTTTGGGAAGACAAATCAATGAGAGGCTTAATTTTATGAAATGAGTGCTCTTGTTTGTATATCGTTGCTCAACACAAAAATAGGTTACTATAACTGAAGTGTTTAGCAATACACATTTTAATCTAGGGTGCCATAGAGACCTCATGGGGAACAAGACAGTGCTAGCATGGAATTAAGTGCTCCCTTGAATTGACAAAATTGTGTGGTCCACTAATGCGAACACAAGGTTGACTTGTCCCTTGTGGTTCGGTTTGATGATGAGTGATTGTCAACGGGTAGCACTCTAGGGTAGTCAGTGGTCTGACCAGAGTGTGAGATTATGCTTGTGAAACCATGTCAGACGACTTGTGGTGTGCAGGTGTGGAGCACAAGAACGGTGGTCGATGGCTGAGGTGAAGGTCATGCGGGCTCGTGCTGATGGACCGGGAGCGGTGAAGGACGAGTGCTGGGTCTTGACTGATGGATCAGAGCGGCTAGGGACCAACCGCGGTGGCTGACACCTGGGACACGCACTTGTGCGAGGACGTGGTGGAGTGGACCGTGTTGCCGGCGTGGTCGAGGACTGGCGGGACACACGTCTGATCGTGGACGTGCACGATGTGCGGTGCTCACGGCAGGTTCGGTGGTTTGGGCCTCAAAACCACCCAGCGCTACGGATGGTTGGTTTTGCTGAGTTTGGGCCTCAAAACTCGGTGGTGGCGGTTGCGAAGGGAACCGTTGGCGGCACGCGGCATGATCGTGGAGGGTGCGTCAAGGCGAAGCAACTCCGTGTGAACGACGTGGCCATCGGATCAAAAACCTAGGAGTTGGTCCATTTCGCCCCCGGTGGAGTGAATAGACTCTATGTAAATAGGGGTAGTTTAGAAAGTGAGAATAACCCTCTATAAATAGAGGGGAGGGCTGGTTAGTTCAGCATCCCTTGACTACCATTTGTTTTGAGCACTCATTCTAGAGCTCATAGTTTTCTCTCTAGATAGACACCAGTTGAGCAGAGGGTTCCACAGTGATTTTGTACTTCGATTGTGTTCTTGATTTTAAAGTTTAATCAGAGTAAGGGTCGCTGGTCCGGCCTACGGGGCTCTTTGGCTTCAAATCTCAGTTTGTATCCTTGCTGGAATTTCTGAAGTTTTATAGTCTTGGTTTCTCCTTTTTCCCGATCTTGTGTTGTTTGTGAAAAACCTTTGATTCCTTTGAGAGGATTTTGTTTGGGGATTGATTGGTGGTGAGTTGCACTCTTCGGACCACTGCAGACACCTATTTGTTGCAGATTTTGGTTGCGATTTGAGAAAAACTCAGTTTGAACTCGTTCTAAAAAAATCCCAATTTCTGGCTTTACTTTTAAATCTGCGGGTGATTCACAAGTCAGATTGAGCTCAAAATTGGGGAGATTTTGGAAACGTATTTGCTCAGGTGTGAGTAAAATTTCATCTCAATCGGAGTTCGTTTCGTTCAATTTTGAATTAAGAGCATGATTTCTTACTGCTGAAAACAACACTTGTTGACGATACTATATTGAACCGTTTTGGACTTTTTGATGTCCGATTTGCGATCCGTTTGTTTTGCTGGTCTCATGTGAGTATTAGGAATGTTTTGTAATCATGAGATCACTCGTTTGCTGATGTGTTCGTAGTTTGAGCACTTGCTTCATCTCAATTGAAATGAAGTGTTCATTTTCAGTGTTTGAAGCAAAATTCGATTAGCTCCCATTCACCCCTCTAGTCGCCTTACCGGGTCTACAACTGAGAAGGATGAAGGAAATCTGGTATAATATATAACATAACAGATTAATTCTCGGTGAAATATCACTATTCAGCGACAATCTAGATGGAGGCCCTTAATATTATCTAGAGATTACACAAATTAATGGTCCCATTTAAAGATTAAGATTTTTCTGTGTTGTCTTCGAACAAGAATGGTTATGGACTAAGATATAACTAATTAGCTAAGCGCAATTGGATGGGTAACAAGGATTGTTGCTTTTTTTTCACAAAGAGAACAATTCAACTCATCTCCTTTGGGTGCAAATAATCTCGCTCTGGATCTAGAGCTGTACATTTGGGCCGGGCCTGGTGGGCTGGCACGAGGCACGTAAAAAAAGCACGGCCCAAGCACGGCACGTCACGAAATTATTTCGGGCCGGGCCGGCCCGGCACGATGCATCGGGCCGGGTATGGGCCGAAGCCAAGGCCCATGGGCGGGCACGAGCCCGGCCCGTTTATGCAGGCACGAAAAGGCCCGTTACAAGGCACGAAAAGGCCCGTTCTACACTATGGTAGTCACCAGCCAGAGCCAACCACAACCAGCCCAGCCCACCTTGCCACTTGCCAGCCAGCCAATCTCATGGCTCTACATAGCCCACAACCCATTTTACGGCACATAAAAACCGAAAAAACCTATCGGGGACCATAATTAGGGGTACCCTCAAGACGCCTAATTCTCAGCTGGTAACCCCCATCAGCATAAAGCTGCAGAGGCCTGATGGGTGCGATTAAGTCAGGGATCAGTCCATACGAGCGACTTGATCACGCCTCGCCCGAGCCTAGCCTCGGACAAGGGCAGCCGACCCCGAGAGACTTCCGTCTCGCCCGAGGCCCCCCTTTAACGGCGGACACACCTCTGGCTCGCCCGAGGCCTTGCCTTCGCTAAGAAGCAACCCTGACTGAATCGCCGCACCAACCGACCGAGTCGCAGGAGCATTTAACGCAAAGGTGGCCTGACACCTTTATCCTGACACGCGCCCCCCGGCAGAGCCGAAGTGACCGTCGTCACTTCGCCGCTCCACTGACCGGTCTGACAGAAGGACAGCGCCGCCTGCGCCCCTCCGACTGCAGTGCCACTTGACAGAGTGAGACTGACAGGCAGTCAGGCCTTGCCGAAGGCGCCATAGGAAACTCCGCTCCGCCCGACCCCAGGGCTCGGACTCGGGCTAAGACCCGGAAGACGGCGAACTCCGCTCCGCCCGACCCCAGGGCTCGGACTCGGGCTAAGACCCGGAAGACGGCGAACACCGCTCCGCCCGACCCCAGGGCTCGGACTCGGGCTAAGACCCGGAAGACGGCGAACTCCGCTCCGCCCGACCCCAGGGCTCGGACTCGGACTAAGACCCGGAAGACGGCGAACTCCGCTCCGCCCGACCCCAGGGCTCGGACTCGGGCTAAGACCCGGAAGACGACGAACTCTGCTTCGCCCGACCCCAGGGCTCCGTTGCTCCTCCGACAGCCACGACATCACACCAGCAGGGTGCCAAGGTCTCTCCGGCTGCCACATTGGCATGTACTCAGGGCGCTAGCTCTCCCTCCGCTAGACGCGTAGCACTCTGCTACACCCCCATTGTACACCTGGATCCTCTCCTTACGACTATAAAAGGAAGGACCAGGGCCTTCTTAGAGAAGGTTGGCCGCGCGGGACGAGGACGGGACAGGCGCTCTCTTGGGGCCGCTCGCTTCCCTCACCCGCGTGGACGCTTGTAACCCCCTACTGCAAGCGCACCCGACCTGGGCGCGGGACGAACACGAAGGCCGCGTGATTTCCACCTCTCTTCACGCCCGTCTCCGGCCACCTCGCTCTCCCCCCTTCACGCTCGCCCACGCGCTCGACCCATCTGGGCTGGGGCACGCGGCACACTCACTCGTCGGCTCAGGGACCCCCCGGTCTCGAAACGCCGACAGTTGGCGCGCCAGGTAGGGGCCTGCTGCGTGCTGACGAACAGCTTCCCGTCAAGCTCCAGATGGGCAGTCTCCAGCAACCTCTCCGGCCCGGGACGGTGCTCCGTTTCGGGAGTCTTGAGTTCATGTCCTTCGACGGCAGTTATGACATGATACTCCTTCCACCGTCGCGCGACAACGACAATGGCGGCCGACAACCCGCCCGCCGGCGGCGGAATCGACGACATCTTCCCCGCGTGGTGGAAGAACAACATTCGAGCTCGCCCCGTCCTCTCCCCCGCCAACGGAGGAGGAGGCGGGGCAACCAAGGCCAAGCGGGAGGCCGCGCTTCGTTGGCCGTCGAGCGAATCGACGTTCCCAACGCCCCAACGGAAGGCACGCCGGGCGTCGACCTCGCGTTCGAGACGAAGGCAAGCGCCGTCCCCCCGCGACGCACTGATCCCGAGCAAGAAGACGACGCCAGCGCGCTCGCGGAGGGCTTGCAGGACGTCGCCCTTGTACCTGAGACGACGGTGCAACCAGTCCCCGATGTGACTACGTCGCTCCTCGTCGACCAAAAGGTACGGACTAATTCCCATCCTACGTCATTTCGACTCGGCCTCAACCCGCCTAGCGACCTCGCTTTGGCGGGCACTCTCGTTGAGGCGAGTGCAACCCCACTGGGGTTTCGTGTGCAGTCGCCTTGGGACCGTTTGACGGACGTCTCGACCTACGGGCCCTCTGGGTCCGAGGAAGATGACGCTCCCAGCATCTGTTGGGATTTCTCCGGATTTGGCAACCCCAGTGCCATGCGGGACTTCATGACCGCATGGGACTACTGCCTCTCCGACTGTTCCGACGGTAGCCGCAGCCTTGACGACGAGGACTGCGGCCCAAGCCGCGAATGTTTCCACGTCGAGCTGGGGGATCCCTCCAAAGGCAACCATCTTGGCATGCCGGAGGACGGTGTTCTTCCTAGGCCGGTGCCTCGTGCTGACATCCCGCGGGAGCTAGCTGTGGTCCCCGTTCCGGCAGGGGGTCACGACCCACAGCTCGAGCAAGTCCGCGGGGCGCAGGCTAGGCTCGACGAGGGAGCAGGAGCGCTTGAGCCGTCCCGCCGGGATGTCGGGCAGGTATGGGCGGGCCAACCCCCGGCCGGAGAAATGCGTCACCTGCCCCAAGGTTTCCAACACCGCGTCGCCAACGACGTCAGGGTCAGGCCGCCGCCCGCGTCCAGCGGGGTCGGTCAGAACCTGGCAGCCGCAGCGATGCTCCTCCGCACGATGCCGGAGCCATCAACCACCGAGGGTCGACGAATCCAGGGAGAGCTCAAGAATCTCCTGGAAGGCGCTGCGGCCCGACGGGCCGAGAGCTCTGCCTCCCGAAGGCAGGGGTACCCCTCGGAACCTCATGCCGCGACTTCCCGATTCATGCGGGAAGCCTCGGTCTACACCGGGCGCACGCGCAACACCGCGCCTGCGGCCCCGGGCCACCTCGGCAACGAGCACCACCGTCGCGACCGTCGGGCCCATCTCGATGAAAGGGTGCGCCGATCCTACCACCCCAGACGTGGGGGGCGCTACGACAGCGGGGAGGATCGGAGTCCCTCGCCCGAACCACCCGGTCTGCAGGCCTTCAGTCGGGCCATCCGACGGGCGCCGTTCCCGACCCGGTTCCGACCCCCGACTACTATCACAAAGTACTCGGGGGAAACGAGGCCGGAACTGTGGCTCGTGGACTACCGCCTGACCTGCCAACTGGGTGGAACGGACGACGACAACCTCATCATCCGCAACCTCCCCCTGTTCCTCTCCGACACTGCTCGCGCCTGGTTGGAGCACCTGCCTCCGGGGCAGATCTCCAACTGGGATGATTTGGTCCAAGCCTTCGCTGGCAATTTCCAGGGCACGTACGTGCGCCCCGGGAATTCCTGGGACCTCCGGAGCTGCCGGCAACAGCCGGGAGAGTCTCTCCGGGACTACATCCGGCGATTCTCGAAGCAGCGCACCGAGCTGCCCAACATCACCGACTCGGATGTCATCGGCGTGTTCCTTGCCGGCACCACCTGCCGTGACCTGGTGAGTAAGTTGGGTCGCAAGACCCCCACCAGGGCGAGCGAGCTGATGGACATCGCCACCAAGTTCGCCTCTGGCCAGGAGGCGGTCGAGGCTATCTTCCGAAAGGACAAGCAGCCCCAGGGCCGCCCATCGGAAGAGGCTCCCGAGGCGTCTACTCCGCGCGGTGCCAGGAAGAAAGGCAAGAAGAAGTCGCAATCGAAACGCGACGCCGCCGACGCGGACCTCGTCGCTGCCGCCGAGTTCAAGAACCCTCGGAAGCCCCCTGGAGGTGCTAACCTCTTCGACAAGATGCTCAAGGAGCCGTGCCCCTATCATCAGGGGCCCGTCAAGCACACCCTCGAGGAGTGCGTCATGCTTCGACGCCACTTCCACAGGGCCGGGCCACCCGCGGAGGGTGGCAGGGCCCGCGACGACGACAAGAAGGAAGATCACCAAGCAGGAGAGTACCCCAAGGTCCGCGACTGCTTTATGATCTACGGTGGGCATGTGGCGAATGCCTCGGCTCGGCATCGCAAGCAAGAGCGCCGGGAGGTCTGCTCGGTGAAGGTGGCGGCGCCAATCTACCTAGACTGGTCCGACAAGCCCATCACCTTCGACCAAGCTGACCACCTCGACCACGTGCCGAGCCCGGGGAAATACCCGCTCGTCGTCGACCCCGTCATCGGCGACGTCAGGCTCACCAAGGTCCTGATGGACGGGGGCAGCTGCCTCAACATCATCTACGCCGAGACCCTCAGGCTCCTGCGCGTCGATCTGTCCTCCGTCCGGGCAGGCGCTGCGCCCTTCCATGGGATCATCCCTGGGAAGCGCGTCCAGCCCCTCGGACGACTCGACCTTCCCGTCTGCTTCGGAACGCCCTCCAACTTCCGAAGGGAGACCTTGACGTTCGAGGTGGTCGGGTTCCGAGGAACCTACCACGCGGTACTGGGGAGGCCATGCTACGCGAAGTTCATGGCCGTCCCCAACTACACCTACCTGAAGCTCAAGATGCCGGGCCCCAACGGGGTCATCACCGTCGGCCCCACGTACAAACACGCGTTCGAATGCGACGTGGAGTGCGTGGAGTACGCCGAGGCCCTCGCCGAGTCCGAGGCCCTCATCGCCGACCTGGAAAACCTCTCCAAAGAGGTGCCAGACGTGAAGCGACATGCCGGCAACTTCGAGCCAGCGGAGACGGTTAAGGCCGTCCCACTCGACCCCAGTGGCGACACCTCCAAGCAGATCCGGATTGGTTCCGGGCTGGACCCCAAATAGGAAGCAGTGGTCGTCGACTTTCTCCGCGCAAACGCCGACGTCTTTGCGTGGAGTCCCTCGGACATGCCCGGCATACCGAGGGATGTCGCCGAGCACTCGCTGGATATTCGGGCCGGAGCCCGACCCGTCAGGCAGCCTCTGCGCCGATTCGACGAGGAGAAGCGCAGAGTGATAGGCGAGGAGATCCGCAAGCTAATGGCGGCAGGGTTCATCAAAGAGGTATTCCATCCCGAATGGCTTGCCAACCCTGTGCTTGTGAGGAAGAAAGGGGGGAAATGGCGGATGTGTGTAGACTACACTGGTCTCAACAAAGCATGTCTGAAGGTTCCCTACCCTCTACCTCGCATCGATCAAATCGTGGATTCCACCGCTGGGTGTGAAACCCTGTCCTTCCTCGATGCCTACTCAGGGTATCACCAAATCCGGATGAAAGAGTCCAACCAGCTCGCGACTTCTTTCATCACACCCTTCGGCATGTACTGCTATGTCACCATGCCGTTCGGTTTGAGGAATGCGGGCGCGACGTACCAGCGGTGCATGAACCATGTGTTCGGCGAACACATCGGTCGCACAGTCGAGGCCTACGTCGACGACATCGTAGTCAAGACAAGGAAGGCTTCCGACCTCCTCTCCGACCTTGAAGTGACATTCCGATGTCTCAAGGAGAAAGGAGTCAAGCTCAATCCTGAGAAGTGTGTCTTCGGGGTGCCCCGGGGCATGCTCCTGGGGTTCATCGTCTCCGAGCGAGGCATCGAAGCCAACCCGGAGAAGATCGAAGCTATCACCAGCATGGGGCCCATCAAGGACTTAAAAGGCGTACAGAGGGTCATGGGATGTCTCGCGCCCCTGAGCCACTTCATCTCACGCCTCGGCGAAAGAGGTCTGCCTCTGTACCGCCTCTTAAGGAAGACCGAGTGTTTCACTTGGACCCCTGAGGCCGAGGAAGCTCTCGGGAACCTGAAGGCGCTCCTTACAAAGGTGCCTATCTTGGTGCCCCCAGCTGATGGAGAAGCCCTCTTGGTCTACGTCGCCGCGACCACCCAAGTGGTTAGCGCCGCGATTGTGGTCGAGAGGCAAGAAGAAGGGCATGCATTGCCCGTTCAGAGGCCAGTCTACTTCGTCAGCGAGGTACTGTCCGAGACCAAGATCCGCTACCCACAAGTTCAGAAACTGCTGTATGCAGTGATCCTGACGAGGCGGAAGTTGCGACATTACTTCGAGTCTCATCCGGTAACTGTGGTGTCATCCTTCCCCCTGGGGAAGATCATCCAGTGCCGAGAGGCCTCGGGCAGGATCGCAAAGTGGGCGGTGGAAATCATGGGCGAAACGATCTCGTTCGCCCCTCGGAAGGCCATCAAGTCCCAGGTGTTGGCGGACTTCGTAGCTGAATGGGTCGACACCCAGCTACCGACGGCTCCGATCCAACTGGAGCTCTGGACCATGTTTTTCGACGGGTCGCTGATGAAGACGGGAGCCAGCGCGGGCCTGCTCTTCATCTCGCCCCTCGGGAAGCACCTACGCTACGTGCTACGCCTCCATTTCCCGGCGTCCAACAATATGGCCGAGTACGAGGCTCTGGTTAACGGGTTGCGGATCGCCATCGAGCTAGGGGTCAGACGCCTCGACGCCCGCGGTGACTCGCAGCTCGTCATCGACCAAGTCATGAAGAACTCCCACTGCCGCGACCCGAAGATGGAGGCCTACTGCGATGAGGTTCGGCGCCTGGAAGACAAGTTCTACGGGCTCGAGCTTAACCACATCGCTCGGCGCTACAACGAGACTGCGGACGAGCTGGCTAAAATAGCCTCAGGGCGAACAACGGTTCCCCCGGACGTCTTCTCCCGGGATCTGCATCAACCCTCCGTCAAGATCGACGACACGCCCGAGCCCGAGGCACCCTCGGCACAGCCCGAGGCACCCTCGGCTCAGCCCGAGGCGTCCTCGGTTCAGCCCGAGGTACCCTCGGCCCCCGAGGGCGAGGCACTGGACGTCGAGGAGGAGCAGAGCGGGGCCACGCCTGATCGAAATTGGTAGACCCCGTACCTGCAATATCTTCGCCGAGGAGAGCTACCCCTCGACCAAGCCGAGGCTCGGCGGGTAGCGCGACGCGCCAAGTCGTTCGTCTTGCTAGGCGATGAGGAAGAGCTCTACCACCGCAGCCCCTCGGGCATCCTCCAGCGATGCATCTCCATCGCCGAAGGTCAGGAACTCCTGCAAGAAATACACTCGGGGGCTTGTGGCCATCATGCAGCGCCTCGAGCCCTTGTCGGGAATGCTTTCCGGCAAGGCTTCTACTGGCCAACGGCGGTGGCTGACGCCAATAGAATTGTCCGCACCTGCGAAGGGTGCCAATTCTATGCGAAGCAGACCCACCTGCCCGCTCAGGCTCTGCAGACGATACCCATCACCTGGCCCTTTTCTGTATGGGGTCTGGACCTCGTCGGTCCCTTGCAGAAGGCGCCCGGGGGCTACACGCACCTGCTGGTCGCCATCGACAAATTCTCCAAGTGGATCGAGGTCCGACCCCTGAACAGCATCAGGTCCGAGCAGGCGGTGGCGTTCTTCACCAACATCATCCATCGCTTCGGGGTCCCAAACTCCATCATCATTGACAACGGTACCCAGTTCACCGGCAAAAAATTCTTGGATTTTTGCGAAGATCATCACATCCGGGTGGACTGGGCCGCCGTGGCTCATCCCATGTCGAATGGGCAAGTAGAGCGTGCCAATGGCTTCTACAAGGGCTCAAGCCCAGGATGTACAACGACCCCAACAAGTTCGGCAAGCGATGGATGAAGGAACTCCCCTCGGTGATCTGGAGCCTGAGGACAACGCCAAGCCGAGCCACGGGTTTCACGCCGTTCTTCCTGGTCTACGGGGCCGAGGCCATCTTGCCCACTGACCTGGAATACGGCTCCCCGAGGACGAGAGCCTACAGCGATCAAAGCAACCAAGTTAGCCGAGAAGACTCGCTGGACCAGCTGGAAGAAGCTCGGGACAAGGCCTTACTACACTCGGCGCGGTACCAGCAGTCCCTGCGACGCTACCACGCCCGAGGGGTCCGGCCCCGAGACCTCCAGGTGGGCGACCTGGTGCTTCGGCTGCGGCAAGACGCCCGAGGGAGGCACAAGCTCACGCCCCCCTGGGAGGGGCCATTCGTCATCGCCAAAGTTCTGAAGCCCGGAACATACAAGCTGGCCAACAATCAAGGCAAGATCTACGGCAACGCTTGGAACATCAAACAGCTACGTCGCTTCTACCCTTAAGATGTTTTCAAGTTGTTCATATACCTCGCGCCCGCGCAAAAGTTTAGTCATCAAGGAAGGGTCGGCCTCGCCTCGGCAAAGCCCGACCCTCCCTCGGGGGCTAAAAGGGGGGAGACCCCCTCTGCGTCGAAATTTTCCTCGAAAAAAAGATCTCTTTTTGGCGGAATTTCTTTCGTGCTTTTTGACTACTTCGAAAAGCGGATCCTGGAAACGACGGAGTACACGTAAGCAGCCAAGGCTGACCGAGCCGAGGGACTCCTACGCCTCCGGGATACGGATACCTCACTCATCACCTTCTGCGATAAGTAACTCGCGTTCGGATAAAGTGATCCCGCGGACCGAACAAGTCTTTACGTTCGGAAGCTCTTCTGCCGAAGCGGATCCTTCGAGCCTTCTCGACTGAGTCGGGGACAGGGCCTCATGGACGGGTGAAAGTACGCGTAAGCGGCAAGGCCGACCGAGCCGAGGGACTCCCACGCCTCCGGGATACGGATACCTCACTCATCACCTTCCGCGAGAAGCAACTCTCGCTCGCACAAGCATCCCTGTTACCGACAAAAAGTCCAGATGCTCGAAATAAGAGGAAAGGAGACGTAGCTTTACAACGCAGCGAGGGTGTGTTTTCTGGCCTCAGCGGCCGTAGAAGGCACACGCTACAAGGCGATCTGATCCTGCAGGCTCGGGTCTTCACGCTGGAAGGGGGCTAGCACCCTCGGCATCGACGACACCTTCAGCGAGATCCGACCCAGCCTCGGACGGCGACGCGGTCCAGGGACTTCTCCGGGAATCCGACCCAAGCAGGCGGCTCGGCCGGTTGCCTCAGGAGCCTCGGCCGACCATCTTCCAAGGGCGCCAGCCCGACCCGAGGCCTCGGCTGGCCAACTCCGGCGTCGGTCCCGCTGGCGGACAACCCGGCTAGGCTCCGGCCAACCAGGTTCCCATTTTCGAGCCAACTCCGCCTCTGTTCGTGCTGATATCGCTACCCCTGGCCTCGGCTCATCGAAGAGCGGCCAAGGGGTCCCTTTAACTAAGCTAGAGGAGCCTCAGACAACAAGGCCGATCGAGCCGAGGGACTCCTACGCCTCCGGGATACGGATACCTCACTCGTCACCTTGACACGGGGCGACTCATGCTTGGTGAAGCGGTTCAGATAATCAACAGGCGAGACTTAGTGCTCTGAAATGAGGAAAAAAACACGGCTCCGTGCCGAAATTACATACATGTTCAGGCCTCGACAGCCACGATGAACAAAAACACTGGCATTCAAAGTGCCATCACAAACGGAACTCCGGTTCCCCCTTCGCAGGTACGAACAACCCCGCTCCATGGGGGTGGGCCTGCGGAGCAACAGAAGACTGACGAGTGGCTCGCCGCCGCCCGCTCTGACTACGACGACAACGACCCCCGCTCCGGATGGCCGAGCCACAGCAGCGCAGGCCTCAGGGTGGGCGCTGCTGCAATCTTGCCCTCGCCCACGCCGACGCTCGAGGGGCGAGGACAAGTACGAAGGACCGGAGGCCCGGAACGCGGAGGGTGGCAGTGATCCCGTCGGCGACGGGGACTTCTCGAGCCGCCTCTGCCTCGGCGCTGATGGCGGGGGCCACCAGCCCCCCGGCAGATCCCCACTCAAATCCTCCCAGATGAGTGGGGCACCGGCCTCTGCGCGAGGACGCCATCCCGGTGCAAAGGCAGGGCCACCCCAGAACACGAACGCCGCCCTAGCAGCGCTCGGCATCGTGGGTGGTCCTCCCGTGCACACGGCGCGGCAACCGCCCTCCGGCAGGAGGGGCCGCCGGGGGCCAAGCCGACGACTCCGACACGCTGGAGGTGACGACGCCCGCCGTCGATCAGCCCCACGTTGTCCAAGTCCGGGCCACCCGCAGGGCCAGTGAGCGCCCTCTCCCTCGAACGCTGCGGGAGAGGGTGACCCGCGGACCCGCACGGGAGGTAGAGCGCCGGCTCAGCCCGGTCCCCACCCCAGCGAGGATGATGAATATCCTTGAAGCTGAGGGTGGGACCAAGATCGCAGCCCGGCTTGCTCCTCCCCACCCAGGAACTGGTGGTCACCACCTTGGGTGACCGCCGGCGTGGGGGTGCAGCCGGGCTGGCTGATGAAAATCCTTGAAGCCAAACGATGGCTGAAAGGTACCAACTCCCGCGGAGTTGCGTTCCTCCAACGATGAGGCGGAAAGACGGTGGGTACCCCCCATCCGGGGGCTTGGAAGGTGGAAAGACGCGACGCATAAGGGAGGAAGAAGACATGGTTGCCTTCCGAAAGGGGTCGCCCTCCTTTTAAAGGCAACTCTCCCTACGTGCGCCCCCAAACGCCAAGGGCTGAGTCTTCTCCAACACGCTCCAAGGCCCTCCCCTGCGGCGCGGGGGCTGGGTCCCGCATGTCATGCAAACCGGCTCAGAGTAGAAGAAGCCAAAGCGCCGCGCGTGGCGCACACAACCGCCCAGCGGTTACAAGCGACCCCCTACTTTTGCCCAGACCAACGGGCGGAAGGAGTGGGCAGCCATGCAGGCGGCATGCAACCGCGCCAAGTGGACACGCTTCTCCGACTCCCAGCGCGCCAGCACGGAGGCCCAGGCCCACGCGTCGCGCAACCGGCACGCCGGATGCTGCATGCAGGCAACTGCACCGCCACTTGCGCCACCGTCGCGCCTCTTCGGTTGCGGAACCAATGCAGCGACTCGAGGCGACCCAGCGGCGCCAGCCTGGCGCGACGGTCAATGCGGCCGAAAGTGGGCCGGTAGTAATGACGGTGGCAGGCGGGCGGGAGCAGCGGTCACGTCGTCAGCCAGGCTCACGTCCCATCCAGGGGCAGCAAGAGAGCCTCCTCTCACGGCGTGAAGACGGCGCGTCCGTGATCCGTCCCTCGAACGGCTCGCGCACGCACAACGGCCGCCCCGCCAACCGCTCGCCCCGTCGCATTAACTCCGCGGCGGGATAGGCGGCGTTTCTGGCAGGAGAAGCGGGCGACGCTTCGCCTTCGCCGTAATAACCGCGCCAAAAAAAGGTACGCCACGTCGTTCGATTTCGTGTCCTTTTCCTTTTTTCCTCTTTCTCTATCTCTTGCAACAGGGACCGGGAAAGGGGGATACCCCGAAAAGGATCCTTCCCCGTGAAGGAACCGGGCTCCGAGCCCCCCTTACTGATCAGAGGTTCGAAGGCTGGCCCTCCGAGGGGTTCAACAGCCGCCTCAGATCGCGTGGGCCCTACACCCACTACTGGTCAGAGGTTCGAAGGCCGGCCCCCCGAAGGGCTCCACGGCCGCCTCAGGCTACTCGGGCTCCGCGCCCATTACTGATCAGGGGTTCGAAGGCTGGCCCCCGAAGGGTTCACAATCGCCTCAGACGCCGAGCGAGGGATGACCAGGGGTACGTTCGATACATAACCAAGGCTCGGGCTGCGCTCCCGAGGTATCCTAGGACATTTCCGAGACCAGCGGGAGCGATCTTGTAACGGAATCCCATCGGAGGGAGGCATCGAGCCCTCGGACCCCGTCGCCAGGGGACCGGGTCCGGCAGATCACCCACAGGTACTTTTGGGCGTGCCTCTGGGCCCCTAGCCGACCCCCAACGAATGGGGCACAGACGTCCACTCGGATTACCCGCTTGCAGCTCACCGGAGACACCATGTTCGGTGCCCATCGAGGGTAACATGGCGCACTCCCCCCTCCTCCTTGCGGAAAGGCGACGTAGGGGCGTATGTAAAAAAGCCGAGTCTGTCCCTGATCGCCCTCTCGCCCTGTGCGGAGGCTCGGGGGCTGCTCTCGCAAACCCGGCTCCGGCCGAACCGTTGACAGCGTCAACATACCAGCCCGAGAGCTTGGGCCCCGACCGTGCACCCGGGCTACGGCCAGTTCGCATGAGGGAACAACCAGACCAGCCGAAGCGTTACGCAAGGCATTAAGACCTCGAAGGAGTGAAACCACTCCTCCGAGGCCTCGGGGGCTACACCCGGCGGGTGCGCTCGCGCGCACCCACCGGAACAAAATGCAACCGAGAAAGGCTGGTCCCCTTGCAAAAAAGTGCGACGAAAGCCTCCAAGCGAGTGCTAACACTCCCTTCGAGGCTCGGGGGCTACTGTCGGGGACCATAATTAGGGGTACCCTCAAGACGCCTAATTCTCAGCTGGTAACCCCCATCAGCATAAAGCTGCAGAGGCCTGATGGGTGCGATTAAGTCAGGGATCAGTCCATACGAGCGACTTGATCACGCCTCGCCCGAGCCTAGCCTCGGACAAGGGCAGCCGACCCCGAGAGACTTCCGTCTCGCCCGAGGCCCCCCTTTAACGGCGGACACACCTCCGGCTCGCCCGAGGCCTTGCCTTCGCTAAGAAGCAACCCTGACTGAATCGCCGCACCAACCGACCGAGTCGCAGGAGCATTTAACGCAAAGGTGGCCTGACACCTTTATCCTGACACGCGTCCCCCGGCAGAGCCGAAGTGACCGCCGTCACTTCGCCGCTCCACTGACCGGTCTGACAGAAGGACAGCGCCGCCTGCGCCCCTCCGACTGCAGTGCCACTTGACAGAGTGAGACTGACAGGCAGTCAGGCCTTGCCGAAGGCGCCATAGGAAACTCCGCTCCGCCCGACCCCAGGGCTCGGACTCGGGCTAAGACCCGGAAGATGGCGAACTCCGCTCCGCCCGACCCCAGGGCTCGGACTCGGGCTAAGACCCGGAAGACGGCGAACTCCGCTCCGCCCGACCCTAGGGCTCGGACTCGGGCTAAGACCCGGAAGACGGCGAACTCCGCTCCGCCCGACCCCAGGGCTCGGACTCGGGCTAAGACCCGGAAGACGACGAACTCTGCTTCGCCCGACCCCAGGGCTCGGACTCCGCCCTGGCCTCTGCCGAACGACCTCCGCCTCGCCCGACCCAGGGGCTCGGGCTCGGCCTCGGCAACGGAAGACAGACTCGACCCCAGCTTCGGAGGAGCCCCCACGTCGCCCGGCCTCGGGCGCGGGCCCGCCACGTCAACAGGGAGCGCCATCATCACCCTACCCCGAGCCGACTCGGGCCGCAGAGAACAAGACCGGTGTCCCATCTGGCTAGCTCCGCCAGATAGGCAATGATGGCGCCCCGCGTGCCCTGTGACGACTGCGGCTCTCAGCTCCCTTACGGAAGCAGGGGGACGTCAGCAAAGACTCGTCCGCTCCGACAGCTGTCCCCCCGCCAAGCTCCGTTGCTCCTCCGACAGCCACGACATCACACCAGCAGGGTGCCAAGGTCTCTCCGGCTGCCACATTGGCATGTACTCAGGGCGCTAGCTCTCCCTCCGCTAGACGCGTAGCACTCTGCTACACCCCCATTGTACACCTGGATCCTCTCCTTACGACTATAAAAGGAAGGACTAGGGCCTTCTTAGAGAAGGTTGGCCGCGCGGGACGAGGATGGGACATGCGCTCTCTTGGGGCCGCTCGCTTCCCTCACCCGCGTGGACGCTTGTAACCCCCTACTGCAAGCGCACCCGACCTGGGCGCGGGACGAACACGAAGGCCGCGGGATTTCCACCTCTCTTCACGCCCGTCTCCGGCCACCTCGCTCTCCCCCCTTCGCGCTCGCCCACGCGCTCGACCCATCTGGGCTGGAGCACGCGACACACTCACTCGTCAGCTCAGGGACCCTCCGGTCTCGAAACGCCGACAAAACCTAAGTCCCATGCCTCTCTCGTTCTCTCGTGATCTCCTCGAGACCTCGACTCGTCCCAGCGGCGGCTCGCTCCCAATCCCAAGTCCCCAAGATGCTGGAACCCAAGTCCCGGCGGCGGTTCTGTACTGGCTTGCTGCTGGCTTGCTCCTCGACGTGGTTGCTGGCTTGCTGCCTTGCTGGCTGGCTTGCTGCTTGCTCCACGACGGTGGTTTGTTGCTGGCTGGCTGCAGGCCTGCTGCTGGCCGGTTGGGGGCAGAGCGCCACCGCGCCAGAGACCGAGGGGCACGGCTGGGTCGCTGGAGTCAGAGGGGCAATGTTGGGGGATGAGCTCGCCTGGCGCGCTGTCGCCGTCTGCCGCACTGCACGGCTGGCCAAGTGGCCGGTGGCCGGCGCCCGACGGCTGTGCAACTGGCCTGATTATTATTTTTGGGCTGTATTTTGTATTTCGGGCTTTATTATGTTATTCGGGCTTTTTTATTTTCGGGCCGCCCGAATAGAGCCTGGCACGTTTAGGTAATAACGTGCCGGGCCACGGGCCGAAGGCTCAGCCCGTGTGCCGGCCCGGCACGGCACGAAATTAATATTAGGCTGGGCCGGCTCGAAATTAAACGTGTCGGGCTTTTTCGGGCTTGGGCCGGGCCGGACCGGGCGGCCCGAATGTACACCTATATCTGGTCGGTAGGCCACATTTCATAGGGGGCGGGAAGCTCCAGGCCCCCGCGTCGCTCACGCCTCGAGGCGACTTGGGAGGCACTCCTTCGCCATCGCCCTCAGGCTCGCTCGCTCACGCTTTCGCTGCCCAGCCGTCGCTCGAGCGTGACGCCGGTGGTCAGGCGGAGTTTGAGATCGCACGGTAGAGAAACTCCCTCGTGGGACTAAAACTCACTACTTACACACTCCCATCGTGCGCGAGTAACATTTGAGATTTTATTCTAAATTTTATTATAGGTAGATGTGGCGAACTCAATAAACTCCAAGAGATTCTAGTACATCTTGATAATATTATATATGGATGGCAACCTCAAGTGTTGCATTGTAAGCCTAAAATTATTATTTAACTTGGCAAAAATGGGTCATGTAGCGCGCATGTGATGTGACCATAGATGCACTCATCCGATAAATATGTACATGTTTTTTTTCAACATGCTAGACTAAACTGATACAATTGTAAAAAAATTAAGCAATTTTCATTTAACCCAGTCTTCGCTCCCAAGTCTCCATCATCAGTATATGTACAAGCAGCAGTGTGAAAACTACTTATATATTTATCATAGAAGAGCATCTACATGAAGCTGCATTGTCTTACACCAATATATAGAGGGAGTGAGGGAGGCATAATGATGATACATGCCATGCATGTGCATATAGATGTAGTATTCAGTGTATATATGTCGTGTGTAATAGGAAAGAAAAACATCCTAAAAGGCAAAATAGGTCTAGCCACTGAAGTGTGATAACCTAAAAGGCAAAATAGGTCTATACATGAGATGATGGATTTCCAAACAACAAAAACAGAGCACTAACTGTGCGACCTTCATATAGAGTGATTAATTTTTGAAGGCACTATTCCTGTTCACATCCCGATAGTTTAGATTTTGAAGGGTTTACATATAGTGCATTTTTTCTTTATCAAGCATAAAAAAATTGAGCTACATAAAGACAATCTGAGTAATTAAAGGAAATATAGAATTAGTCGACTAGAGGGGGTTAATGGAGGCAATAAAAATTCTTTACACAAGGACAATCCTGGCTTGCTTCCTAAATCTTCTTGTAATCCTCCAAAACACCAAAATTCACAAATAAGATGCTCATGAGATATTCATGGTGATGATCGAAAAACACTTAGAATGACCAAAAATATGTTGACAAGGAACACTCTCCAAAATACACAACTTCAGCTCTTTACTTCAACAAAAAAAACAAAAACACCACAACCAACTAGTGATTATATGATTTGGAAAAGTTCTTGGAGTATATATGAACTTGAGAAAACAAATATATCGTAAAATGATCACCCCCAAAATCCAAGAGTGCTAAAAACAGTGGTCAATCAACCTTTTCTAGTAGGTCGAATCAAAGATCCAAAGTCAAAATTGATCCAAACATACACCGATTGAGCAAACACTCTCACAAGAAAGTTTCAAAGGACTGCATAAAATTTGAGCTCCAAAATATTTGAACATTAATCTCAGATAAAAAAAATCCATAACATATATGGATCTGTTGATCCACATTAGACTAGGATCATACCAGATAAGAATATGTTGAGCCGATATGCACCAAATAAGCCTTATCAGATAAGAATTTTGGAATAAGTGGTACAATAAAAATGCAAAAGGAAGTCACAAGCGCACAATGGTTAGACCCCAAATTCAGCGGACCATTCATACGCATATCGTGCGCCCTTTGCCTGTCCCACTCTGGTCTATGATAGTGAGGCAAGCACGCATGTGTTCTTCCTTTTATCTATCACCTAACATATGGAAGACCATGGAGATGACTCAACTAATTTAAGTGAGTTCCCTCCACCTCAACAGCAAGGTGAGACTAATGTTTCCACATTCTTCTAATTAATAGCCATGTAGCTCTTTATGAATGGGTCTTTGAAATTTTTTTGGGATTATTATAAAATTAAAATGGTGTAGACCAAATAATTCAAACATGAACTAATCATGAGATAACAATATCAATCTGTTAGGATCAATAACAACCAATTCTTCAGCAAGCGGGTTAATACCAACTGATTCACTAACTAGTTGGTCGATACCAATTAATTTGGCTTTAACACGGCCGGTACCGCCCACCGGCAGATCGATCGCCAGACCCATCCATTGAAATAAATAAAAGAATTTAGATGTTTTGTTATGGCTAAGGTAAGTCGTGTATATTTCATTTTTTATGGTCTCCAACAATATATTACACATTTAAATTATATCCCACATTAAAATTTTTATGTAGCTAGTTTGAACATGAAGTTGTGCATAGACTCTCTAATGGAAAATTGGAAGTATCAAATCAATAAGCATCGATAGCTCCATGCCATGCCATAGATGATAGAGATAACAGATGCCATAAGTCTAAAGAAAGGATGAAGCTCCTAAGTCCTAACTCCTAACATTAAGCAGCAAATATGAGGCAGAAGTGGTGTCTAAGGCTATAGCAGATTTTTTCGGTAACGCCAAATCCTAGTGCATCATATTGAACTGAAATAAAATAAAAAAGACAAACTATGTGTCATGATTTTTGTTCCTTATACTACTTCTCTACATGATACATAAGACACTCACTTTACTAAGGAAAGAGAGCTTATCAAAGGATCCGTCTAAACTATCACATGGCAAGGGTCTGATGGCTTTTATATTGATTGAATGGTAGTGTACTATAGTGTTATTAAGGTTCTCCTCTTTTTGTCCTCTTTACTCTCGGATCCAATTTAAATAAAGTAAAAATTCTACTTGATGTGTAGTTCACTCTATAATATTTTCCATTTAATTTGGAATCTCTTTTCAATCCATTTTTTAGAATCTCAAACACTTCTGCATGTAATCAAAATGCACTGATCACAACTTTGATGTGCCATAAATATACCAACAACTTCAATAATGTAGTTAGAATAGAAGAGGATGAAAACTCCATTAGAAAATGGACCTAGCTATAACTTGTCAATTTGTAGCTTATCTAGGCTGCATGGATCAATCACCTTATGTAACGCTGCATTCAAGAAAGTACATAGCTTTGTGATTGTTTTTCTAACATTGATCCGAAGGACACCGCTCAACACAATCAGAAGAAGTTGTGTCATCAGAACATGACAATCATGAGACTTTATGTGCACAAATTTCTGGTCTTGCATATTTATCATCCTTTTTTATGACATCAACCTATGCTAAAACAATTAGTACCGGATACAGCCACCAACCAGTACTAAAGCTCTGGACATTTAAAATCGATGCTAAAATTGTTAACAAGGGTTTATTTCCTTAATTTTAGTAATAGTTCTTACAAAATTGATACTGGACTTAAGGGACAGAGCCCTATTTTCCAGTAATGGGCGGCTCTCCTCCTCCCTCGTTGCGCCCTGCTCATTGCAAATCGACGGCTCCCTGCCTCTACCATTGTGGCTAACCAGGTTTTGCCTTTGTCTGTGTCTGCAATCATCGTAGCTTTGCCTCCAACCTTGCAGCCTAAGGATGCTCGAAAGAGACGAACATCGTTTACGATGAATCAATAGTGGCGGTGTGTTACCACAAATTATCAATGACATATGAAGGTTGAAGATAAGGGTAGAACACTCATTTCTTCTACCTTTTCTCTTGAAATAAATAAAATAATTGTCACACTGTGTTATGGAAAATGTACGTGGCGTATATTTTATTTTTTAGTGTCACCAACAATATATTACACCTTTAAACTATATTCCACAATAAAACTTTTCTATGCCTAATTTGAGCATGAAGTTGCGTATAGACTCTCAGATGGCAAACATGGCATGCTGGTAGTATCGATGAACATTGATAGCTCGATACCACGCCAAAGATGAATCAAGAGGAACTGCCGCTAGTCTGAAGAAGAGAATGAAGCTGCTAGCATTTTACATATGTGTCTCAACAAGAGGTTGAAGTTGCCAGCATTTTGCACGAGTTAGGCACTATGGACTTTATACTCGGTGACCACATCCTCTGTGTAGTATAATAACACATATTATTCATATTAAACCTATTGACTTGGCTTGATGCCCACTTTGTATTCTTCGGGGCACATTCATCTTCCTCCTAGGCCTCGGATCGGATCAACCTTGTGCGGCAAGCGGTTTGGGTGCTCACTTCAATTGAAGAACCAAGCACACCACAACCAACTCACAATCCCATGCACGCAAATGTCTACCGATCACAACAAATAGGCCTAGAACAAGCACTAGATGGGAGGCAGAAGTGGTATCTGAGGCTATAGCAGATTTTTCCGGTACCTCCAAAGCCTAGTTCAACATATTGAACTGAAATGAAATAAAAACTGACCAATCATGTGTGCCATGATTTTTGTTCCATGTACTACCTCTCTGCATGCTACATATGTCACCCATGGTACATGTAAAAGAGAGCTTATCAAAGGATCCATCTAAACTATCAAATGGCAAGGGTTGCATGGTTTATATTGATTGGAGGTAGTGTACTTTAATGTTATTAATGTTCTCCTCTATTTTATATCATCTTTACTCTTGACTCCAATTTAAATAAAATTCTACTTAATTGATGTTTACTTCATTTTATATTATTTTCCATTTAATTTATAATCTCTTTTCAGTTCATTTTGTTTTTAGAATCTGAACCACTTCTATATGAAATCGAAATGCACTGATTCCGTCTTTTATGTCCATAAATACACAGATGACTTCAAGATCGTACTTTGTGTAGAACAGGAAGTAAATCCATTACAATGTGGACCTTGGCTATAAGTGCATGTGGGTCACAAGGGAATTAACTTGGGCCTGTTTGAGAATGCTCAAATGCTCATGCGTGAAACTAAGGGCCTCTTAAGGATAGCTTTTTTCCAAGGAGCTTTTTCGAGAATTTAGATTCCTAGATAATCTAGCTATCACGAGAATTTGGATATCGCGGGGCTTACATGCGGAGGAAGATGAAGGGTTCTGCATGGTTTAGGGTTTAAGAAATGGTGGATTCCTCCTATCGTGATTACTCGATGGATTCTGCATTCACGTTGATTTGGACGAATTTCATAGAATTGATTCTCACAAAAGTGGGCTGAGAAGTGAAGCGTTTGGCTATAAGAAACTGATTCTGACAGCCAGAATCTAGTGAAAAGACAAAACAAATTGGGTTTAAAGTTGCTTGTGGTACTCTAGTGTATTTTCCTAATTACAAGATTTATTAAATTTGAACCAATTATTTGTGTCAGTGCAAGAACGGTTGGATTGCCTTTTCAAGCCAATGATTACATCAGTGTAGAACTAGCTAGGCTATAATTTCAATTGAAAAAAATTCTTTAGTCTTAGTTTTTAATTGGAACTGTATATTTAGGGCTTTTGCCTTGGGTTAGGCAACACTTTTACTCCTGGATGGTATCATGGTAATAACAATCGAGACTAAATAAACCTTCGATCGGCGTTCGAGGGCGGACACCTCTAGTTCTGGTTATTATCAGCAACTAGGACTAAAAGTTCTTTTTTATTTTTTTATGGTTTTTCATTTAAAATATATCATTTCAAATAGTTCTTCTCATACTTACAGTATGCTACTAATATACATCAATACATATAAGTTTTCTTCGAGCATTTGAATATGTATATACACATAGAATCTCTGAAATTGTACTTAAATTGTACATACATTTCAAAAGCTTGTACATCCTATACCTAAACTAACAAGATATATTACAATTAAAAGGAGTCCATCTCATGTGGAGCAAATCACATACTTTTGCCTCATAGAAGTATTATGCACCGTTATATATGACCTCCTCAAAAAGAAACCTTATCAATTGCTCTTAAATTGCTTTGAGTTGTTCTATTGGTAGGATTTGGTTCTTCTTACACTCAAGCATTAGATAAACGAAAAAATATGAATATGTGAACAATTTGTAGATATGAACATATTGGTAATAAATAAGTTATGTATACTATTTACGTACTTTAAGTCACTCTAGAACATTTATATTGGAACTCGACATCTTGTGGATCTCCTCACAACATAGTATCCACATAAATTATGCCCTATTTATTGCCTCACACACTTTACAAGAAAAGTATTCATCAAATAATCAAACATGGTTATAATAAAATGAAGGAAATAAAGATTCGAGGACCAAGATAGTACTTACCATGAGGTCAATGTATGTAGAGGTGTCACATTTGTTTTTTTAATAAATCTTACCCAAGAACTTCCGAAGAAAATAAATAACAGAGTCATCCTCTGCAAATGAACTAGCCAATAAAACAATCAAAGTCATAGAGATCATCTGTGCAAAGGCAAAGGTCGACTAAACCATCCCAAAAGTGTGCAACCAATGTTGACTGATCATCTGCCTCCAGGGATGTCATAGTACTTTCTAGTATACTCATCGCTGATGTGTTGTCCTACTCACGGATAGCGGTGATAAATTAGTATTACTTGCTCAATTCATTTGCTTATTCAGGTTGGGGCACCACAAGTTTTTACCTTTTTCACATGTTGATCAGTAGCCATGGCCAAAGAGGTTGCAATCCTATACGTCCTCTATGCAATTAGAGTTCTATCAAATAGTTATGTTTTCTTATCACAAGAGTTAGTGACTTGGATCGCGCTAGAGTTCATATTTTGGGAATAAGGCATGTTGCATAATCTATTGTTTCCCAAAAAAGGTTGGTAGTACCACATGATTTTGGTTCGCTAAGCTTCAGCAAAAGGCAGGAGGCATGTGTTGAGCGCCATATTTGGCACCTAGCACGACTGGATGGTTTGGCCATGTGGTCTGGATGCTCCGTGATCATATTAACTTGGGTGAGAGTACTTATCTCGTGCATGGTTATCCTAACCTATCTGCGAGAATCTATTAGACCTTGCCTGTGAACGGGTCTAGACCTCCCTCTGTAAATATAAAGGGGTACAGCCGATTGAGAACCCCCCGAACACAATCCAATCGAACCAAAATAACCACAGACGCCTCGTTATTCATGCCTTAGGAGTAGATGTAGCGTAGTTTTAGTTGCAGTTTCCACATATCAATCTTCACCTCTATTTGACTCTACATCGTCTAGAGGCATCTTGGGTGGCATGTCGACTCCAAAACAACCCTAGGATCTTTTTTCTGACGAGGACCCTCCTGGGGAACGAGATCCAGGTTCTACGAGAACCCACTGCTATCTCTACGCACACCTCGGACGATCTAGTGACCTAGCATGGACGGTCTAGAGACCAACCACGGACGGTCCATCACCTCACAGAGCTGAACCCAAGGTCCTGCACATAACATGAAGGTATTAAGGTTCATTCCTATTTGGCCTTGGAAGGGGGCAACATAGAGGTGGAGTTCCATTGCACAGAGATTCCCCAGGTCTCGTTCCTGCTAGTGAGATCTAGGGATCATTGGTGTTTGTCCCAAAAAACGCCAACAATATCATTTTAGATAATTATTCACATACTTACTCTATGCTAATAATATACATTGATACGTACAAGTTTTGTTCGAGCATTTTGATGTATTTACACACAAAATTTACGAAACTATATGTAAATTTTACATATGTTTCGAAAGCTTGTACATCTTATACATAAACTAGCAAGAGCTTGTACATTACAATTACAAGGAATCCATCTCACATAGGAGAAAATGACATATTTTTGCCTCATAGAAGTATTATGCACCGTTATATATGACCTCCTCAACAAGAAACCTTGTCAATTGCTTTGAGTTGTTCTATTGGTAGGATCTAGTTCTTCTTACACTCAAGCATTAGATAAAAGAAAAAATATGAATATGTGAACAATGTGTATATATGATAATATTGGTAATAAATAAATTATGTATATTATTTATGTACTTTAAGTCACTCTAGAACATTTCTATTGGACCACGACATCTTGTGATCTCCTCACGACATAGGGCGTGTTTGGCATGACTCTGCTCCACCCCAGAGCAGCTCTACTCCAAAACTCTAGGTGGAGTAGCTCTGCTCTAAAGTTGTTTCTCATAACCGATGGCAATGGCGAGTAAATAACTCCAAACTCTATGACAAGGTTGTTTTTTGGAGTTTTCGGAGAAGCAAAAGAGGTACTCCAAAAAATTATATTGTATCTCCAAAAACTCCATAGAATTTACAACTCTAGAGTTAGGGCGTTTGGCATGCCCTGGTCAGCTCCTCCTTAGAGTTTTGATCTAGAGCCATGCCAAACACGCCCATAGTATCCACATAAATTGTGCCCTATTTCCTGCGCGCCTCACACACTTTACAAGAAAATTATTTATCAAATAATCAAACATGGTAATAATAAAATGAAGGAAATAAAGATATGAGGACCAAGCTATTACTTACCATGAAGTCTATGTATGTAGAGGAGCCTTCCAATCACATTTGTTTTTTAATAAATCTTACCCAAGAACTTCCCAAGAAAATAAATAAATAGAGTCATTCTCCCAACAACATCACAGAGGTGGCAGCAGCGGCCCAATGCTGGTATGGCAGGGTGGTAATGCAGGGATGGGTGGCTCATCATGGTGTGGGTGGTCATTGCAGTCTGATCTTGAATTGAGTAGGACAAGGATGTATAGGCGCAAGCTGCGCAACGTTGTAGGGTATCGTTTGTGTTAGCTGGGTTATGGTATGGTAGGGCTGTGTCATGGACACTGTCAATAAGCGGTGCTTGTGGAATCAATGGCTTGACGGTTACTAGGCTTGAAGTTGCACAGAATGGCATGTCCTGCATCGTAGTGGTTGGATCAATGTGGGACAGTGTCGGCATGACTATGCAAGTTGGTAATGATGTTGCAGCATGCTCATTGCCATGTGGTGTTATGGTTTCTGCGGAGTGACAACGTTTGTACAGTTCAGTTATTGAGTGGTGTGGTGGTGTAGAGTTGTGTGGTGATGCTGCGTTCTTCAACGTGAGTTGATGTTTCTATCCAACTAGCCATTACCCTAGATCTTTTTTAGGTACTTGACCCTTTTCATGGTTCATATTCACTAGTACAATTTGGCTCTATACAAGCGATAGGCTTTTTACATCACAGGCGGTTCGGTTAGAAAACCGCCTGTGATGTCCCAGGCGGTTCAGTACGCCTGTGATGTAATAGTATCACAAGCGGTTTTTGTTTAGGACCGCCTGTGGTGCTCTATCCTTTTCACAAACGGACCCTAAGAAAAAACCGCCTGTGATTGTAAAAATATGAAAATACAATTTAAATATGAAAATAATTTTAATTTTTAACAGAAATATGCAAATACAATTTAAATGAATTAATATTTAATTTTTAACAGAAATATGCAAATACAATTTAAATGAATTATAATAGCACACATAGATAACTAGAGAGATTTTAAATTAATTGGCAACCACAATTCATAGTCGATCATACATGATAACAAATACAATTTGATTTATACAATTTTTCATGAACTACCATTTTTCCGCATGTATGGCTTTAAGTTCTTATCAATTTTCTTTTCCACACGCTTGATTCTCTCTAGACCGTTAAAGACGAACATCTCTTCATACTTATTGTATTCCTCATCTTGGTCTCCCACATTCTCAACTCCAACAATTTTTTGCTTTCCAGAAATAACTACATGCATCTTCTCATCTGCTGGATCGAGTACATAGAACACTTGTGCAACACATTCGGCGAGAACCCACGGGTCATCTTTATATCCTACTTTCTTTAAGTCTACCAGTGTGAGTCCGTAGTTATCCACTATCACCCCCACGGGATGTTGTACCCATTGACACTTAAATAAGGGTATTTTCATGCTTGGGCCATAATCAAGTTCCCATATTTCCTCTATGAATCCAAAATATGTGGTCTTCTGTCCATGTAGGTCAAAAGCATCGATACGAACACCGCTATTTTGTGCAACACTTTTCATGTCTTTTGATTTAGTGTAGAATGTGTACCCATTGATGTCATATGCTTGCCATGATGTCACAAAACACGATGGCCCAGAAGCCAAATTCTTCATTGTTTTCTCTTCCAAATAGTCTCCGAATGGGATGTTTTTGTCCATTAACCATTCGCTGAAACGATGTTTGTGCTCCCTCATGATCCAGTCCTCTGTGCGGTTCTGATTTTCTTTACGAAGCTCATCCAGGTGCTCCTCTATGTAAGGCTCGGCTATCGTGAGATGTTGTAGTACACTACCATGAGCACAATGTACTAGCTTGTAATCCTCAACGCGAAAAGTTTTCTTGCCCATTCTCCCTCTCCCACATAGTTTACCCTCATGTTTAGGTACAGGCACACCTATCATTGTTCTGTCACTGATGTAATCTATACAGCTCTCAATCACTTCTTCTGTAGTGTATCCCTCCATGATTGAACCCTCTGGGTGAGCGCGATTTCGCACATAACCTTTTAATACTCCCAGGTATCGCTCCAACTGAAACATATGATGTAAATATAGTGGCCCTAATATTTTTATCTGATCCACAAGATGTATGATTAGGTGTACTTGCATATCAAAAAATGATGGAGGAAAACACATTTCAAGCTTGCACATAGTCTCGATGATGTATGCCTTTAGATAGTCCAAGTCTTCTAAAGCTATTACTTTTTGTGAAACCGCATTGAAAAAGTAACACAAGCGTGTGATGACAACTTTGACATGCTCTGTTTCGAGGGCTCTTACCGCAATTGGGAGGAACACCGTCATCATCACATGGCAGTCATGAGAGTTGTAGCCAAATAGAGACAAGTCCTTCATCCTGACTAGTCTGCTGATATTGGATGAGAAACCTGTGGGCACTTTGACCCCACGCAAACATTTGCAAATCTTTGTTCTCTCCTCAATTGACAAGTTGTAGCTAGCTGGGGGGAGGTAAGGCTTCCCTTTGCCACTATCCACTGGATGAAGTTCCGGTCTGATTTGAAGATCTACTAGATCATTGCGTGATTTGAGTCCGTCTTTTGTCTTACTCGGCATGCCCAGCAAGGTTCCAATGATGCTGTCAAAAACATTTTTTTGTTACATGCATAAAATCAATGCTGTGGCAAATTTCCATATCCTTCCAGTATGGGAGGTACTTGAAAAAAATTGATTGCTTCTTGAAAGTTGTGTAAGTTGAAGGGTCAGTTCTCTTTCTCTTTTCTCCTTTGTTTTTTCCCTTTCCGAATACAACATGAATGTTCTTTACAATTTCAAAAACAAGTTTCCCACTATAAGGCTTTGGTGCACCTTCACTTTCCAGTTGATTGTTAAATTCCGCTTTCATCTTTCGGTACTTATGCTGCTTCATCAAGAACCGTCTGTGTCCCATGAACACCAACTTCTTGGATGATTTAAGGTACATGGAAGCAGTTCCATCGACGCACACTACACAATCATTCTTTCCTTTAGTCTTTTGCCCTGATAGTGTGGCGCCACCGGGAGAATCATGGATGGTAACAAATATAATTGCTCTTAAGTTGAAATACTTATGGCAATACTCATCCCATATTCTAACTCCTTCATTCCAGAGCTTTGTCATATCTTCCATAAGAGGTTCTAGGAACACATCAATATCAACACCAGCTGATTTCGGAGCTTGAATAAGAATAGTCAACATAATGTACTTTCTTTTGTGACACAGCCATGATGGAAGGTTGTACATCGTTAAAGTCACGGGCCAGGTGCTATGTACACTTCTTTTTTCACCAAATGGATTCATTCCGTCTGTACCCAAAGCAAATCTTACATTTCTGGTTTCTTTGGCAAACTCAGGATACATAAGATCGAAATTTTTCCATTGTGATGCATCAGCAGGGTGTCGAATCTATTTGTTATTCTGCTTGCGATTTTCAGCATGCCAACGCATAAGCTCAGCCTCCCTAGGATTTGAGAACAAACATTTTAAGCAATCAATTACTGGAAGATACCACATCACCAAAGCTGGGTTCTTTGACTTCTTTTTCCCATCCATGTCATCAAAAGTGTCATCGTCACTTTCAGGTCCAATAGTGGATTTCTTGTTTTTATTTTTCTTCGGGATTTTTTTTACACAGTCTTGATTGTAGCTCTTCTTGTATCGACTGACATTGCAAACTGGGCATCTTGATGCGTTCTCAAAATCGCCACGATACAGAATACAATGGTTCGGACATGCATGAATTTTTTGCACACCCAGAGCTATGGGAGATATAAGCTTCTTCGCTTTATAAGTGCTTGTTGGTAGTTTGTTGGGTTTTGGTAGTAATTGGGACAGAAAATTCAAAAGATCTGTGAAGCTAGTATCAGACCATCCGGCGCTAGCCTTCAACTTCAGAAGTTCTAGAACTGTACGCAGTGTAGTAAACTCTTTGTCACAACCCTTTGATTCATCATATAAAGGTTCTTTTGAAGCACTTTCCAGTCCCTCCATTTTAGATAGCCCTTTCTGCGATCCCACAGAACTCAACATTTCTGGTTCCATATGGCGCAACATCTCTTCGCAATCAAATTCTTCAAAATCTTGATTAGTATCCACATTATCCACTTTACCATCAACTTTAAGATCTAAAATTCCGACAACTCTCTCGTCATTACCAGGCACTTCACACGGATCCAACTCACCATGTTCTGACCATATCGTGTAATTGTTTTTAAACCCTCTTTTTAGCAGATGTGATTGGATTACTCCTGTATCTCTCCAAGCTATCTTATTATCACAGTCGATGCACGAACATAATATCTCCTTGCTCTTTCGCAAATTCGCGTGCTTTTTGGCCGCTTCAATAAAGCTTCTCAAATTTCGAATATACAACGGATGTGGTCTTGGCACATTGTACATCCAACCTCGGTCCATTACCAATCCTTATATTGATTAACATCAATAAAATCATTAATTAATTGAATTCATCCATAAAACATGAAACGAGATGATATGTATGAAAATAAAACAAACATTGCAACAATAGATACCTTGAGGTGAGACAATTGTGTTTTTAAAGAATCTTTAAACTAGATCAACTATTATAAGTCCAAATCTTGAATTCCAAAGCTTTTCTTCAAATCCGTTCTATATTACAAAATTGAGGCAAAAAATCGCATCAAAATGAGAAAGAAAACAAATGGAGATCATATATATGCATAAACTATTGAAATCAATCAATAAACTCAAAAACAAAACCTTCTCCCTGTAGATCTCAAAAAAAACCCGCCGCCGCTACAGTGCTGTGAATTAGGGTTCTGCGAGTTAGGGTTCTGGAACCCGTCGGGGGCTAGCCCTTTTATAGTGTACACACATCACAGGCGGATATTTAGCAAAACCGCTTGTGATAGATAACATCACAGGCGGTTTTGCTAAATATCCGCCTGGGATTCTTTACAATATAAAAGGATCGTTGGTCGGCAGGAACCCTAACTCTTCCCGCCCGAGCTGACACAGTGCGCCGCCAGGCTGCCGCCGTGTCCCCGTCCCCGAGCACGAACCCGAGCGCCGCCGTCCCCGTCCCCGAGCCCGAGCGCCGCCGTCCCTGAGCGCCCGAGCAACGCCGTCCCCTTCACCGAGCCCGAGCGCCGCCGTCCCCTTCACCGAGCTCGAGCCCCGCCGTCCTCGTCCCCGAGCCCGAGCGCCGCCGTCCCCGAGCGCCCGAGCAACACCATCCCCGAGACCGAGCCCGAGCGCCGCCGTCCCCTTCACCGAGCCCGAGCGCCCGCCATCCCCGAGCCCGAGCGCCGAGTCCCCGAGCCCAAGCGCCGCCGTCACGGTCCCCGAGCCCGAAGCGCCGCCGTCCACGAGCTCTGTCTTCTTCCTCTCGATAAGGTCGAAGTTCAGGTTCCATTTCTTCTTCCCCGAGCTCTTAATTCAGTTCAGGTTCCATTGGCTACAAGCAAGCAATGTTCTACAAATTGTGTATATGCATTCTTATTGTGTATTTCATTGTGTATATTCTACAAGCAAGCAATGTTCTACAAATTGTGTATATGCCAAGCAGAATTGTGTATTTCATTGTGTATATTTCAGTTCAAGTACTTGGAGTATTTCATTGTGTATATTTCATAAGCGCATATTGACAAATTGTGTATATGCATTCTGCCCAATCGATGGCTATCCCTGATTATCAGTGCTTAGATTAAATGTTTGTCAATATGCTTATTGCTTATTGTTTGGTTATTGCTTATTGCTTATTGTTTGCATATTCATAAGTGCATATTTTCACTTACATATATTGTCAATATGCTTATTGCTTATTGTTTGGTTGTCAATTACTTCTTATATGAAGTCTATTTTTAGTGTTTTTTGACTACCTATCTTTGTTTGATAATCATTAGGCCAAATGTGCTTATGGCCACATACATCATGGAAGTACATAGCCATGACAATGTTATTATCTCCCTATGTTATAAGACTTGTTCTTATCTCCCTTCTAAGTTTTTTGAATACCTATCTTTGCTTCCCAACCCTATGTTATAAGACTTGTTCTTATCTCCCATCTTTGACTTGTTCATAGCCATGACAATGTTATTTGGACCCTTCTTTTTGCCCTATAAGCCACATCCTTGTTTTCCCTCTGATCCCTGCCTTTGTTGCCTTTGTTCTTTTGATTGTGAAACTTGGTCATTTTCAGTTTCAGAGATGGAAAAAGAGCCACTTGACATGGTTGAGACCTCAGTTCGAGTCATCGAGACACATGTTGACATCATTCGCAGTCTAGTGACTGATGGGGTTGTGGATACTAGTGAACCAGAATCAGTGTACACACTTAAGACCACTTTGTTTCAAATTGGAGATGTATGCGACATGCTTGAGAAGTGTGCTCTGTTCATCAAAAAGTATGCTAACTCCAAGAGGGCTAAAATTATTCAAGATGAAGCCCTGCAATATGCTGAAGATGATGAAGCTGCAGATGATTTGGAGGAACTCCCAAGCCCAGATCTCCTTACTCAAGCCGACATATTGGAAAAATATTTTGGAATTGAGTATGATAGCGACCAGTCAAGGGGTTGTTGATGTTTAGTCCTAAACAACACGATATGAGTATCGTAGGTTTCACTCTTAGAGATAATGTATTTTGTATGAACCTCTTAGAGAGTGTCAAGTCAATGAACTATCTTCGAGTACTATTGGGAAGTGGATCTCTTTGATGTATTTTTTTTTTCTAGTGATATCGATGGTGCCGAGTAGCACCAAATTTGGACTTGTGTCCATATCTATAGATGCTAGTAGTTGAGCACTAGCGCCTACAATCTTGACTACCTCATCCCTATTCTCTGTTTGAGACTTATATGGAGAATGGCATCGGCGGAATGCCTGAATCGGGTCGGGAAGCAAGCTCACAGATAGAAGTGCACTTTCCAATGCAGTTAGACAGAGAAGGCATGGCTGTGATGTTATAATGCTGAAGGACCCCAAGAAGAGATTAAGCCCTGTAGTCTACCACTTCCCGTTATTTGTGGGCTTCACCGATGGCTGGAAACATTTGGTGATAGCAAACGACCTTCGGGCTGAAGACGTCTGCGAGCTTGTTAAGGGGCCAGATGATGGTGAGCCGGTGTACTATGTCCGGATGTGTGGTCACAAAATTTAAAGCCGCCCCGGCTTCATGTGTGTGCTTCTCTTCTCTTAGGTGGGGTGCTAAGTGATCTTAGTAGCCGACATAAGAGAAGAGAAGCGCACAGATGAAGCCGAGGCGGCTTTAAATTTTGTGACCACACATCCGGACAGAGTACACCGGCTCACCATCGTCTGGCCCCTTAACAAGCTCGCAGACGTCCCCAGCCCGAAGGTCGTTTGATGTCACCAAATGTTTCCCGCCCTCAGTGAAGCCCACAAATAACGGGCAGTGGTGGACGACAGGGCATAATCTCATCTTGGGGTCCTTCAGCATTATAACATCACAGCCATGCCTTCTCTGTCTACTGCATTGGGAAGTGCACTTCTATCTGCTCCATGCTTCCCGGCCCGATCCTGCCCCGGAGGCGGGTTTGGGCTCGATTTCTTTTGAATCACCTTTTCTCCAAGTTCCCTTATTGATGGAACCAGTATATCAGACTAATAGTATATCCCTTTATTGATGGAACCAGCTTGAATGGCAGACAACGAGCAGCCTAGTATGGATGTGGTCTGCACCGGTGCGTCTAACAAAGTTGATGAAGACGCGACCAAACTTGAATGGCAGACAACGAGCAACTCCAGTGAAGGGAGCGGGGAGGATAGTTCTAGTGACGACAATCCTTGTACTCCTATACCTCCAAGGAAGAAAAAAACATCAGATGAGCTTGATGCCGACTATATTCCCAACGATGAAGAGGTAAATAGAAATATGTCGACTATATTCTAAAATAATGTTCATATATGAAAGGCCATTAATTGTTTCACTATATAGATTTCAAATGAAGAGAAGAAAGAGGATGCATGTTCTACACGAAACACGGAGGATGCTCCGATGCCTGAATCATCCGTTTCACATAAGCAGAAACGAGGGCGACGAGGTCCAAATCAGATGAAAGAAGGTGCAGTTATGTACGTAACAAAACTAAATGCAGAGGGGTTTCCTGAAGAACCACTTGACGTGGTTACAAAGTTTCGAAATTCCTGCGGGTCTACTGTTAGAGATATAGTGCCAATCACACTTCAAAAATGGAAGGATTTAGATGAAGACACCCGCAATAAGCTATGGGCTAAGTTGTCTGAGTCATTCAAGTTCCCAAAAGGCACAGAGGATGCAGTAAGGAAGTCGATGCTCTCTGCTATGGCCAAGATGTTTCGTGGGTGGAAGGCCGAGATGAATAGGGAATTTGTTAAGAAGAATAAGGTTCCTCCGCCCAAGAAAATGGGGAAAATCACTCAAGCTCAGTGGGAGGAATTTGTTCGTCAGAAGACCGAACTGAAGGCCAAAGAACTGGGCGAAACTAATTCTCAGAGAGCGAAGATGAACAAACACCCCCATCGCCTGGGGTCAACCGGATATCACCATAAAGTTGTGCAGTGGAACAGGATAATCGAGGAAGCTATAGCAAACGAAACTTTGGACCCAATATTAAAAGATATCGATGAGCGAGCTATTTGTTGGATCTTAGGTCGGGCAGGTTTGAGTGAGGACGGCAAACTTTTGCATCCAGAATTGGTAGGCGAAGTTTCGACAAAAATTCAAGAATATGCAGATAAGAGAAAAAAAGGAGAATTTAAGCCTCGGAGGGAGAATGACATACTAACTGCAGCACTAGGCAATCCTGAACACACTGGACGGGATCGGGGAATCTCTTCTAAGATTTCCTGGAGAGAGGCGTTTCCAGAGTATGCGTCGTCATATAGGAAACACGAGAAGTCGAAAAGGACCCTTGAAGAGACTATTGATGAAAGGGTACAAAAGGCTATTAATGACGTGATGAACAAAATGAAGAAAACAGAATGCATATCATTTGAACTCAAGCCAAGCCACATGAGTCCACCTATAGTCCCTAGCAGCGTAGGATCTGTGCAAGACTTGACCAAGTACCATGTAGATGATATTGTTGAGGACAAGCCTTGCTTTCTTCATATTCCAATCAATCGAACTGGGACAAAAACAAAGCAAGCTGCTACTGGTTTGGTAAAACCAAGACTTGTTAACTACAAGGATAATCCTGTCCCGCCACACTATGCTGTGGTCCAAGTTCTAGAAATCACAGACAGTGGTTGTGAAGATTGGGACATAGATTTTCTAGTTGAGGGGATCATAACTTTGCAGGAGGCAATGAACGAGTTGGTCCTTTGGCATCGACGCGACATCAAGTTGGGTGATGAGCCGAATTCAACACCAATGCAACAAAAAGATAGTTCGATCATTCCACACCCCATGGTGCAGGAAAATATGACACCGACCTCCAAAAAAATCGTTGAAACAATCATATCGCCTCTTGCGAAGGAACTCGACGAGGGGGACGTAGACAAAATTGTTCCTCAGAATGTCGACGTCAACATCAAAAAGGAACCAAAGGTTGGCACCAATGTTGAAGGGCCAACTATTTCAAAGAAAATTCATAAGCGAATCGCCACTGACGATGTCAAGAAACTGTCAGAATCAGTGGCACGCTACCTGCATAAATTGCAGAGAGTTATGACAAATCAATCAAAAGCGGAATCAACATCTCATGGAGTAGGCACACGGTCCCAAATAGACAATTTCGAAGTATGGGAAGAAGATGGAATGATTCATACTCGAGAATCATTACGTCTTAAAACCAATATCTCGGTATACAAGAAGGAGGATGTTCCTCCAAAATTTGTGAATGGGAGGCCGTTCTTGACGACGGTGCAACTTTCTAAGTTGTCGACTCCGGAGATTAGAATGCATGAGTGGTACATGGTGGCTAGCAACAAATACAAACTCGAGGACTTCACATTTGTTGTGCCAGAAGATGCATTTTGGAGCAATGATCATATAGATCCTGTGCGGCATTTATTCTTTGACGATCTCAGGTCGTTGTACCACCGACAAAGGATGGAAACCAACTACTTAACCCTCTTTTGCTTGTAAGTACCTCTAAACTTTCATATTTGTTAGTTTTGTACACGCACACATAAACGAGAGTCTAACGATTAACACTATTACACGTAGGATGCAATACATGGATGATAAGAAGAAACAACTTAAGACAGGGTTTCTTGACCCGTTGATGATATCCCAAGCTCGCTACAAAGTAGTTGCTCGGAGGCATGGAGAAGAATACAAAGACTTGGACGATGCTGAATTTGAGAAAGCCGTCAAACAGAATCAGAGAAAGAAAATGAAGGTAATGGCGGCATACATTGGACGAGCCATGTATAATCATGTACAACATGGCAAGGACTTAATAATAGCTCCGCACCACTTTAAGTAAGTTATCGACATGGTTTAATTTTGAACTATAAATTATGGCAATCATGATCTTAACATGTGTTTTCGTCTATGTCTATATAGTGACCACTACATTTGTATCATGATCTTTCCAAAGGATGGTAAAGTCGTGGTCTTCGACTCACTGAGAATGGAAAAGGCTACGTATAATGACTTCTTGAAGATTTTAGAGAAGTATGATTATTATTGCACACTTGTACTTATTACAACTTAACAAATGTATTCTTAATCTCACAATGCTATTCTTATATGCAGTGCATACCGTTTTTATTGGAAAGATCTTGGCGGCGAACATCCAGAGGACAAGCCTAATTTGTCAATATCATTATTTCCATATGGTGACAAACAACCTCCAGGTACTGTCCTGTGCGGTTATTATGTATGCGAATGGTGTCGTGTCACCTTCCATTACATGGTCAATCGTGAGGATGTAAGTTCGCTATCATTGTCTATGTTGCAATTTTTATGTTATATTGTTGCTCATCACATTACTCTTAGCACTGCTTGTTTTTTGCTTTCATTGCAGGTTCCTAAATCCAAGATCAATGCTGAATGGTTAGAAAGAGATATGGTTTCCGTCGGCGTGGCTAAGGTTGTAAGAGACTTGCTTTACTTTATGCGCCGTGAAGTTCTTCATCACAAGGGCTATTCTACAATACAAATGGAAATTTGCAACAATTCCCAGAACTAAGTTTGTACACAATATCACACAGTGTTTAGGTCTTTAGTTAGGAACTTTAGATGTTTAGTTGTCTATGGAACTTTGAGATGTTTAGTTGTCTATGGAACTTGATATGTGTATAAATCTGTGTATGACGATGGAACTTGATATGTGGATGAATCTGTGTATTATGGAACTTGATATGTACAAATCTGTGTATGCAATCTGTGTGAATCTGTGCATGAAATCTGTGTATAATCTGTTTGAAAATTCTGTATATGAATCTGTATATTAAAAAACCGTCTGTGATTTATATTGTATGCAGACGGACTTATATTAAAAACCGCCTATGATGTGTGTCTATCATAGGCGGTTCCTTTGAACTGGACCGCCTGTGATGTCTGTCTTCACAATCGGTTTTTGATTGACCGCCTGTGATGTTGTTTTACATCACAGTCGGTGCACCACAAGCGGTTCCTGGAACCGTCTGTGTAGAGGCTAACCGGACCGCCTGTACAGAGGTTTCCTGTAGTAGTGATTGCTTGGTTCTATCCTTCGGCCCGAGTTTCTCTTTTTTTCATGAAGAAAACCAAACAAAAAGGTGAATACCAAGTAATTCAATGCTTACAACCTAACTAGTTCTTTCATGACATTAATTTGCGCATGAGGGGTGAAAAAAGTACTTTGGCCAAGCTCTTGTTTCATGATATGTACTCTACTATAAAAGCAACTCTAACCTAGTAACCTCCCTAGCGTTTGTTCTTTGTCTCTTCCTTTGCATTATTTGGTCAATCTCTAATAACCCACACTATTGCATCAGGTATTATTGAAATGGGATGCATTAGGAAAGAAAATAGCACATTCCAAACCCTCCATAGAACCACCAAAAACAAATCCACTCATCTTCCTACAATCCGCTACCAATTCTCCTGTCATCACACCAATTGGACAGTGTGTTGGTGTGTGTGCGTCATGTTCATTACCATGAGGTTCTTGTTTGATGGCGGTGTCTGCTACTTCCTTTGGAAGTTTTTCTTATTTTATCGAGCAGGAGGCACTTGATCCTTGTCTGCATTTCTCATCAGGTCCTGGGTGAACAGATCCCCACCATTCTCGATAGACACGTGTTCTTTCCTGTGTGCAGTTTATGAGCGCCTATTGTGCCCAGTGCGGGTGAAGCCTATTATCAAATTGCATCTCTACAGTTGGTTGCAGAGCAGTTATGTTTTAAGTACATAAATTGAAACGTTGAAATAAAATAGTTTATAACCATTTGATGCCAAAATGTTCTCTCAAACAGATGCAGATAAATAGATCGATCACTGATTAGATTTGAGAACCTTAATAATTCATGATAGGTCACATATTGTGCTTTGGTGGGAAGACAAATCGATGGGAGGCTTAACTTTGCTAGATGAGTGTTCTTGTTTATATACTATTGCTCGACACAAAAAATAGGTTACCATATATAACTAAAGTGTTTTGTAATACACCTGTTAATCTATGGTGCCATAGGGGCCTCATGGGAAACAAAATAGTACTAGCATGGAATCAACTGTTTTCACAAAACATCATGTTGTCTAATGAGAAGGATGAAGAAAATCTGCTATAATATATACCAGAATAAGTTAATTCTTGGTGAAATGTCACTATTCAGCGACAATTATTTGGATGGATCATCCTAATATTTTCAAGAGAGTATGTAAATTAAAAGTCCCATTGTCGAAGAAGAGTGATTCGATAACGAATTAGCTACTCTATTAGTAATAGATTCCAATTTCTCAAAATAAAGGGAAACAAACAAGGCCTAAGTGTAATTGGATTGGTAACCGGGGTTGTTTCTTTTGTCACAAAGAGAATGATTAAATACGTCTCCGATCCTTTGAGTGTATCATACTGTTTGGGCTACAATCCACACTAGTTCAATTTTCTTTTAGCTTAGCTAGTATAGTACTCTACTTTAGGATTAAGTAGCATATTTATTCGGAAGTTTTTTTAGGCAGAACACAAGCTCTTTATTATTGGTTTACAGTGATATTACAATCCCTGCTAGCTGCTTCCAAAAGCCAATTAAGTAAGCAATCTAGCCAAAATAAAGCATGAGCCAACTCTACAGCCTTACGACACAAAGGTTAGGTACCTCATTCCCCTCTCTATTAACAAAAGAAACATCAAAGGATCTAAAAATCCCCACTTCTCTCTCTAATTTTTTGCCACAAACCTGTGATAGCACACCTTCTTCCTTCATCTGATCGGAAAAGAGCCACGCGGACACAGTTGTCAACTTCTAAAATCACTTTCTCCATCCCGAGTAGTTGGGCTAGCATCACGCCATCACGAGCAGCCCAGAGCCTCACTGGTTAGTGCGTCAGGAAGGTGTTCAAATAAATGTGCTGCTACCGACAAAACCTCTCCCTGCGAGTTCCTCAACACCACACCCCCTGCATCTTTGCCCGCCGTAGCAACAAAACCAGCATACGAGTTAATTTTCACCCACCCCTCCGGTGGCACTTTCCATTTAACTAGGCATTTAGTATTAGTTATTTTATAAAACCGGAACTAAAAGTGATTTTCCTTTCCTACCAACACAATTAGAATTCCTGCCAAAATTAGTTTAGCACCGATTCTTTTACAACCGGTACTAAAGCTTAGTCTTTAGTACTGATTTCAAACAAGAACTGTTACTAAAGACTAAACTTTAGTACCGATTTTGCGCAAAAATCGATACAAATATGGGCCCTATATATCTCCCACCATTAGTGTAGACTCAAACCAGACACCGCAGTGCCCTCTACCTCCTGTTTTACCTCTCCATAGACATCGCCGCCACTCCCACGCGACACGGTTGTGCTCCCACATCCATTCCTCATCTAGAGCCTTTCCTACCACCCATGTCGATCTTCCATAGCGCAGTCGCCATCCCCGCCTTCGCCCAAGGACTCCAAGCAGCCGCCTGATCCAGATGTTGCTGATGGCTTAGGATTGCTAGTAAGGTTGCTAACGGCTTCGAATTACTGTGATATATCATCTAGGGGCTGGTCTTCGGATTCTTGTGTAATATTTGTCCATAACACACATTATATTATAGGCCAAGGAATCACTAGTTTCAAGATAAAAAACAATGTGAATTAGGGTTTATGGCCTAGTTTAATAGGAAATATTTTATTTATTTTGAATATGTGTCATACATATTGTTTAGTGAAATGCTTCCTTCATTTACACCAATTTATCGTATAAATTATTTAGTAAAATATCCGATTAAATTTTATCTTTTAATCACATACATACAATTTCAATCGCACAGTCGGTAAAACTGAAACACCAAATAAAATGTGTTTTTTTCGGGTTCTTGCTCCACCACAAAATGTGTGTCTCAACATCGATCCACACCTAGGCGTCGAACTCTGTCGTTTGACATCGGCCACGCGCACCTGCCCCCGAACCACAGATAATCTTACTCCTTTCCAGCGGTCGCGTTAGTTGTCGTACATCGGGATCAGGTAACCCCTAATGTTACATCAATTTGACTCGACTTTTTAGTTCTAATGTTGTTCTTTTTCGTTGACTTGAGCCATTCAATCAAATCTGCAGTCAAAATCGTGTGGAAGTTCCCCTGCAAGGTGTAACAAATCTTTTGTTTTTTATACAATAACATTACATACATAATTTGAAAATTTCATATACGAAGTATGTTTATTTTCCTATGTGCAGTGAATTGATGGACCTCCATAAGAAAATCTGCCTTGGTCTCTATAGTCAGAAGTATTGATGTAGACGACTCGTAAATATCTATTGATATTACTGTACTAGAATGGTTAAAATATTATAAATGGGCAAACAACCAGACTCTAGATGAATTAACATATCAAATTGAGCAAATGGAAAAGAGAGTCAAAGTTCATAAGGTAATAGTGGAATCCATACTATAATATGAAACTTATTTTCATCTTTGGGCCTTTTACAATTGTCATTTTTAATGTAGGAAAGAACACAGTGACTTAATGAGAATGTGAGTACATGGCTAAATGTGTTCGATTATGTTGAGCCTGACATTGTCCCATCTTCTGCAACAAAAGTAATCCCATCTGCTCCTAAAATGAACATAAAGAGGTTGAAGACATCTCTCACACACGCCTAGTAGTTCCAACACAAAATCAAGCATTAGTCAATAATTTTATAGGTTGCTACAATAAGAGAAAAATAACATATGATATTTTCAATGGCCAAGTAAATATAGAGAAGTGTGCTAAAAACTTATGGAGTGTTGTTTTAGAGGAACAATACATCAACGTGGTATCAAAATACTGAAAGAAGATTGGAAAGCTCATCAGATATTCATGACCTTAAAGGAATCTGAAGCTAAAAACTTTATTTAAACTTTCATTGATGCTTATAGCTAGATGATGTTGTGTGGGTATTGAATGATGTGAACAATGTAGTGAATATGAGCTCTGAGTTCTGAACTATAGAGTGATTGTGAGCTCTAGGTTATGAACTATGATGTGATTAATGTTATGAACTATATTGGTTTTATATTTTATGTATGTTATTGTCGGAGAGGAAATCTCCAGCCGGGTGGCAGAATGCACCCGCCCTAAATCCTTAGATGAGGAGGGGTCTAAGCGTTTTGCTTGTTAGTTGGAAAATGGGGAGAACACAAGAGCACACAAGGATTTAGAGTGGTTCGGGCCATCGGAGCGTAATACCCTACTCCACTGTGTGATGTATTGAGCCTGTATGAACTTGTGAGCCTGAGCTGGGTCCAAGTGTGTCTAAGTGAGCCTAAGTGTGCTTCAGTTTGCTTTTGTTGGCTTTTCCCCGCTTGAGTTGTAACGTTGCGTGCCTCCCATTTTATAGCTGAAGGGAGGCACGTACAAGGGTGCTGAGCCCCGAGATGCGGGCCCAGGGACATAACGGATGTAATACTTGGAGCAACTAATGCTGGTCATCGGTGCAATCCCCTTGCGCCCGGATATCCGCAGCCTGCGTAGTATCGGCGTGCAGCGGAAGCTTTACTGGCAACACACGAGTGATGATGGGCATAGTGTATGCCGCAACATGGGCGTACTGCCTACCAACGGAATGGACAGGCACGCCGCCTGCAGGGTGGCCTGGTCGCCGCCCGTCAGTGGAGTGGACAGGGCACATTTAATGCTGAGGCGGCACATCGCCTGCCAGTGGAGTGGCAGGGCTCATTAAATGCCGAGGCGGCACATCACCTGCCAGTGGAATAGACACGCGACGCGCCTTATCCGCAATAAATGCAGCGCTGCGCGGCCCAGGGACCTTACGTCACGCTCCGCCCGCTGGCTTACGTCATGGGCAGTAGGCCACGTGTCAGCATCGGGTCTCCGCCTGAGCGGGGAGCAGAAGTGTACATGGTATGGTCCGGACACGTGTTGCCTCCGGACCCCCGCCTGGCCTTGATTAAGGCCTGGGTATTCTTTGTCCTAGAATCCCGGGACCCTGATGGGGGTGGCCCCGACCCTACACAGAGAGGTCCGGGACCCGTCCCGGGTAGGGATGAAAATGGGACGGATACAACCGGATACAGGGCTATCTCGTATCCTACCCTAATGTATTTCTCTCGGATACGTGACCGTATACGAGTAGTTAAGATTCGGGACGGATACAGGACGGGGCCAGGTAATAATCCGGTCGGGTAAGAAACGGATAACGGATACTACGCAGGTAGATACCGGATAGTTGTCGGGTAGTTCGTACCAATAACATTAATTGCCCAACCATTCAACAAACACATAAATTAAGCAATACATAATCATGCATATGATAGATCAAATGCAGGAAAGGAAACCGATAAAATTGACATGATGCAGTTCAAAGTTACTAATCACAAGGACATTGTGGAACCAACAACACAATATTAAAAAAAATTCGGCAGCATGTCCCCTATTTTAGGCATAATCCACAAGTCCACAAGTATATAACAAATAATATATATTTCGTATAAGTTAATAAATAGTTGGGTATGCTTCTGTATTTAATATATTATTAGTTGCATTGTAACTTGTGTCCTTTTGAGTGATCCGGGCATTTTCCTGCTTGGTTAATGATGACAATATGTCTGGCATGGTTTCTTTTGACAAGAAATTACTTTGGCCATTATTTACAGCAGCAACATAGCTGATGAAAGGAACTAATGGATGATGGATGCTTCGAGCATGTAGTATGTAAGGTGATGTCATTTGCATGCAGGGTAGCGTTTGTTGTGTCTCTTGCAGTGTACTGTTGTCGTCAATATGGATAACTTGAAGGAGGCGAAAAGGGACGAAGTCTGAATAACAGGAAGATAACAAAATTCAGTTAGGAAGTTTTGTCCTTATTTCAGAAATGCCTTCACTAATTGAGTAGGTTCCAACGCGAGTAGATTTTGATGGATGATAGGCTGAGCCGCTGAGGCCGACGGCCGCCGACGTGTCGCACTGCCGCATGCGGATGGGGATGGCCCTCCCCTGGCCGGCTGCTGGCTGAGGCCGGCGTGCTGCTGCCGTGCGGCATGCAGACTGCAGCAGCCAGCAGATGGGCCGCCAATCGCAGGCAGAGCAGAGGGGCAGGACGCAGGCCGCAGGCCGCAGGGGACTGAAGCCTGGTTGGTTAGATTTACTGGATGGGCCGATGGGCCACTCAAACAAAAGCAAGCCAACAGGGAGCAGGCCCAATCCGAAAGCATTTGGCTCAGTTCGGGTACCCGCCCGAATAATACCCGTATCCTACCCGGGATTTTCGAGTAATGACCGGGTATTAGTGATTCTGTATCCTACCCGTATCCGAGGTTCAATATCCGGGTAATACCCGTATCCGTCCCGACAAACAAAATACCCGTATCCGTATTCGAAATTTCGTCCCGTTTTCATACCCGTATCCGGTACCCGTTCTGGGTACCCGTCCCGTTTTCATCCCTAGTCCCGGGGGTCTGGTCTGTTCCCGCGGTGGTCCTGGACCCTGCCCGGAGGTCTAGTCCGGAATGTAGGGGTCCGACACTTTCCCATGGGGGTCCGACCCACCGTTGATACCTTGGAGGATATTGTCTTCCCGGCCATGTGGCGGCCCTAGAGCCATCCTCGTGGTGGGGTCTTGTGTTGTTCGCCACGCGATTAAAGATAGCCGCATGGACACATCACCTTCATACTGTAGTAACGGGTACCCCATTTCCAGGGTACTGACAGTGGCCCCCGGGCCCGCCACAGGGGAGGATACGAGCCTGCATGTGGGGCCAAAGCTGGATTGTCGATTGGTGTGCTGCTTCCGTGCGCTCGCTGGCGTAATTACTGCTAGTCCTCCCTCGGTCACGCCATCTGCCACACCTGTCCCCGCGGCTGACTGACCCGTGACCTCCGCACTTGATGCTTTTGCTGGGTCACGCGCGGGGTGCCTCGAGACCACTGCATTGGTTTCGAAAATTTTTCTGTCTTCTGCAGGGGCCCCGAGGAGGCGCGGTACTGGCGCAAGCGGCGGATTGGCTTCTCTACACCCAGGAACCGGCGCCCAAGGAGGATGACTCGTGTGCCTGGGGCCCCGTGTCAGAGACTGGGCTGTTGGTTTCGGCAGAGGTGAAGAGGCAAACCACCGCAGGCGATGGCGTGCTCCTCACGCGGCGGTCTGATCTGCTGCTTTCGCCGGAGATGAAGAGACGCACTACCGCAGGCGGTGGCATGCTCCTCACGCGGCGGTTCGCCTTCTCCACACACGGAGGCCGACGCCCAAGGAGCATGACTCGTGGGCCTGGGCCCCCATGCTAGAGGCTGGTCCGCTGCTGGTTTCGGTGGAGGCGAAGAGGCGCACCACCGTAGGCGGTGGCATGCTCCTCACGTGGCAGACTGGTCCGCTGCTTTCGGCGGAGGTGAAGAGACGCACTACCGCAGGCGGTGGCGTGCTCCTCATGCGGCGGTTCGCCTTCTCCGTACACGGAGACCGATGCCCAAGGAGTATGACTCGTGGGCTCGGGCCCCAGTGTCAGAGACTGGCTCACCCTAGCGTACGTCGGGCGAGGTCTTCTGTGGCGCTTCGGGGCGTCAGTTGGGGGAATCTCTCTTTACAAAGGGACTCCCCCGAGCGTGGTAGCCATTCTCATCGCTCGCAGCGCCCTTTCGCCTTCGAGTTCTCTGTGCTCTTATGTCGTCGTAGCCACCATGGCTTTGCTAGATCCTCCCGAGCGCCTCCAGCCCGAGGCGGCACTCAACTTGGTGCGCAACCTGCTCGGATGGGGTGTGTCGGCATTCGCCAGAAAGATCTGTGTCAGCCCCTCTGCTCGCGGCAACCTCACCGTCGGGGAGTTCCAACCTCCCCAATGGTCTGGCGCTGTCGATTTCGCCTTTCTTCTGTTGGAGGTGCACGGCCTTGTGGGGGCGGCGCTCTTCCACCGATGCTTAGCTTCAAGGATGTTCATCAGCCTTGCGGTGGTGGAGAGCGAGCTGGACTGCGGCTCCGTCTTCCACGTGAGCTGGTGACCCGCCTCTTCCTCCAGCATTCAGAGGAAAGGGTGATCACCAGCCTTGTGAAGGTTGGAGGCGAACTTCGGCTACGCGGCACCGGCCAGACCGCAAGTGACGTCTGCCGCCGTGCTTCCAACTCCTTGGCTTGGATGGTCTTGTCATCACCCCCGTAGGAGGACGGGGGCAAGGGCCTCTGTGCCATGGTGCACACGCTGAGGTGGTCGCCTGAAAGGGAAATGTGCCCTTGGGCCATTTCTAAGTATTTTGGTGATTAAGTGCCCAACACAAATGGTTTAAGTGTAAATTGTGCAAAATGGTGGATGAAGTGCAAATCATCAATAAGGTATGATTCTAGACTTAGTACATTGTTTTTTGTGTACTAACATATTTGTCTAAGTGCTAGAATCAGAGAAAATACAAAAGGAAAAAGACTTGGCTGGAGCAGCCAAGACTCTGCGCAGTCTGGGTGCACTGGACTGTCCGGTGGTGCACCGGACAGTGTTTGGTGCGCCAGGCTGGAGTCTGGTCAACTGGCCGCTCTCGGGAAATCGTCGGCGGCGTACGGCTAAAATTCACTGGACTGTCCGGTGGTGCACCGGACTGTCCGGTGAGCCAACGATCGACCGAGCCAACGGTCAGCCGTGCAATCCGCGCGTGACGCGTGGCCGAGCCAACGGTCTGAATGGGGCACCGGACTGTCCGGTGCACACCGGACAGTGTCCGGTGTGCCAACGGCTCCAAATCTTCAACGGTCGGTTGTGCTAATTTAGGAAAGCAATCTGCACTGGACAGTGAACAGGAGATGTCCGGTGGTGCACCGGACTGTCCGGTGCACCACCCGACAGAAGGCAAGAATTGCCTTCCTGGAGTGCTCTCAACGGCTCCTTGCTGCCTTGGGGCTATAAAAGGGACCCCTGGGCGCAAGAAGGAGTACACCAAGCATACTCTGAACATTCTAAGACTCCCGTACTCCATCCTCGCACACTCGATTGACATTCTTAGTGATTTGAGCTCCGTTCTAGTGGTGAACTTGTTGTGTTTCATTTGAGCTCAAGTCTTGGCTTGTGTGTGTGCGTATTGCTGGGATTTGTGTGTGTTGCTTCCCTCCCTTACTCTAGTGCTTTCACTTTGATATTTGTTGTAAGGGCGAGAGACTCCAACTTGTGGAGATTCCTCACAAACGGGAAAAGTGATAAGAAAAAGGAACACTGTGGTAATCAAGTTGATCATTAGATCACTTGAGAGGGGTTGAGTGCAACCCTCGTCCATTGGGACACCACAACGTGGAGTAGGCAAGTTTTTGTACTTTGCCGAACCACGGGATAAACCACTGTGTCTACTGTGTTGTTTCTCTCTGTGGTTTCTGTGTTTCACAAGTACTCCTCTCCAACTACTTGATCCTATTGCACTAACACTTAACCAAGTTTTTGTGGCAATAAGTTTTAAGTTTTAAAGGATCACCTATTCACCCCCCTCTAGGTGCTCTCATCGCCGCCGCTGGCAAGCCACTCGGAGCTAGCTTTCAACGCAACCCTGCCGGTGCAGGGTAGTCCATACCTGTAGAGTAGAGATGGAGCTAGGACTCCGCTTGAAGGGGGATGTAATAACTTTTGCTTTTTGTAAGGTACTTTTGACTACTATTTATCAAGCAGTATTAGCACTTATCTGTATACTACTTGTCCCTGTTGTGTGTGGCGTTGCCGACTTCTTCCTGGTACCTGCCCCCCTGGGATGTAGGCTCGACGTGTCGAGACTGGATACCAACATACCTAAAAGAGTTGGGAACGTCCCCCAGGAGGCAGCCTCGACTGGGACCTGGACCTGAGCATAGCTTCAGCTAGGGAGCGTTAGTAGTACACCCATAGGACCCATCGTCTGACATTAGCCATCCTTTGATACATGCACGGGACCTGCAGGTTTTAGTCTGGGAGGCCAAGTTGTGTGTCCGGACCCCTTGGACCGCGGTTCCAAATACTAGGACACCCGTCGCAGAGTGGTGGAGCGTGTAGGATTATGGTACGGGACCAGGCTAAGCGGCTACACGGCTCCGGACCACCCCAGGAGACAAGTATCCATTCTCTAGAGCCGGACCCCAGGTTGTTGGACCCACAAGACTATAGCTCCAAATACTAGGGTGCCCGTCACAGAGTTGTGGAGTGTGCAGGCTTTTGGGTACGGAACCAGGCTAAGCGGCCACACTGCTTCGGACCACCTCATGGAACGAGCTCCTGTTCTCTAGAACCAACCTCCAGGCTACCGGACACCCTGCTTTCATAGAGGGGTCCTAAACTGCAGGCCTGACTACTCAATTCGGATGTCATCATGTCGGAACGGATGGGAACTATACGGGTGGGTTAGATAGAAAATAATATCCGGAAACTGCAGGATAAGGCCATAGAGGTAGGAGGATAAGACTTTCATAGGAGCACATCTGAGGGGGTAAATCTTCTCTTTATAACTCGACATGCATGGATGCAGGCCAACAGGCCAGGCTTATGAGGGCGGACCTCACCGGGCTGGCGTACACGTATGCGCAACCTAGTTACAAAAAGGAAGAAAAACTCAACCCCTCAGGCTTGCTCCTATGGACAGAACTTATAGAGATGCTCCAGGGGTTAGGAAGAGGTACTCTTTTAGTTACAGCGAGGTGGTCACCCTCGGGTCGGCATATTTTCGTCGCCTTGAAGGGTCCTTCTCAGTTGGTGGAGAGTTTGTGGAGCCTTTCTCAGTTCAGTACTCGCCTTAGGGTCAGGTCCCGACCCTGGGTTCCCACCTGCATTTGACGATAGAGTCCATGTCCTTACTCTGTGGCCGCCCCTGCACAGACTTATCAAAAGACTGGACCCGTGGTGGGTCCATAAGGGTTTCCGAGGGAAGGCAGGCTTTGGCCCCGCAGACCGGGGAGTACGGGGTCCCCCCGGTGGCCCGTCTAGCTGTCACCACCGGAGTAAGAGTCTCCGGTGATGACATCCTTCAGGACCCCCTCGGGTGACTGATACCCGAGGTCCCGTTCAGCCACGGCCACCTCGCCGTCGTCGACCCTTTCCTTGCCAGGTCGGCGACGAGGTGGGGAGCCGTCCTTGGAAGAGTGCTCGCGCCGCTCGCTGACGCGTTTCACGAGGTCGATGATCTCGCGACACTCCGCGGTGTTGTGGCGACTGTTGGGGTGCACAGGGCATGAGCCACTGTTACCCCTTTGCGGCCGTGGGCGTTTGTTGCGATCGCCCCGGCCCCCAGTCGCTGCTGCGACGACTAGAGCGGTTGACCGCGACCTCTCGTGGCCGCGACCCTTCTTTTTCTTTTTATCGTCCCGAGGGACGGCACCTGAGCCACTCGTCTGGGCGACTCCGGTTTGTGGGGTCGAGTGCCATGCCCGGCCCTTGGCGGCTCTAGCGCACTTGTCGGCCAGAGCGAAGAGTGTGGAGACAGTCTCCACGTCATGCGTGGCCAACTTCTAACATTTTTTCATCACGCACTCCCTGACGGAAGGCCGTGATGATGGAAGCATCGGAAATGTGAGGTATAGTACCTCGCACCTTGGTGAAGCGGGAGATAAACGTCCGGAGAGTCTCCCCGGGTTCCTTCCTCACTTCGTGGAGGTGAGCCTCCACACCGTGTTGTTGGTAAGCGCTGGCGAAGTTCGCTGTGAACCGCGCGCAGAGGTCGTCCCAGGAATAGATCGATCCTGGGGCTAGATTCATGAGCCAAGTCCGGGCAGGCCCAGACAAGGCAACATGAAAATATGTCGCCATCACAGCGGTGTTTCCACCTGCTGCTGTGATAGCGGTGACGTACACCTGCCGAAATTCTGACGGGTTTGATGTACCGTCGTACTTTTCTGGTAGGTGCGTCTAGAACTTGGATGGCCAGGACGCCGCGTGGAGATGATCCGCGAGAGCGGCGCAGCCCACGCCGACCAAGTGGACACCCGTTTGGAACCGGGCGCCCACTGAGGTTTGCGGTGCTACCGCAGCAAAGTCTTGATCGAGGTTGCGACCCTCGATGTTTCGACGGCGCTCCCGTGCCCTCTCCAGAGAGATCCGGGCATCCTCCCCCGCACGCCTGCGGTTGAGTTCTGCCCGGAGGTCGTTGGTATGTGCACCCCTCACTGACGGTGAGCGCACATACGCTGACGCCTCACGTTGGCGCTGGGATGGCCGAGGCCTTGATCTGGTCGAGCCAGAGTGCGCCATGCCGAGCAGTCGGTCGACGTCGTCCCGCCACTGCTTCATGGCCCCCGATGAGGCCTTGGAGCTCGGGGGGTGACGTAGCAACTCCCTGGCCACAGACAGTACCCCCGGAGCCACCCTTGACGGAGTCCGAGATGTCTGCGCGGTTGTATGCTGCCGTGCAGCGTGCACAACTGTAGTGCCCGGCACTGGGCGGTTGGGAACCTGTGGCGTGGAAGAGGCAGCTTCCTCCTCCACCAGGAAATCCACCGAAGTCTCGGCGTGGTGCTCGACGATTTGCACCATCATGCTGAGCAGGAAGAACAAACAAAAACCTAGAGCCTAGCCCCCTACCTGGCGCGCCAAATGTCAGAGAGGAAATCTCTGGCCGGGTGGCGGAATGCACCCGCCCTAAATCCTTAGATGAGGAGGGACCTAAGCGTTTTGCTTGTTAGTTGGAAAATGGGGAGAACACAAGAACACATAAGGATTTAGAGTGGTTCGGGCCGCTGGAGCGTAATACCCTACTCCACTGTGTGATGTATTGAGCCTGTATGAACTTGTGAGCCTGAGCTGGGTCCAAGTGTGACTAAGTGAGCCTGAGTGTGCTTCAGTTCGCTTTTGTTGGCTTTTCCCCGCTTGAGTTGTAACGTTGTGTGCCTCCCCTTTTATAGCTGAAGGGGGGCACGTACAAGGGTGCTGAGCCTCGACATGCGGGCCCAGGGACATAACGGATGTAATACTTGGAGCAACTAATGCTGGTCGTCGGTGCAATCCCCTTGCGCCCGGATATCCGCAGCCTGCGTAGTATCGGCGTGCAGCGGAAGCTTTACTGGCAACGTACGAGTGATGATGGGCATAGTGTATGCCAAAGCATGGGCGTACTGCCTGCTAACGGAATGGACATGCTCGCCGCCTGCAGGGTGGCCTGGTCGCCGCCCATCAACAGAGTGGATAGGGCACATTTAATGCTGAGGCGGCACATCGCCTGCCAGTGGAGTGGCAGGGCTCATTAAATGCCGAGGCGGCACATCACCTGCCAGTGGAATAGACACGTGGCGCGCCTTATCCGCAATAAATGCAGCGCCGCACAGCCCAGGGGCCTTACGTCAGGCTGCGCCCGCTGGCTTACGTCATGGGCAGTAGGCCACGTGGCAGCATCGGGTCTCCGCCTGAGCGGGGAGCAGAAGTGTACATGGTATTGTCCAGAGACGTGTCGGCTCCGGACCCCCGCCTGGCCTTGATTAAGGCCTGGGTATTCTTTGTGCTAGAATCCCGGGACCCTGATGGGGGTGGCCCCGACCCTACACAGAGAGGTCCGGGACCCGTCCGGGGGTCCGGTCTGTTCCCGCGGAGGTCCTGGAGCCTGCCCGGAGGTCTGGTCCGGATATGCAGGGGTCCGACACTTTCCCATGGGGGTCCGAACCCACCGTTGATACCTTGGAGGATATTGTCTTCCCGGCCACGTGGCGGCCCTGGAGCCGTCCTCGTGGTGGGGTCATGTGTTGTTCGCCACGCGACTAAAGATAGCCGCATGGACACAGCACCTTCATACTGTAGTAACGGGTACCCCATTTCAAGGGTACTGACAGTTATGAACATTATTTTATATTGTATGTTATGAATAGTGTACTGGTTATACAATGAACAATGCCTCTGGACTAAATTTTAGTGTAGGCTATAGCCAAGAATAGTATTGGTTATAACCAAGAACTGGTACTAAAAGGTTAGTCTTTAGTACCCGTTATAGCCAACAGCCATTAATAAAGGTCCATCGTCTCTATAACTGAGCAGATCAAATCTAGAGACTTATCCAGTTGACGCCGACCCTCTATTTATTGGAGACGTCCAGTAGACAAGAGTCACACGAAAACACAACTTATCTTTCTCTGTGCTGCCGCTTTTCTGCTCTACGGTCCCTGCGTTTGTTGTGTAGCAGATCACACTAGTACACACAGCCTCTATAGTGGCGGTTCTAGAGCCGTTTTCACTGGCGCTTTTCAGTGCCGCCAGTGCTAGGGGCCAGTGGAAATCGTCATTTCCACTGGCGGTTATTCTAGAACCGCCAGTGGAAATGATATTTTCACTGGCGGTTTTCTTAAGCAACCGCCAGTGATAATAGCATTTCCACTGGCGGTTTGTTTTATTTAGCCGCCAGTGGAAAGTTTTCCCGCCTTTTTTAAATTTTCAATCAGTACTGAAATTTATATATATTTACACACACAAAACATATATATATATATTGATATTGATAAACATGTAGTATTGATATTAAAAGCAACATGGAATTAAATTCTATCATACATTTATATACATCAAAGTCTTGTTTACAACCATGTATGCATCACACATTATATACATCAAAGTTTTCACTTAAGCTCTAATAACTATCTCGGCTAAGAGATAGTCTACTAATTTCTGTTAGTATTCTAAACTCTGGCAAAGCTAATGTTCCGGAAGCATCGTTATATTTCCCTTCTGCGGGAATGACCTCTTTCAATATGAATGTGCACAGGTCCTCAACTATGCCATACAATGCACCTTCAGTCAAGTTCTCCGGGCTTCCTTGTTGAAATTGTTGTAAAGGAAGTTTATAAACATCATCTATTTATACTCAATAATAACACATTTGCATCTTTAATGACATAAATACATACGTGACTATTACTAATAATACCTTGCCAGGGTTCGTGATGTATCGTCCGTTCATTCTCATGAACTCACACACGTAGAACCCACATAGGACCGATCCGGGTGGTTGCTTGTGGCACTACATAACGGGAGATTGGTTATTTAGTTGCAACATTGTCCTATGTACGTACATGTATGATATGTATTCATAAATTCACATACTTACCGGCCAGTTATAATGGATGTCTAGTGGCACGCCTTTTTTGGACGTGTCGTACTTTCCACCTTGTAGCTTATAAAACCTAAATGCCCTGTGATCTCAAATAGAATCACCATGTTATTCTACAATTCTCATCGATATAAGTATGCATGCATAGAAAAGGCTTACAGCTCTAAGATGCTGAGGAATTTTGAATAGGTCGAAGGCTCGGTGTGCAAGGAGTCGAGCACCAGCACCTTTCCAACCTTAGGATAAATGAAGAAGCATATCTAGTGGTCCCTGTACGAATCAAACTTGTGATACATGTGTATTGAAATTATTAATTTTATTTATGCAAAATCACACTTACTTAAAGTTGTACGGGGCCACTATGGATTCCCTGTCTTGAAATTGAAGCATTGCGTGTCCTATGTAGGTGGCGTATCTTGCTTCAAAATCCTTCTTCAGATCCTGGATACACACCTCAATTTCTTCGTCTGTTAGCCCCTGTAATGCTTCGTTGCCTTTTCCGATTCTAAAAGTGTGGTTATCCTCGCATATCTTTATTGGGTTGAGATACCCAACCCTTTTACTGGCACTAGCATTGGGATTGGTACCATAAAGGATCTCCTGCTGATCATGTTGCATTCTGCAATGCACACGTGCATGTCAGATATTGAAAATTTATACAACTCACTAATAATAACACATATATGTGGAGTATGAGTGACACTTACAATGCAAATATGGTTACAAGTTGCACGTCGAGTCTCTGAAGGTTCATCATTAACCACATGTCCTCGAATGTAACAAGGGCTTTTTGATTTGAACCAATAAAAGCATGGGCTGGTATATTAACACTGATGCTGTCGATGCCAACTGAAGATGCCCGCATGTACCAATCATGCAACCTTTTAATATTAGCCGGGACCTTCCTTAGTTTCTCAAAAGTGAGTAGTGGTCTGCCCGGCACATATTTTTTAGGCACGTTTTTATAATCTGCCTTAGTTGGCTTTTTTATCTTTGCGACCATTGCCTTAGCCTTTTTTGCGGACTCCTCGAGATCGGCCAAATCAACATTGTCTGACGTGAGGCTCCGTCCAATCCCTTTCAAAAAACGAACAGTGCCAGCAGTGGATTTACTCTTCTTTTTCTTATCATACAAGGACACTACTTTTGGTATAGAAACTTTAGATTTCTTTGATGGTCGTGGAGATGGCTGTGGAGAAGGTGGATCCCTGAAGGGTGATGTATGTGGCGGAGACGGTGGGCCACCATGAGGATGAGGAGAAGGAGGGTCAGAAAGAGGATGAGGAGCAGCATGTGAAGTTTGAGGAGGTGATGATGGATGTACAATAGGAACAACAATTTGAGAAGGCAGAGACGGTTGGGCCTGCGACGAATTCGACCAATCAACCAATTCGACATCCCTTCGAGGCCAAATGATAAAATTCTTGATAGCTTGTCCAAGTGTCTCGATACCTTCGGGCCCAGGGATGTCTAGCATGTCGTCCTCGTATCCTTGGACGACTGTCGTCACTTCTACCCTGCAATATTCTTCTGGAATGTCGTTTCCATGGAACTTGCGTCCTGGGATCGCAAGGCCTGTGGCTACTTTCCTTGTACGCTGATTGTTAATACCATATCTTATAACTAGTGTGCATGCCACAGGCCTTGTGATGTCATCAACTGGATAGCGGACCTTATTTCCCGTTGACGCGACAGAGCTTGGGATGGTCGTACCCTCGGTGGCAGCCGGCGTTTGAGCTGCTGGAATTATTTGCATCTGTGGAGTGGTCATCGTTGAACAGACATCGCACTCGCCATCGCCAATTGCTGCATCAATTCTGGAGGAGAATTTGATAGCATTTCAGACATCAGGCCTTTGAACTCTTTCTTGGCCTCCTCCTTAAAATAATTTGCCATCTCTTCCTTGTAACGATCACGTTTCTTGTACAGACCTTCCCATTGTGGTCTGAATCCTTCCTTCCATCCTTCCTTAGATGATATTCCTCGTACACGACCAGGATGCTCAGGGTTACCGAGACCAGCCGTTAGAATGTCTTTCTCCCTTTGCGGCTTAAATGTTCCTTCGCTTCTTCGAAAGTGGGATCATCAAAAGATACACCAGACTCAGTTTCCCTTGGTTTTCTAGCACGGATCCAATTAGCTGTCCTTTCACCGAGTTGCTCGGACAGCGTCGGCAACCCTGCAGCCTTCTTCTCGGTGTCTTCTTGTCTCCATTTAGGAACCTGACGCTTGTAACCACCTGTGCCAAGGTGGTGGCGGTATTTGTTCTTCTTAGACAGTTCTGAATTTGCCTCACTTAGCGATATGAAATCAGGGCTGCTCCTCTGCTCTAGAAATACTGCCCACTGACCTGCTGAGATTTTATATTTTTCGTCGGGTCTAGGCCTTTCTTTGCAAACTTTGTATTCATCTCAGACCTCCAGTTTCGGAAATTTATTGCAAACTGCTTCATCGTGTATTTTTTCACGAGTTCTTCTGAACCCCCAGGCAAAACGAACCTCGTTACTAGCTTATTCCACATTTGATTCTTGACATCATCTGATACATCTCTCCACTGTCGGATTGTGATGTCAAGATTATCTCTAACTAAGAACCCAAGTGCATTCCGAAACTTAGGCAGTGCCTCTTCTGGAGCTAGGGGCTGACCATTCAGGCTCACGTCTGTGATTTTATATGTCTTGTCAGGAAACTTGTTTAGCCCCCTGTCACCTCTGTTCTGATCGCTCTGCTTCCTTTTCCTTGATCTCTCGGTGGTTGTCTCGGTCGATTCCGGTGCGCCTTGGGTTGGTTCCGGTGCGCCTTGGATCGGTTCCGGTGCGTCTTGGTATCGTGCCGCAGCTTTTTCGAGCATCACACGAAATTGAGACAAGACCTCCTATTCATGTAATAAAATGCACAAGAAATCATGCATGTGTAATAGACATTGTGAAATCAGCTAATTAATTAGGTACACACACAAAATTAAGGATGTGTAATTTACCTCATGTTCTTGTGGATCATAAGTAGGGTCACGTTGCAACTCACGCGCAGCGGCCCTATCTATCCTAGTGGTAGGAAAAGGGTCGCTAGGCGTTTCATATCCTTCACTGCTGGATTCTTCTTGAGCAACACTCTTGTCCATGTGGTCGGGCCCTAATCCTTGGTCCTTGGTTGGAGAACTCATTGAGCTACATATTAACATAAGCAATAATTAAATTCATATTAACAAATACCCTAACCCTTAACCACTAACACTAACCCTAAGCCCTAACCCTAATCCCTAATATTGTGATACGAATATTATCGAGTTACGTATAGAGAGGGAGAGTCGTATAGGACGTAGAGAGAGAGATGGAGAGTCGTATAGAACGTATAGAGAGAGAGAGGGAGAGAGGAGGAGTCGTATAGGACGTATAGAGAGGGAGAGAGGGAGAGAGGGAGATGGAGAGTCGTATAGAACGTATAGAGAGAGAGAGGGAGAGAGGAGGAGTCGTATAGGACGTGGAGAGAGGGAGAGAGGGAGATGGAGAGTCGTATAGAACGTATAGAGAGAGAGAGAGAGGGAGAGAGGAGGAGTCGTATAAGACGTATAGAGAGGGAGAGAGGGAGATGGAGAGTCATATAGAACGTATAGAGAGAGAGAGGGAGAGAGGATGAGTCGTATAGGACGTATAGAGAGGGAGAGAGGGAGAAGGAGAGTCGTATAGAACGTATAGAGAGAGAGAGGGAGAGAGGAGGAGTCGTATAGGACGTATAGAGAGAGAGAGAGGGAGAGAGGGAGATGGAGAGTCGTATAGAACGTATAGAGAGAGAGAGAGGGAGAGAGGAGGAGTCGTATAGGACGTATAGAGAGGGAGAGAGGTGATGAGAACTCGCTCTGGTCAAGTGGGGTTCTGATGAGTTGCTCTTAATCGAAACAACGCAAGTGTGTTGTACGTCGTCTTCTAATTTCACTAGCTAATAGTACTACAATGGAATACGTTGTTTACTAGTGAATCTAGTCTACATTTTACAATGGAATACGTTGTTTATAATGGAATACGTTGTTTACAATAAAATACAATAGAATATGTTGTTTACAATGGAATACGATGGAAAAACATGCTTTCCGTTGCTCTCTCCTCTCTCTCTCTAATCTCCCTCCCTTTCCTCTCTCTTCCCTCCCTCCCTCTCCCTCTCTTTCCTCTCTCTTCCCTTTCCCCCTCTCTCCTCTCTCTCCCCCTCCACTCTCTTTCCTATATATACACTCCCTCTCCCTCCTCTCTCTTCTCTCTCTCCCTCCCTCCACTCTCTTTCCTCTCTCTTCCCTTTCCCTCTCTCTCCTCTCTCTCTCTCCCTCCACTCTCTTTCCTATATATACACTCCCTCTCCCTCCTCTCTCTTCTCTCTCTCTCCCTCCCTCCACTCTCTTTCCGGAGAGAGAGGGAAAGGGAAGAGAGAGGAAAGAGAGTGGAGGGAGGGAGAGAGAGAAGAGAGAGGAGGGAGAGGTCCTCTCCTCTCTCTTCCCTCTCCCTCCTCTATCTTCTCTCCCTCTCTCTCTCTGTAGAGACGCACGCAGGGTCTCCCTCTCTTCCCTCTTCCTCCTCTCTCTTCCCTCTCACTCTCTCACTCTTCCTAGGCTTAGGGTTTAGCCGCGGCGCGTGCACGGCGGCGCTTGCACGGCGCGCGGCGGCGCTTGCACAGTGGCGGCGCTTGCACGGCGGCGGCGGCGCGCATGCCCGAGCGATCATAGTCGAAGAAAGGGAGAGAGAGAGAGAGAGAGAAGAACTTACCTACGACGCGGGGACGACGGCGTGGACGACGACGTGAACGACGGCAGCGCACGGCGGAGAAAATCGCGGGCGAATTTTTGGCAGCCTGACGGCGGGAAGATGGAAAGACAGGGCGCCAGAGACTTAGCGAAATTTTTCGGCCCCGCGCGCGCTCCTTTATATAGGAGATATTTCTACTGGCGGTTGACAATGACAACCGCCAGTAGAAATCATTTCTACTGGCGGTTGTCATAGAGAACCGCCAGTAGAAATGCCATCCACAGACTGTGGAGGCCATTTCTACTGGCGGTTTTCATCGACAACCGCCAGTAGAAATCATTTATACTGGCGGTTTTCGTTGTGAACCGCCAGTAGTAATGTTTTTAGTATATTATTTTTTATTGTATATTCATACATTAATTATATATATTTTTATACATATTAAATATATAAATATATATATATATATTTAGTATACATAAAATATATATTTATATATTACTTCTCTCTCTCCCTCCTCTCTCTCTCCCCTCTCTCTCTCCTCTCTCTCTCCCCTCTCCCTCCTCTCTCTTCCCTCTCTCTCTCCTCTATCTCTCCTCTCTCTCTCCTCTCTCTCTCCTCTCTCTCCTCTCCCTAGCTCCTCTCTCTCCTCTCCCTAGCTCCTCTCTCTCCCCTCTCCCTCTCTGTCTCTCTCTCCTCTATCTCTCCTCTCTCTCCTCTATCTGTCCTCTATCTCTCCTCTCTCTCCTCTATCTCTTCCCTCTCTCTCTCCTCTCTCTCTCCTCTCTCTCCTCTCCCTAGCTCCTCTCTCTCCCCTCTCCCTCTCTCTCTCTCCTCTCTCTCCTCTCTCTCTCTCCTCTCTCTCCTCTATCTCTCTCTCCTCTCTCTCTCCTCTCTCCCTCCTCTCTCTTCCCTCTCTCTCCCTCCTCTGTCACTAGAATGCCCGTTCTTGCAGTGTTTAAATACTACGTCGTCTCCTGGCTTCGCGTCTCTCATAACCATTGGTGTGAAGTTCTTTCACAAGTATCAGATCTTGTAAAAATCTTTCCAAGTTCTTTCACAACATGTTCTTTGAAGATGCTTGTTTCTTACTGCCTGATATGTATATATTAGTCGAATAGTCCTCCCTGCTTTTATTTTGCCTCTTCCTCTGACGGCGGCTCTCCAAAGAAAGCCAAGGTGGTGGTGGAGGATGAGGAAGAGGCAGGGTTGGAGGATGAGGAAGAGGCGACTGTGACACTATCTGTGGAGAAGGACGCGCTGGAGTGCGACATCTGCTGCCTACCCTTCTAGTCCGAAGTTTTCATGGCAAGTCAGATTACCATGCATGTATATATACTCCGAGCGCATTGGCAACAATAGCTCTCTCTCCGTCTCCCTCTCCTCTCTAGAAAGTCGTGTAAAATTACATGCTTCGGTTTGTCGCTAACAATAATCAATTACATGACATGTCCTAACAATAATCAATTACATGACAACTATATAATCTAGGGAGCTATTGTTCTGCCTTGTCCATCGTGGCGTACCCAGGGCATCGAATTGCGTGGGATGCTTCGCTCAACGTTCCTTATCTTGGTTGGATGGTCTATGAAAAGAGACATGTCGTTGAACTGGTTAAAATCCTCTAAATCAGATACACCATCAACTCCTATAGCTTGTTGTTTTCCAGGAAAAACTACATGCTTCGGTTTGTCGGTGCTTTTCTTCTCATTGTTAGAAATGATCTGTTCAGCATAGAAGACCTGTGCAGCACGATTAGCAAGGATCCATGGGTCATCTTTGTAACCTACCTTACTTAGATCAAGCACTCTGACCCCATAGTTGTCTACCGTGACATGTTTGTCTTCAACCCATTGACATCGGAAAACCGAGATCTGAAATGTACCATAGTCTAGTTATCATATGTCCTCAATAAAGCCAAAATATGTAATAATCTCACCAGTTTCATCATCTATGGCCTCGCATCGAACACCACTGTTTTGTGACATGCTCTTTTTGTCCTTGGACTTTGTACAAAATGTGAATCCACTAATGTCATAGGTTTGCCATGTTGTGACCTGGCGTGAAGGTCCAGATGCCAACCCCTTGATGGTTTTTTCTTCTATTGTTTCTCCACGTGGAATGTCCTTCACCATTAGCCATGTGTTGAACCGCTGCTTATGTTGCTTCATTACCCAATCAGCCGTATGCCCAGGATTTTGCTCATGAAGCTCATTGATGTGTTGTTGGATAAATGGCTCTATTATCGCTAGCTGATGTAGGATGCTGTGATGTGCCTCAAGTACTGTATTGTAATCTGGTGGAATGAAAGATTTCCGTCCCATCCGCCCGCTTCCATACAATCTACCCTCGTGTCGTGACGGAGGCAGACCTATTGCAACCTGATCTTTTAGGATATTATTGCAGAATGGACCTCCAGACTCAATGGCCTCTTCAGTACAGTACCCCTCTATCATGGATGCCTCGAGACGAGCACGGGTTGATACATAGCCATTCAGTATTGACATGAAACGCTCGTACGTCCACATTTCATGTAAGTACATAGGACCCAATGCCTCTATTTGTGGCACCAAGTGCACCACAAGGTGCACCATAATATCAAAGAACGATGGAGGGAAACACATCTCAAACTGTGCTATTGTCTCCACTACGAATTCCTGAAGAGATGCCAACTCATCACGGTCAATTACCTTTTGTGAAATTCTGTTGAAAAAGTAGCACAACCGTGTGATTGCCATCTTTAAAAACAAAGGATTTATAGCCCTGATGGCAATAGGTAGGAATGTAGTCAGCATGACATGACAATCATGTGAGTTGTAGTTGGTGACTATCAGGTCTTTCATTGACACAATACTTCGTATGCTAGAGCAGAATCTGGATGGGACTTTCAAATTCTTAAGCCAAACACACATCGCATGTTTCTCATCTACATTGAGATTGTAGCTTGCTGCTGGGAGATGATACTTCCCATTTTCTTGAAGAACAGGATGTAGTTCCTTTTTTATGCCTAAATTTACCAAGTCCATGCGTGAATTGAGCCCTTCTTTTGTTTTGCCCTTTATGTCTAGCAAGGTGCCAATTATGCTTTCAAACACGTTCTTCTGAACGTGCATACCATCGATCGCATGTCGCACATCTAACCCTTTCCAGTAAGGCAAGTACTCGAAGAAAATAGACTTTTTCTTGAATATAGCCCCCGGAGCTGGTTTGACATCTTTCCTTGTTTTTCCGTCTTTTGTCTTCTTCCCGAAAACAAACTTGATATTCTTGACTATTTCAAAAACTCTATGACCTTTATTGTTACCCGATGGAGCAGTAGAATGTAGTTCACCATTATTGTCAAAGTACTTATCCATCTTTTGCATGCGGTACCTGTGTCCTTCCAATAAAAAGCGTCTGTGCCTCATGTACACTATCTTCTTAGATGCAGTAAGGGACACGTATGCAGTTTCATCAATGCATACTGTGCAGCCAACCTTTCCCTTAAACTGGCCTGATAATGTGAAGAGTGCAGGGTAATCGTTGATCGTAACAAAAATAATTGCTCTCAGCGTGAATGAATCTTTACGATACTCATCCAACATTTGAACACCCGTTACCCACAATATTTTCATATCCTCCATTAAGGGCTCTAAAAATACATCCATATCAACTCCAGGTTGTGTAGGTCCAGAAATAAGCATGGTTAGCAAAATGTACTTCCGTTTCTGCATCAACCATGAAGGAAGGTTGTATATGGTGAGGATCACTGGCCATGTGCTATGCTTGCTGCTCCTTTCAGCAAATGGATTCATTCCATCAGTACTCAGTGCGAACCTAACATTTCTTGGTTCATCGGCAAAGTCTCGGTGGTTCTCATTGAAATCGTGCCACTACTTCCCATCGGCTGGATGTCGAAGCTTCCCATCGTTTTTGTGCTCATTAGAAGCATGCCAGCTCATAAGTTTGGCATCCTCAGGGTTAGCGAACAAACACCTCAATCGATCGACGACGGGGAGGTACCACATCACCAAAGCAGGAATCTTTTTGAGCGCATAATAGTCTACTTCTTCTTTTTCTTTGCTCGTGGATTTTGAAGTCTTCTTTTTGGCTTTCTTTCGCTTCTTCCCTTTAGACACAGATGCAACACACTCTTCCTCTCGATAGTCTTTATTCGTCTTGTACCTACTTGCACCACACTTTGGGCAGCTCTCCAAGTCTTTATAATCATCACCTCGATAAAGGATACAGTGATTTCTACACGCGTGGATCTTCTCCACGCCCATAGTGAGTGGACTGATTAGTTTCTTTGCATAGTACGTGTTAGCAGGCACTTTGTTCTCCTTTGGAAGCATGTCTGCGACAATACTCAAGAACGCATCGAAGCCAGCATCAGACATACCATATCTAGCTTTTAACATCAACAACTTTAACACAGACCGGAGCGTCGTGAACTCTTTGGTACAACCCTTAGACTTGTCGTATAAAGGCTCTTCTGCTGCCTTCTTCAGGGACTCCATACCTTTCATGAAGAACATCGATGGATCTGTATGACGACGCAACATTGCCTCTAACAACTCTGCATCTTCCTCATCCATAACATTTGGCAGAACATGTGTTCTTTCACGTTCATTTCCTCCGGCGTAACCATGATCAGTAACATTTGTCACTACATGTTCGCTCTGTGGAAGAGGTTGTTGTGTCTCGTGAACGAACTGAAAGCTGTCGTCGATGTTCGCAGGGTTTCCAGCTGTATAAGGCGAAGAGCTACCCTCTCCATGCTTTGTCCAAATTATGTAATCCTTCACAAATCCTCGGCATACCAGATGAGATATGATTTGTTCTGTGTCAACAAATACAACAGCATTTTTGCAGTCCATACATGGACAATATATGTGCTTTGTCTTTGTTCTCCAAGCATGGTTCTTAGCGACAACAATAAACTTATGGACCTCAGATATGTATGATGGATCTAGCCTTGATAAGTTATACATCCAAGATATCCTCTCCATCATCACCTGTAAAAAAGTAACATAAAACACATGGTGAAACCCTATATCCAAAAATGTGGCTAAAATGTGAAACCCTCCATCTCTATCCTCTATCTCTCTCTATCCTCTCTCTCTCCTCTCTCTCTCTCCTCTCTCTCTCCTCTCTCTCCTCTATCTCTCTCTCTATCCTCTCTCTCTCTCTCTCCTCTCTCTCCCTCCAAAGAAAGCCAAGGTGGTGGTGGAGGATGAGGAAGAGGCGGGGTTGGAGGATGAGGAAGAGGCGATTGTGACACTATCCATGGAGAAGGACGCGCTGGAGTGCGACATCTGCTGCCTACCCTTCCAGTCCGAAGTTTTCATGGCAAGTCAGATTACCATGCATGTATATATACAGTACATATTGATCGGTAGGCTCCAGCATGATGCTCTGCTCTGTGTCAAATCAGTGCAAGAACGGGCATTCTGGATGTGCAAAGTGTTGCATCCGCACGGACGGTAAGTGCTAGACGTGCTCCGAGCGCATTGGCAACAATAGCTCTCTCTCCCTCTCCCTCTCCTCTCTAGAAAGTCGTGTAAAATTACATGCTTCGGTTTGTCGCTAACAAAAATGTAGTTAGACTACTTTATCTCTTCCAATAAAAGTAGTTAGACTACTTTATCTCTAACACATGGTGAAACCCTATATCCAAAATGTGGCTAAAATGGAGGAAAAATGAACAAAATTTGGCAAAAGAAACATAAGCCAAACTTTCCTAGCAACTAATAAACAAAAAAATTTAATACCCAAACCTATCTCTAACACATGGTGAAAGCCTAGTTTCAAAATGTAGTAAAATTGAGCAAAAATAAACAATAACTGACAATTGAAACATAATTAAACCAACCTTCCATACAACACATTCACCATTCATTAAGCAACTAAATATGTGTTATGGATAAACTTATTTGAGAACTAAACATGAAAAAGGAGAGGGAATAGACAAAAACTAACCATCTTAAGCAACCTCATTTAAGGAAATAGAGAAAATTACCTAGCTATACTCTTCTCTCTCACATGTAAAACCCTAGATCCAAAATGTGGCTAAAATTGAGCAAGAATGAACAAAAATTGACAAAGAAACATAAACCAACCTTTCTTATCCACCTTCTTCCAAGAAATGAAGACCAAAACCTCCCGCCCTTATATTTTTGTGAAATCTGGACCTCCAAAATCGCCTCCAATGGAAGCTGGCTGCGAGCATACAGTTCACTGTCGGGGGGAAGAAGATGGGTATTTATAACAGACAGTTCACTGGCGGTTGGCTTGAAAAACCGCCAGTGGAAACCAATTTCCACTGGCGGTTATCTTAACACAACCGCCAGTGGAAATAGGGTATTTCCACTGGCGGTTCTGTTACACCAACCGCCAGTGGAAATTGGTTTCCACTGGCGGTTATGTTACACCAACCGCCAGTGGAAACATCCTATTTCCACTGGCAGTTGTGTTAAGATAACCGCCAGTGGAAATAGGTTTCCACTGGCGGTTCCCAAGCCGGGCCCACCTCGTTTTTTTTACTAGCGCGCGATAACTGAAACCGGCAGTGATAATTTATGGGTGCCGCAGGCTATGAGCTCTTTTCTACTAGTGTCAAGGGATAGCAGTGTCTTCAAACCGACACCAATGATCTGAAGACCTACACGGGCCAGTGTCGGCGAACCAGGGAAGTGCTACGCATACGTCCGCTCGTGTTTCTCACCATCACTCACGGGAAGTATGGTAAGTAAATAAATAATTTCTTTTGATTAAATGATGTTGATCTCTTGTTTAGATCTGTTCTTATTTTATTCCCGCCCTATGCCTTATTATTCTTGAGTTGGTTGTTAGTAGATCTGGAATTTACATTGTACGCTACATTATCAAACTGTTCGTAGGTCGTGTTAATTTTGTAACATGATCCTGGTTGGAGAGGACGTGTGTATATTGCTTTGAAATTAGACTTCCAAATTAAGTAGTTTTTTGTTTAATTTGTTTGTGGACAATTTAGTTCAGAAGTGTGGAGGGAATTGAGAAACTGGGACCGTCCAAAGGGTCTGGACGGCAGCGCGCTCTATATTTTTCAACGAAATGGAAGGGACGAGCCCCTACTGGCCTTTATCAAATTGTAGAGTACATGAACTAAAACGCCATGAAACCCAAGAAGGTTACAGAAAAATAGCACAGTTATGCAGATGCGTCTAGCCATTATTGACTATTTAGGGGTTCGTATATATTTCGTAAGTTTGTTTTGATCAAGAATAACTTGAGAAAAAAAATCGGATTGACCGACAACACTGAACAGAGGGCTGAATATTATATCTACGAAGAATCGCCCAACTTGGCGAAGCTGATCGGGCAGCAATCTGAGGTGTCCAATACTGTGAATTTATCATCTTGTTGTATGAGCATGGCGCGATATTAAGAGGCGGTGTAGACAGCTCTAGTCAGACTCAGCCTGATTGGTTCCCCGGCTGGCGCGCGCATGGCTCGAACGGACCTGGACCTCACTACCGGAATCAGCGTCTTTGCCGTGTGTCTCAGACACACGGCAAAGGCTATTGTACACTCGGCGAAGCCTTTGCCGAGTGTCACACTCGGCAAAGAACGCTCGACGAATTGTACATCGGCAACAGCCTCTTTGCCGAGTACTTTTTGTCGGGCACTCGGCAAAGACTTTGCCGAGTGCCATTTGGCACTCGGCAAAGAAAAGTCACCGTCACGGTGCCAAGTGACGGATCCTTTGCCGAGTGCGTTCTGTGGCACTCGGCAAAGAGGCCAATTTTGCCGAGTGTGAGGCCCTCGGCAAAGACTGGTCCAGTGGGCCCCACCGCCAGTCCCTGTGCCGAGAGCTCTAGTAGACACTCGGCACAGGAAGCTTCTTTGCCGAGTGCCGAATGCACTGGCACTCGGCAAAGAACCCTCCAGTCGGCCCCTTTGCCAGTATCTTTGCCGAGTGCCTTGGCATCAGCACTCGGCAAAAAAGTTTTTGCCGAGTGCTTGGATGGGCCGAGTGTACTACACTCGGTAAACCAGCTCTTTACCGAGCGCAGAACTTTGCCGAGGGCGGTACTCGGCAAAGTCTGCTCTGCCGAGTGCCCGATAAAAAGCACTCGGCAAAGCCTTCGGTACTCGGCAAAGGCGTGGATTCCGGTAGTGCCTCTAGGGAAGTTCATTTTCCACATTTCCAGACGTGCAGGCAAGACAGTGAAAAATGGGTTGAACTGCATACGCGCGTGCAGGGCCATGGACGAAGACGCAGGCAACCGAACACGCGCTTGAGCGCGGTCAATGCATCGCTCAAGCCTGCGCGAGTGCGGCATAGTAACCAATCAGGATGACTGTGACGCCACATAGAGGCCGCAACGCCATCTTGCTGCTGAACGAAGTTGACAAGGAAGGAGAGACAGTGGTGTAAAACCGGTTACCAAGGGTGGCAATGTGGGCATGAATGTGAATATTTCAAAGACGCGCGTCCTTGCATATTGAGAGTACATGTCCAAGAGTTCGGGGGACATGCATGGGCATGAACGTGATGATCATTTGGATGCTGAGAGGAGGAACGAGGGAAACATATATACTTAATGAAATATGGTTGAGGCTGAGCATTAACTTTTAATTTTGCTGATCAAAATTTTATTAGAAATTATTAAGTATAAGTATATACTATCTTCATTAAATAATTAATCATAAATGCAATACCAAGAATAAAATGCATGTTCGGTTTAATTTAAATTCATAATTTACTCATGTAAGGGCATGAATCGGTTATAACCGTGAGCATAACTGATATATCAGTTTTACACTCTACAAAGGTTGCACACTTTATCCACAAGTCGTGTATCCCTTCTAGCTTGGGTTTGCAAGGCATGCATACACTTCCGAGGTAAATCGATAGGAATTCACTATGAAGTCTTTACAAAGTTTCACTAGCATAAAAAACCACTACAGATTCAATATGAGATAGCATAGATCATTCGGTGGTATGAAAAGCCATCGCAGCATAATCAACCTTATCAATATACTTGAGCGACACTTCACTGCTTGCCCCTAACCGGGTAAGATCCTCACACACTAGTTTCCCTAATTAATTAGCCAAAACTAGAGCCATTATAGTCTTGTGGTTGCACTGTTTTCTCGATGGTCGATCCATGTTCTAATTAAACACAGTGATCTTGTCATGCATAATAAGTAAACTAGCAATAATAAATTATGATCAATGTTACATATGTATCATTAGCCCAAGACCAAATAGAGAAATAACAAAAATACCCAATAATAAGTAATCCGGGTATAAACAATGTATAGGAAAAACAAATCTAGGTAACCTATCAGGTCCCATCAAGTTAACCTAACTATGCATAGTTGAGAATATAACAGTAAAGATTATTAGGTCAAATAACGTGATCAAGGACACACTTGTCTTCTTTAGTAAACTCCTATTGCTTAGCTTCTTCTGTAGGTTAGGGTTCAAATCCCTTTATCGAGGATCCCCGCTTCGCCCCCGCACAGTGAATTTATGGTGGTAGGTCAGATTTAGGAAGGTTTGGGCCCTCGTTGTGGGTATTAGGGCTCTCATTGTGAGATAATACCCTAGGCCTAGTGTTTTGGTTTCTATTGATTTGTTATGTGCCTGCTCTCTCTCAGGGCTCCCCCACCTCTCCTCATAGTCTAAGGAGGTGGGTGGTTATATGGGTGATTACAAGTAGGCCACATGATAGATCTAATCTCGTAATCTAGTCATATGAGAATCCAACTCTCTATAATTACAAGTGTGCTTTCCTTACCCGTTAGACTCCTATGCTACCTACTTAGGACACTATCTTGTATTTTGGGATATTGTCCTATCTGTTTAGAATTCTAACTTGTCTCTCCTATTCCAATAATATCTTTGCCATATTTGTACTTCTAGAGTCCTACTCACATTAGACCTCCTAATAATCATGACAACTTAGTCTAGGGACACTAGGTAGGAGACGACTCCGATGAGTGGGCCCAACACGTCAGTTGCTATGATTTTTGCTAGGACTTGGTGCTTGCGCAGACAAGAAACAAAGTCCTAATCGATCAAACTCAGAGAAGACGGTTCTAAAGACTAGGGTCAGGAAATCAGTCTACGAACTAAAGAAAGATAGAAAACTTTATGAATTTCTAGAAAAGAGTTTAAATCTCAATTCAAAATTTTGATTAAATTCACACAAGCAAAAATAATGCTCCACCATGCAATGCACGAAAAAATATTTATTTATGAAAATACCCTTTTAAATGTATAATCCATATAAAAGTTCTCCAATTTAAATAAATATTATGAGATGTTTTTATTTAAAATTAGATTTTTGGGTGTTACACACGAGTTGGAAGAAGGATTTTCTTAAATACCTTGTTGTGATATCCTAATTTGAATCCACTCTGCTTGAGAACGCCGCTCACAAACAAGGTAGACAATTAGTCAAACATACACCAATACATTACAATAGCTCACACTTTATTTCTAATTAATTAGTACATTCTACGCGATAGAGTCAGTCATTCTTACTTCTAGTGGTAGTGGCTACCTACAGAGATACCTTCCAATGGAGATAGATATACCTATAGAGATACCTTCCAATGGAGATAGATATAGACAGGTGTTGAATTGTTTCTTGTCAAAGTTAGAGAAGATTGAGAGTTCTTTTGGTGGTTTGTGGCGGCTAGGTTTAGATCCCAATGAAAAGGGTGGTGGCTTTGGAATAGGCTCATGGTGCTGATCATATTAAATATATATAGTCAGTTTTGGACCGACACAAAAAGATTTAGCCCTAAAAAAGTTCAGAAAAATGTTTTAGCCCTAAAAAAAGATTTCAGAAATCCCAACGAAAACCAGGAAAATCATAAAAATGTTTTGGACTAATAAGATCAAATAAAATGGTTAGAGATCAAAGAAAGATTGTGATGAACTTCGAACACTAAGGCCTTGACTTAGGGAAAAAGGAAAATGTGTGTCCCTCGAAAAGATTGAGAAAAACACCATAGTGAGATAAACAATATGAGACACATTTGCAAACATTTTCTCAACCAAAAACATTATACAACAGCATCATGAATGCATTTACATAGGTTCACGGTGTTAGGCTGTCTCCAACAAGGGTCGCTATAACGTTCTGTACTCTAAATATAGTGCTCGCAGTTGAACTCTACGCGCCCAGCAATAGACCGTAAATGGTACTCTAAAATTTAGAGGATGCCACACGCAACCTAAATGTGGAGACTTCCGAGCGTCCACTATCGAGGCGAGGGATCGGGCTCCCGCGGGGGTGAAATTTCTGCACGCTCGGTTCTCCCGACGCTGGCGACTTCGATCCCTGTTGGCAAGGGGGCCTCACGGCAAGGGTCGTCGGAGGAGGCGGCCAGGCTAGGCTCGAAGAGGGCGTGCGTGGGCGGGTCCGGCGGCAGACCGCTCTCGGTGACTGGAAGCAAGGAGGTGGGCGACGTGGAGAGCAAGATCCAGGAGTTTGGTGGCAACGTTGGTGTTGGTCAACATCGAACCGCCATCGCGAAGAGGCTGAGAAGGTCGACGCCAGAGAAGAAGGTTGGTGCGGAGAAACGCAAGCGCAGCTCGTCGTCGCCATCGTCATCGTCTTCCATTCATTCGGCTGCTCCAGATCCAAAGAGAACAAGGTAAAACTTGGATTGTGTTTGCGGATCCATGGTTTTAGGGTTTATGTACTTCATATGTTGCAAATCGTTCAGATCTAGGGTTTAGGGTTTGCATTACAATGTTTTTGACATTTGGTTACCAAGAGTAGTTGAAATTAAAAATGCATCAATGTATTTGTACATGAACATGTTTGGTTACCAAGAGTTGTTGAACAACTGTATGTGCAAAAGGATCTATAGTTGTTATACTATCGCAGACCATATGTTTGTGTTCTTTGCTGGTAAGTAAACATGTATACTCAATCTGATTCATTGTTCCCTCGGTTTACGTTTAGTAATCTTCATGAAATTTTTACATTGTGAAGTCCCTATTGCGACTAGTAGCTGGTTCCGAGCCTGTTTTTTAGGTGTCTAGATTTTACCAACTAGGATTAGGTAACTAACTGAACCATCTATTTTATGTAGACCATGGATTTGGAGAACAAAAAGCTCCGAAAAGCACTCGCTCATTTAATCAGAGTTGTGGAGCAGCGTTGTGCCGACATCGTCGATGTCGTCCATGGTGCCTTCCAACTAGTTAGCTCACCAGTCATCAATGAAATGAATCGTGCTTTAGTTTAGATCGAGGACCTCGCGAAGGACCTTGATCACCTAGCACTAGAAAAAGACTGGGAGGTGGAGCACATGGACCGTTCAGAAAATGCCAAATCATCACATACGGAGGATAAGCTTCTGATTGACTATGATTCAGAGTTGAACAATGATGATATAGCTGGCTACGACGACGGACGTGACTACTCTACCGACGACACCTATCCCTACTAGATTAGCATGGACCTAAATAAAGTGTTAGCACGACGCAACCAATGATGTTTTAGGTTTCTAGAAGTGGTAGTACTCTTTTGTATGTGAAGAAAACACCTAGGTTGTGTGCCACAAGTTCCTCCTATCGTCCATGTGGTGTTCATGTTGATGTGGTATCTTTAATGTTAAGAACTTTGCAATATATGTAGTATTCAGTACTTTTGCCATTGTTTTGGTTGTCCTATTGACTAATCAACCATGGTTTTATTTGTTTGAAATGTTTGGCTGATAGTACAACAGTTTTGGATTTTCATGACTTATTTGATGTGCATACCTTCAATGTACAACATGGGTACCGACTGGAACCAAGTAATGGCACAATATGACAGTTTCCTATCCGAGGAAGATGGCACTCAGTTTCAGAACATTGGTTTTGCTCCTCCTCAACCTGATATACCCACACAGGGGTCAGCACCTGCACCTCCAGTGAAGAAGGGTGGTCAACGCACAAAGCTAGCAAACTTCACGTCTGAGGAGGATATGTGGGTTTGTCATGCTTGGCTGGTTGTGAGTTGTGACCCCATAGTAAACACAGGTCAGAAGCGTCAAGGTTTTTGGAATCGGATTACTGAGGCATACAACTCTAGAAGAGGATTAATGCCAGAAAGGTCTACCAAACCTCTGATGAGCAGGTGGGATAGTATCAAAACTCAGTGCTCTACCTTTTCTGGTTACATGACTGATGTGCTTCGATAAAACCAAAGTGGCCTTACTGATGCAGATAAGGTATGTGTCTATACTTATGCTTGTGTTCTTGAATGAACTTTAGCTAATAATGCCTTTTTTGTGTAGACTTCTCTTGCAGCAACTAGGTTTGCTGCTGTTGAAAAGAAGCCCTTCCATTTCTTACATTGTTGGGCAATATTGAAGGATCAACCAAAATGGATGACCAGCACATGGGTAACCAAAATCCACCACCCAACCCAATCGGTACCCAATCAAATACTATCGACTTAGACACTGCTGGAGACTCTGGTCCATTAACCTTTACTTCTAAGAGGACGCTTGGTCGTGATTCATCCAAGGAAAAGGCAAAGAAGCAAAGGTCTATTGACACATCATCCACTGATTTTGAGTACCTCACATGGATGGGTGAACTTTCTTTGGAACGGTTATCTATGTACAAATCGGTAGCTTCATATGAGGAGAGGAAGTTGGAGTCCATGAACAAAAACGAGAGGCAGAAACTCATCTTGGAGAGGAAGAAGCTAAACTTAGAGAAACTTAAGATGGAATGGAAGAAATTGAAGGAGGACAAGAAAGAGGAGGTCATGATATTGAGCATGGATCTGAGTAAATGTAACCCCCTACTTTGACAATACTACAAGGCTAAGCAACAGGAGATATTGGCAAGGGTTACTGGAACAAGCAAGTGAATGGTTGAGGAAGTCATGTTAGTGGTTGACGAAGTCATGTTATTTGTTTTCGAGAAAACTTCATGTTTCTGAACCATATTTTTGTTCTTGTTATTCCTAGTTGTTTGCGAACTTGACATTTTTCAGTACTGTCATGCTTGAACAATGTAATGTTGGTTGATGATACTGGACTTGTTATTTTATTACAAACTTTCAGCATGACACATCGACATATTACTCTTCTTTGACACACATGACACATTACACAATGAAGCTTGCCACAAACTGAAACTACGACATGACACATTACACCTGACACTACGACATTTCATAAAATGTCGTCATTTTATTGTTGATGCAAACATAAACTTCAAACTTAAGCAGCTCCAGATCCAAGGCGCGCCAAGTGGTGTTGGATAAGATCAACCTGCAACTGAGTATTTTTGACGGGATCATGCAGTTTCTCGTACCTATTGTTGATGTACTCATTGCGCTCGGCCATGGAACCATGAGTAGTGTCCACCAAAACTCCGATGTTGTTGAAGCTTGTGTTCAAAGACGAAGGATCTTCGTCTTCTACTATCATGTTGTCCAAGATGATGTAAGTTTTCATTATGTCCCTAATGTGTTCTGGAGACCAACCATATGCAGGACCATGGACTACAGCCCATCGCTTCTGCAACACTCCAAAAGTTTGTTCGATGTATTTTCTAGCGGACTATTGAATAGTGGCAAAGTGTTGGGTCCTAACATCACATGGATGACGGATTGTCTTCACAAACACTGGTCAGTCTGGATAAATACCATCTGCTAGGTAATATCCCATGTTGTACTTGTGTCCATTGACAGAGAAAGTTTCTGGTGGACTTTCACCGGTCAGATGGGAACCAAAAAGGTTTGAACTGTAACACCCCGGGATCCACAAACACCCCAGAATGCTACTAAACTACACCTCTAACATTCGTATATAAAATTTCGACACCATCTCCTTTGAAAATTGCATAAATGGGAAAGCAACAAAGTATAAATAGATATCATGTGTAACACCCCGGGATCCACAAACACCCCAGAATGCTACTAAACTACACATCTAACATTCATATATAAAATTTCGACAGTGTCTCCTTTGAAAATTGCATAAACGGGGAAGCAACAAAGTATAAATAGATATCATGATAAGAAAACATAATAGACATTAATAATCTGCTAGCAATGGGAAGACGACCATAACGACATGAACTGAATTAACCAGTGCGCACGACTAGTTAAAAACAAACATCCTTTGACAAGAAGTTTCTAATTAAATCATGACTGCGCATGGGCAGCGTTATTATGAGAGTGAAGGTGTATGTGCTGCTACTTCCCACTCCCCTTGATGAGCAACAAGCACCTGCATTGAGTAATGCAAGAGTGAGATGAAACATCTCAGCAAGCTAATTGTTTTGACGAGATATTTAAACCACATTGAATTAATCAACATTTTAAAAGAATCACAATCAAGATCAGAAATACTTGTAGATATAGAACTCAGTAGTCACAATATAACCAATATCATCTCATTTCCTCGAACAACCACAATAGGTTGTATAACACTTCCCTGCATCAACAATACCTGCAAATATCACTTCAATGTATGCATAGGAATGCAATGTGTAGGTCCTCTATCTTCATACCTCTGAGGGTATAAAACCACATCATCTGCAAATATCACTTCAATGTATGCATATGAATGCAATGCATATGTCCTCTGCCTTCATACCTCTAAGGGTATGAAGCCGCATCATACCCCTTCTCGGGCAACGTACGATGCTAAGTTGTACCGGTACGGTCGGACCATAGGTCACGACAAAACTTCAGATGCAAATGAGTCATGCAATGTATATGGCATGCTGCATTTATTAATAAATTTCATCGAAGAAGAAAAATGTACTAGGCATGATCTGGAGTGTAGCCACCTGCTAGCGGGCATAAAACTTAGTACAGATATTTCACAAACCTTTGCCAACAATCAACAAAACACTCCTACACTTGAAACCAAGACCTAGTGGAAAGACTCCCACCCTGAACCACATGCTATACAGCAGCAGCGCTGTTTGTTAATTTTGTATCTTTAAAATTAAAACATTGGTGATATCAAACAAATACTCTAAGAGTATCTACACAAAACAATCTACAACTTCGGTATTCAATGGATAATTAAAATCTGCCATCAATATATTCTAAAACATCTGACAAGATAACTGACTGAATCTGTTTTAGACAGCAGCCTAGTTAACTTCAAAATTCGATATCTCTCAAACTGCTGAACCCAAAATTATGAAATTCTGCTAGCAGTAAGAACTTTTATCCCTCTACAAAAGTCTCAACAGTTGGAAGAGCCAATTCGGCCATTTACTAGATGAAACCCACCAGTGAACAGACCCACTCATTTTTGTCAGGCAAACAGGAACAGCCACAGTAAAACAAACATAACTGGAGTTTTATAAATCATATGAATACACTCTTTAACAATCTGGAAAGCTTATGAAATTATCTACAACTTCTTTTACCAACCCACAGTTTAATTCTGTTGATAAAATTGCCTAACTCTTAAGAGAACAGATTCTGCACAGAATTATGAGACTGAAAAACTGCTATAATCAAACTGCAATAACTTTCTGTTCTGATGTCCGATTGAGGTGTTCTTCATGGCCACGGAAAGATCTACAAATTATCTACGACTCATATATAGACTTTTTATTTTTTTGAGGCCACTAAGACCACGGAAAACTGACATGAACAGAAACTGTCGAATCTGCCATTCTGCAGAAATTAAATTCGAGATCAAAACCTAATCCCACATCTAATCCAACCTCTAATCCTTCAATCCACATGATCCACAACCTCCAAAAGCATATAATTATAGGGAGGAACAAGGATCCTATCCTTACCTAGGGTTTCCCCAAGAAAATCTGCAAGAGATGGGGGTAGAACATCTCCTTGATCCTCTCTTCCTCTTCAATCCATCTTGCTCCTCCTCTTCTTGATCCTTGCTGCGTGGGGGAGATCTAGAGGGAGGAGGAAGTAGTGGAGGGTGGCTGCAAGGGGAAGGGGGAGGGGCGGCCAAGGGTGGGGAAAAGGGGGGGTTGGCGGCCAAGAAAAGGGAAAAATAGGGGGCGACCACTAGGGTTTTGTGGGAGAAAGAAACGACGCCTCAAATGTCTCTTGACTTTGCATCCAACGGCCCACAACTCTTTCCCCACATCCACGCACCGAAGATAAACCTTTGGCAACATTTTTTTGGGATATTACACTCTACCCCCCTTAAAAAGAATTCGTCCTCGAATTCGACCACTCCAAGCAAAACACCCAAGGTACCCCATATAGCACCACCATTCGAAACATGGGTCCATTATTGGTCTTAATTAACACAAGAACTTCTACCTTGGACTAATTGTCTAAGGAAACTACACAACCTGACATCAAGCATGAACCAACATGTAATGAAGCTCAAACCAAGTCATAGATGCAATCAACACTACGATTTCACAACATCGAATTTGGATGCAGCCATACATCAGCATCAATGTCTTAAAACGACACTCTTTTATGAAGGGGTAATATGCACTAAGCACAACCTTTACCAACTTCAACAATTCATTTTAATTCAATGGTGAAACATCCACACAGATGAATGTATAAGAAGATCAAACACCTCACCTCACAGCACCAGGAAACAAGTAGTTCTATTGAAACAAAACTCCTAATCTTCCTAAACCTTGTTCTTGCCATATTGAAAAGATAATCATGTAATCTAACATACTTTGCACCCCACCAAAAGGGAGAAAATCTATAGAACTAATGGAGCAATAAAGCCGACAAGAAGCCAATAAAATCTTGCGCGGCACAGTTCATCGAAGAAATGTCAAAAACTCTACATAGAGCACTGACAGCCCAACAACAACACAATACTTGCTTAACCCATGTCACTATACTTCATTCAGCATCTCAACTAAGAAAAATATCCAACTACTAAAGTTAACCTACACATAATATGAGTCTTCATCTATTGTAGTTCAGAAACTTACATTTCATTCTATCATATGATGCACTCAGAGTACCAGACATAAAGGGCCAATACTAACCCCGTAATCCTTCACACATTTGGCAAACATCCCAAGCTGATGTAAAAACCACATCATTTAGGAATAGGTGAATAACCACACACAACCAACTCTAGGCTAGGCAATGACTTCATTCAAACCAATAGATAAGTGGTCCAACAATGGCTCCACAAACATGCATCGGGAAGAGAACCATCAAATCCTCAACGTATTAATACATAATCAATGGATCAAGAAAAATCAAAGATTTATTCTACAATTATCATGACTAACATGCAACCACTTTAAACCACATCTAGGCTTTGTGGCTACTAAAACACACGATAGAAGAGAGACATGTAAGCCATTCTGGCTATGTAAAGACTTCCCCCAAAATCCATATACAAGTACCAATATTCATTTCTTTCAGAACTGGTTTCTCAACATAAACAATCATTCTTTGCAAAGATAGTTGGAGCTATCCACCAACCGCTCAACAACTTAAATTCAAATTGATGATTACCTTGTACCCCAAAACACGCAATTCACACTCCTCTTAGAAACATCCTCAGTCAAGCATATATAACAATATTATTGTAATAAAACTCAACCATGAAAAACATAGTGAAAACAACATAGGCATACTTGTATATCACAAGCATAATAACAACTTCATTCTCACAAATGACCAGCGATATCTACCGCATTAATAAAACGATATCAAAATTTCAGAAATAAATTATATCAAGCATTAAGCCATAAACAACTTACCACATCACCGTAAAGGAATCGGGAGGGGTGAAATTATTGTCATCTGCACTTCAAAGTCACTGATATATATCAAAGATACTTGAACCCATACCCTTCCTGTATGTGCAAGTGTGTCAAATTTATCTTCAAATTGCCAAGAATCTAAAGCCTAAGCTTTGATACCAACTGTAACACCCCGGGATCCACAAACACCCCAGAATGCTACTAAACTACACATCTAACATTCATATATAAAATTTCGACAGTGTCTCCTTTGAAAATTGCATAAACGGGGAAGCAACAAAGTATAAATAGATATCATGATAAGAAAACATAATAGACATTAATAATCTGCTAGCAATGAGAAGACGACCATAACGACATGAACTGAATTAACCAGTGCGCACGACTAGTTAAAAACAAACATCCTTTGACAAGAAGTTTCTAATTAAATCATGACTGCGCCTGGGCAGCGTTATTATGAGAGTGAAGGTGTATGTGCTGCTACTTCCCACTCCCCTTGATGAGCAACAAGCACCTGCATTGAGTAATGCAAGAGTGAGATGAAACATCTCAGCAAGCTAATTGTTTTGACGAGATATTTAAACCACATTGAATTAATCAACATTTTAAAAGAATCACAATCAAGATCAGAAATACTTGTAGATATAGAACTCAGTAGTCACAATATAACCAATATCATCTCATTTCCTCGAACAACCACAATAGGTTGTATAACACTTCCCTGCATCAACAATACCTGCAAATATCACTTCAATGTATGCATAGGAATGCAATGTGTAGGTCCTCTATCTTCATACCTCTGAGGGTATAAAACCACATCATCTGCAAATATCACTTCAATGTATGCATATGAATGCAATGCATATGTCCTCTGCCTTCATACCTCTAAGGGTATGAAGCCGCATCGTACCCCTTCTCGGGCAATGTACGATGCTAAGTTGTACCGGTACGGTCGGACCATAGGTCACGACAAAACTTCAGATGCAAATGAGTCATGCAATGTATATGGCATGCTGCATTTATCAATAAATTTCACTTCCTTTAGATACAATACAAACCTCAAATAATACTTTATCTGCCTTCAGATACAATGCAATCCTCAAATAATACTTCGTATGCCTTTAGATACAATGCAAACCTCAAATAAGACTTCATCTGCCTTCAGGGGTGTGAATTAATCTCATGGGTCATACTTGAACCATAATAATCATCAATATATGATAGAGCATCAACATAATACAATCCAGTAAAACATCATCATAGAGTTCAATTATGAAAGAATCCAATAATTCTGCATATTAGAGTGTAGGTGATAGAAATAACAAGTCAAAACGATAGCAACCACCGCTACATTCACTTGCCTTCATCGAAGAAGAAAAATGTACTAGGCATGATCTGGAGTGTAGCCACCTGCTAGCGGGCATAAAACTTAGTACAGATATTTCACAAACCTTTGCCAACAATCAACAAAACACTCCTACACTTGAAACCAAGACCTAGTGGAAAGACTCCCACCCTGAACCACATGCTATACAGCAGCAGCGCTGTTTGTTAATTTTGTATCTTTAAAATTAAAACATTGGTGATATCAAACAAATACTCTAAGAGTATCTACACAAAACAATCTACAACTTCGGTATTCAATGGATAATTAAAATCTGCCATCAATATATTCTAAAACATCTGACAAGATAACTGACTGAATATGTTTTAGACAGCAGCCTAGTTAACTTCAAAATTCGATATCTCCCAAACTGCTGAACCCAAAATTATGAAATTCTTCTAGCAGTAAGAACTTTTATCCCTCTACAAAAGTCTCCACAGTTGGAAGAGCCAATTCGGCCATTTACTAGATGAAACCCACCAGTGAACAGACCCACTCATTTTTGTCAGGCAAACAGGAACAGCCACAGTAAAACAAACATAACTAGAGTTTTATAAATCATATGAATACACTCTTTAACAATATGGAAAGCTTATGAAATTATCTACAACTTCTTTTACCAACCCACAGTTTAATTCTGTTGATAAAATTGCCTAACTCTTAAGAGAACAGATTCTGCACAGAATTATGAGACTGAAAAACTGCTATAATCAAACTGCAATAACTTTCTGTTCTGATGTCCGATTGAGGTGTTCTTCATGGCCACGGAAAGATCTACAAATTATCTACGACTCATATATAGACTTTTTATTTTTTTGAGGCCACTAAGACCACGGAAAACTGACATGAACAGAAACTGTCGAATCTGCCATTCTGCAGAAATTAAATTCGAGATTAAAACCTAATCCCACATCTAATCCAACCTCTAATCCTTCAATCCACATGATCCACAACCTCTAAAAGCATATAATTATATGGAGGAACAAGGATCCTATCCTTACCTAGGGTTTCCCCAAGAAAATCTGCAAGAGATGGGGGTAGAACATCTCCTTGATCCTCTCTTCCTCTTCAATCCATCCTGCTCCTCCTCTTCTCGATCCTTGCTGCGTGGGGGGAGATCTAGAGGGAGGAGGAAGTAGTGGAGGGTGGCTGCAAGGGGAAGGGGGAGGGGCGGCCAAGGGTGGGGAAAAGGGGGGGTTGGCGGCCAAGAAAAGGGAAAAATAGGGGGGCGACCACTAGGGTTTTGTGGGAGAAAGAAACGACGCCTCAAATGTCTCTTGACTTTGCATCCAACGGCCCACAACTCTTTCCCCACATCCACGCACCGAAGATAAACCTTTGGCAACATTTTTTTTGGGATATTACATCATGATAAGAAAACATAATCGACATTAATAATCTGCTAGTAATGGGAAGACAACCATAACAGCATGAACTAAATTAACCAGTGCGCACAACTAGTTAGAAACAAACATCCTTTGGCAAGAAGCTTCTAATTAAATCATGACTGCGCCTAAGCAGCATTATTATGAGAGTGAAGGTGGATGTGCTGCTACTTCCCACTTCCCTGGATGAGCAACAAGCACCTGCATTGAGTAATGCAAGAGTGAGATGAAACATCTCAGCAAGCGAATTGTTTTTACGAGATATTTAAACCACAAATTGAATTAATCAACATTTTAAAAGAATCACAATTAAGATCAGAAATACTTGTAGATATAGAACTTAGTAGTCCCAATATAACCAATACCATCTCATTTCCTCGAACAACCACCATAGGTTCTATAACACTTCTCTACGTCAACAAAACCTGCAAATATCACTTCAATGTATGCATAGGAATGCAAAGTGTAGGTACTCTGTCTTCATACCTCTGAAGGTATAAAACCACATCATCTGCAAATATCACTTTAATGAATGCATATGAATGCAATGCATATGTCATCTGCCTTCATACCTCTAAGGGTATGAAGCCGCATCGTACCCCTCCTCGGGAAACGTACGATGCTAAGTTGTACCGGTACGGTCGGACCATAGGTCACGACCCAACTTCAGATGCAAGTGAATCATGCAATGTATATGACATGCTGCATTTATCAATATACTTCACTTCCTTCACATACAATACAACCTCAAATAATACTTCATTTACCTTCAGGGGTGTAAATTAATCTAATGAGTCATACTCGAATCATAATCATCATCAATATATGATTGAGCATCAGTATAATGCAAGCAAGTAAAGCATCACCATAGAGTCCAATTATGAAAGAATCCAATACTTCTGAATATTAGAGTGTAAGCAATAGAAATAACAGGTCAGAACGGAAGCAACCACCGCTACATTCACTTGCCTTCATCGAAGAAGAAGAAATGTACTAGGCATGATCTAGAGTGTAGCCACCTAGGGTTTTCCCCAAGAAAATCTTCAAGAAGAGATGGGGAAGAACATCTCCTTGATCCTCTATTCCTCTTCAATCCAACGTGTTCCTCCTCTTCTCGATCCTTGCTGCGTGGGGGGATCTAGAGGGAGGAGGGAGCCATGGAGAGGGTAGGGGGCGGCTACCAATGAGGAGGAGAGCAAGAGAGGGAGGGGGCGGCTGCAACCCAATTGGGGAGAAGGAGAGGGGGGTGGCTAGTGTTGGGGAGGAGAGGGGGGCTCCCATCCACCGGATCCAGATCAATGGCCCAAACTCGCTCTCCCCTTTGAGCTCCCGACCCCAGCGGAAAAAAATGCTAAAAGATCTATTGTTTTCTGAGGAATGCCTCCTGAAACTCCAAACCCCAATGCCATAGAACATCAAAGAAATGAGAAAAATAAGTTTAACTTCTTTTCAGAAAATTGGGGTATCACACTCTACCCCCTTTAAAAAGAATGCATCCTCGAATTCGACCACTCCAACAAAACATCCAAGGTACCCCATATAGCAGCACCATGCAAAACATGGGTCCATTATTGGTCTTAATTAACACAAGAACTTCTACATCGACTAATTGTCTAAGGAAACTACAGCACCTAACATCAACCATAAACCAACATGTAATGAAGCTCAAACCAAGTCATAGATGCAATCAACACTACGATTTCACAACATCGAATTTGGATGCAGCCATACATCAGCATCAATGTCTTAAAACAACACTTTTATGAATGGGTAATACGCACTAAGCACAACCTTTACCAACTTTAACAATTCATTTTAATTCAATGGTGAAACATCCACACCAGATGAATGTATAAGAAGATCAAACACCTCACCTCACAGCACCACGGAACAAGTAGTTCTATTGAAACAAAACTCCTAATCTTCCTAAACCTTGTTCTTGACATAATGAAAAGATAATCATGTAATCTAACATACTTTGCACCCCACCAAAAGGGAGAAACTCTATAGAACTAATGGAGCAATAAAGCCGAACAAGAAGCCAATAACATCTTGTGTGGCACAGTTCATCGAAGAAATGCCAAAAACTCTACATAGGGCACCGACAGCCCAACAACAACACAATACTTGCTTAACCCATGTCACTATACTTCATTCAACATCTCAACTAAGAAAAATATCCAACTAGTAAGGTTAACCTACACATAATATAAGTCTTCATCTACTATAGTTCAGAAACTTACATTTCATTCTATCATATGATGCACTCAAAGTACCAGACCTAAAGGGTCAATACTAACCCCGTAATCCTTCACACATTTGGCAACCATCTCAAGCTGATGTAAAAAACCCAGCATTTAGGAATAGGTGACTAACCACACACAACCAACTCTAGGCTAGGCAATGACTTCATTCAAACCAACAGATAAGTGGTCCAACAATGGCTCCACAAACATGCATCGGGGAGAGAACCATCAGATCCTCAACGTATTAATACATAATCAATGGATCAAGAAAATCAAAGATTTTATTCTACAATTAGCATGACTAACATGCAACCACTTTAAACCACATCTAGGTTTGTGGCTACTAAAACACACGATAGAAGGGAGACATGTAAGACATTCTGGCTATGTAAAGACTTCCCCCAAAATCCATATAAAAGTACCAATATTCATTTCTTTCAGAACTGGTTTCTCGACATAAACAATCATTCTTTGCAAAGATAGTTGGAGCTATCCGCCAACCGCCCAACAAATTAAATTCAAATTAATGGTTACCTTGTAACCCAAAACACGCAATTCACACTCCTCTTAGAAACATCCTCAATCAAGCATATATAACAATATTATTATAATAAAACTCAACCATGAAAAACATGTTGAAAACAACATAGGCATACCTGTATATCACCAGCATAATAGCAACTTCAATCTCACAAAAGACCAGCGATATCAATCGCATTAATAAAAACAATATCAAAATTTAGAAATGAATCATATCAGGCATTAAGTCATAAACAACTTACCACATCACCATAAAGGATTAGGGAGGGTGAAATTATTTCATCTGCACTTCAAAAACATTAACATATATCAAAGATATTTGAACCCATACCCTTCCTATATGTGCAAGTGTGTCAAATTTATCTTCAAATTGCCAAGAATCTAAATCCTGTGCTTTGATACCAACTGTAACACTCCGGGATCCACAAACACCCCAGAATGCTACTAAACTACACCTCTAACATTCGTATATAAAATTTCGACATCATCTCCTTTGAAAATTGCATAAACGGGGAAGCAACAAAGTATAAATAGATATCATGATAAGAAAACATAATCGACATTAATAATCTGCTAGTAATGGGAAGACAACCATAACGGCATGAACTAAATTAACCAATGCGCACAACTAGTTAGAAACAAACATCCTTTGGCAAGAAGCTTCTAATTAAATCATGACTGCGCCTAAGCAGCGTTATTATGAGAGTGAAGGTGGATGTGCTGCTACTTCCCACTTCCCTGGATGAGCAACAAGCACCTGCATTGAGTAATGCAAGAGTGAGATGAAACATCTCAGCAAGCGAATTGTTTTTACGAGATATTTAAACCACAAATTGAATTAATCAACATTTTAAAAGAATCACAATTAAGATCAGAAATACTTGTAGATATAGAACTTAGTAGTCCCAATATAACCAATACCATCTCATTTCCTCGAACAACCACCATAGGTTCTATAACACTTCTCTGCGTCAACAAAACCTGCAAATATCACTTCAATGTATGCATAGGAATGCAAACTGTAGGTACTCTGTCTTCATACCTCTGAAGGTATAAAACCACATCATCTGCAAATATCACTTCAATGAATGCATATGAATGCAATGCATATGTCATCTGCCTTCATACCTCTAAGGGTATGAAGCCACATCGTACCCCTCCTCGGGCAACGTATGATGCTAAGTTGTACCGGTACGGTCGGACCATAGGTCACGACCCAACTTCAGATGCAAGTGAATCATGCAATGTATATGGCATGCTGCATTTATCAATATACTTCACTTCCTTCACATACAATACAACCTCAAATAATACTTCATTTACCTTCAGATACAATACCAACCTCAAATAATACTTCATTTACCTTCAGATACAATACCAACCTCAAATAATACTTCATTTACCTTCAAGGGTGTGAATTAATCTCATGAGTCATACTCGAATCATAATCATCATCAATATATGATTGAGCATCAGTATAATGCAAGCAAGTAAAGCATCACCATAGAGTCCAATTATGAAAGAATCCAATACTTCTGAATATTAGAGTGTAAGCAATAGAAATAACAGGTCAGAACGGAAGCAACCACCGCTACATTCACTTGCCTTCATCGAAGAAGAAGAAATGTACTAGGCATGATCTGGAGTGTAGCCACCTAGGGTTTTCCCCAAGAAAATCTTCAAGAAGAGATGGGGAAGAACATCTCCTTGATCCTCTCTTCCTCTTCAATCCAACGTGCTCCTCCTCTTCTCGATCCTTGCTGCGTGGGGGGATCTAGAGGGAGGAGGGAGCCATGGAGAGGGTAGGGGGCGACTGCCAATGGGGAGGAGAGCAAGAGAGGGAGGGTGCGGCTGCAACCCAATTGGGGAGAAGGAGAGGGGGCGGCTAGGGTTGGGGAGGAGAGGGGGGCTCCCATCCACCGGATCCAGATCAATGGCCCAAACTCGCTCTCCCCTTTGAGCTCCCAACCCTAGTGGAAAAAAATGCCAAAAGATCTACTGTTTTCTAAGGAATGCCTCCTGAAACTCCAAACCCCAATGCCACAGAACATCAAAGAAAAGTGAAAAATAAGTTTAACTTCTTTTCAGAAAATTGGGGTATCACATGAACGTTGAAGAACGTTGATGTCGTTACAGCTACCGGGCATGCCAAAGTATGCATGCCAAATCCATAGGTCATATGTGGCAACTGCTTCAAGGATCATGGTTGGGTGTTTACCGCGACCGGTAAACATTCCCTTTCATGCAGTTGGGCAGTTACGCCACTCCCAATGCATGCAATCGACACTACCAAGCATACCAGGGAAGTCGCGTGACTCTCCAACTTGGAGGAGTCGTGCGATATCAGCAGGAGTAGGTGTCCTGAGATAGTACCCCCCCAAATGCGGTTTGAATGGCAGTGCAAAAGTGTTTCAGAGCCTCATGTGTTGTGGATTCACCAATGCGTACGTATTCGTCGATGGCATCGGCAGGAACACCGTATGCAAGGATACGAACAGGTGCAGCAACTTTCTGCAGAGCAGAGAGACCAAGCTCACCGACACAGTTTGGCTGCTGAACGAAGTAGGGATCGACTTGTTGCACAGCATCAACGAGGCGCTCAAACACATGGCAATGCATGCGAAACCTAAAATGGAAAATACAGTGAGTACAAGTCTCAAGCACGTTTTATGAACGTAAGAATAGATGTGCGTACGAAAAGAAATACCTCCTCCGGAATTGAGCATCCGTGTACACCGGTTGGGCGCAAAAGTAGTCTGCTCGGATTCTTGCATCGCCACTCATATGGTCACGGTGGATCCGAACACGACCGGAAATGGAACCAGCATACCGACTCTCGTTATGTGCACGACGCCTCCTAAGATGCAGGTACGTCGCAACCTCCAACTCTTTTTCTTCCCCTTCATTTCTTGCGCCATCCTAAGAGGAACATTGGAATCTAGGTACGGGTTCATTGTTGTGGAGCACTGTATGTGAAGTGGGAGTGAAGTGTTGAAGCGTGAGTGCTTATTTATAGAACGAATAGGCTTCAGAGACAAGCCATCGTGTTGTCGTGCAGACGAAGCTAGTCGATGGCTTGTTGAAGAAGTGTCGTGGCTTACAGTGCAAGCTAGTGTTTTTGGAAACATATTGTCGAAAACAATTACCCAAAAAATCACTTCGAGTGGTAATTAATATTTGCAATTTCTAATTATTAGTCACGCATTATTTTGAAATATATTAATTGAAAATTAATTAAATATACTATTTTGCGAATCCATTTTATTGCGTGTAATGGAAAGAAAACAAAAAAACTAAATGGATGGAAAAAGGAAATCTGTTAACACTATAGCTTTAGAGGACCGAATTTAGGGGGCGTTATTGGAGACTGAGAAGATATAGAGGATATAATCTTTTAGAGTTTGATGCAAAGGACATGGAATATTTATTTAGGGGATGGAATTTAGGGGACGCTGCTGGAGACAGTCTTACACATTTCTGGCATGGTGTCGCTATGCATATATGTATGTACAGGAAGTGATGAGCATATCGATTTTCAAGCAGAATATATATAGCTAAGGTCAGTCTATAAAAGGTGAAAATATGAAGGGGCACAAAAAGGCATACAAAGTAATTGCAAATTGTGATAAGAAAATGTTAATACGAGTATTGTCAAAGAATATAAGCATATGAGAATCAACTAAACAGACTTCAATGCAAACCCAAATGAAGGTGTGATGCAATATAAATGCGGATGGAAAAGTAGATAAAGTAGTTGTATTAAGCCTATAGAAGTATGATAAATAAAATAAAAAATGTCTCGGTTTTCTTAGACCTAATATAAACAGGAATAATTATGTCTAACACAAGTGCGGGTAAGGTGCAAAAGAGGACACTCTAAATTAAGATGGAAAATTATATACAGCAATTGAGAATTAAAGCATGTCACAACTGGAATAATATTGAAAACTGTTAATTATATGATTATTACTTAAGGGTGGACGGAGGGCGTCCACAGGCCTCACCACGCCCCCGCCCGTGATGCCCGCCGCCGCACGTGTCTTCCTCCTTCCTCCCTGCATCCCGCACACCCCGCGCCGCGAACTGCTCCTCCCCTGCCCCGCGAACTGCTCCCTCCCACGCGCCCCTCACCCTCACCCTCGCCCTCGACGGCGCTGCCCTCTGTGATGGCGGACGCGCCCCCACCAACCCCGACCCTGAGATCCATTGCCGAAGAAACATCCGTCGTCTTCCCCGCCCCGCTCACGTGAAACTGCCACTGATTTGGCCTCCCCCAACGCCGTCGAGACAACCACCGCCTTCCCCATCGTTGCCCCACACGATTTGAACTGCCACACAACTGCTTCCTCCCTCCTCGCTCCTCCTCATGCAAACCCTACTCTCCTCTCCCTCGCACCTACGTCCGACGCGACGGTGGAGCCCGACGACCTTGTGCGGCCTTCTCTGCTCCATGTAAGGCCACCTCTCGCCTCTCACCTATTGTCGACGCGTTGGGTGTTTGGCCCTGGCCAAAAGCATGCTGGTGGCCACCGGCGCAGGCGTCCCCGATGTGGCCTGGTCCTGCCATCAGCCAGCGCGCTCGACCTCGCCGTCGTCGTCGATGCAGAGTTCTTCGATGGGCCCACGCTCTCTATCTCCTCGTGCTTCCACCAGTTGCCTGCTCTGCTCCACCGCCCTTTGATTTGATTTGATTTGATTGCGATGCAGGTCATTTCAGCTAAGGTACTACCATGAAGAAGTTTACATCATGCGTGTGCTAAACACTTGAATTCTTGTCTTGATAATTATTTTGGCTCTGCTTTGGTAATGCAGAGTGATAAAGAGATGGTTCTGCCGATCATGGTTGGAGGTTACACAAACTTGTTTTGTTCTATGCACCATACAAGTAATTGTGGATTCATCTTCCGAGGGCCATAGACTCCAGTCAATCCAAATTGGTATGTGTTTTCTTGGTAAATCCAAATTTTCTCCTTGCAACCACTTATGCGTGAGGCCCTGCTCCTTTGCATTTTTGGCTACCTGATGAATAACAGTTTGTCTCTCTGTCTTTTTAGAAACACATAACTGAAGTTTCAGATGATCACTGGGCGCAGGGTGCTGTCTGTTTCTCTAATGTTAGTTCACTTAGCACACTTAATGGCTGAGGCGTTTGCATGACATTGAGTCACCAGTCGCATATCTAAATGTGTTGCAAGCATGAAAACAGAGAGGCCATGAGTGTCCAATCAATGGTACATGCAAGTTTCTGCGATCTGTTCCAAATTATCTTCAACTACATAATAAGAAAGGTAAGTTTTGGGTGTCCTTAGTGTTAAATGTATTTACAAATCTACCTATGAAAAGTTCAGTCATGGGCACTACCTTGCTCTAAACGTAAGAAAAATATATTTACATGTTCCCTAAAATTAATGATAAGAAGACTATAACATTGTTAATAATTCTAAGTTTTTTGTCACAACACTTTAAAATGGTAAAGCATTGAAGCTCTTAGGAGATTGATGCCTTTATAGTTTTAGTCATCTTTTTGGGGAACCCAACCTTATTCCAAAAAATAATCTCGTACAAAGTAACCACCTTACCCTGCCTAGAGTATACGAGGAGGCTACGAGTTAACACCAGAAAAAATCACCTGAAGAAACGATCTGACCAGAGTACGACTGAGCTCAAAGCTATGTGTTCTAGGTGAAGCAACGACGCCCTTCCCCAACGCGCCCCCGCTTGTCTCCCCACGCACGGCTTCCTCCCCCCACATGCTGCTTTCAACGCTGGCGGCCGCACCCCAAATTCCTCCCCACGTGCTGCTTTCTCCCCACCAACGACACCCTTCCCCAACGGCTGCCGAGATGCACATGCTGCGGCTGCCACCCTCGCCCCAAATCTTCGCCCGCCTTCAACGCCGGCGGCCGCACCACAAATTCCTCCCCACGTGTTGTTTTCTCCCCACCAATGGCACCATTCCCCAACGGCTGTGAACGCCAACGCGCTTCCCCAATGGCTACGAACGCCCTTCCCCAACGGCTGCGAACGCCAACGCGCTTCCCCAACGGTGGATCTCGCCCCAACGGAGCCCGAGCCCATGCTGCTTTCTACGACGCGAGCGCCAACGGAGCTAGAGCCCGAGCCCATCCCGCCTTCAACGCCGGATCTCGCCCCAAATCCTCGCCCGCCTTCAACGCCGGCAGCCGCACCCCAAATTCCTCCCCACCAAACGCGCCCTTCCCCAAACCCCTGCCCGTGCCGTTGTGGAGGTGTGTGTGAAGGCCACCTCGGGGAAGCCCGACACGCTCGGCGACTATGAGTGCTACCCACCCCACACCTCCGTCGGACAATTCCGCTCGGATCCCTAGCCATTTCACTGACCGTGGTTTGCTTTGCTTTGCTTTGGTCTGGTATGGATGGAACTGGAATTGGATCCTGTTGCCGGCAGGCCCATTCTCGCAGAGGGTGTTGCTCATGGTGGAGGAGAAGAACCCCTACGAGGTGAAGCTCGTCGACCTCGGCAACAAGCCCAAATGGTCCGTCTCCCTCCCTCTCAACATTCTGCAGCCTGCACGTGGTGTCTCACCAGTCGCGACCGGTTCGGCAAAGTGTCGCGCTTCATTTCCAGAGGTACGGTGACCTCACTAGAGATGGCAATGGGTACCCGAAACCCGAATACCCGACGGGTTTTACCCGATATGAAGGCGGGTACGGAATGATTTCTCTACCCGCGGGTATGTTAATGGGTAAAAACCTCTACCCGTTGGGTAGACGGGTACGTGTACGGGTTGGAACTACCCATACCCGTCTACCCAAGGGTAAAATATACCCGCATCAATACAACTATAACCATCTCATAGAGCTCATATTAGCTAAAATAAAACCCTTCTCTAGCTATCATTTGTCTAGATACCAAGTTATGTAATCATATGATTTGTTATATGTGAAATTGAAGTTGTTTTTATATGTTTATTTAATATTTTGAGTGATTGGTATATTGGAATTTAAGACTTTCCTAGCGGGTACGGGTTACCCGACGGGTAAAAATACCCGCGCGGGTACGGGTATGGGTAAGATTTTATACCCGCGAGTATATATGGGTAACCCGACGGGTAGATTTGTTTTTATGGGTACGGGTATGGAATGGTACTACCCGACGGGTATGTACCCGTTGCCATCCCTAGACCTCACCTTGGTAGACCGGGAACAAGATTCGAGACATGGAAATTCTTTTCGGTTGTTTCCTTGTTTGCTTTGGAGAGTCTAATGTGGATGGTTTTTAGTGGATTCATTGGATGTTGTAATTGCACTGGGGGAAAATCCACATAGATTAGTCATGAATTCTATACTATTCAGCCCCCATGTGTCAGCCCTTTTCTCAATTGTCGCCTGCTGGAAAGAACATACTGGAACTTGGTGTTGGGACATGGCCTAACTTCAAATACTATGCAAGCGAATATGGGTTAATGTAATTGGAGTGGACTCTAACAAGCACATGGAAAACTAGGCAAGGACTGCTATTGTGTCTGCTGGACTCCCATCATCAAGCTTCACATTCAGAAGAGGTGTATTGTCTTTGTCCAACCTTTGGTATTGGTGTTGTCCCTTTTCACATTGTTAACTTTGTTTCCAATTTAAATATAACAACTGCATTTGATGCACAATGTTATTAGGTTGTTGAAGCCTTGCCGGCAGAAGACAATTCCATAGATGTGGTGATCAGCACACTGGTATTTTGTTCTGTAAATAACATCGACATGGCACTGAGAGGTAATGGTTAAACTTTATTAGCCGGGAAAATAATGACTATTTTCTTTTTTTATGATGACAGATCGTTCGAATCACACCAAAATGTATGGGGTCTCATTTTGATTTTGGTAATACATAAATACAGATAAAATGCAACACATTATATCTCGTTGTGGCTATTTTCTACAAAATTAACATACACTCAATTCTTGATTCTTTACAGTAGTACTAAATGTAATGAATTCTTGTATTTCTATCTGCATTGCACGTGCTCAACATTTTCTCATTTTAACAACTAAGAGCCATGTTTCTATATTGAAATAAAGCGAGTCCTAAAGTCCAATGGTCTCTACGTGCTCATTGAACATGTCGCCGCACCAGGTATTCAAGATTAATAACCAGTAAACGGAGATACTCTTACCACTCTACTCCTAATGTCGCTTTTTTATTTTTTATGTTTATTTTTACAAGAGCATAGAAGCATCATCAACGAGTTGGGCATTACTGATTTGATGTTTCTTTTTTCTGTGACACAGATGATACATTGCTCCGCTTGGTTCAAGGTGCGCTTGATCCCTCGCAGCAAATTTGTAGCCGACAGATCTGAGCCTGTACAGTGTCCGAGTGTCAAATGCCTACATCATTAGCATTTATGTTTATGGCATAGCCTACAAGTGAGGTATTTCCTCTTCCGCCATCTTTTAAAATAGTTGCAAATGATGTCCCGTGTCTTCCATCAATAAGGGGTTTGTGGAATGTAAAGTTGTTTCAAAAGAAATCATTTGTTTTTTGGTAACCATTCCTTAAAAACTTCATTCGTAAAACCGTTCGACAAGCCGACTAACTTGCAGCTGTAACTATAATGGGAAAAATCCAAATAACTTATTCATGAATTATATACTATTCAGTCCCCATGTATCCTGCTGAACTAATCTCTCCAGTGATCTTTTGTTGCTGATCTGAGACGGCCAGGTGGGTTCCTCCTCATAAGGTGTGTCATCGGTTACACATGGATTTAATAATATCCTGCATCATTCTATTAGTTCCTACTGAATTAAATAAAGACCACAATGCCCATATAGACTTTGGTAAGGTAGAGAAGCATGTGCGCACTATCGGTGGTGGAAGCCTGGTACTGTTAGGTAACTACTGCACTACTGCTCAGAAAATAGATTGCATTCCTTCTAGAATGTCAAGGATGTATTAGTGACCAATTTAAACTTTGATGGTAAATTTTTATGTTTCCGCATGAATTTGTGTATCAGAGAAGACACACAAAATATCTTTTGAATCCCAATGTCAACTCTACATACTATGATCCAAAAACCCGCTCCATGAGGGGAGACCCCTTGCCAGGTGTAGATCCAAAATGATAAGTTCTACGTGGTAAGTAATCTCTACTACTCTATAAGGACCTATTGTGGGTGTCCAAAATGCTTCACCGTGCCCCCGCCTGCCTCCGCCCCTGCGACACCCCAACCCCTAAACCACGCTTGCTCCCCACGCAATGGCCGCTCATCCCTCCGCTGCACCCACCGCTCCATCCACCGCATTTCTGCCTGACCCCACCTCCACACCTCCGCGGGGGCGTAGCTCGTCGATGTCACCCAACCGTGTCGTCCTTGGTTCCATGCCCCCGCCTCCGTCTCCCGTCGACCAATCCGCGTCGATGTCACCCAATCGCTCGGACTAGAGAAAAAAATTCTGTGTTTTTATGGACGCCCTTTCAGGTTTATGTGTGCCTAATTCATATGACAATGTTGGGGCATTACACTTGTGATGTAAACAATCTGTGACTTTTGTTTGATTTCCAGGTAATCAGCCAAATATAGTATGTGGTCTGGAGTTCATATTTTTGCTACTTTTCTGGCGCGACGATGTGGCGGAGGCGATGGCAGGGCCTAGAACGGATTAGTCATCCTGCTCTGTGTTGGAAGTTATGTGAATTTTCTGCCTCCTAGCTCTAGATGGATGATTTTCTTCATTTTGCCAACTCCTTGTCATTGCTTTCTACTGTTGTTTGTTTATTTTAGTGCAGCAACGGAGCCTATGAAGAAGCCCTATTTTCTATTTTTGTTTGCTAACTCTAAGCAGATCGCTCGCTGAAGAAGCCCACCCTCCTCGCTATAGAAGGTATGTGTTTAACAGATATGTGTTGTTCTGAAAGAGCATGGAACAACAAAGAAAAAGAAAAATAAAAAAAGAAAGCACAAAGTCTGAACTTATGAACTTCTGAAACCTACAGATTATTCTAAAATTTCTATTAAGTCTAAAATTGTGAAATTGTGAAATTCGTGTTTAGTCTGATCTTCTATAATTCTGAAAGTCTACAATCACCTGAACATTGGCTGAAAGTCTGCAGCCACCTGAAAGTCTGCAAATAAAGAAGCACAACTTCATCTTTAGCCGACCACGACGGTGGCGACGATGTCGTTCTCCATCCCGGATGCGCGAGAGATCCCTGCGGCAGTGGGTCAGAGGGGAGGGCTGAGCTCTGCCGCGGTGATGGGAGGGAGTGGTCGAGGTGCTCGAAGCTCTCACTGACAGCAGTGGGGGAGAGGAGGATACAAGTTTACTGTGGCTAGGGGAGGAGAGCGGGAGAGGAGAGCCTATACAATAGAATTTGTAGCGACGCATGGGCACCTAACTTTTTTATATAATAGTGTTGATCGACCTTTGGTTTGGCTGCTACACTTTGCATTCAGGCTAACAAGGCAGAGAATAAGATTTCATGGCACATGTCTCGGAAAGAGGCATATCCTACTGCCTTATTGTAAAGCCCAAAATTGGTATAAGAAAAAAAATGAATAAATAAATAAATTTATAAGTGGGTGTTTTGGGGATTCCTTGAATTCCTTCTTATTTTTCTTGGCATACTCAACTAATGGCATTAAATTATGCAAATAACAAATAAATAAAGAAAGAAAGTGTGCATCTCATGCTGATGTCATTTCTGTGATGGATTTTATTTGAATCAAGGAATCATAATTTAAATTGACCTCAACTTATAAATGAAAATATATAAAAGGGGGTTTAATAAAGTCATTCCTTTCTTCCCTAACTAAGCAATAGGGAGAATAATAAATAATAATAACAATAAATAAATAATGTCATTGCAGGTTGTAGGAGTATGATTCACATCATAATTTGTTGATCATTGAAATCTGAAATTTAAAATAAGAAATTAGACATAGTTTGAATCCTTGAATTTGGAACATAAAAATAAAAAAAGGAAAACTCTACCTAGCTGGGCCTCCTACTCCATTTCTGCCCAGCTATGCCTCAAATCACCGCGCGCTGGATGGTGCCCGGTGCTGCCATGCGGGCCCGCGCTCCAATCCTTGCCTGTGCACACGTTTGCTTCCGAACAGTGGATGACAGGTGGGACCCTCATGTCGGTATCTTCTTCCTCTTTTTGCCTCCGTTCGCGGCCGCCGTTATCGGGTTTGTTCGGTGGAGATTCCCCCGCAACCATCGCACGACCTAGTCAGCTAGTCCCCTCGACCGGTATCCGCGCGTGCCTCCACCGGCCTGTGAACCCGCGCCGACCTTCCCTGTTGCCGCAACCATGCCGGGTCTTGTGCGGCCGTCCCTAGTTCATCGCCGCCATAAGCGGGATCAACAACAACTGCGCACGCACCAGCCCCACTTCCGCCGATCAACAACGCCTTCGAGCTCGGCCGCGGAGATCGGATCTCTAACCATGCGCACCGTTTCTGCCGGGGGTGGTTAACCTCGCGCTTGAAGCTCTCTGCTCGACCATCCTCTTCTCCTCCCTATCTCTTCTCTGCGTCCGAGCTGTGCGCGGGGGGGCTCCCCAACTAATTCCCCACAAATCCTCCGTGATTCTCGTGGATCTACGAGTATAAAATAAACCCGAAGCCTCTCCTCTGCGTTCATCGCCCATTGAATTCGCCTCTACCACCACCTCGCGGCAGCACCTCCATAGCCGATGGTTTCTGCTGCGTCAACACCGGTCGAACAGAGAGGAAAACAAAGAGAAAGAGATGCGGGTGCAGGGAGCCTTGGAATCTGCTGCGCGCCATGCTCATCTCCCTATGAATCCGCCTGGAATTCTTGGTCACGGGTGAATGCTGGGGGGCTATGGGAGCTCGCGCACTGGCAGGGTAAACCCGGAGTCATCTCGTGGACAAGAATTGTTCATCGGTGCTGCGTCACCATCGCCATGGCGCTCCGCATCGACGACCGGGATACTGGTGCCCGAACCTCCGGGGAGAACGCCTCCGTTTGGCTCGCCATGCCGCGACAAATACGTATGTGGCTTCGCCTGGCTGGAATCGCGCTCTGCGCTTCCGGAACCGTACGCCGGTAATCACCCTTCCGCCTGGGTCCGTCGACCGGCCTCACCACCGCAACAGCGCCGGTAAGCATCCCTTTCCTGTGTTCGCCATGGCCTGTTCCTCGTGTTGCGGGCATTGGATTGGTGTTTGGATCACGACAGGTGTGGCAATGCCACCCTCCGGCGAGACCTCCGCCGCGACCAGGACTGCGCTGCCGCTCTGGGTTCTCGGTTGGGGAAGAAGTCTCGGGGTCGTTGGATCTCGTCCAGACGGCGGTGATTAGATGAGGAGATACCCTTTCGGCGATTTGATCCGAACCGTTGGGCAGATCGGATGGCCCATATTGGATCACGTTACATTAAATATCGACCGTTGATCCAGGATCTGGCGGCCAGTAGTACGTACCGGTTCGGAGCCAGGACTTCTAATCTGCATCCTTGATTTGTGATCTGACGGCTGCAGATGGCCCATACCCCTTCGCCATGTCGGTTTTACTAAAGAGCCCCTACCTTTCTCGGTATAAACCCCCAGTCCTCTCTAGGTGTTCACTGAGTCTGGGAAAACTTGTGAGCTAGCCCCTGCACTTTCCAGAAATTGACGCGCAGTTCAGAGGGAGAGAAAAATAGAGAAATAAATAGGGAAATTGATTTTTATATAAAAAAATAAATTCATAAACTTGTTTAATTCATGTTTAATTCATTCTAACTCCGAATTAACCCATTCCAGTTCCTATAATTTTTTAATATTATTTTTTATCATTTAGTGCCACTATTTTGACATAAAAGCCATATTAAAATTGATATGCTAATTAATCTTGTACAAAACACCTAGAATCTTTGGAAATCCATAACTTAAAATCTATAACTCCAAAATTAATAATTTCTGTTCCTGTGATCTTATTTCAATATGTAGATTATTAATATGTATTTTGCATATATGTTTGGTGTAATGTTAATTTTGTTTATACACTGTTTGTTTGTAATGCTACGACTAGCGTGAGGACACGTGTCATCAGAAGAGCAAGTTGGTACCTGGAATCTCAAGTCCCAGGCAAGTTGTGCCCTTGATCACTTCTTTTTACCCAGCCATGTTCTGATTAATCATAATGATCTGCATAGGTTAATTTTGATGGGACCCAATAGGTTACCCTAGTTTGATTATCTTTATACCTTGTTACCACTGAACTTTTTGGGTAGTACTTGCTAGTGCTTTATGTGGTTTTGGGTATGAAGATACATTACTCATGATTATACTTTTGTTATCCGTTGTTATTTATCGTTCATGATAAGATCATTATGTTAATTGGAACATGGAGCGACCACCCGGGAAAACAGTGCTACCACAAGGGTATAATGGGACGCCCTTGGCTGATTAATTAGGAAAGCTAGTGGAGGACTACCTTACCCGAAAGGGGCAAGGGCAGTAGGGGAGTGGTCAGTGTAGGGAGGCCCTCGGGAGGATTTTGCTGCGATGGCGGTCCTGCAAGGGATTCCTGCATTGGAGCTTCCTATAAACTGTAGCGGGTTTTCTGAAGCTAGTGGAACTTTGTAAAGGCCTCGTAGTGTTACCCTGCCTCGCCTCCTCGGTAGAGGTGTATGGGAAGTCGCGATCCCTTGGCAGATGGGTAACATGACTTGTGGGTAAAGATGCGCCACCTCTGCAGAGTGTAAAACTGGTATACTAGCCGTGCTCACGGTCATGAGCAGCTCGGACCCTCACATGATTAATTTATGGAACTTAAATTCAATTTGTCATATGCATTGCATCGCAGGTGATGTCGTTACTTCTGTTCTACTATTTAATTGGGTTGGTATTTACTTATACTTAGTAATTGCTAATAAAATTTTGACCAACTTTAAAAGCAATGCTCAGCTCTAACCATCCTCTTTGGTAAGCCTTACACTTCACATGAACTCCCACCTTTGGCGAGTTCATTCACATTATTCCCCACAACTTGTTGAGCGATGAACGTATGTGAGCTCACTCTTGCTGTCTCACACCCCCCCACAGGTCAAGAGCAGGTACCACAGGATGAGGCGCGTGGAGGATGCTGTGTTAAGTTCGTGAGTGGTCTAGGCCGTCGTCGCCCAGTCAACTTTGGGTTGCTGGATCGTTTCCTCATATGATGTAATTATCTAATTATTTTGTATAGAACTCCTGTTATATAGTAAATATGTGACATTCGATCCTGTGCCACTATGCATCATATGTGTGAGACTTGGTCCCAGCACACCTGGTGTTTATGTTCGCGCCCGGGCTTTGGACCCCTAAAACCCGTGTGTTACAGAAGTGGTATCAGAGGAATGTTGACTGTAGGACGAAACCTAGATAGAACTAGATAACCATTATCTACTTACCTTTGCTACTCTGATTCTTTTCTAAACTTTTCTTAATCTTTTCTCATCTATTTCCGCTTCACTCTGATTATTCTTACCTTTTTCTTCTAAAGACAAATGTGGATTTCACACTTTGAAATCCTGTGCTTAAAGTGACTTTTAGGAATAGGAGACCTACTCTTAGGAACAAAAATAAAACTATTTTTATATATATCTATGAATTTGAATGTTTTGTTCTTATGATACTTGTATGATTTGGATCTTTGATTGAGTGTGATGAGTTGTGGAGTAATGTCCACAATTACATCTGCATATACATAATGCTTATAAAACTAACTAGACAAACTAGATTATCCCTCATTAAAGTATCTAGCCTAGCAATATTCATCTCATCTTGAAAGATTCTATCTTGCACTCATAGATCCATCTTGGCTTTAAAGATTCTCTCTTATCTTAATAGATTCATCTTATCTTCAAAAGATTTTATCTTATTCCAATTTGATCTAGATCCTACCTAATCTAACATTATCTAATCCAAATTGAGTTACTTAAATAAGTTAGATAATGTTGGCGACAAAAAAAAGTTAGGCCATAATTCTATAAACATATCTTACCCTAAATTAATACCTTGGACTAACTCGCCCATAAACAACAACCTAACCTACATCATAGGTTGCCTAATCCATTTGTTCAAAAAGCAAAGTAAAAACTCTCTTCAAACCTACCCACCTCGTGTACCCCAGCTATCCTAACTATATGTCCTTAACTCGGATGGCAACTCCAAGAAGAAAGGCCAAAGAAGACCAACCACGTCAAAGAAGGATAAGCATCAAGGATCAAGCGGGATCACCAGATGAATCAAGATCCACAGTTCTGGATGAAGTCTTTCCTTATTATACTCTACCTTGCCACAACCTATACTTGCCATAACCGTACCTCATCTGACATAATAAATGGCTAGACATACATATCCATATAAAAAAAATTTAAACAAAACTTTGATTCCCAAAACCAAATGAGAAACTAAAATTCTAGACCAAACTTATTGTATCCCTTTTCTTACAAATCTCGAGGACGAGATTTCTGTTAAGGGGGGTAGGATTTGTAAAGCCCAAAATTGGTATAAGAAAAAAAATGAATAAATAAATAAATTTATAAGTGGGTGTTTTGGGGATTCCTTGAATTCCTTCTTATTTTTCTTGGCATACTCAACTAATGGCATTAAATTATGCAAATAACAAATAAATAAAGAAAGAAAGTGTGCATCTCATGCTGATGTCATTTCTGTGATGGATTTTATTTGAATCAAGGAATCATAATTTAAATTGACCTCAACTTATAAATGAAAATATATAAAAGGGGGTTTAATAAAGTCATTCCTTTCTTCCCTAACTAAGCAATAGGGAGAATAATAAATAATAATAACAATAAATAAATAATGTCATTGCAGGTTGTAGGAGTATGATTCACATCATAATTTGTTGATCATTGAAATCTGAAATTTAAAATAAGAAATTAGACATAGTTTGAATCCTTGAATTTGGAACATAAAAATAAAAAAAGGAAAACTCTACCTAGCTGGGCCTCCTACTCCATTTCGGCCCAGCTATGCCTCAAATCACCGCGCGCTGGATGGTGCCCGGTGCTGCCATGCGGGCCCGCGCTCCAATCCTTGCCTGTGCACACGTTTGCTTCCGAACAGTGGATGACAGGTGGGACCCTCGTGTCGGTATCTTCTTCCTCTTTTTGCCTCCGTTCGCGGCCGCCGTTATCGGGTTTGTTCGGTGGAGATTCCCCCGCAACCATCGCACGACCTAGTCAGCTAGTCCCCTCGACTGGTATCCGCGCGTGCCTCCACCGGCCTGTGAACCCGCGCCGACCTTCCCTGTTGCCGCAACCATGCCGGGTCTTGTGCGGCCGTCCCTAGTTCATCGCCGCCATAAGCGGGATCAACAACAACTGCGCACGCACCAGCCCCACTTCCGCCGATCAACAACGCCTTCGAGCTCGGCCGCGGAGATCGGATCTCTAACCATGCGCACCGTTTCTGCCGGGGGTGGTTAACCTCGCGCTTGAAGCTCTCTGCTCGACCATCCTCTTCTCCTCCCTATCTCTTCTCTGCGTCCGAGCTGTGCGCGGGGGGGCTCCCCAACTAATTCCCCACAAATCCTCCGTGATTCTCGTGGATCTACGAGTATAAAATAAACCCGAAGCCTCTCCTCTGCGTTCATCGCCCATTGAATTCGCCTCTACCACCACCTCGCGGCAGCACCTCCATAGCCGATGGTTTCTGCTGCGTCAACACCGGTCGAACAGAGAGGAAAACAAAGAGAAAGAGATGCGGGTGCAGGGAGCCTTGGAATCTGCTGCGCGCCATGCTCATCTCCCTATGAATCCGCCTGGAATTCTTGGTCACGGGTGAATGCTGGGGGGCTATGGGAGCTCGCGCACTGGCAGGGTAAACCCGGAGTCATCTCGTGGACAAGAATTGTTCATCGGTGCTGCGTCACCATCGCCATGGCGCTCCGCATCGACGACCGGGATACTGGTGCCCGAACCTCCGGGGAGAACGCCTCCGTTTGGCTCGCCATGCCGCGACAAATACGTATGTGGCTTCGCCTGGCTGGAATCGCGCTCTGCGCTTCCGGAACCGTACGCCGGTAATCACCCTTCCGCCTGGGTCCGTCGACCGGCCTCACCACCGCAACAGCGCCGGTAAGCATCCCTTTCCTGTGTTCGCCATGGCCTGTTCCTCGTGTTGCGGGCATTGGATTGGTGTTTGGATCACGACAGGTGTGGCAATGCCACCCTCCGGCGAGACCTCCGCCGCGACCAGGACTGCGCTGCCGCTCTGGGTTCTCGGTTGGGGAAGAAGTCTCGGGGTCGTTGGATCTCGTCCGGACGGCGGTGATTAGATGAGGAGATACCCTTTCGGCGATTTGATCCGAACCGTTGGGCAGATCGGATGGCCCATATTGGATCACGTTACATTAAATATCGACCGTTGATCCAGGATCTGGCGGCCAGTAGTACGTACCGGTTCGGAGCCAGGACTTCTAATCTGCATCCTTGATTTGTGATCTGACGGCTGCAGATGGCCCATACCCCTTCGCCATGTCGGTTTTACTAAAGTGCCCCTACCTTTCTCGGTATAAACCCCCAGTCCTCTCTAGGTGTTCACTGAGTCTGGGAAAACTTGCGAGCTAGCCCCTGCACTTTCCAGAAATTGACGCGCAGTTCAGAGGGAGAGAAAAATAGAGAAATAAATAGGGAAATTGATTTTTATATAAAAAAAATAAATTCATAAACTTGTTTAATTCATGTTTAATTCATTCTAACTCCGAATTAACCCATTCCAGTTCCTATAATTTTTTAATATTATTTTTTATCATTTAGTGCCACTATTTTGACATAAAAGCCATATTAAAATTGATATGCTAATTAATCTTGTACAAAACACCTAGAATCTTTGGAAATCCATAACTTAAAATCTATAACTCCAAAATTAATAATTTCTGTTCCTGTGATCTTATTTCAATATGTAGATTATTAATATGTATTTTGCATATATGTTTGGTGTAATGTTAATTTTGTTTATACACTGTTTGTTTGTAATGCTACGACTAGCGTGAGGACACGTGTCATCAGAAGAGCAAGTTGGTACCTGGAATCTCAAGTCCCAGGCAAGTTGTGCCCTTGATCACTTCTTTTTACCCAGCCATGTTCTGATTAATCATAATGATCTGCATAGGTTAATTTTGATGGGACCCAATAGGTTACCCTAGTTTGATTATCTTTATACCTTGTTACCACTGAACTTTTTGGGTAGTACTTGCTAGTGCTTTATGTGGTTTTGGGTATGAAGATACATTACTCATGATTATACTTTTGTTATCCGTTGTTATTTATCGTTCATGATAAGATCATTATGTTAATTGGAACATGGAGCGACCACCCGGGAAAACAGTGCTACCACAAGGGTATAATGGGACGCCCTTGGCTGATTAATTAGGAAAGCTAGTGGAGGACTACCTTACCCGAAAGGGGCAAGGGCAGTAGGGGAGTGGTCAGTGTAGGGAGGCCCTCGGGAGGATTTTGCTGCGATGGCGGTCCTGCAAGGGATTCCTGCATTGGAGCTTCCTATAAACTGTAGCGGGTTTTCTGAAGCTAGTGGAACTTTGTAAAGGCCTCGTAGTGTTACCCTGCCTCGCCTCCTCGGTAGAGGTGTATGGGAAGTCGCGATCCCTTGGCAGATGGGTAACATGACTTGTGGGTAAAGATGCGCCACCTCTGCAGAGTGTAAAACTGGTATACTAGCCGTGCTCACGGTCATGAGCAGCTCGGACCCTCACATGATTCATTTATGGAACTTAAATTCAATTTGTCATATGCATTGCATCGCAGGTGATGTCGTTACTTCTGTTCTACTATTTAATTGGGTTGGTATTTACTTATACTTAGTAATTGCTAATAAAATTTTGACCAACTTTAAAAGCAAAGCTCAGCTCTAACCATCCTCTTTGGTAAGCCTTACACTTCACATGAACTCCCACCTTTGGCGAGTTCATTCACATTATTCCCCACAACTTGTTGAGCGATGAACGTATGTGAGCTCACTCTTGCTGTCTCACACCCCCCCACAGGTCAAGAGGAGGTACCACAGGATGAGGCGCGTGGAGGATGCTGTGATAAGTTCGTGAGTGGTCTAGGCCGTCGTCTCCCAGTCAACTTTGGGTTGCTGGATCGTTTCCTCATATGATGTAATTATCTAATTATTTTGTATAGAACTCCTGTTATATAGTAAAGATGTGACATTCGATCCTGTGCCACTATGCATCATATGTGTGAGACTTGGTCCCAGCACACCTGGTGTTTATGTTCGCGCCCGGGCTTTGGACCCCTAAAACCCGGGTGTTACACTTATTCAGACAATACATAAACTACAGATGCCATGCAGAAGCCACCAACTTGCTGGTGGAGTATCTAGAGTCGTTCGCATTGACTACTTGATCATGTTTGTTTTTGCGCTTATCCTTATAATAGGTTAGAGTACTTGTCTTTTTCTGTAAAGTAGTGGCCATTGGTCAACAAAATATTACCTTTGCCAAAGAATTAGGAGATGCAACTGCATGTTGGTCACTTCTCTCTTTTTCCTTGAAAACCTGAAAGTTCAATTTACTTAGAAACTAGATGAAACACAAGTTGTTATTTATCCTCAAGTAGATTAATTACCACTAAGATAACTAAAAACCATATAGGTATTCACCAAATAGTCACTGTAAGTCGATAACTCTAAAGTCCAAAATAAGGCATGTTGTAGCAAGCAATCATTCAACTGTTTTACTGATATTAGTTCAGTTCTCACTAGCTGATGGGCAGAGGTTTGATCTATGGTGTAAATAGCTATTTTTTCTTGTTTATTTGCGTAGTCGTGATCTTGTTTTATGCAATCATATGTACTTACCATTTTGCATCGTTGGAGGTGCAGATCAGTGGAGTGCACTCAAAACTGAGAATTTTTCCCCAAGAAGATTCTTTATTTGTTTTAACAAACTAGATTCATCCATGTTGTTTGCATACTGAATATTACTTCTAAAGAAACATGTTACATCCATAATTTTTGTTTTGGGCTATTACACAAGAGACCGTTTTCACTGCACTGTTCTATCCAGATTTTTATCGACTACAATTTTGTACTAACCAACTCTACCTACAGAAACAAGACCTGCCTACAGTGACGAACTTGCTTAATATAAAACACACGAGCCCTCTTCATCCACCACCGATGGCGGATGGATGGCATATATGATTCTCTAGGCACCTGTTATGTACTAATTGAATTTTAATTTCAGTATACACTGTGTAATGGTCAAAGGAGAAAACTTGATGAATGGAGAATGTACAAAGATCAAAGTATGGCTAAATGACCTTGCTGGAAGTGAATGGTCAGCAAAGACATATGCACAGGGAGAAAGGTTGAAACAAGCACAGAACGTAAACAGTTCACTTTCTACACTTGGTGATGTCATATGCACTCTTGTAACGAAGACTTCACATATACCCTTTAGGTATTTAAATTTGAGTCCTTTATTTAAGTTTTATTAGTCTTGTAACTCAATTTTGACCACTTGTAGGTCGTTGCTATTTTAAATTATAGGAATTCAAAGCTAACACAATTGCTAAAAGACTCACTAAGTATGTAGTCTTTTGTTTATAGAATGCTATAATCTTATACATTACTTTTATAATTCAATGTTTAAACAATACAGGTGGAGATTCGAAAACTTTGATGTTTGTTTAAATCAGTCCTAACGAGCACGACGTGGGTGAAACTCTTTGTTCAATGAACTTCACGAGCAGAGTACGGAGCATAGAGCTTGGACAGGCTAAAAAACAAGTCGATGTTGGAGAATTGTCAAGATACAAGCTCATAGTATATTATAGCATTATGCCGATATATGTATGTGCAAATATAATACAAATTTTGAAGTTTACTAAAACATAACTATCTAATGGTTCTGCTAGGTTGGGAGAGCCAAGCAGGATAGCAAGAATAAAAATGCAAATAATAAGAGTATGGAAGAAAGGATACAAGCACTTGAAGTGAAGAATAAGGCCAAAGACATGCTCACTCTGAATCTCCAAGAGAAAGCAAACCCAACCCAATATCTTGTTGTAAACTTAGAGAAATAAGTGACATACTTCCTTCATATTTAAATATATTAAATATTCTAATTCCGAATAAAACAATCATATAACTCAGATAAATACCATATGTAATTATAGCAGCAATGGACAGTAACAATTCTAGAACATGTAAACATGTAAAATAGCTGCTCAGGTCCATTTCAGAATTAAACATGGCTTGCAGATAAAGAAGGCAGAATTTGCACATAAACACTATTGTTTATCTTAAAATATTGCTCTCAAAATAGTGGGTTGCTGCACTAGACAGCCCTCCAACGCAAAAGGGTGATCAAAGATCCTCGACTGACGTGACAGTCCTATCTTACCAAATCAGGGTCTTAGATCAGATATAATAAGCCTAATAATCAAGTATAAATACTAGTAGTAAGGAGTTGTGTACTAAATAAAATAACAGAATTTAATACAGGTAAACAGCCTCTATAAATAGAGATATAATTAGGCACAAATAATATCAATGCTGAAAATAACAACACACTAAAACCCAGACTGTCACGTCGTCTCACTACACCGCTATCATCATTGAGCAATCAACTCTGCCCACAATAGTGCAATCACACCCAAGTATTTAATACTAGCAGCTTGCACAAAATTAAATAGAAAATAAAGTGAGACAACGAACAACTCACATCATGCAGATTGTCTACGTGGGAAGACCAGCTCAGCGAACACAAGGTTCTGTCCCAAAAAACCAATTTCGCCGCCCACGTCTGGGCCTGCACGGTGGGAGGTTGACGGAAATACTAGAGCCGCTGCCGGAGCCGAGGGAGACGTCCACGACACCAGCCCGAGAAGAGGAACACCGCGCAGCAGAGAGCCCAAGCACCAGGCCACGGTGGACAGAGATTAGAACAGACAGAGCACCACACAGGTGCACTGGAAAATTAACGGAGCACAGTAGAACCTCACTGCGCACGAGCAGTGCCAACTCCATCTTCTTCCACCAGCAAGATGAACACCAGAACACCAAGAATCGACGAAATCGATTCAAACCGTGACTGGAGGCGAGAGGGGAAGAAGAACAGAGAGCTGGCGATTTTCTACGAGAGCCTGAGCAGGGAGCAAGTCTCCATACTTAAGGAACCGAGGGAGAAACGGTTGCAGAAGGGCGGTGTGGAGATCGGTGAGCGCAGAACTGCTAGTTCGCAGAACGCCGCCGCCAGCCCCTGTCTTTTCTCTGCTCGCTCTCCGTTACGAGCACCGCTGCTTCTACCCTAGGGATGAGCCGACCGGTGGGCTAGCTCGGCTACCAGGCTTGGTAGTGGCCCACCTGGCTGGCCTCCCTCTTTGTCTTTTTTTATATATAAATAAAGTGAAAATCACTTAAAATGGACAGCAATCCCCACCATTTAATTTTCACTCTTATTTTCTGATCAATGTCATTGAGCTCCCGTACTGTTTATATACTACTTTTTGGCAGAGGTACTTGTTAGGTTTGAACCAAAGCCTATCCCAGTGTACTCCAACCCTGCACGAGTAAGCGGAGGACTACGCCTTGATCCACAAACTCTAGTGTGAGAATCTTCGCACAAAAGGCACATAGTACTAGGCAGATTATCTGCTTCTCTTACGGGGCACGGCGTTACGGTCATGCCCTTTAATATCTATTCATGAGCTCACTAGAGAGAAAACCCCATTCTCTCCCGGACTACGACCCCACAGTCAGCTCATATAGGTGAAATCATTAAGGAAATTCTGTAGGACAATTTCCCTGCTTATAGCATTGACTTCATTAAGAGCATATCGCTCAACCTGCCATATAGACAGAGCACAACAGCTCATGAGACTCTTTGTCTTTTGTGCTCTTGGTTCCACAGTGCTTCGTTTCCTAGAGCCTGGATCTCGGGACCTCCGGTCACACAGGACAGTTATCCGCAGTTGAAACCGCTAAGAGGGTACGAGTCCCATTCCCATGCACGCTGCTTGGATTGGCTTTTGAGCCAGTCCTTTGGTGAAAGGATCAGCAAGGTTCCTTTCAGACTTGATGTAATCTACGGTTATTACACCCGTCTCTCTAGCATGCCGACATGAATCAAGTCGTCTTTTGATATGCCTCGAGGATTTTTGGTTGTCCTTTCTACTGTTCACTTTCAGCAACACAGAAGTGTTGTCACAGTATACTAGGACAGCCGGTATCGGCTTTGCTAGCATTGGAAGGTCTGGCAACAGGTCTCTCAACCATTCAGCCTCCAATGTTGTTGAATCAAGTGCAACTAATTCAGCCTCCTTGGTGGAACGTGTCGACACTGATTGTTTAGATGATCTCCATGACACGGCCCCACCAGCTAAAGTGAACACATAGCCACTTGTAGACTTCATTTGATCTGAGTCAGAGATCCAGTTTGCATCACTGTATCCTTCAAGTACTGACGGAAATCTGGTATATTTAATACCAAGATTCATCGCTCCCTTCAAATACCGAAGCACTCTGTACAAGGCTACCCAGTGTCTATCTCCTGGACTGGCCGAATAACGAGCCAGTCTGCATACTGCATATGAGATATCTGGTCTAGTTGCACTGCTCAAGTACATGAGAGATCCGATGATCTGCGAATATAGTAGCTGGTTCACAGGCTCGCCTTCATGTTTACTGAGCGTGTAGGATGGATCATAGGGCGTGGTGACTGGTTTACAGTCCATATGTCCAAAGTGAGTCAAGACCTTTTCCACATAATGGTATTGTGACAAAGTAATCCCATCCTCACCCTTTATTAGCTTGATGTTCAATATTACATCAGCTTCACCCAAGTCCTTCATGTCAAAGTTCTTGGAGAGGAATACTTTTGTCTCCATGATAGCCTCCAAATCGGTCCCAAATATCAATATGTCATCAACGTATAAACACATGATAACACCTTTGCCCCCAGAGAAACGATAATACACACACTTGTCGGCTTCGTTTACACAAAACCCGGCAGTGGTCAGAGTATTATTAAACTTCTCATGCCATTGTCTGGGAGCTTGCTTAAGACCGTATACGGATTTAATCAAGTGACACACTTTGCTCTCTTGTCCTTTAACCATAAATCCTTCTGGTTGCTGCATATAAATTTCCTCTTCCAGCTCTCCATTTAGGAATGCTGTCTTTACATCCATTTGATGGACAAGAACTTTATAAGCAGCCGCCAGCGCTAAGAGCACATAGATTGTGGGCAATCGAGCCACCGGAGAATAAGTATCAAAATAATCCTCCTCTTTCTTTTGAGTAAAACTCTTAGCCACAAGACGGGCCTTGTACTTTTCAATAGTACCATCGGGTCTCCTCTTCCTCCTAAAGATCCATTTACAGCCCACAGGCTTGCAACCAGCTGGGAGATCAGTTATCTCCTAGGTTCCGTTCGAGATGATTGAATCCATCTCGCTACGGACAGCCTCCCTCCAGTACTCTGCATCCGGAGATGTATATGCCTCTGTGAGGGAGCGTGGTTCTTCATCCACTAGATAAATAATATAATCATCACCCAGAGACTTTTCAGTCCTTTGTCTCTTACTCCTCCTTAACTCCAAATCTGGAGTCTGGTCATTGACACTCGAGGGCAGAGAATATGTCCGAGATGGACCATCTGGGGCTACTACTTCCTTATCTCACATAGGGAAGATGCTCTCAAAGAATGTCACATTCCGAGACTCCATTATTACGTTTACAGCGACTTCGCTCGTCTCGGAACGGACCACTAGAAATCTATAAGCTGCACTGTTATGTGCATAACCCAGGATGACACAGTCTATGGTCTTAGGGCCTAGCTTTCTCTTCTTCGGCAACGGGACATTCACCTTTGCAAGGCAGCCCCAAGTCCGAAGATGCGAAAGATCTGGCTTCCTTCCTTTAAATCCTTCATAGGGTGTGACCTCACGGTTGCGAGGTGGTACCCTATTTAGGACATAGCACACCGTGAGTACTGCCTCGCCCCACCAGATGTCAGGCATCCCCAAACTTTGCAACAAAGCATTAGCTAAGTCACACACTGTTCGGTTCTTCCTTTCAGCTACCCCATTTGACTGAAGTGAATATGGAGTGGTGGTTTCATGAATGATTCCACACTCTTTGCAGTACTCATCAAAAAGGTTGGAAAGGTATTCACCTCCTCTATCAGACCGTAGCCTTTTAATTTTCTTGTCTAGCTGGTTTTCAACTTCAGTCTTATAGATCTTAAAGTGTTCTAGTGCCTCATCTTTAGTTCTGAGTAAGTAAATATAACAGAATCTGGTAGCATCATCTATCAAGGTAAGAAAGTATCTTTTACCGTCTTTTGTGATTATACCATTCATCTCACAGATATCTGAGTGAATTAGTTCTAAAGGAGTGGTACTTCTGCCTTCAACCGTATGAAACAGTTTTCTAGGCTGCTTAGCTTGCACACAAATACCACATTTTACACCTTTAACATGTTTATATTCAGGAATTAAAGTCATGTCATTTAATCTCTTAATGGCCTCAAAATTCACATGACACAAACGGGAATGCCATATATCATTAATGGAATCTTTATTGCAGACCACATTAACATGGTAAGAAGAATGATTATTCAAAACAGAAAGACGGAACAAACCGCCTGACTCATATGACTTTCCAACAAAAGTACCAAACTTAGATAGTACCACTTTATTAGACTCAAACACTAATTTGAGACCCTATCGACATAGCAGCGACACTGATATGAGGTTCCGGCTCATCGAGGGCACATAGAGTACGTCCTTCAGCACGAGCGTCTTTCCTGAAGTTAACTTCAGGTAGACCTATCCAGTACCTCGAACTGCTGCCGAAACACCATTTCCCGTCAAGACTGGTGCGCTGCTGAATTCCTGGAATGAAGAGAACATGGATCGATCAGCACAAATATGAACAGTAGCACCGGAATCCATCCACCAGTCATCTGATGGACTTGCCATAAAGGTCTGAGGTGCATACCCTGGGGTGGAGTTAACCACCACATTCCCTTCTTTGTGCTGAGGTGGAGGACCTTTTCCCTTCCTAAGTTTGCACCTCCGAGCTGTATGCCCGGAGACACCACAAACGTAGCAGATAAAATCCTCCTTTTTCTTCTTCATATTTTTGGACTTAGGTTGGTTCAGATTCTTCTGTGGAGAGTTCTTCTTCTTCTTCTAGAATTTTCTATCTCCACCCTTCTCAACAACATGAGCCTAGAGTTGCTGGGATGGCTTGTTACTGGACCTTGCACGCTCTTCCACATTTATCGCAGCTAACAACTCAGTGAGAGTCATTTGCTTCTTCATGTGGCAGCGTGAAGTTACAAAGTCTCACCAAGAAGGCGGGAGCTTTGCCAGTATTGCATTCACCTGAAAACTGTCTGGTAGGACGCAGCCATATTGGACCAAGTCCCTAACAAGGAGTTGAATCTCCTGTAGCTGCTCCATAATAGACCTTCCCTCAGCCATTTTATAGTTGAGGTAGTTTTCCGTTGTGAATGACTCATTGTCATTGTCAACTTCAGAGAACTCGTTCTCAAGTTCAGTCCATAGACCCTTAGCGAAGGTAAAACCAGAGTACACGTCAAATAAGCGGTTCGACAAGATGTTCAGCAGATGAGACAAGCATGCCTCATTGGCTTCATCCCTCTTGGCCTTCTTCGCTAGTGCGGCGGCCTTCGCTGCATCATCAGAATCATCTGATGCAACCCGAGGAACAGCCGACGTCACTACCCAAAATAATTTTAGGTCAGTGAGCCACATGCGAGTCTTAATCTGCCAGCGCTTAAAGCTTGCGCCGTCGAACGCTTCAGGCTTAATGACATCACAACTGGAGGCCATTATACGAATTGGTTTTCTGGATTGTTGTAAACTTAGAGAAATAAGTGACATACTTCCTTCATATTTAAATATATTAAATATCCTAATTCCGAATAAAACAATCATATAACTTAGATAAATACCATATGTAATTATAGCAGCAACGGACAGTAACAATTCTAGAACTTGTAAACATGTAAAATAGCTGCTCAGGTCCATTTCAGAATTAAACATGGCTTGCAGATGAAGAAGGAAGAATTTGCACATAAACACTATTGTTTATCTTAAAATATTGTTCTCAAAATAGCGGGTTGCTGCACTAGACAGCCCTCCAACGCAAAAGGGTGATCAAAGATCCTCGACTAATGTGACAGTCCTATCTTACCAAATCAGGGTCTTAGATCAGATGTAATAAGCCTAATAATCAAGTATAAATACTAGTAGTAAGGAGTTGTGTACTAAATAAAATAACAGAATTTAATACAGGTAAACAGCCTCTACAAATAGAGATATAATTAGGCACAAATAATATCAATGCTGAAAAATAACAACACACTAAAACCCAGACTGTCACGTCGTCTCACTAGACCGCTATCATCATCGAGCAATCAACTCTGCCCACAATAGTGCAATCACACCCAAGTATTTAATACTAGGTGATTGCACAAAATTAAACAGTAAATAAAGTGAGACAACGAACAACTCACAACATGCAGATTGTCTACGTGGGAAGACCAGCTCAGCGAACACAAGGTTCTGTCCCAGAAAACCAATTCCGCCGCCCACGTCCTGGCCTACACAGTGGGAGGTTGACGGATATACTAGAGCCGCTACCGGAGCCGAGGGAGACATCCACGACACCAGCCCGAGAAGAGGAACACCGCGCAGCAGAGAGCCCAAGCACCAGGCCACGGAGAACAGAGATCAGAACAGACAGAGGACCACACAGGTGCACTGGAAAATTAACGGAGCACAGGAGAACCTCACTACGCATGAGCAGTGCCAACTCCACCTTCTTCCACCAGCAAGATGAACACCAGAACACCAAGAATCGACGAAATCGATTCAAACCGTGACTGGAGCCGAGAGGGGAAGAAGAAGAGAGAGCTGGCGATTTTCTGCGAGAGCCTGAGCAGGGAGCAAGTCTCCATACCTAAGGAACCGAGGGAGAAACAGTTGCAGAAGGGCGGCGTGGAGATCGGCGAGCGCAGAACTGCTAGTTCGCAGAACGCAGCCGCCAGCCCCTGTCTTTTCTCTGCTCGCTCTCCCTTACGAGCACCGCTGCTTCTACCCTAGGGATGAGCCGGCCAGTGGGCTAGCTCGGCTACCAGGCCTGGTAACGACCCACCTGGCAGGCCTCCCTCTTTGTCTTTTTTTATATATAAATAAAGTGAAAATCACTTAAAATGGACAGCATATCTTGTCATGGAACCAAACCCAATAGATATGCAATCAGGATTTAACATTAGGCTATCCATCATTATATATGCAATCAGGACCTACCAACAACTATGTGTGGTACACATAATAGAAGGTGTTGTTGTCTTAGAATCGGTACACATGAATTTTTTGTCCTACATGCAGCCTGGTGATCGGGAGTTGACCGGATGAATGAACCACAGCTGTGTTTACATTAATGGTAGCCGTCATGTTTGGTGCTTCTCCAGTTGCAGAGAAATGTTTGGTCCTCCGGTTACAGTGAAGTGGTTCAGTATGTAATATGACTGATTTTCATCGACTACTAGGGAGCAAGGCTTCCGTCCCCTAATTTCATGATCAGTTTCCTAAGAACCGGTACTAAACTTAAGGAAAGAAAGCCCGGTCAACTGTTTTCGGTACCTGTTTTAACTGCTCAGAGCTTCAATATTGCAATCAGTACTAATGGCAAGGCTTCAGTGAAGACGCAAATCGGTATTAATACTATTAGTACCAGATGAAACCACTCATCGTTAAGCCTTACATTATTATCGATTAGAATTACTAGCTGGTACTAATACTCCTACTGTATAAACCCCCTCCTTCCTCGAGTTGGTGCCAAGAACACAAATGAGCTCTTTGTTCGTTTTGCCATAAGCTAAAAAGACAGGAGGTGCACTTCATTTTTTCGAAAAAAAATGTTGAAGATTTTACTCATTTAAGTACAAAAAAGGCTAGCAAGTTCATCCTCTTATATAATAGAGTTGAATAGTTCTTTTCTTTAGATTTCTTGATATTTATGGTTGATTGTATAATTTATGGGAAAATTAGTAAGTTTGCCCTCTTATATGTGTTGCAATACGTATGGATGTAATAGAAATTAGTAGCAACCCAGATTTGAGATTTGTTCATTGGCTATATAGTTTGAATGTTAGTGTGTAATATTTCTAGAATTGTGTGACTTAATCCTCTCATATGTTGTGTATCTCTACTACTTATTAAGGCTGCAAGAGTAGTTTGTCATTCCGTGTTCTACCATCATTTCTGGTTCTGCCATTCCCGTTCTATGTTCTGTCTTTCTCATTCCCTCCTCCCTGCATAGCGGGGCTCATTCCCACGTACAGCCCACGTCTAGCTAAAATTAAAAAACACAAATGACCCCAAGGAGATTCGAACCTGTGACCTCTCAGACAAATGCGAAATGTTGCTACCGCTACACCACATGTTTGTTTATGTCTACATCTATGACAGGAAAAACATCTACTACATCTGTCCCCAAGCCTACCCTACTACCCTTGCACAATGCGTAATAGTAAATAAGTATCACTCAGATTCTTGAATTATATTTTTGGATGGAAGGAGTAGTATTTAAAGAAGAGTCTTGCATGCAATTTCTTTTGTTTGAATAATGTTTTCAACTTAAATTCCTTTTTTGCATGCGTGTCATTTATTCGCCATAATATTTTTTCCATGGATCTGACTTGTGAGCCATTTTCATAAACCAACGCCAAGGATGAATCCATGTTTCTTGCTTGGAAACCCCGAACAAACACCACTAGCAGGAGGCGCTCACTTTGGCGTCGCTCATCGACGACGAGAAGAAGCTTGATGGCTGCCAGTTCGACCTCTAGAAGCAGTCCTACGTGGCCGCATGAGCCGCTGTGTATGACAAGCTCCGACGCAGCCACCGCTTGGACGCGGTCCAGCGCTGCTGCACCACGTTGTCCATCGTCAAGCAGGGGGTCCTCATGGTCGTTGCCAACGTCGGCGACTCTCGGGTTGTTCTGGGCACCACATCCAACGACGGCGTCATAACGTCGTCCAGCTCATCGTCCATCTAAAGTCCAACCTGCCATGTAAGTCGCTACTGAACGGCCATGAATTCTTGTGCGCTCGGACGACGGTCGTTGGTAACGTTGTGTGAGTGTCCTCGAACATGATGTATGTAGAGGAGTAACGCATCCGGTGGTGCAACAGCCATGTGTACTACATTGCTAATGAGCCCGAGGTGCACTTCGTCTCCAGCCCAGCCAAGAGTCATCGGTACTTGATATGTCACAAGCGTTCGGCGTCTACTATATCATGGACTGTGGCGTCATCTCGGCGCCGGAGGTGATGCAGAGGAGGACCGACAGCAATGATCAGTCCGTCATCCTTCCCACTATCGGGGTAGCTTTTTGTGCTGGTCTGCCTTCAATTCTCTTCGCAATCATAAACAATTGTTTTTTGTTTGAGCAAGCGCGTATGGTGGTGTGTGCCTGATGACTGACGATGTACGAGGAAACTTTTCCGGCAGGCATGGGGCGTGCTCTCCAATGATGAGACCATGGAAATCGTGGCATATATCGAAGTCTGTATGATACTGATGGTTGCAATGTAGTGGTGAAACAACTAGATTAAAATAACAAAATTTATGTATGACCAGAATCACAAATGGATTATGAAACATTTTCTCATAACAATATAACACACGTTTTGTATATAAGTTACTGTGGTATTATATGTCTCCGTTGTAACGCACGGGCACTCACCTAGTATGATTATTATGTAAGAATGTTATTATTGTCATGCAAGCAATTTTTATGTTGGAGTAGTTATTGTTGTCATGCAAGCAATTGTTATTTGTTATTAGGTTGTCATCAGAATTGTTATTTTTTATTCTAATATTATATTGTGTGACCGGTGTTTTTTTTTCAAAATCACCAAAACATTTATAATTTTTGGTTGTTTAATTAGGGTTGTTCTAAATGTTACTCCCTCCGTCCTAAAATATAATTTGTATTAGACTAAACATGCATTCGTTAATTAATCTATGCTAGTTTGTATATGTGTCTATATCATTATCATTTATTTGAATGTGTACGAAAAAAGGGCTAGAAAGAACTATATTTTAGCGCAGAGGGAGTGTCGACTATTATCACATATGCGATACGCAGGCACAGCGTAGGGACTAGTTGAGAATATGTACACACATACGTCTGACACAACTAGAAACTAGCAAACGTCCAACAGCTTAAACCTTCGGAAATAAGGCCTAAATCGTCAAAAATAGATTATTTCTAATGACCTTCGTCTTATGTCTGGTGGTAGACATCCCTCGGTTGTAAAGCATTGGAAATAAGACTATTTCCAACGGCGGCCGTCGAAAATATATTATGCCCGACTGCCACATGGAGCTGTCGGCCATTAAAATCGGTAACGGTCGTCACGACAACAAGTGGGGCCCACGGACTTATGTCCGATGGTCTGCATGAGTACCGTCGGACATAAGAGGATTGTGACCGACGTGGAAGTTGGACAAGTTGAGCAAGCTGCAGGGCAGGTCGTCGACATCCATGACCATGGAGAGTTTGCCTTCCTCGTTATAGATGGTGATCCCGGACTATAGACGATACATGATCTTCCCACTTCTGATATGTTGACGGACAGTTGACTATCATTCGATTCTCCACGACAATAGTGACTTAATTTGTTTGTCTCCAATATCTTATGAAACTATAAAAGTATTTCGGTGGGAGGAGATGAATATGAACGACCATTGCATATAAGAGTATTTCGGTGCAGATAAATATTTCAGTGGAAGGGGATGAACATGAATTGTCATTATATATAAGAGTATTTCAGTGGTAGGAATTCGTATGTGGTGCGTAGATGTGTTCCCCTTCCCCCGCTTCTCGCATACGAGTGGGTCATTACCACGTTGCAAAACATAAAAATGGGCTATATGAACATAAAAATAGTTAAATTTTATTTCACCGAGTATATCACATATTTTGAATTCAGAATTCATAAATCACTAATCAACTCTAGCACAGAAGCAAGCTTGCCCGCGAAGTCCTCGCGTGATGCCGAGCATGTGCAGGGGAAGTCGAAGGCTATATGAGTAAGTTGACAGACTTGGGGATCACAGTCAATGTCGAAGTCGAAGAGCTAGAGCAAGCTGCAGGGGGCATGAGGTAGTTGACGAATTTGAGGATCATGGCCAATGTCAAAGTTAGACAAGTGGAGCGAAGTGCAGTGGAGGCTGTCAACATCCGATGGTGAGGTTGTCTTCCTTGTCGGAGATATATGGTGATCTCGAGCTGCATACAAGGTTTTGTCACTTCTCACGTGTTGACGGACAATTGGCTATCATCTGATTCTCCATGACAATATAATAGTGACATGATTTGTTTTTCTCCAATACCTTATGAAACTGTAAAACTATTTCAGTGGGAGAGTATGAATATGAACTATAATTGCATATAAGATTATTTCAGGGCATATAAATATTTTGGTGGGATGGGATGAACACGAACTGTCATGTTATATAAGTGTATTTTAGTGGGAGGGAGTTATGTAATGACAATGAGTGATAAAGAGCGATATATTGTGGGGATAGAATACATGAACCACATCACAGAAGTGGAATGATGGATCATATATATTTTGCTTTCTTTGAATATGTACGACGACAATTCAGGAAAAAGCCTAATTAACCTGTGTAAAAACGGAAGTGGAATGAGGCAGGGGGAAGTGGACGCGTGTAGGGACTTGAAGGGGGGTCGGGATGGCGGTTTTGCATGGAGAGGCGACGTGGGCACAGCGGTCTCGGCGTGCATGCGCACGGTCCGAGCGGGCAGGTGGTTGAAGGAAGGGGAGGGGCTGGCAGGCGGGGCCCGCAGGGCAGTGACACAGGCGTGCGAGTGCGCAACGAGCAGAGGCGCTGATAGGGCGGCCCGACAGAGCAAAGAGAGGGGGAGCGAGCGAGGCGTAGGCGCGGCGCCGACAGGTGGGATCCAGCTGGCAACGAGAGAGGACGTGCGAGTGCACGCGGACGGACTAGGCTTAATGGGTCGAAAGGCCAGGAAGGAGGGGGTTCCGGGCTTCTTTACCTTTTTCTTTTATTCTGAATTTCCTAATTCCTTTTTCTTTTGTTTTCTCTTTTGGATTCAAATTCAAACATGCCCCAAATTAAAATTCAAATAATTCAAACATGTGCATCAAACAAAAGAATAATCTAGGCTCAGCATGATGCAACATTTCATGACTCCCATAGGTTTTGATATAGTAAAGAAATAATTTCTCTCCTACAAACTAGATATATCTCTAATAAAAAGGAGAGAGAAGAAATCTATAGAGAGAAACAAGGGGTAACACCTGAATTTGGTAGATAATGGAGAAGAAATTTTATAACCTAAATTAAGGGTGTTATAGTCTATATTCATTATCATTTATTCGAATGTGTACGGAAAAAACAGGGCTAGAAAGAACTATATTTTGATATGGAGGGAGTACCGACTATTATCACATACGTGGTATGGCCGCACAGCGTAGGGACAAGTTGAGTATGTGTACATACATACGTTTGACACAACAAGAAATAGGCAAACGTCCGATGGCTTAAACCATCGGAAATAAGGCTAAATCATTGGAAATAGATTATTTCCGACGGCCTTCGTCTTATGTCCGACGATAATCGTCCCTCGATTGTAAAGCGTCGGAAATAAGACTATTTCCGACAGCAGTAGTCAGAAATATATTATATTCGACAGCCATAGGGGGTCGTTGGCCATTAAAACCGGTAATAGTCAACAATACAACAAGTGGGGCCCATGGGCTTATGTCCAATGGCCTACATGACTACCGTCGGATGTAAAGCATCCACATCCGACGGTCTGCATGAGTACCGACGGCATAATAGTATTGTAACCGACGTGGAAGTTGGACAAGTGGAGCGAGCTGCATGGGAGGTCATTGACATCCATGACCATGGGGAGGTTGTCAGCCTCGTCGTAGATGGTGATCCCGAACTGCAGATGATACAAGATCTTCTCACTTCTGATATGTTGACGAACAATTGACTATCCTCCGATTCTCCACAACAATAGTGACTTAAATTATTTGTCTCCAATATCTTATGAAATATAAATGTATTTTAGTGGAAGGAGATGAATATGAACGGTCATTTCATATTAGAGTATTTCAGTGTAGATAAATATTTTAGTGGAAGGGGATGAACATGAACTGTCATTATATGTAAGAGTATTTCAGTGGTAGGAATTCATGTGCCGTGTGTAGATGTGTTCCCCTTCCCCCGCTTCTCGCATACGAGTGGGTTGTTACCCCGCTGCAAAACATAAAAATGGGCTATATGAACATAAAAATAGTTGAATTTTATTTCACCGGGTATATCACGTATTTTGAATTCAAAATTCATAAATCATTAATCAACGCTAGCACAGAAGCAAGCTTGCCCGCGAAGTCCTCGCGTGTTGTCGAGCGCGTGTAGGGAAAGTCGAAGCCTATATGAGTAAGTGACAGACTTGGGGATCACAGCCAATGTCGAAGTCGGAGAGGTAGAGCAAGCTGCAGGGGACGTGAGGAAGTTGACAAATTTGAGGATTGTGGCCAATGTCGAAGTTGGACAAGTGGAGCGAGCTCCATGGGAGACCGTCGACATCCGATGGTGAGGTTGTCTTCCTTGTTGGAGATATGGTGATCTCGAGCTACATACGAAGTCTTGGCACTTCTCATGTGTTGACAGACAATTGGCTATCATCTGATTCTCCATGACAATATAATAGTGACATGATTTGTTTTTCTCCAATACCTTATGAAACTATAAAACTATTTCAGTAGGAGAGGATGAATATGAACAGTAATTGCATATAGGAGTATTTTAGTGCATATAAATATTTCTGTTGGATGGGATGAACACGAACTGTCATGTTATATAAGTGTATTTCAGTGGGAGGGAATTTTGTAATGACAATGAGTGATAAAGAGCAATATATTGTGGGGATAGAATACATGAACCACATCACAGAAGTGGAATGATGGATCATATATATTTTGCTTTCTTTGAATCTGTACGACGACAATTCAGGAAAAAAAAGCCTAATTAAAATGTGTAAAAATATAAGCACTCCTATATCTGTTTGCATTTTGGCGAGATCTTTTTCTCTGCTTACGTGAAGCTGTTAATACAAATATAAGTCACAATAAGCGGATCACGTGGCAAGGATATGTAGCCACACATTTTGTTGCTACTACACATGTCTAGGGCTGGCCTTGGGAGTGCCACTGCACCGGCCCCCCATAGCTAGTGGGCCCCCACCCCATCAAAAAACGGTGGCCCCCACATCTCTATTCCACGGACCCTGCACGAACCAGCCAACCAGAAAGTTGGAGCAATCGTGAGGACTCAACGCCGCCAGCCGCCTCCGCCTATTCGCCTGGCGTGTGGCGATCACGATCGTCGATCCCTCCCTACCTCCCAGTCCGACAGTCCCTGGTCGTCTACTCACCTGCGGCCTGCACCTGCACGACAGCGAGGGCGACTGGGTGAGGTCCGTCCATCCATGTGTGAATCGTAATTACGTGAACGGCTGAACACGCTGACCGGCCGACTGCCGACGTGGATGCCTGTTGCCTGGTCGCCTGCCACCGTTGCGCGCCTGGACCTGTAGGCTGAGCTTAGAAGGTATATTTTTCTTACCTAAAAGATATAGTCATATAGATATTTATTGTACCTTTATTTATTTATTTCACTAGTTTAATTTCTGAATTCTAACCAGATCAGTGAGACAGTGATGAATAATTGATTGGTGAAAGCTATTGCATATTGTTGGCTTAATCTAATTGACAAATTTAAGGTAATTGGTTAATAATAATAACCGCACTATTTAGATATGTATAATCATTCTTATGTTATCATTCAATTTGTGATATATATCTTTTTTATTTTCAGTGCTTTGTATAATCATGTCATCGAGAAGATATCAATCTAGAAGTGAAAAAAGGAAAAGGAAAAACGTGTGGATGATCTCATAGACTCATAGAGAGGAGTTATTGATAAGTTTTTCAAGAGCAATGCTAGTGCTTCGATGAATCCAAATGATGTGTTTGTGTTGGCAATAGTTCCCGTGGAGATAGAGGAACCAACTAATGAGAATTCTAGAGAAGAAGAACATGTTGATATCAACGCCGATGATAACAATGTAAGTGACCATGAGAATATGTCTAATTCATCAGATGCACATGCACAGTTTGGTAGTGTTGATGAACAACCTGACATTTATGATCCAAGAAATTGGGATGATCTTGATTATAAAGCAAGAGACATATTAATTGAGAAAGGACATATAAGAGAGGAAGGTCTCGAGTTCCCTTTAGATGATGCCTCAAGACATTTTTCATATGTTCATTATTATATTTTTATAGAAAGTTAAGCAATGGAGAGTTATATGATAGAAAATGGTTGGTTTATTCAAAGCATGTTGATAAAGTTTTTGCTTTTGTTGTAAGATCTTAAAGTCTAGCACTAGCAACAGTTTGAGTTCTCTAGCACATAATGGATGTAGAAATTGAAGGAATATTAGTACAAAGCTTAGAGAACATGAAAATAGTGTTGAGCATTTTCAGAACATGAACGAGTGGAATGAATTGAGGACAAGAATGCAGAAAGAGGAAACTATTGATAAAGACTTGCAAAAGCAAATCAATAAAGAGAAAGAACGTTTGAGACAAGTTTTGCTAAGAATAATAGCAATTGTGAAATTTCTTGGTAAACACAACTTGGCTTTTAGAGGAAGCATTGAGAAGCTTTATAGTGATAGTAATGGAAATTTCTTAGCCTATGTTGAGATGATTGCATAATTTGATTTGGTAATGCAAGTCCATCTTAGGCGTATTCAGAACAAAGAAATTCATTACCATTATCTCAGTCCTAAGATTCAGAATGAGTTGATAGTTCTTTTGTCTTCTAATATTACAAGATCTATCATAAAAATTGTTAAAGAGACCAAGTATTTCTCTGTTATCCTAGATTGTACCCCTGATATCAGTCATCAAGAACAAATGACTTTGTTAGTTCGTTGTGTTAATTTGTCTAATGGAAAAATAAATTTTGAGGAATACTTTTTGGGGTTCTTGAATGTCAATGACACATCTGGTTTGGGGCTTTTTAGTGTGTTGCTTGATTCTATGAAGTCATTTGGCCTAAATATTAATGATATAAGGGGTCAAGGCTATGATAATGGTTCCAATATGAAAGGAAAACATCAAGGGGTACAAAAGTGGTTGCTTGATATTAATATACTGGGGCTGAGACACGGCCCAGACTCCTACGGGAGGCAGCAGTGGGGAATTTTCCGCAATGGGGGAAAGCCTGACGGAGTAATGCCGCGTGGAGGTGGAAGGCCTACGGGTCGTCAACTTCTTTTCTCGGAGAAGAAACAATGACGATATCTGAGGAATAAGCATCGGCTAACTCTGTGCCAGCAGCCGAGGTAAGACAGAGGTAAATCCATTATGGATAAGAAGAAATTTCTAGTATAAATTTTTTCATGAACTGACTAAAACTAAAAGATTCAAGGAAGGAAAAAGTATTAGGATATTTTTTTGTATATACATATAAGTTGTTAAGCAGTAGTTATTCTTTTTTTGTTAGAGTTAGTAAAAATGGATTTTTCTAATAAAAAATCCTAATACCTAGTAATCTGTAATCGTTCTTGAATTCCAAGATTTTTCTTTGTCTATTTTACTTCAAGGCGAATTCCTAATTGTTTGAATTGTGTAATCTCCCATTATGGAGATTGGTAACCGACTCAAAGCAATTTGATTGTAATTCAATTCATGACGATCATAAGTAGAAAGTTCATATTCTTCAGTCATTGATAAACAATTTGTGGGACAGTATTCAACACAGTTACCGCAAAATATACAAACTCGGAAATCAATACTATAATTAAGCAATTGTTTTCTTTTAATATCCTTTTCAAATCTCCAATCCACAAGGGGTAGATCTATCGGGCATACGCGAACACATACTTCACAAGCAATGCATTTATCAAATTCAAAGTGTATTCGCCCCTAGAAACGCTCCGATGTAATTGATTTTTCATAAGGGTAGTGAATCGTTATAGGTAAACGATTTGTGTGGGATAAGGTAATTATGAAACTTTGACCAATGTATCTTATGGCGCGTATTGTTTGTTGACCATAACTAATGAACCCAGTTAGCATAGGGAACATATTCTAAATCTATATATGAAAAAGGTATGTTTCTTTCTCTTTGACGTGATAGGGTAGGGTTGGCTATACTGATGTTGGAGAACTCCAGGCTAATAATCTAAAGCGCATGGATACAAGTTATCCTTGGAAGGAAGGACAATTCTGAATCCGCTTTGTCTACGAATAAGGAAGCTATAAGTAATGCAACTATGAATCTCATGGAGAGTTCGAGGTAATCCACATTGATGTAATGAAAGCGAAGGACCCACAACAATGACAGAACGCCCCGAGTAATCAACCCATTTCCCAAGCAGAGTCTCACGAAACCTCCCCTCTTTACCCTCAATTACATCTGAAAGTGATTTGTATACTTTATTGTGACCATCCCTCGTTGGTTGCCCGCGGGACCCACTATCAAGAAGTGTATCCACGGCTTCTTGTACCAATTTTCCTGGCACATTACTAAATCTGTTGGTGCTAATTCACTTCTTTTTAATAGATAGGCAAGGTTGTTGTTCCGACGGATAACTCTCTTATAAAGTTCATTAATATCTGAAGTCACTACTTTATCCCCAGATCTATAAACAATGGGTCTCAATTCAGGAGGAAGAACCGGTAATAAGCACAAAACCATCCATTCTGGTTCTACATTTGTTTGAATAAAATGTTTCGCCAATTGCATGCGTCTAATCAAAAAAACTTTTCTTATTCGTATTTTTCTATCTTCCCATTCATCTCCACTATACCCCTCGTCTCAGATCGAATGACTCTATGAAATTACGTCGATACTTCCACATATTATGGATAACGTAGGAGACATCCCTATTTTCACCCGAGGGTCTTAATTACCACTGCTTAACTTTCAATTCGCCTCTGAACATCAAATTAAATGTGAATAACCCATCCTCCTCTCTTTGAAACAAGGGGCGCTTCCGGTTCTGTGCGTGTTTAAAACAATTTTGTCTTCTCCATATTACCATATCTCTAGAGTCAACAATTTTCTATGAGGAACTACTGAACTCAATCACTTGCTGTCGTTACTCAACAGTTTTCTGTTGAGGTCTATCCCGTAGAGGTAGTCAAATTAGATCAGTGATCGATTTCTAGGTTTCGTCGTAAACCTAATTGGTTACTTCCAATTACGTAAATCAATAGTTCAAACCACACTCAAAGGTAGGGCATTTCCCATTGATATAGGAACTTTTGTACCATAAACATATGGATAGAACTTCTAAAAGGTTCTCGAAAAAGAGGTAATTTTTTCTGGGCCTGTATTCTTTTTCTAGGTTCATTAGGATTCTTAGCGGTTGGAGCTTCCAGTTATCTTGGTAAGAATATGATATCTGTACTTCCATCTCAACAAAAAAAATTTCCACAGGGGGTCGTGATGTCTTTCTACGGAATCGCGGGCCTGTTCATTAGCTCCTATTTGTGGTGCACTATTTTATGGAATGTAGGCAGTGGTTATGACCGATTCGATAGAAAAGAGGGAATAGTGTGCATTTTTCGTTGGGGATTCCCTGGAATAAAACGTCGCATCTTCCTTCAATTCCTTGTGCGGGATATCCAGTCATTTAGAATTCAGGTTAAAGAGGGTCTTTATCCTCGTCGTATCCTTTATATGGAAATCCGGGGCCAGGGGGTCATTCCCTTGACTCGTACTGATGAGAAGTTTTTTACTTCACGAGAAATTGAACAAAAAGCTGCCGAATTGGCCTATTTCTTGCGTGTACCGATTGAAGTATTTTGAGTACCAATTGCAAAAGATCTTTCTAAAGAGATTCGATTCAGAACTCTTATATGTCCAAGGTCAATATGGAAATTCTTTCGGAGGTTCTCCCTTACTTTGTCCGTGTCAACAAACAATTCGAAATACCTCGACTTTTTCAGAACAGGTCCGAGTCAAATAGCAATGATTCGGAGCACTTCTTTTTCCATTACACTATTTCGGAAACCTAAGGACTCAATCGTATGGATATGGAAAATACAGGATTTCCGGTCCTAGCGGGAAAAGGAGAGAAACGGATACTTAATTTAAAGTGAGTAGACAGAATTCCATACTCGATCTCATAGATCCCTTTTTAACGTTCTTGGGGAGCCTATTGACAATTTGGGTCCTGTGGATACTAGTGCAACATTTCCTATTCATAGATTTGCGCCTGCCTTTATCGAGTTAGATACGAAATTATCTATCTTTGAAACAGGTATTAAGGTGGCCGATCTTTTAGCTCCCTATCGACGTGGAGGAAAAATCGGACTGTTTGGTGGGGTCGATCTATCTCCTAGACGCTGTAGAGAATTGAGAATTTTCATGTCTTTCAATTCTCGTACTCGTAATTTGAAAGTTACGGAAGGAGATCCATCATTTTGCAATGAAAACAACATAAAAAACTTTGGACAATTTCGAAATCAGCCCAAGCGTCTTAATACATATGCAAAAAAATATTATTGGCCCACCATTGATTACAAGATTTAGCTTTTATGAATTCGAGGGGGATCGTATAAGGTTGGTAGTACCCCCTGTGAATACTCCACCAGTATGAAAAGTTCTTAATGTTAATTGAGTCCCTGGCTCCCCAATTGATTGACCCGCAATAATACCTACATCTTCCCCCAATTCGACCAGATCCCCATGAGTGGGACTCCACCCATAACATAATTGACAGATCCAAGATGTGCTCCGGCAAGTAAAGGGGGTTCTAATATATATTGGTTGTTCTCGAAATGGTTGTGCTCGAAAGGCAGTTATGAATTGATTGACTAATCCAATTCCAATATCTTGATTTCGAGAAGCAATGCATTGTGAACCAATTTATATATCGTTTGCTAATACACGACCAATTAGTGTTTGGACAAAAAGTTTTTCCGTCATCCCATTTTGAGGACTCACATAAATACCTTGGATAGTACCACAATCTCTTCTACTCACAATAATGTGTTGAACTACTTCAACAAGTCTACATGTAAGATAGCCAGCATCCGCTGTTCGTACAACAGTATCTACAACCCCTTTTCGGGATCCGTAGCAGGAAATTATATATTCTGTCAAAGAAAGTCCCTCGCGTAAATTACTTTGAATAGGTAAATCAATCATTTGTCCTTGAGGATCCGCCATTAACCCTCTCATACCTACTAATTGGTGTACCTGAGATGCATTTCCTCTGGCTCCTGAAAAAGACATTAGATAGACTGGATTAGAAGGATCCGTTATTCGAAAATTCGAATTCATTTCTTGTTTCAAATATTCACTTGTAGCATACCATATCTCAACGGATTGGCGTAATTTTTCTATCGCGTGTATAACTCCATAATAATAGTGTTTCTCCAAAAGAAAACTCTGTTGTTCCGCGTCTTGGACTAACCATCCTTTAGAGGGTATTGTTAAAAGATCCTCGATTCCTAAAGAAATTGATGTAGTAGTGGCTTGATGGAAGCCCAGAGTCTTTTTTTGATCCAGTATATGGGATGTATATCCCATTCCGAAATGATCTATTAATCTGCTAATAAGCCGTTTCATAGCAGTTTCGTCTATCTCTTTATTATGAAAGACCAGGTTGGCCCGTTCTGCCATACATAAGTACCCCCCTTTTTTTGGCTGAGTAGGATTCGACAATTGCTGAGTAGGATTCGACAATGGGCATGAGTCAGTGATTCGAAAACTTAATTTACTCCCTTTCCTCAATCTCAATCTGGATTTGCACGGCACAAAAGATGGTACTAGCGAAATCGGAATGCCCCTTTGACCCAGGTCGTGCTAAATCCACAAATTTCATTTAATTCATTTTTCTTATACTATAGAAAAGAAATAAAGAAATAAACATTTGAATTCAGCATTATTCCATGATTTCTATTTCAAAGCCTATTTTTAAGGGAAAACCCCTCTTTTCTCATTCCTCTCTATTGCATGGGTGGAAGAACAAAAATTGAATTCTGAAAAAAAAGATATTGAAAAGAAAAATTGACTTTTGAAACCCTTTATTTATTATGTGTAACGGAAAAGAGTTGCAATTTCTTCTTATTCCTATAGAACATCTAGTAACAAGAATATGAAATCGTAAATAGCGAAAAATTCTTGCCTTGCGTGATCTAAGTCTAAGGAAATACGCCGATGCTTATTCCTCAGATACCATCATTGTTTCTTCTCCGAGAAAATAAGTTGACGACTCGTAGGCCTTCCACCTCCACGTGGCATTGCTCCGTCAGGCTTTTGCCCATTGCGGAAAATTCCCCACTGCTGCCTCCCGTAGGAGTCTGGGCCGTGTCTCAGTCCCAGTGTGGCTGATCATCCTCTCGGACCAGCTACTGATCATCGCCTTGGTAAGCTATTGCCTCACCAACTAGCTAATCAGACGCGAGCCCGTCCTTGGGCGGATTTCTCCTTTTGCTCCTCAGCCTACGGGGTATTAGCAACTGTTTCCAGTTGTTGTTCCCCTCCCAATGGTAGGTTCTTAAGAACATTAGGATTGCTTGTTAATGGTTGATCAAGCTTGATTGATTCCCCCTCTGAAACAAGAAGTTCTGGCCCGGGAGGTATAATATTGAAAGGAAAATAGGGTTTAACCTTTTCCTATATATAATTTTGGTGGTTGAATGCCCAACACAAATATTTGGACTAAATAGTTTGTTCTAGATTATATGTTCTACAGGTGCTAAAGATTCAACACAAACCAATAAAAAGTTCAAGTTAGGGTTCAAAAGAAAGGAGCAAAAATAAACTTGAAGAGCATCCTGGTCTGGCGCACCGGACTGTCCGGTGCACCACCGGACTGTCCGGTGCACCACGGACAGTGTCCGGTGCACCAGGGGCAAGCGACTCCAAATTCTTCACCTTCGGGTTTCTGAGGCCGCGCTCCGCTATAATTCACCGGAATGTCCGGTCTGCCAGCGGAGCAACGGCTGGGAAGCGCAACGGTCAACTCCAACAGTCGCCTGCAAACGGGAACAGTGTGCGGACAGTTCGCGTAGAGTTAGAGCAGCGCCAAAAGGCGCACCGGACAATGAACAGTACCTGTCCAGTGCAGCACCAGACTGTCCGATGCACCAAGAAGTCAGAGCTCCAACGATCGAAACCGTCAAAACCCTAACGGTTGGGTGACGTGGCTGGTGCACCGGACAGTGTTCGGTGGCGCACCGGACTGTCCGGTGCGCCCATCGACAGACAGCCTCCCCAACGGTTGAATTGGTGGTTGGGGCTATAAATATCCCCCAACCACCTCCACTCCAACCATCCAAGCATTCACTCCTTCACATTCAATACAAGAGCAATAGACACCACTCCAAAGACACAATTCAAGGGATCGATCCGCTCAAAGTCTCAAAATCCACTCTAGCGCATTTAGACTTGTGAGAGGATCATTTGTGTTTTCTTGTGCTCTTGTTTGCTTGGCTTGGCTTTCTTCTTCCCCATTATTGTTCTCAAGACATTTGTAATCAAAGAAAGAGACACCAAGTTGTGGTGGTCCTTGTAGGGGTCTAAGTGACCTGTTTGATAAAGAAGAAAGCTCACTCGGTCTAGGTGATCGTTTGAGAGAGGGAAAGGGTTGAAAGAGACCCGGTCTTTGTGACCACCTCAACGGGGACTAGGTTCTCAAGAACTGAACCTCGGTAAAACAAATCACCGTGTCATCCGCTTCATTTGCTTTTGATTTGTTTTCCCCCTCTCTCTCGGACTCGGATTTTATTCTAACGCTAACCCCGGCTTGTAGATTGTGTTTTAAGTTGTAAATTTCAGATTACGCCTATTCAACCCCCCCTCTAGGCGACTTTCAATTGGTATCAGAGTCCGATACTTCATTAGAGTCTAACCACTCGAAGTGATGTCGGGAGATCACACCAAGAGGGAGATCGTGACCAGCGACAAATCCACAAGCCACGGGAAGGCTCCATCAAGATAGTCCGGCAACAAGCTAAAGGAGGGATCACCTCCTCACAAATCGCATCAGAGTGGCGACAAGAAAAAGAAGATGAAGAAGGTGGTCTACTACGAGACCGACTCTTCGTCGCCATCCACCTCCGGCTCCGACGCGCCATCCGTCACTTCTAAGCGCCATGAGCGCAAGAAGTATAGTAAGATGCCACTTCGTTATCCCCGTATTTCTAGACGCGCTCCTTTACTTTCCGTCCCACTAGGCAAACCACCTGTTTTTGATGGTGAAGATTATTGTATGTGGAGTGATAAAATGAGGCATCACCTAACCTCACTCCATGCTAGCATATGGGACATTGTTGAGTTTGGAGCGCAGGTGCCATCACCGGGGGACGAAGGCTATGATTCGGACGAGGTCGCCCAAATCAAGCACTTTGATTCCCAAGCAACTACTATACTCCTCGCCTCTCTATGTCGAGAGGAGTATAATAAGGTGCAAGGGTTGAAAAGTGCTAAGGAGATTTGGGACGTACTAAAGACCGCGCATGAGGGAGATGAGGTGACCAAGATCACCAAGCGGGAGACGATCGAGGGGGAGCTCGGTCGATTCGTCCTCAACCAAGGAGAGCAGCCACAAGCCATGTACAACCGGCTCAAGACCTTGGTGAACCAAGTGCGCAACCTCGGGAGCACCAAATGGGATGACCATGAAATGGTCAAGGTTATTCTAAGATCACTCGTTTTTTGTAATCCTACGCAAGTTCAATTAATTCGTGGTGATCCTAGATACAACCTAATGTCTCCCAAGGAAGTGATAGGAAAATTTGTGAGCTTTGAATTGATGATCAAAGACTCCAAACAAATCATCAACTTGGAGCAAGGCGCCACCTCCACACCCGAGGTGCAACCCGTCGCATTCAAGGTGACAGAAGAAGAAAAGAAGGATTCTACACCAAGTAGGATCCCCATCGATGCCTCCAAGCTTGACAATGAGGAGATGGCACTCATCATCAAGAGTTTCTGTCAAATCCTCAAACAAAGGAAGGGGAAGGACTACAAGCCCCGTTCCAAAAGGGTGTGCTACAAATGTGGTAAGCCCGGTCATTTTATTGCTAAATGTCCATTATCTAGTGATAGTGATAGGGGCAACGACAAGAAGGGAAAGAGGAAGGAAAAGAATAGATACTACAAGAAGAAGGGCGACGATGCCCACGTGTGTTGGGAATGGGACTCCGATTAGAGCTCCACCGACTCCTCCTCCGACGAGGACGCCGCCAACATCGCCGTCAACAAGGGACTTCTCTTCCCCAACATCGACCACAAGTGCTTCATGGAAAAGGACGGCAAAAGGAAGAAGGTAAAATCTAGAGCCTCTACAAAATACACAACATCTAGTGATGAGGCTAGCTCTAGTGATGATGAGGATGATTTGCTCACACTTTTTGCGAACCTTAACATGCAACAAAAGGAAAAATTAAATGAATTGGTAGGAGCCATTCATGAGAAGGATGAACTCTTGGATAGCCAAGAGGAATTCCTTATTAAGGAAAATAAGAAGCATGTTAAGGTAAAGAATGCTTATGCTCAGGAGATAGAAAAATGTGAAAAATTGACTAATGAGCTTAGCATATGCCATGACACTATTTCCAACCTTAGAACTGAGAATGTTAATTTAATTGCTAAGGTTGAAAAATAAAATGTTTGCCATGATTCAATCACCAATCTTAGAAATAAAAATGTTATTTTAAATGCTAAGATTGATAAATTGAATGAATCTCTTTCTAGTCTTAAAACTAAGAATGCTAAATTAATTTCTAAGGCTAAAGATTTAAATGTTTGCGATGATTCTATTTCCAGTCTTAGAAGTGAGAATGCTATGTTACATGCTAAGATTGATGAATTAAACACTTGCAAACCCTCTACATCTATTGTCGATCATGTATCTATTTGTACTAGATGTAGAGATATTAATGTTGATGTTATCCATGATCACCTAGCTTTGATTAAACAACAAAATGATCACATAGCTCAACTTACTACTAAAATTAATGAGCATGAAATATAAAATGAAAATTTTAAATTTGCTAGGAGCATGCTTTATAATGGAAGACGCCCTGGCATTAAAGATGTCATTGGCTTCCAACAGGGAGGCAATGTCAAGCTTAATGCCCCTAAGAAATTGTCCAACTTTGTTAAGGGCAAAGCTCCCATGGTTCAGGATAACGAGGGTTACATTTTATATCCTACTGGTTATCCTGAGCATAAAATTAGGAGAATTCATTTTAGGAAGTCTCATTCTAGATCTGATCATGCTTTTATGTATAAGAATGAGGCATCTAGTTCAAGGCAATCAACACATGTTAAATTTCCTAAAAAGAAATCTCCTGTTGCATCAAATGAATCTAACATTTCATTTAAGACTTTTGATGATTCTTATGTATTAACTAACAAATCAGGCAAAGTAGTTGCCAAATATGTTGGGGGCAAACACAAGGGCTCCAAGACTTGTGTTTGGGTACCCAAGGTGCTTGTTTCTAACATGAAAGGACCCAAGATTGTTTGGGTACCTAAAAACAAGGCCTAAAACTGTTTTGTGGGTTTATGCATCCGGGGGCTCAAGTTGGATCATTGATAGCGGATGCACAAACCATATGACTGGGGAGAAAAGGATGTTCTCCTCCTATGAGAAAAACCAAGATTCCCAAAGAGCCATCACATTCGGGGATGGAAATCAAGGTTTGGTCAAAGGACTTGGTAAAATTGCTATATCACCTGACCATTCCATTTCCAATGTTTTACTTGTAGACTCCTTAGATTACAATTTGCTTTCAGTTTCCCAATTATGCAATATGGGCTACAACTGTCTTTTTACGGATATAGGTGTTACTGTCTTTAGAAGAAGTGACGATTCAGTAGCATTTAAGGGAGTGTTAGAGCGTCAGCTATACTTAGTTGATTTCAAAAGAGCTGAACTCGACACTTGCTTAATTGCTAAGACTAATATGGGTTGGTTCTAGCATCGCCGACTAGCCCATGTTGGGATGAAGAATCTTCACAAGCTTCTAAAGGGAGAGCACATTTTAGGACTAACCAATGTTCATTTTGAGAAAGACAAGTTTGTAGCGCATGTCAAGCAGGAAAGCAAGTTGGTGCCCATCATCCACACAAGAACATCATGACAACGGACATAAGCATCGGCGGGAGTAAGTACTGTCTAGTAATTGTGGATGATTATTCTCACTTCACTTGGGTGTTCTTTTTGCAGGATAAATCACAAACCCAAGAGACATTAAAGGGATTCTTGAGATGAGCTCAAAATGAGTTTGGCTCAAGGATCCAAAAGATTAGAAGCGACAATGGGACGGAGTTCAAGAACTCTCAAATTGAAGGCTTCCTTGAGGAGGAGGGCATCAAGCATGAGTTCTCTTCTCCCTACACACCTCAACAAAATGGTGTAGTGGAGAGGAAGAATAGAACTCTACTTGACATGGCGAGGGCCATGCTTGATGAGTACAACACACCAGACCGGTTTTGGGCCGAGGCGATTAACACCGCCTGTTACTCCATCAACCGGTTATATCTACACCGAATCCTCAAGAAGACATCCTATGAACTCCTCATCAGTAAAAAGCCCAATGTTTCATATTTTAGAGTCTTTGGTAGCAAATGTTTTATTCTTGTTAAAAGAGGTAGAAAATCTAAATTTGCTCCTAAGGCTGTAGAAGGCTTTTTACTTGGTTATGACTCAAACATAAGGGCATATAGAGTCTTCAACAAATTCACTGGATTAGTTGAGGTTTCTTGTGACATTGTGTTTGATGAGACTAATGGCTCCCAAGTGGAGCAAGTTGACCTTGGTGAATTAGATGATGAAGAGGCTATGTGCGTCGCGATAAGGAACATGTCCATTGGGGATGTGTGTCCTAAAGAATCCAAAGAGCCTCCACAAGCACAAGATCAACCTTCATCTTCCATACAAGCATCTCCAGCAACTCAAGATGAGGAACATGCTCAAGGTGATGAAGAAGAAGATCAAGAAGATGAGCCACCTCAAGAAGAGGGCAATAATCAAGGGGGAGATGAAGATAATCAAGACAAGGAAGATGAGCAAGAAATTTAGGGTCAAAGACCGCCACACCCAAGAGTCCACCAAGCAATCCAACGAGATCACCCCGTGAACTCCATCCTTGGCGACATTCATAAGGGGGTAACCACTAGATCTCGTGTTGCTCATTTTTGTGAACATTACTCTTTTGTCTCCTCTATTGAGCCATACAAGGTGGAGGATGCACTAAGAGATTCGGATTGGGTGTTGGCAATGCAAGAGGAGCTCAACAACTTCATGAGGAATGAGGTATGTCATTTAGTTCCACGTCCTAATCAAAATGTTGTAGGTACCAAATGGGTATTCCACAACAAGCAAGATGAGCATGGTGTGGTGATAAGGAACAAAGCCCGACTTGTGGCCAAAGGTTATTCACAAATCGAAGGTTTGGATTTCAATGAAACTTATGCACCCGTAGCTAGGCTTGAGTCAATTCGCATGTTACTTGCCTATGCTACTTACCATGGCTTCAAGCTTTATCAAATGGACGTGAAGAGTGCCTTCCTCAATGGACCAATCAAGGAAGAGATCTATGTTGAGCAACCTCCCAGCTTTGAAGATAGTGAGTATTCTAACCATGTTTATAAACTCTCAAAGGCGCTATATGGGCTTAAGCAAGTCCCAAGAGCATGGTATGAATGCCTGCGAGATTTCCTTATCACTAATGGCTTCAAAGTCGGAAAAGCCGATCCTACGCTCTTTACTAAAACTGTTGCAAATGATTTGTTTGTATGCCAAATTTATGTTGATGATATTATATTTGGGTCTACTAACAAATCTACTTGTGAAGAGTTTAGTAGGATCATGATCCATAAATTCGAGATGTCAATGATGGGGGAGTTGAGATATTTCTTAGGATTTCAAATCATGCAACTCCAAGATGGCACCTTCATCAGCCAAACCAAATACATTCAAGACATTCTTAAGAAGTTTGGAATGAAGGATGCCAAGCCCATCAAGACACCCAGGGGAACCAATGGGCATCTCGACCTCGACACAGGAGGTAAATCCGTAGATCAAAAGGTATACCGATCGATGATAGGATCTTTACTCTATTTATGTGCATCTCGACCGGACATTATACTTTCCGTATGCATGTGTGCAAGGTTCCAAGTCGATCCTAAGGAAGTTCATCTTAGGGCTGTGAAAAGAATCATGAGATATTTAGTTTACACTCCTAAGTTTGGGCTTTGGTACCCCAGGGGATCATCCTTTGATTTAATAGGATATTCTGATGCCGATTGGGCAGGGTTTAAAATTGATAGGAAGAGCACATCAGGGACTTGTCAGTTTCTAGGGAGATCCCTGGTGTCTTGGGCGTCAAAGAAACAAAACTCCGTAGCTCTTTCAACCGCCGAAGCCGAGTACATTGTCGTAGGACATTGTTGTGCGCAATTGCTTTGGATGAGGCAAACCCTTAGGGACTATGGCTACAAATTGAGCAAAGTCCCTCTCCTATGTGACAATGAGAGTGCTATCCGCATGGCGGAGAATCCCGTTGAACACAGCCGCACTAAACACATAGACATTCGGTATCACTTTTTGAGATACCACCAACAAAGGGGGATATCGAGATAGCCTATATCAACACCAAAGATCAATTAGCTGATATCTTCACCAAGCCATTAGATGAGAAGACCTTTTGCAAACTTAGGAATGAGCTAAATATTCTTGATTCTCGGAATTTTGATTGATACATTGCACACATAGCTCATTTATATACCTTTGATCTTATCTCTTTCATTTGCTACGACTAATGTGTTTCCATGTGTGTTTATATGCTAAGTCGTAGATTGAAAGGGAAATGGAGTACTCGACGAAGACAAGGCTTCCACTCCACTCTACCGGTATCATTTACACTTCGTCGTTACTTCACATCACTCCAATTTGGTATAATCTTTCACTCATATATTGTTTACCAAAGGGGGAAAAAATGTTAAAGGGCTCATAAAAGTCTCCGTTTTTGGCGATTAATGCCAAAGGGGGAGAAATATTAAGCCCAAAGCAAAAGGACTGCACCACCACAAAGCAAAAGGACCGCACCACCACCTAATTTTTAAAATTATGTTTCGAAAATTTTTATTGGTATATTTCAAATTGGTATTTGTTATTTTCAATTGGTATCTATCAAAACCCTCTTGAAAACTAAGAGGGGAATTTCAATTAAGGGGGAGTTTTGTTTAAAGTCAAAGGAAAAGCATTTAAAACAGGGGGAGAAAATTCAAATCTTAAAATGCTTCTTACAATCTTACTCATATCCCTTTGACTATTTGCAAAAAGACTTTCAAAAGAATTTCCAAAAGAATTTGAAAAAACAAAATCGTGGTGCAAGCGTGGTCCAAAATGTTATATAAAGGAAAGCAATCCATGCATATCTATTGAAATGATAAATTGGTTTAATTCCAAGTAACCTTTGCACTTACCTTATGCAAACTAGTTCAATTCCGCACGTATATATTTGCTTTGGTTTGTGTTGGCATCAATCACCAAAAAGGAGGAGATTGAAAGGGAAAAAGGGTTTAACCTTTTCCTAGATATAATTTTGGTGGTTGAATGCCCAACACAAATATTTGGACTAACTAGTTTGCTCTAGATTATATGTTCTACAGGTGCTAAAGGTTCAACACAAACCAATAAAAAGTTCAAGTTAGGGTTCAAAAGAAAGGAGCAAAAAGAAACTGAAGAGCATCCTGGTCTGGCGCACCGGACTGTCCGGTGTGCCACCAGACAGTGTTCGGTGCACCAGGGGCAAGCGACTCCAAACTCTTCACCTTTGGGTTTCTGAGGCCTCGCTCCGCTATAATTCACCGGACTGTCTGGTGTGCCAGCGGAGCAACGGCTGGGCAGCGCAACGGTCAACTCCAACGGTCGCTTGCAAACGTGAACAGTTTGCAGACAGTTCGCGCAGAGTCAAAGCAGCGCCAGAAGGCGCACCGGACAGTGAACAGTACCTGTCCAGTGCACCAGGGGCAAGCGACTCCAAACTCTTCACCTTCGGGTTTCTGAGGCCGCGCTCCGCTATAATTCACCGGAATGTCCGGTGTGCCAGTGGAGCAACGGCTGGGAAGCGCAACGGTCAACTCATACGGTCGCCTACAAACGTGAACAGTGCGCGGACAGTTCGCGTAGAGTTAGAGCAGCGCCAAAAGGCGCACTGGACAATGAACAGTACTTGTCCGATGCACCAAGAAGTCAGAGCTCCAGCGGTCGAAACCGTCAGAACTCTAACAGTTGGGTGACGTGGCTGGCGCACCGGGCAGTGTTCGGTGGCGCACCGAACTGTCCGGTGCGCCCATCGACAGACAGCCTCCCTAACGGTTGAATTGGTGGTTGGGGCTATAAATACCCCCCAACCACCTCCACTCCAACCATCCAAGCATTCACTCCTTCACATTCAATACAAGAGCAATAGACACCACTCCAAAGACACAATTCAAGAGATCGGTCCGCTCAAAGTCTCAAAATCCACTCTAGCGCATTTAGACTTGTGAGAGAATCATTTGTGTTTTCTTGTGCTCTTGTTTGCTTGGCTTGGCTTTCTTCTTCCCCATTCTTGTTCTCAAGACATTTGTAATCAAAGCAAGAGACACCAAGTTGTGGTGGTCCTTGTAGGGGTCTAATTGACCCGTTTGATTAAGAAGAAAGCTCACTCGGTCTAGGTGATCGTTTGAGAGAGGGAAAGGGTTGAAAGAGACCTGGTCTTTGTGACCACCTCAACGGGGACTAGGTTCTCAAGAACCGAACCTCGGTAAAACAAATCACTGTGTCATCCACTTCATTTGCTTTTGATTTGTTTTCCCCCTCTCTCGTGGACTCGGATTTTATTCTAACGCTAACCCCGGCTTGTAGATTGTGTTTTAAGTTGTAAATTTCAGATTACGCCTATTCACCCCCCCCCTCTAGGCGACTTTCAAATATCAATCACTTGGCGTCCATCCGATGCATCCACTATGGATATTTCATATCCCCTTTTCTTTACGTAGTATTTTTTTATTATACCTGTTGATGTAGCATTATGGACCGTATTGTTACTCTTGCTACCGTCAGGAAAGATCTATCCCCTTCCTCGGTCTCCCCCTACATATATGGGATATTTTAAGAAATGGACGTCTTTTTTGTAGCAGGATCCGGGGAAAGAATGGGAAAGACAATTTCACTATATTTCTTACCAGGAACAGGGCCTATCACAAGAATATTTTTTTATTGGGACGATAACTCTAAAAAGAGAGATTTTCTATCTTTTCTTTCAACTCAGGAGAAATACGGTCGGGTGGCGCTAATTCGAATCCCTCGGGCAAAATAAGAACAGCACCCACAACCAGCACATCAATGGGCCCGCAAACCAATCAAAGTAGATCGGCGTATGAGGGATGCCGGAAGGAAGTCTTCATATAGTTCATTCAGTCTCCTATCTAGGACAAATCAAGTTCTGGTTCTGATCTGGCTCGTATGCTACATCAACTAAAGCAGTTGGGGCATCGTTGAATCAAATCTCTTGTCTTCAAATGGGAGGATATCCTCTTTTAAAAGTACTTTAGTTCCATCTGCTATAGCTTGAAGCAGTCCCAGGGGGCCAGCATATTCAGGACCAATACGTTGTTGTATTGATGTGGATATTTCTCTTTCTAACCACACAATTACGAGTACTTATATTGTGATTCCCAGTAGGAGGCTAAAAATGGGTAGAATCCATATAAGTTCGTAGATTTCTTTAAATAATTCTGATTTCGAAAAAGAATTGATAGTTTGTACCTCCAAAATTCTCCCGAAAATCCAATTTCATTTTTCAATGGGGTTAGATGATCTAGTTCTTAATATTATTAGTTTACTTAACTGACAGATTCCACAACAAATCTCTTGATTCGGAATTAGGGACTCATGTTCCGTCTGATGAATCGATTTTCTCTTTTTTTACACTTCTGTATCTCACTCTATCTTGTTTTTAGTATTATCTAAAATAACTGATGAATTATGAATTTTCCATAACTTAAACTGTGCTCAAGTGGAATTTGGAACATTCCAAAAAGTTGGAGATCCAACTACAAGGAGATAGGCAGCCTGATACCACATTGCTATGGTATCTTTCACGTCCATTTTTTGTTTGATTTGACATGAGGAACATCTCCTGTCCTTTCTTTGACTCTTTTTCTTTTTTTGTATGGGAAATGATCCCAAATGATAAGTGAATAGGTGTGGAAGTTATAATTGTAAATAAACCTGACCCGAAGATGTGGATCATCCAAGGCACATTAGCATGGCGTACTTTTCCTGTTTGAATCGGAGTTTGAAACCAACAAACTTCTCCTCAGGAGGATAGATGGGGCGATTCAGGTGAGATCCCATGTAGATAGAACTTTCTATTCACTCGTGGGATCCGGGCGGTCCGGGGGGGGGGGGGGGCCACCACGGCTCCTCTCTTCTCGAGAATCCATACATCCATTATCAGTGTATGGAGAGCTATCTCTCGAGCACAGGCTGAGGTTCATCCTCAATGGGAAAATGGAATGAAAACATTGGTGAGAATCCAATGCCCCGAAAACCCAAGGTTTCCTCCGCAAGGTTCGTCCACAGAGGGTGAGTCAGGGCCTAAGATCAGGCCGAAAGGCGTAGTCGATGGATAACAGGTCAATATTCCTGTACTACCCCTTGTTGGTACGGAGGGACGAAGGATGCTAGGTTAGCCGAAAGATGGTTATAGATTTAAGGACACAAAGTGACCCTGCTTTTTCAGGGTAAGAAGGGGAATCCAAGAGCATCAAGGGGTACAAAAGTGATGCAAAAAGTTTATTTGATGCACTTGGCAACTTTGAGTTTTTGCTTGGTATGGTTATTGGCATGATATTTTATATTCTGTAAACAAAGTGAGTAAGAAATTGCAATTGCCAGACATGTGCATTGACTCTGCTTTGAATCAAATACAAGGTATGGTGCAATACTTTGAGGCATACAGAAATGAGGGGTTTCCTTATAGTCTGATCATCTCCAAAGGCATTGCAGATGAAATGGGTCTAGAGGCATCGTTCGAGTAAAATGTCGTGCCTTGAGGAAGAAACAATTTGATAAAAGTAATGATCAAGAAGAAATTCTAGAGGCTGGAAGGGTTTTTAAAGTGAAATATTTTTTGGTTGTAGTTGATATGGCAATCACTTCTTTGAAAACCATATTTGAAGAACCCATGGTGTTCAAAGATATATTTGGTTTTTTATTGAGATCAACTATCCTAAAGTCATTGAATGATACTGAACTAGAAGAGTCTTGCACCAAACTTGCAGACACTTTCTCTCATAATGGTTCATCTGATGTTGAGGTACATGATCTTATTTCTGAATTGAAGATTTTGAAATTTACTCTACCAGATGGCATATTGTCTGCTATGGAGATATTCGAGCATGTCATAGATTTAGATTGCTATCCTAATGTCTCAATCGCTTATCGAATATTATTTACTATGCCTGTGACGGTTGCATCAGCTGAGAGAAGCTTTTCAAAATTGAAATTATTGAACAATTATTTGAGATCAACAATGACTCAAGATAGATTAAATGGTTTGGCAATTTTGTGCATTGAGAAGAAGTTGTTGGATGAGATTGATCTTAATGGTATAATCGACGACTTTGTATCACAAAATGTTAGAAGAAATTTTTAGCATGATATCATGTGACATGTGACAAGTAAGTGTTATGGCTCTAATTTATATTTGCCATCTTATAAACTTTAAGGCATGTCATAGAAGTTTTTTCCATTGAATGTTCAATAATTTGTGTTTATAATTATATATATAGTGTACATACACGGTGGATGGGACCTCCATATTAGATTTCGCCCTAGGCCCCCAAAAAGTCAGAAACAACCCTGCACATGTCACCACAAGAGCAAGAGGAAGCAACTCGATCCGAGATCCTACACGCGTGCATGGCTTGATGGCTTTGTGCATCACCAGTCATCTCATATTGTCATCCGCAGTAGTTATATAAACTACTCCTTAAATATAATTTTAAAAAGCTTTCAGGAAAAAACTCTTCTCCTATAGTTATATAAATTAGGTTCCTAAATTTACAAACTCCATACAAAATTGAATTTTATCCCTACATTTATCAACCTTGTTGGGACTCTCGAAATCAACGTTGACACTAAGTACATAATGAAAAACATACTCCAACACAGATGTCTTTAGGCAGCCACCGCTAGGCAACCTAACACAAGAAAAGCATACTACAGCAAAGATGTCTTTACACCGCCACCGCCACCGCCAGACAACCTACCACAAATCCATCTCCATTGTCCTAGATGCTTTTACTTCGCCACCGCCAGACAACCTCTGTGTTGCCTCCAAGCCGTCGCCACGAGGATCTCTGTGGACGACGTAACTCTCACGTGGACGACGTAACTTTAAACTCTCAAGAGGTCAGGAAAGGTTGTTGCTATGAATTTCAAAATAGAAAGTAGACCTATTTATTTTTTAACATGGACAACTTTAAAATTAGCAACCATTAAATAAAAAATTGTTGGAGCACAAACATTTTTAGCAACTTCCTAAACCTATAATTTAAGGATGCTAAATTTATGTAACTAATGGAGATGCTCTTAAGAAAATGATTGGAACTTATTTTAATAATCTTTCAGAAATTTAGGTGGTCATGACGTGACCTTTAATTTGTCATGACGAAAAATGGCATCTAATGATCTACTTGTGAATTTTGAGGGAGCTTTGTATGTAGCGTCGTGTGGTCTGTTTGGTTGTAGGCTTGAGAAGGTCAAGCGCGCAGCAGACAATCAAAATTAGACACCTAGCTAGGATTGATAGACAGTTTTCCTAGGTTGTGAACCAAATAGGCCCAGATAATGTACGTAGAATCAATTCTGCCGTCATGTTTTCCTCGTATAAGATATATATACGAGGACGATACGAATCACACGAGAACCTGAGCATATTTCTCATATACTATATAGTTTTGCCTGCTGATTGCAACGACATCAATTTAAATGTCATAGCAACGAAATCAATTAATCAGGCCGATTTCTAATTACAATGACAAAAAAAAAACTAATCCCCGGCGGCGTGTGTGCCTAGCACTAGCAGTTGTCATAGACCCTGGCCGCGTCGTAGTCGTCGGCGAAGCACCTCTTCCAGAACCAGTGGCGGCGCCAGACCCGGTCCACCATCTCGTCGATGGACACGCCTTTGGTCTCCGGCAGCAGCGTGAGGACGAAGATAGCCATGACCACGATCCAGGCGGCGAAGAAGAAGAAGATGAAGGCGCGCATGGAGCACATCATGGACAGGAACGCCTGCGCGATGAGGAAGGTGAAGAGCATGTTGGAGCTGACGGCGAACGAGAAGCCGGCCGTGCGCGTCTCCAGCGGGAACGTCTCCGACGGGATGAGCCACCCGAGCGGGCCCCAGGACCAGGCGAAGCTTGACACGTAGACGCAGATGAGCACGACGATGGCCACCGCCCACGACTGGCTGGGGTTGTTGTTGGCCCGCACATGCACCAGCATGATCGCGCCCACGGCCGTCTGCGCCACCAGCATCTGCGCGCACGCCTCCAGCAGGAGCTTGCGGCGGCCGACTCTGTCGACGAGGACGATGGACACGACGGTAGACACGACGTTGACGCTGCCCGTGACCACGGCCGACAGCAGGGAGCCGTCGGTCTCGAAGCCCATGGTCTGGAACAGCACCGGCGCGTAGAACATGAGCGCGTTGATGCCCGTGAACTGCTGGAACACCTGCATGGCGATCGCGATCACCAGCGGCGGGCGGCTCTCGGGGCGCATCAGCCGGCGGTATGGCTTCTCCTCCTCGCCGAGCGCGCGGGCAAGGTCGCACGCGGCCCGGATCTCGTCGAACTCGGCGCCCACGTCGGCGGTGCCGCGGATCTTCTCCAGCGTCCGGCGGCCGGCGTCGGTGCGGCCGCGCTCCACCAGGCTCGTGGGCGTCTCGGTGATGGCGAGCGAGCCGAGGAACAGCACGGCGGCGGGCGCCGCCGCGCCGCCCAGCGCGTAGCGCCAGCCGAGCGGGTGCGCGCGCGACGCGAAGTAGTTGACGACGCTGGCGATGAGGATGCCGACGGTGACGTTGAGCTGGAAGAGGATGTTGAGCGCGCCACGGACGTGCGCCGGCGCGATCTCGGACAGGAACAGCGGCGCCGCCTGGTTGCCGAAGCCGACGCCGACGCCGAGGCAGACGCGGCCCACGATGAGCATGGCGATGTTGGTGGCGGACGCGCACAGCGCCGTGCCGGCCAGGAAGAAGACCGACGCCGCCTGCATCGTGCGCTTGCGCCCGAACCGCGAGCACGCGCGCGACGCCACGAAGCTGGCCACCAGCGCCGCCAGGTACAGCGACGACGTGAAGAGCTGCAGCCGCTGGTCGTCGAACTTGCAGTAGTTGTTCTCCCTGGCGCGGTGCTTGCGCGCGTACACCGACGGGAAGAAGAGCTCCAGGAAGTCGTCCATGGCCGTCACCCCACCTGCAGGCCATCAGATCAGATCATTAGTATTATACCCTATACGGAGGCATGGCGTTTACACATTGATCAGATCGGATCCGGATCCGGATCCGTTGCATCATCAGGACGCGATGGAGGTCGTCGATCTACGTACCAGAGATGCCGACGTCGTAGCCGAACATGAGGCCACTGGTGGCCGCGACGATGCCGCACATCCAGACGTACCAGGTGATCCTGCCCTTGAACTCCCGGCCGTCGGCGCCGGACTTGGAGACGGCAAAACCCCCGGCCATTGTTGCGGTATTGATCTCTTGAGTAACAACTAACGACGTACACTGGATTAGTCGATGATGGATGGATAATGCGAGGACGATTGGTAGGGGTCGAGGGGGACGTAGGCGGCTTATATAGAGGAGGGAGGGAGAGACCGACGGATAAGGCTGGCGAGTTGACGGGGTTCGTTGGAGTTGGAGGGCCGGGGGGATAGCATGCATGCAGTTATGAGATCGATGGATCGGAGCAGGCGGCGTAAAACTGGCGGATCCTACTGGATTACGTGTAAATGCGTAAACCCAAGGCTCTGGCGATGAGATTTTCGACTGGACACGTTTGACGGGAGTAACCGAAACTTCAGCTCCGGACCCGTCGTGCTCTAATACAACCCGTCGTGTTGTTAGGGCATCCGCCAGCAATAGTAGGAGTTTGTTACGGGATTTAGGATAACATGTACTCGTACTTGCTATGGACTCATGCATGACCCGTTTGCATACGAGACTATAGCTATTCACAATGGCAGTTTCATGATTGTGCCAGATATAATTATAAGTGTGTCACTTCAATATTTTAGATGATATGACATATTATTTAAGATAAATGAGTTTCGTGGGTGAAATTGGTTTCATGGGATGAAACCATGTCAACCTGTTTTCAAGGTTAAGGAAATCGTGTGAAACTTTCATTGAGAGTGATTTGTTTCATCTTTACATATTTTACTGATTTCTATCGGCTATTTAGTTGCAACTTTTAATTGGCACGTTAGTCTTGAAATTTTACATTAACACGCCATGCCTCTGTATAGGGTATAATTTCAAGACGAACTGGAACAGATAACATGATCATTGAATAAATCTCTAAAACATAAATCGTCTAGGTGACTAGGGCTGGAAAAAAAACTCGAAGCTCACGAGCCGGCTTGAGCTCAGAGCGGCTCGCGAGCCTCGAGCCGAACCAGGTTTTTGAGCTCGTTGGGGCAACGAGCTGAGCCGAGCCGCTCTGGCTCGCGAGCTGCATAAAACTAATCAACCTACACAATAATGATAAATATTGGATAATTTTATAGATATATGACTCGTTTCTTAGCCTTTAATGATGCATATATGACAATTATAATTTAAATTATTTGTAATGTCGCATTATGATTATTTATTTCACATTTATAGACTATTAATTCACTATATAATGCAATATTATTTTTCAAAGGTGTAGCTCTAAACCCTAAACCATAAACCCTAACCCTAAACATTAAGATAATGTTGCTTCCTAAGACTCCCACTGAAATTGTCCACTTTGAACATGAGAAAAAAGACTAATGCTAAGTAAAAGGTGTTTTGAATTCTAAAAATCAGCAACCTATTAAGTTAAAAACTACTGCTTTGTTAGCTACTAAATCTGATCTTGATGAGTTAAATGCCTCTGTTGGACTTTGCTATGTCTTAGTGTGCAAAAATGTTTTATATTGCATTGATGATACATCCATTGATTTGCCACCAACTGTTGCTAACCTTTTACAGGAGTATATGGATGTGTTTCCTTTTGAGATACCCCCTGGATTACCACTTGTGCGAGGCATTGAGCATAACATTGATTTAATTCTAGAAGCGAGCTTGCCCAACTGTGATGCCTACAGGACCAATCCCGAGGAGACTAAGGAGATTCAGCGCTAGGTCTAGGACCTTCTGGACTGCGGGTATATTCGTGAGAGCCTTAGTCCTTATTATGTTCCTGTTCTTTTTATTCCTAACAAAGATGGCACTTGGCACATGTGTTTTGATTGAAGAGCCATTAATAATATCACAATTCGATATCGATATCCTATTCCTAGATTGAATGACATGCTTGATGAATTAAGTGGTTCTATTGTTTTCTCAAAAAATGACTTGCGCAGTGGATACCACCAGATTCGTATGGCTTTAGTTGATGAATGGAAAACTGCATTTAAAACTAAGCTCGAACTTTATGAGTGGTTAGTCATGCCTTTTGGGTTAACTAATGCACCTAGCACTTTCATGAGATTGATGAACGAGGTTTTACGTGCTTTCATTGGTAAATTTCTGGTGGTTTATTTTGATGAAATTCATGTCTATAGCAAGTCTCATGATGATCATATTGAACACTTATGTGTTGTTTTGATATCTTATGTGATGCATGGTTATTTGGTAACCTTGAGAAGTGCACCTTTAGCACTGATTGTGTGTCTTTTCTTGGATATGTTGTGACATCACATGGCATTGAGATGGATGAGGCAAAATTTGTCGTCATCACGAGCTGGCCACTTCCGACCACGGTTACACATGTTCGAAGTTTTCTTGGTCTTGCAGGATTCTACAGGCGATTTGTGCGGGGTTTCAACACCATTGCAGCACCTCACCCCAAGTTGACAAAGAATGGAGTGTCATTTCCTTGGGCACCAGCACAACAACAAGCTTTTGATGCCCTCAAGTCGAAGCTCACACAAGCATCGCTGTTGCAACTTCCTGATGTTGATAAGGCATTCGAGCTTGACTGTGATGGCGAGTAGCATTGGGATTAGAGGAGTGCTCATCCAAGGAAGTAAACCTATTGCTTTCTTTAGTAGAAAATTGCATGGTCGAACTCTAAATTATTCTACATATGACAAAGAATTATATGCTTTAGTACAAGTTTTACAAACTTGGCAACATTATCTATGGTCTAAAGAATTTGTCATACATTCGGATCATGAATATTTGAAGTACTTAAGGGACAATCTAATATAAACAAATGTCATGCTAAATGGATTGAAATCATAGAATCACTTCCTTTCATTATTAAGCTTAAAAAGGAAAGGATAATGTGATTGTTGATGCTTTGTCTGGACATTATACTATGTTGTCCCAACTTAATCATAAAATCTTTGGTTTGGAGACTATAAAGAGATTATATGTTGTTGATTTGGACTTCAAAGATGCTTTTTAAAATTGTAGAGAGGGAAGAACTTGGAAAAAAATTGTGCTGCTTGAAGGCCTTCTCTATCGTGCTAACAAGTTGTGTGTTCCAGCTAGCTCCGTTCGTCTTCTACTCTTGTAGGAAGCGCATGGGGTGGCTTGATGGCACATTTTGGTGTTAAGAAGATAGAGGATGTGTTGTCCACTCATTTCTATTGTCCTGGAATGTGGCATGATGTTGAGCGCTACGTCTCTCGTTGCACCACGTGCAACAAAGCTAAGTCCCGACTTAACCCCATGGTCTTTATTTGCCTCTACATGTTCCTAGTGCACCTTGGGAGGATATTTCTATCGATTTTGTTTTGGGATTTCCTAGAACACAGAGGGGGAGTGATTGTGTTTTTGTGGTTGTTGATCGTTTTTCAAAGATGGCATATTTTATACCCTGTCACAAAAATGATAATGCTTCACATGTTGCTGATTTATTCTTCACTAAGAATGTGTGTTTGCATGGTGCGCCAAATACTATTGTTTCTTATAGGGATGCTAAGTTTTTAATCCATTTTTGGAGAACCGTGTGGTTTAAATTGGGAACAAAGTTGTTGTTTTCTACTACTTGTCATCCTCAAACTGATGGGCAAATAGAGGTTGTTAATCGCACTTTATCTACCATGTTGCGGGTTGTTTTGAAAGATAATTTGAGGTTGTGGGAAGAATGTTTGCCACATATTGAGTTTGCTTATAATCATTTCATTCATTCCACAACCAAACTTAGCCCATTTATGGTAGTATATGGTTTTAATCCTCGTGCTCCAATTGATTTGCTACCTTTACCAACTTCTGAAATAGTGAACTTGGATGCTACACAATGTTTTGAATTCATTCTTAAGTTACATGAAACAAGTAAGTTGCAAATTGAAAAGATGAATGAAAAGTATCGCATTGCTGCTAGTAAAGGTAGGAAGGAAGTAAAATTGGAACCTAGTGACTTGTTGTGGGTTCATTTGAGAAAGGATAGGTTTCCTGATTTGAAAACATATACACTCATGCCACGTGTTGCTGGTCCTTATAAAGTTCTTGCAAAGATCAATGATAATGCATATACACTTGAGTTGCCTCCAGATTTTGGGATTAGTCCCACCTTTAACATTTCAGATTTGAAGTCATATATGGGTGAGAAAGATGAGCTTGAGTCGAGGACAACTCCAATTAAAGAAGGGTAGGATGACAAGGACATCGCTCCAATGCATACAATGTATGGACCGATAACACGCTCACATGAATGACAGCTAAATCTCCAGGTTTGTTCTAACTTAGTCAATTGTGTTTTCAAGCTTACACTTGGGGCCACGGATGTTTTGTTGATTAGGAACCTTGGAGAGGACTAGCAAGGACTTGAGAAAGGCCAAGGTGTCGACAGGAGGAGCAAGAGCGTCCACAACAAGAAGGACATCAAGTCCGACTTGACTATGATTCTATCTCGGGTTCAGGACCAGTCTGCACTAAAATGTAATCGTCAAAACAAGGCACCATTCAGATTCTGTTTTGGCGTTGTGACACCGTCTGTTGGGCCATTGGATCGTGTATCGTGTCAAAGCCCATTAGGGGCGACACTAAGGGTCACGCACACCCTAATACTCTATTTATTCAGTAGTCGGCGCCACATTAGGGTTTGGTTTTGTTTAGATCATATCTTTCATCGAACAGTGTCGTCTTTCATTCGTTTGGAGACCCCACCTCGTGATCAATACAATTTTGATTATGTTCTTGCTTGTGTTCTTGATTGTGCTTGCAAGGATAAGCCTTCGTGGTAAGGTCACTCATGTGTCACGGGTGATAACCAATGGAACAGTGGTGTAGTGATTGTGTGGATCCATTCGCTCGAAGCTTTGGATCATCAACATAGAGATCTCCATCCAATCAAGTTATCCTACCTCATGGAAGATTGGGCCTTGCCCTCTATCAAAGGGCTTTGTGTGACTAAGTGAAAGTGAAGCTCAAGCAGATGGCTTGTGGATCTAGGTACAAAGGCTAACATGAAGAAGAGAGTGCTTGCAAAATGTTGACTAACTAATCAGATTGTGAAGAGTCGTATGGTGTTGAAGATCATAGCATTAGAAGACATGATTTGAAGCTATCGGATTATCTCGTATGTTATGAGGTGGTTCAAATCATAAGACATGAGGGTAAACATAATCACAAATCAAAGGAAGAAGGCATCAGAGAAAGAACTTGGAAAGAGCTCACAATTGTGCAAACTTTGAGGGAAATGGCCAAAAGTGAAAAATCAAGAAGGAAAAGATTTTGGATCAGCTCCGTGTTTGAATATGTTCTTGATGACCATTGTGGCATATTGGAACTCAATGGAGTAAGATGATTGCTTAGATTTGGAGTTTTGAGTTCCAAGTATCTATTGGAGAAAAAGGCTGATTTTTATTTGAGTTATTGAGTTTAGGAATCGCCCTACTATCAAGAGTGGTCCACAAATGAGTGTTGGTATGTACTTGCACTAAAGCTAAAAATCCTTACTTCAAAACATCTATTTTGTCTCTGCTCAATTGTGTATGAAGTCGGTGGTTCAACCTGTCAACTGTGGTTGAATTGTGCAGTTTAACCAGTCCTCAGGGCGGTTCAACCTATCAACTGCAGTTGAACTAGGCGGTTCAACATGTATGACTGCAGTTGAACTAGGCGGTTCAAACGGTCCTCAGGGCGATTCAAATGCTTTTACACCGGTTGATCTAGCAGTTCAACCGCCCAGCTCACTTGGTTTCAGTAAGTATTGGCTGAAGAATTACGGTTGAACTACCCATATGGGTGGTTCAACCGATCAAGGAGCGGTTGAACTTGCAGTTGAACCGGTCACTTCAATCAGTTTCTCTCTAGAGAAAACCAACTCAACTGTTGTTTCATGTGGTTCAATCGCATATCACCCAATTTACTCCAAACTAATAGATTTGGAGTCCCACCTATATATACTCACTCATACCTCTCTCCTTTACACAATAGAACGCATTCAGCTCCATTTCTAACCTAAGAAAATCTCTAGAAGACCATCTTTACTCCTCCCCACTGTCTCTCTCACACACATCTTGTGTCTCTCCCATTTTAAATCTTTGAGAGCTTGGTGTGAGATTAAGAGTTGTGGGTCTCCGTGCTTCATCTTTAAATTCATCTTGTTCTTCCTGAATCGTACTTTGGTGCAACAACAAGGTCTTTATGGATTTCTTACTCCTGGAGCTCCAAGCTCCTAGATGGCTAGGTGTTGCTTGTTAATCTCGAAATCTTGTGGAAGAACACAAAAAGTTTGTATTACCCGCTCTTTTGAGCAACCTCTGGTAAGTGACCTCACTTAGATCATTGTGGATCACTTAGTTTTTGTATTTGTTGCTTGTTCGTCATACTCTTGTCACCTTGTGCAAAGATTTTCCCATATATTTGTGGTGTGTAAGTTTAGGAAGTTTCCCTCTCAGATATACTTCCTACAACCCTAAGGAACATCAAGAATACCACATATGTGAGGTTTATTTGATGATTTTAGAGATCAATTCAGGTTATATTTAGTTTTCTGGTTGAACCCAGTTCTGAGTGCTACTGAACCTGGTAGTTGTTGAACCGGCATGCACCGGTTGAACCGGTTTTTCTCAGTTCATTTTTTAGTTTTGTAAAGTTTTTAGGATGAGCCTATTCACCCCCCTAGGTCACTTTCATCCCTCTCCACCAAAACAAACGCCAAAGGATGCATTGTCTGCATCACATAAAATGACTATCTACAAGATTCCCTAATACCTTCTAAGAAGAAACATATTATCCATGGAGAAGATAGGACAACAATACCTCAAGACCTTGATGCACAAGAGAAAGCACCATAAGGCTTGGAAGAATATGTCTCCCATCCTCTGAATCCATACATCTAGCTTTGGGATGTACTCATAATGCATTCCTAGATTGACTACTTTGATTGCATTGAACAGTGTTGGCAACCACTCATACCACTCTTTGCAGTCCCTATATATCATATTCCACACATGTTTCTTTACGTGCCATGCTTTTTCATACCTTATCTTGTAATTAAATATATTCTTAGTCGTGTTCATAATTGTCGTTGCCTTTAAATTGGGTTGTCCCTTCAATGTTGTGTACAATGATTTGGTAATGAGTGTGGACATCAACGGGAAATACATTTGTTCTAAGTTTGCTTTAGCACAAGTTTGTGGACTGATGGTTTTGTGATAAGAAGCTTTCTTGATCTTTATAGTTTTAGCACAAACCCTCCTGTTATAATTGGTCTTCTCAAGCACCATTGTGTATCATCGCTTCACATTGGAATCACTTGCCTTGAAAGGTCTTTTACAATTCAAACAATACTCTTATAGCCACCTTTTCAATGTAGGCAACTCTTTGAACACCAAGCCCTTATGAATTTCGATGATGTCATCAGCCTTAGGAGACTATAGCATCTCATCGTCTCTACCTTATGCATAAACCTTATGAGAATGATTGAAATCGTTGACTATTGGATCTTGATCAAGGCAACAAAGTCTAACCAATTCAGTATATTGTTCACTTAGATCTCCAATAGGACACTCATCTTCAAAATCAATAGCTCTTGCAAGCTTATAAGGCTCCTTATTATCCATAATTTGGATATCCAAGCTGTTAGAGGCCCTATTGATATTGCTTTATGGAACAACACAATGACAATCAAAATTATCAGAAAAGTCTCCTGCATCACAAGCACAAAAATGGGACGGTTGATATAGACAAATGGAACTAAGGTCAATACCTAAAAACTAAAATGTTTATTATGACACTTAGATAAGGGGTCGCCATGACAACATCAATGTGACATTGAACTTTATCAGGTTAAGAACCTCCAACCTCATTTGGGGTAGTTTGAGCATCAAGGACCACAACCACAACTTCTTCATCCGCCTCATGGTCGGGTATCGAAGGGTTATAGGAGGCCAGATCACCAAGTTCTGTTTGATACCTATGAGGGTGTGATCAATGAACAAGTTATGCACAACCACATCTAAACATTAGAGCTAAGTCCTCACCACCAAAATTGTATAATTTTGCCACTAATCCTCTAACCAAATAGATGTTAGTAGCCTTATAATTGAGTCTTTAAAATCCATATGAAGTATCTCCTCAATCGAGATACCATCATCTTTTTCATTCAAATGTAGCTCCTCCCTAGCTATAGCAACTGACTTACTAAAGGACACCTAAATACTTAATAGTACATATTTGCTTTATATATTGACAAATGAAATATTTTCATAATAGTTTCTAACCATACTGTTTGTACCCAAATATTGGGGTATTGTGGGGGACAGATATCCCCCGGGTCCACTAGAAGGCTAGAAGACCTCGCGAAAGGCCTTGGGCCCATTGTTCCGCAAGGCCATCCCTTCGTGGGCCTGGGGAGGAATGTCTAGCAGAATGGTTCGGCGCAAGATTGGATCAACTCGAGCCTAGTCGGCCCAATGAATTCAAGCATTATCCACAGCAGTGATCCGATTCTCCCGCACTGCGGCCTCAGGCGTCGGAGCTGAATGATGATAAGTCGGCAGAATTATAGGAAGATAAGCTCAGTCGGTTCACTATTACTTAGGCGCATGTTGTCATCACATCCGCATGTAACGCCCCACGGTCGAGTATATAAGGCCTAGGGGGCACCCCCTCAAACACATCTCACTCATTAGCCATATACTCAGTTCTCTAGCATCTCTCGTACTAGAGAACTCCCCTGTAACCTACCACATAAAAGATCCACACCAGGACGTAGGGTGTTACGCATCTCAAAGCGGCCCGAACCTGTACGAGATTGTCTGCTGTCTCTCGTGCATCTAGCACGAACCATCGAGCTACAGTCGGTAACACCGTCCTACTCCAAAAAGCACCTCGAGGGGCAACCCTGGGTGCGCGGTCGGACCCAAAACACCGACAGCTGGCGCGCCAGGTAGGGGGTGTGTCACTGATCCAAGCTAGCTCAATGGCCATCCCTTTCCAGCACAAGATCATCCTCTGCCCTGGATCCGTGTTCTGCTTTGGAACCATCTCATCCGTGGCAGATGAAGAGGGAACTCTACATCGAATCACGGATCCGCTGGAGAAAAAACCTTCCTCGACAATCTCCAGGAAAGCCGGAGCGGAGCAGGAAAAAGCGCACCTCCAGTGCTCCGAGCGAAGACTACCTCCAGCAGGCCAGGAGCAGAGGATCCGTGTACCCGGAGAACTCCGGTGTCCACCTCCTCTATGGAAAAATGGACACAGATCATAAGGAAAAAGGAAACAAACGAGGTGAAGGCTCGTCAAGCTGCTGTTCTGGTACCTCCGCCCTCAAAGGAGAATAGAAAGAAGATTGTCACTACAACGGTTCCATTCTACCCTGACGTCATCTTCATCGGGGGAAGAGTGGAATCGACCCCCGTCTCCAATGATGAACCAACCGCACCGGGGGAGGAACCTCTTCAGCGGGAATCTCGCCGACGAAGGAACCGGTGCCAAAATATCCGGCGGCATCATGAAGCCAGAGAGCGGGACCCGGTGTAGCCCGTGTCACGAGATGAGATCTCGGAGGTGGGAGAAACTCCAGAAGAATGGGTCTTCGGGGAAAGAAGGAATTCCCGACGATGTGATTCTTGGCAAGCTCAAGAGCAGGCCGAACAGGAGGCGAGACAACATAGAGAGAACCCTCTTCTTGGACGGAACCTGAACCCCGACTTCGCCCGAGCCATGAACACACCGAGCGAAGTCGATGGAGTGTTGGCTCGGATAGCCGATGGCCTCCCCCGGACTCCGAACGCCGAGGACTATCGGCAGCTGCTCACTCGGGCAGCTAATCATCTTCTGCCTCTCGCTCATCCTCTGAGTGATCTATGACATGCCATCAACAGTCGGCGGGACGCACGGAGCTCCATCAATGCTTCACGTGAACGACGACACAAGAACGAGATTCGGCGCCGAGAAGAGTATGATAAGGATCATGGCATCCCTGCGCAAAGTCAGGCCACCAGAGTTGAGTCGGCAACAGCTTCAACCGGCGGCACGACTCGGGGACGGTCGAGGCACCACGTCGACAACTCCCCTCCCTGGGACCAACATCACCATCGTTGATAGGAGGACACATGTGGAGTATCGGTGCTCACTCCACGTCTCAGGGCCATTCAGTGCCCCTAACTTCAAAGTCTCCAACGTCGACAATTACGAGCCTAAGCAGGACCCGGGTGGCTGGTTGGCCAACTATACCACCGCTGCCCGATCCGCTGGGGCAACTGAAGATTTGATGACCGCGTACTTGCCCATTTTCCTCGGGCAAGATGCACTGCAATGGCTACGACACCTACCCCGACACTGCATCAACGACTGGAGCGACTTCAGTCGGCGCTTCATCGCCAACTTCCAATCTCTCTCCGACAAGACGGCGCAGCCATGGGACCTCAAATCCATCAGGCAACGAGGGGATGAGACTCTCCGGCCGTACCTCAAAAGGTTTTAGACCATGAGGAATCGTATCCCCGAGGTTGAGGAAGTAGCAGTGATCGAGGACTTCTATCGGGGATCCAATGACTCGGCCTTCGTCCGAGCCATACTTCAAAAGGCACCGACTACCTCCGAGCAGCTATTCAGGGAGGCGGACCTCTACATCACCATCGACGAACGGGCTTAGGACCTCATCGGAGGAACGAAGCCTACACCACTAGCACCACGATGCGACGCGAACCAACAATCCGACAAGCGTTGGGAGAAGAGGCCTCGCGACGAGGTTCACGACGTCGGACCACCCGTCTCTCGTGCCCGAGGGGCACCCCGTGGAGGTGAACGAACATTGGACGACATCCTCGATGCCCAATGTCTGTACCACAAGGATATGCGCCACACCCTTCGGAACTATAGAGACTTCAAGCACTCCGTCGGGAACGGCCGACCCTTCCAACCTCTGCCACCTCCCCCACCACGAGGAGGACCCTGAGAACCTCGACAACCTCAGCAACAGGAAGGGGGAGGAGGCGGAGCATTCCCCCGCATTGACAGAGAAGTCAACGTCATCTTCGGCAGACACGGGTCTCAAGAGAGCAAGAGGCAACAAAAGCTCAACGACCGTCAGATACTGGTGGCGGCCACTGGTCCTCCCGCCCCGTACCGATGGTCCGAACACCCGATCACTTTCACTCGGGCGGATTAGTGGCTAAACTTTGATCATCTGGGCAAGTACCCGCTCCTCGTCGATCCGGTGATCCGAGAGAGCAGGGTAAAGAAGGTGTTAGTGGACGGGGGAGTAGCATCAACGTCACCTTCCCTCGGACACTCCTAGGCTTGGGAGTCGCACTCAAAGAACTCCACGAGTCAGACACTCCTTTCTTCGGCATCGTGCCGACTGAAGGAGAATATCCACTCGGACACATCTACATGTCGGTCACCTTTGGAACTCCGGATAACTACAGAACCGAGTTCCTGAGGTTCGAGGTAGCAAGCTTCGACTACGGATATAACGCCATCATCGGTAGGCCTGAATTGGCAAAGTTCATGGCCATTTCGCATTATACATACATGATATTGAAGATGCCTGGACCACAAGGAATCATCACTGTGCGCGCTGACTTCCAAGGCGCCGCAGAGTGCTTCCGAGTGGCCATTCAAGCGGTCCTCACCACCAAACCATCGATGACTTCTTCTGCGCAGGCGAACTCAAAGCCTGAGGAGGACCTCACAGTACCTGCAAATGAAGCTCAAGCCGTGACCTCTATGCGGCTGACTGAGGAAACAAAGAGAATCAACCTCGGGTTCGCTGATGAATGCAAAACTGCTATCATCAGCTCCAGCCTAGATGACAAATAGGAAAGCGCGCTCATCTAGTTTCTGCAAGACAACCGAGACATATTTGCATGGCAACCTGCGGATATGCCGGGAGTCCCGAGAGAGTTGGCCGAGCACAAACTGAAGGTCTATCCCTAGGCAAGGCCGATACAACAAAAGTTGTGTCGTTTCACGCCCGACAAGAGAGAAGCTATTCGTGCCGAGCTAGCTCGCTTAGTCGCAGCAGGGTTCATTAGAGAAGTACTGCATCCTGAGTGGTTAGCAAATCCTGTTCTTGTACTCAAAAATAATAAAGTGGATTGGCGCATCTGCGTCGACTATACGGATCTCAACAAACACTCACCGAAGGATCCCTTCGGACTTCCTAGAATAGACCAGGTGGTAGACTCGACCGTCGGGTGTTCTGTGTTGTCCTTCTTGGATTGCTACTCCAGGTACCAACAGATCAGCCTAGCAAAAGAAGACGAGGAAAAAACTGCATTCATCACCCCGTTTGGAGCTTTCTGTTATACCTCCATGCCGTTTGGCCTCATAAACGCTGGAGCGACTTACCAGAGAGCCAATCAGACATGCTTAGCCGATCACTGGGGCAAGCATGTAGAAGCTTATGTGGATGACGTGGTGATCAAGACAGAAAACTCAGAAAACTTCATTGAAGATTTGCAGCTGGTCTTCAATAGTCTGCGGCGATATCGGTGGAAGCTTAATCTAGAAAAATGTGTCTTCGGAGTACCAGCAGGAAAATTGCTCGGATTCATTATCAGCCACCGAGGAATTGAAGCCAACCCGGAGAAAATCAAAGCTATCATGAGAATGGAAGCACCACGATCATAGAAGAAAGTACAGAGACTTACTGGATGCATGGCAGCTTTGAGCAGGTTCATATAAAGGCTAGGAGAAAAAGGCCTACCGTTCTACAAATTGCTCAAGAAGGTAGACAAGTTCCAGTGGACCTCAGAAGCTCAGGAAGCCCTTGATGCACTGAAAAAGTTCCTAACAACATCGCCAGTGTTAAAGCCGCCACACTGAGCCACGCCAAGTCAGCCGGCCGAAGATCTGTCATTGTACATCTCTTGCACGACTCACGTGGTGAGTACCGCGTTGGTAGTCGAGCGAGCATAGGAAGGACATGCATATCCAGTACAGCATCCCGTCTATTTCATCAGTGAAATTCTGGGACCCTTAAAGAAGAAATATCCTCAAGTTCAAAAGCTATTGTATGCAGTACTTCTAACTGCACGCAAACTCCGTCACTACTTCGACGACCACAAAGTCATAGTAGTCACCGGGTTTCCAATAGGGGATATTCTCCACAACAAAGAAGCCATTGGAAGAATAGCCAAGTGGGCCTACGAGCTGGAAGCTCACGACATTGAGTTTCGGCCTCGCACTACAATAAAGACTCAAGCACTAGTTGACTTCGTATCAGAGTGGACTGAGCAACAAGTACTAGATAACCCGGAGACTGCAGAAGTATGGCGGATGTATTTCGATGCCTCGCTGAAGCTGCGAGGGGCAGGCACAGGGATCCTCTTCATTGCACCTGGAGGTGAACAACTCAAATATGATCTTCAGTTGTTATTCTCAGCATCCAACAATGCAACAGAATATGAAGCTTTGATCCACGGATTGAACATTGCCATATCACTGGGCATTAAGAGGTTGATAGTATACGGAGATTCACTGGTGGTCATAAGTCAGATAAATAAAGAATGGGATTGCTCGAATGACTCTATAGGCAAGTACTGCACAGCCGTCCGAAAGCTGGAAGACAAATTTGAAGGGCTGGAATTTCATCATGTGGAAAGAGATCACAACGAGGCAGCAGACGCGTTGTCAAAACTAGGATCCAGACGGACCCAGGTCCCACCTGGAGTTTTTGTCCAAGAAGTATTACGCCCGAGTATTCCCTTAGATTGGGCAGAAGAGTGCAATGTTTTGAGCCAGCCAGAGTCAGACTCTAATGACTGGAGGGAGCCTATTATTAAGTATATAAAAAATGAAGAGGAGCCGGATGATAAAGCTGCGGCAGAATGCATCACAAGACAGTCAGCCCACTACACCCTCATTGGGAATACACTGTACAGAAGAGGCGCAGCAGGAATCCTCATGAAGTGCATTCCTTCGGTTACTGGGAAGCAACTGTTAGATGGGATCCATGCCGGACAGTGCGGAATACACGCAGCATCCAGGACTCTGGTTGGGAAGGTCTTCAGGTCCGGTTTCTACTGGCCGGCAACAAAGAGTGATGTAGCCGAGTTAGTTCAGAGGCGTGAAGCTTGCCAATTCCTATCAAAGCAGCACCATTTACCAGCACAGCAACTGCAAACCATACCCGTAACATGGCCATTTGCGTGCTGGGGACTGGACATGATTGGACCCTTCAAAAAAGCTCAGGGATGATACACTCACATGCTAGTTGCCATTGACAAATTCACTAAATGGATAGAGTACAAACTCATTGCTTCTCTGACTTCAGCTAAGGCAGTGGAATTCATACAAGATATAATATTCAGAAGCATCTAGATCAAATATGCATCAGTAGCATACCCAAGAGCCAACGGTCAGGTAGAAAGGGCTAATGGAATGATATTGGAAGCACTCAGGAAGAAAGTCTTCGACAAGAATGAAAAGTTTGCGGGAAAGTGGATCAGAGAGTTGTCGTATGTGGTTTGGAGCCTAAGAACTCAACATAGTCGAGCTTTGCATGGAAACACTCCCTTTTTCATGGTCTATGGTTCGGAGGCAGTGCTACCTGCCGACCTCAGGTTTGGGGCACCAAGGCTGGTCTTCGAAAACATAGCTGAGGTAGAAGCTACCAGACTAGAGGATATTGATATATTGGAAGAAGAACGATTGAATACAGTAATTCAGTCAGCTAGATACCAGCAAACCCTAAGGCGCTATCATGATAAGGCCATACGACATTGATCCTTCGCAGTGGGGGACTTGGTCCTTCGCTGAATTCTAACGGGGGAAGGACGGCACAAATTGTCGCCACTATGGGAAGGGCCATTCATGGTAGCAGAAGTCACTCGGCCAGGATCATATCGGCTTACTCAAATGGATGGCACAGAAAGGAATTCATGGAATATAGAACATCTCAGGAAGTTTTACCCCTAGCTAGATTTCAAAGGCTATCAGGGCAGCATTGTATTCTGTAATCGGAAAATACATCATCAATAAAAAGACTTCATTCTCAAGAGCACTCGAACTATTTATTATCAATCTGCATGCCTACTCAACTTACGGTGACCACTATACCCTACTAACGGAGCAATCGGCTTAAGTCCGTAGTGGCTTAAGACGGTGCAACATGCTCACGCTTACTTAACTCAGGATGACCACTACACCCTACTAACGAAGCAATCGGCTTAAGTCGGTAGTGGCTTAAGATGGTGCAACATGCTCACACTTACTTAACTCAGGGTGACCACTATACCCTACTAACGGAGCAATCGGCTTAAGTCGGCAGTGACTTAAGACGGTGCAACATGCTCACGCTTACTCAACTTAGGGTGACCACTATACCCTACTAACGGAGCAATCGGCTTAAGTCGGTAGTGGCTTAAGACGGTGCAACATGCTCACGCTTACTTAACTTAGGGTGACCACTATACCCTACCAATGGAGCGATCGGCTTAAGTCGGCAATGACTTAAGACGGTGCAACATGCTCACACCTACTCGACCCAGTATAACATGCTTACAATCACTCATCTTAGGGCGATTTCTATGCCTCACTAGCTAATCAACTAGCATAAAATAGGAAAAAGCTTCGAAACCAGCACACTGTATTTACTTCTGCAATCATAACAACTGTTGAATTCCAACAACACAAAACATAATAGCATTCAGTACCATGAACATGTTCTAACCGAGTATTCGGGCACATTGATCACATACACATATAGTTCATGAATGTATTCAGTATTTCTACTTGGCAATGTCTTTCTCACGAGCAACCGATGAAGAAGGGCGACTCGAGGAGTTAGGAGCAGCTTTGACATCGACAACTATATCATCAGGAACAACTACGCCCGGCCTCCTCATCAAGATCCGCCCCACACGAATGGCTTTATCCATAGCCTTGTCGCGCTGAGCCTTCAGAATGGTGGAGTTATCTTCGGCAACCTTGGTAGCCAGTCGAGCGGTTTCTAGCTCCTGGACGACTGATCTCTTGGAGGCGCGTAGATCCTTGATGACGGAGTCTTTGCTTGACACCAACTGCCTAAGACGCAGGACCTCATCCTGGGATACTTGCAGCTCATGACGGTGATGATCCAAATCTGCCATGGTAAAATGGTGGCTCCTCTCCAAGATGGTCAGAGAATTGCTAGCGTCGCGATACAACCTATCAAGGTTATCGCGAGAAGCCGCAAGTACCTGTTTCTCCTCCTATAGACAAGAATCAGCTCTCAAGTATTCAGTAAGCAGTAAAAACACAGCAGAAAAAGACAAGTAAGCTTACCTCGTTAGCCGCCCTTTCAGAGTCAAGCTAAGCACTAAGAGAAGAATTCAAAGAATTGGCATCGTCTAAAGAAGCAGAAACCCGAGCCAGGTCAATCTGACCTTGGGAATACTTCCCATCGAGTTTAGAGTACCGCCGGGTCATATCTAACAAAAAACAGTCGAAGAAGGACACACAATTAAAAACAGACTAATCAATCAGCCAAGGAAGAAACAAAGGTACTAACCAGCGTTGGACATTTTCAAATCAGATATTTGTTTCTGAAGCAGCAACAGATTCCATTGTGTCAGAGACAGAGCAACTTCTGGGATAGAGGCACCTTGTGATCTCAATTGACCGGCCATCCTGTCGACCAAAGCCTGATATCAAAAACAAATGAGTTCAAAGACAGTAATTTGCCAGGAGTATTGCCAGAACAGAAAAAGCCAAATTACCTGAAGATTATAAAAGAACGAAGGAAATCCCAAGTCACGAGAAGCTAGGTGGTGGTTCGACGAAGGAATATCAATCGGGGCAATCTGAAGAACATCGCCAGGGATTAATTCAACACCACTAGCAGGCATCAGAACTCTAGCATCTGTTGCGCTGACCTCTAAGGCGACTCCCTCATTTGAAGCATGTGCTGCTATTATGTCACCAGAATGTGGTGGAGAAGACCCGACATGGACATCCATGGAGGTATGAGAAGGGGAGCTCGCTCGGACACCCTCGGGGGCTGGGTTGCAGCTCGCAGTGCCCATCAAAGCCGGATCATCACCGGCGACACCATCGGGGGCTGGGTTGCAGCTTGCGCTACCCACCCGAGCTGGATCATTACCGGCAACACCTCCGGGGGCTGGGCAATGGCTAGCACCACCCTTGAGGACTGGGTTCTTTGCAACAGCCACCTCTAAGGCTGAAGGATTCTCAGTCACCTCCATGGGAATTGAGCGACCATGACCGACCTCTTGGCTCCGAAGACCGCTTTCCAAGGTCGACGACGCACGAGATACTGCCCAGGAGACCTCTAATCCCAAATCTGGAGTGTCAGAGCAGACGTCCATCATATCACCATCAGTCGGCTCTGACAGCATATCTTTAGGAATAACATCCTCGAGAGCCTCATCAAAATTTGTTATGGATAATTCTTGCAGACCAACAAGAGCAGACAGAGCTGGAGAAGGAATGTCGCTATCCCCCCCCCCCACTGACTCTGTAACATCGACTGTTCTTCCAAATCAATGGGACTTCCTCTTCTTCTTCTTCGTCCTCGACAATAATACGAACCATAAACGGCGCAGGGTCACACCCATTGGGATCAGCTCTGGCAGGGTCACACCCATTGGGATCAGCTCTGGCAGGGTCACACCCATTGGGCTCAGCATCAACAGGGTCACACCCATTGGGTTCAGCTCCAGTAAAGATTTCCACTGGTACTTCTTCAGCAGCAGGAGTAGAAGGACCAGCATCCTGGTCCAAACACGATACTCGTCGAAGCCGTCTCTTCTTCTTCTTCCCCTTGGCAGGTGTAGTTGGATGACTGACCTAGCGAAGACGTTTCAGGCGAGTACCCTCAGGCTTTCAGGTGTCCATAGTTTCTTCAAGCTCTAGGATAGTTGCAACAGCCATTGTTTCAGCAGGGACCGAGTCAGAAGAATCCCCAGCCAACATGTCCAGCATAGCACTCATCTCTGCATCACCTGGACTCATAGGCATCTCAAAGTGAACTTGCCTCTCATCATTGAGAAGATCACCAAGTGAAACAACCAGGACCTCAATATCTTCGAGAGAGGGTCGCACTCTAAGACCCAAACCACTATCACCAGTAGGAGGATTGGACACAAAATCGAAAAAGGACTTAGAAGGTGGCAGATTCCAAGCAGAATATGCAACAGGAGCACCAATATTTGATACTTTGCCCCTCAAGATCATCTCTAGTTGGCTCACCAAATCCACAGCAGGAATCCTCTTGTTGGTCACCCAGGTTGAGTCGGTAACACCACTATACAAATAAGCCGGATATGCTATGTCCTTCAGTGGCTGAATATTCTTAAAAACAAAGTCTACAACCACAGCTTCAGCGGTCAGACCTTTCTCCTTCAACAAACAAATTTCAGCAAGCAGATTCTTGGCTTCTGTTATCTCCAACGCTGTAGGAGACTCAATCCAACTTGGAGTGCAAACATCCGGCTGTCTCCCTGACCGAGGGGGGAGGGGCTTGCCATGGTTTTCCACAATGAACCATTCTAAGCGACATCCTTTAATGCTATCCTTAAGTGGGATATCAAGGTATTCTGTTTTCCTCCCACGGCGCACCTCCAGACTCGCACTGCCCACGAGCTGGTGCTGCCCCCCAGCCATCCAGGACGACAGTGATACAAATACTTCCACAAACCGAAGTGAGGAAGAATTCCAAGGTAGGCCTCGCACAGATGAACAAAGACATAAATTTGCACAATAGAGTTGGGATTCAGGTGAGTCAGATTCAGATTGTAAAAGTCAAGGAGACCGCGAAAGAAGGGAGAAATGGGAAGAGAAAGGCCGTGGATAAGAAAAGGGATGTAAACAACGGACTCATGAGTATCCTCTGTCGGGGCAGTAACCCCACGACAAATCCACCAGGAGCAAAGCTCCTTCGGAGGAAGAACTCCGACATCAATAAGGTGGAGAAGATCCGACTCAGAAACAACAGACATATGATTACTTGCGAAAGGCAACTGGCTGTTGAAATCGATAGGAGGAATGACCGCAGCAGCAGAATTCTGGTTCTTCCGCTTGGGTGCCATCGCAATCTCGTCGGTGGATTGAGCGGAAGCGAAATCAAAGGGAAACAGAGGATGTTCGGAGGCAAAAAAGCGAGGCTAGGGCTCAGAACGCAGAGGCGTGCGGCGATGTGATATAAATGGGGTTTTCCCAGGTCAGACACCATTTCTAAAAAGCGCTAGGTCACCACTCGGCCGTTATTTCTAAAACACCGATGTGGCTCAACATGACTCGGCCGTTAAACGCCGACGTGGCTCAACATGACTCGGCTGTTACCTCTAAAACACCGACGTCGCCAAGCACCACTCGGCTGTTGTTGGGGACTTGTTCTCAAATGATATGAATTAAGAACAAGGCAACACAGAATGTTAAATGTTAATGCCCTTCGTCCTTCGAAGCATTATCTCCCTTAGGATATAATGATCTTCAGACGAAGGTCATGAAGGACATGCCTTCTTCATCGTAGCACACGTTAATAAAAGAAGAAGTATATGAAATATAAGAGACAACATGAACAATCACATAACATTATCAATTCATCCTTATTATATCAACATGGGAAAATAGAGACAATATTGAATTACATATGTACCTTCGGCTTGACAGAAGGTAAAAAGTACAAACGTGGCGCGCAAGTGAGCACCAGTCGACGTGAACAGTATGGGGGTACTGTTCATCTATTTATAGGCACAGAACGTAGCCTGTGAGAAATTACATTCATGCCCTTTACATTTATTATTGGCTTATAGAAAAATCTATGAGGACTGGATAGCCTTTTCCCTTTTAAGTCGGTTCCTTTTCCCGTGATTGAGCCGAAGCTCCTTTGCGCATAGCTTCGAAGTATCGGCAACCTTCGTCACGATCGCTCCCTTCTCATCGTGTAATCCGAAGGTACCTGTCCATATGCCATACTTGGAAGACATTGTTAAATTACGTTTTTGAGGACCTTCGGAGGACGAAGGCCCCCAATAGTAGCCCCTCGCAGTATTAATTTGTTTAAGATAACGAATTCAGACTGCGTCATGGACGAAGGCCTTAAGCCGAAGGTCCGAAAAAACACCTTCCCTTTGCTAGAATAGCAACAGTCAATGACAGACAGGACCCTCCTATTCAGGACGCGTCGAGCGTATAAATAAGAACTCACCCTGACCACATTTGGTACGCTGTTTGTGCCACTTGCTTTATTTGCTCAATTTTATAGCTCTTGCTCACCAACGCTTGCTTAGTTTCTCAAGCTTTCTAAGCTTTGGTTTGAAGGACACATTTCCGTCATTTCCGAAGAAAAGATGTCTCAGGACAAGAAAGTTGCTGCTGAGACGAAGCTAACCGAAGAGGAGAAGCTCTTTGAGCAGAAGAAGGTTGTGAATCCTTATATAGCTGGGTTTTTAGAATCAATGGCAAAATCAAATACAGAGAAGATTACAAAAGAGATATTGGAGGGCCTGTCTAAAGATACTGGTGACAGTGATAGTTATGATGCTGAAAGTGGGGGTGAAAATTCTGAGGACCGGCCCTGGAGGCCAAGTCATTCGATTTTCGGGAAATCGACCATCAAACAAAATCACCTTGAGAGCATGAGAGGAAGATACTTTCGGGATATGTCTATTGTGAGAGCTGGCGGAGACAACAACGTCCCTGCCCCTGAGGAAGACGAAGTTGTGATTTACCGAAGCTTCTTCAAAGCTGGGCTTCGGTTTCCATTGTGCAGGTTTGTGGTCGAAGTGTTGAAAATTTATCAAATCTTCCTTCATCAGATAACCCATGAAGCTATTATTAGAATGGGAATTTTTGTCTGGGCTGTGAGAAGCCAGGGACTGGAGCCAAGCGAGAAATGTTTCTGCAGTATGCATGAACTTGCATATGAGACGAAGGCCATGGGCAAGGAACAATATCACAATAACTTTGGTCGTTATGGATTTACTGCCCGCCCCAACGCAAGCTATCCGGTGCCAACATACCGAAAAAGGTGGCCTAGAGCCTGGATGGAGGAATGGTTTTACGTGAAGAATGACTTGAAAGCAAGAGAAGATATTAAAGAAGTTATTATGCGCCCCATTTGGTCCCGCTTCGGCCTTCGAAGGCCAAAGGTTGAGATTGACGAAGCCGCCGAAGCATGCCAAAAGGCTTTTGGTACTGTCTGCATTTTTATTGGTACAAGAGATTTAATCTAGGAGCATATTTCCTTCAGAGTATGGCCACTTGTAGAGAACTGGGAAATGCCGAAGGAGACTGTCACCAACTCTAGCGAAGGTGAGCTGGTTCGACTGAAATACACCTTCAGATATGGAGACAAATTTGATGAACCAAATGACGACTGGCTGAAATGTATCGAAGCTACAAGTGATGAACTGCTTGGGCCGTATTCCAAAGCAGAAGATAATGCATTATCCACATCCTTCAGGGGTCGTGGAAAAAAGAGGCTGAACAGAGTTTTTGATGCTATTGGTTTTGTTTACTCCGACTACTGCTACCCGCTGCGGGGACAGGGAAAGAAGAGGAAGGCTGCTGCTTCGGCCAGGACTGCTGCTTCGGCCACTCCAGATGAGCCTGCGCCGAAGAGCAAAAAGTTGAAAGTTCTTACCCACCGGCCACGTTATATTCAACCGGCCGTGGTGCCTGAGTTTGGCGGAGAGACTTCTTCAGCTGCTGAACCAAAGGAGCCCATTTCTCCTATGCAGAAGGCTGAAGATCCGGCTATAATGCTGAAGGTACCCTTAGCCGAGCTAGCTGAGTCAAAGACTGATAAAGGTAAGGCCAAAGAGCCAAAAATCGAAGGAACAAAATTGTTAGAAATTTTAAGCCCTTCGGCAGAAGTAACAGTGCCGAAGGCACAAAAAAGTCTTACCACAACTCCCAAAAGAAGAAGGATGGCAAATGTACTAGATGTGTTAGAAACAGTAAAGGCTTTAAGCTCTACTCCTTCAGGGAAAATCGCCGAGGCTTCGAAAATGCAAACCAAAGCTGAAACAAAACTGGCCAAAATTGGAGCTGCAGTAAGCCAGGCTAGTGCCGAAGCTGGGCCTTCAGAGCCCACTGAGAAAAAACCTTCGAAAATTGAAGAGAAGGTAGCACAGGAAGAGGCTATAGAACAGACTTTGCTTGAAAAAGTTGCCACTCCTGCTCCCAAAGCTTTAAAAGAAAGTATTGAATATATCATCCGACATGCTTCGGGAAAAAGACTCTCTAAAGAAGAAGAACGAGAAGCTCAACACAATGCCCAAAAACTGAAATATCCGAAGGGGGCATTAGTGTTCAATGGCAGCGGAGAGGAAGATTTTTTGTACTGTCTCCCGGATAGCAAAGAGATATCTGTTTGCCGGGAGATGGGTAGAAGCTTAGGATTTCCGACGTTAGAAGATGGCCTCTCAGTACTGTCGAATGATGAATTGGCTGACAGTTTGGCATATAATAGCATAAGGTATAAAAGTTAACTTTGTATCTGAAAACGAATTGTTTCTTTTGCTTATATTTGATCTTGTCCTTCTCTTGCAGGGCCTAATCCTTAGCAATGCCCTTAGAGCACAGAAAAACATTGAAGATGAAGGGTATACAATAGCTCTGAACAACCTTCGTTCAGAAGTGATTGAACTAAGGAACGAAGGTCATGAGAAAGACAAGATATTAATTTCATTGGTAAACAAAATAAAAGAAGACGAAGCTAGGTCCAAAGCTCAAGTTGAGGCCCAGAAGAATGAAATTGAAGACCTTCGGAAACAACTAGCTGAGACCAAAGTAAAATGCGCTGTCGCTGAAGCTGATCGAGATGCCAGCGAATATTGGAAAAATTATTTCGAAAAAACAGTTGCAGAGCTTTGCGCATCGAAGGAAAGATGTTTTGAAAAATCTGTGGAGTGCGTGAAGAAAATAAAGACTAGCTTCACCAACGTGGGCGCTTAATCGAACGAAGATAACTTCATACGAGGCGACCCTGAAGGTGTCATCGAGTGGATCAGCGGAGAAGCCGAAGCTTTTGAGGAAATTTTAAGTGATCATGGGGACGTCTGCGCATTCTTTGGTGCGAGAGGAGTTTCAGCTATCCTGGAGAAGGCGGGTTGCAATCATGTTAAAACTTTAGCCCAGGCCGAAGCTGCCTTTTCCGTGGATGACACAAAGACGCCTCGACCGAAGCAAGTTTAATGGGCGGCAAATTTTTCACTGATATTTGGGAAAATGGTGGTCGAGGAATGACTCATGAAATAATGAAGAAGAGTGTTGGGGCGAAGGCGAAGACGCCACCCTTCGCTCAAGGCCTTCGCCGTACTCGCTGCACCAACGGTGACAAGACAACGGGCAGACTTACCCTTCGTCTCATACGCCGCCGGACGAAGACCTGTGACGAGGTCGTCTCATCTTGCGACCTCGTCCAGAATGGAGGCCCGCGTGCGATCCGGTCCATTGTAACAGGCCCTGCGTGGCCGTTGCGCGTTACGGGCCTAATTTGTAAAGGCCTCCCTGTAATTACGGTCTGTAACCCCACTTTATGAGAATATTCCGGGGATAACCTAGGTGTCTGAGGGAACATGCGTCCTTAACACGGGACGCTGGGCACTCAGATACCTATAAATACCCCCGCACAGTGCCCTTGAGAGGCTAGATTAACAGAGCTATTGCCATCTCGTGCAAAAACCCTGTTTGCATTGCTACACTCCCCTGTTGGATCAACTTGCACCAGTGAGCAAGTTCCAACATTTGGCGCCCACCGTTCGTGCTACGAAAAAAAACCACCCGCGATGGCACCCAAGAAAGCTAGCTCGAAGGCTGACGAGGCTGCGAAGGCAGCACTGCTGGCCGCAAAAAAGGGCAAGGCCCTCGCCCTCACCCACTCCACCCACCAAGAGGCTACTGAAGACGACGTTCTCCGCACCTGCGAAGACGACGCTCACCGCACCTGCGGCCCTGAAGGACAGCCGCAACCTCCCCCAGGCTTCGCTCCACCAGAGGGCACAGACTTCACCGAGGACGGCGAAGTCATCGGTGTCTCCGCAGAAGAACAGCTACAGCTGCGCGCCCTGCGCATCAAGAACCGCAATCTCTAGAAGCAAAAAGAGATACTTGGGGCCAAGCGCCAACGTGTGTCCGCACAAGCCAAGGTGCGGCAAATGATACTAGACGAAGAGCAGAAGGCCCAGGAGCTCGAGCAAGAGATCGCGCTAATGCAGCGCGAAGGCCACTTCGGCCTGCAACAAGGGCCACCCCTGCAACAGCGCGCACAAGTCGAAGACCTGCACTTTCCCCACCGCGACCACGCCATCCCACACGCCGCGGCATTCCAAGGTGTCAACTACCTCGACGAGCGAAGTCCCCTAGCGCCACACCTGCAAGTGACACCCTGGCCTGCCAACTTCCGGGCAGGGACCTATCCCAAGTACAACGGCAGCACTGACCCAGCACAGTACATCATGAGTTATCAGGTCGCCGTTGCATCTTCCGGAGGGGACGACGCCACGATGGCTAAGTCTTTCATCATCGCCCTCGAGGGCCCAGCTCTCACCTGGTTCACCAGGTTGCCCCCGCTGTCCATTGACTCCTGGAGAAGCCTCTGGGACAAATTCCTGCTCAACTTCCAAGGGTACCGCCCAGACACCGACGCCTTGGCCGAACTCTCACTCTGCAAGCAGCTGGAAAAGGAGACTCTGCGGGAGTACTACCGCAAGTTTCTGACACTCAAGTCACAGCTACCCTCGGTCGATGACCAAATCGCTATCCACTACGCCATCAGTGGCCTTTGGGCCGGCGTCCTCTACAGCCACTGCATCAGGGATCCGCCCAAAAACCTCCAGGAGTTGTATCAACTATTTGAAAATATGCCAAATCCGAAGAACTCCACCAGCGCAAAATTGAGTCTCAGAGGAAACCCAAAGATGCTCCACAGTCCAGCCGCACGTGGACGAGGACTCCGCAGCCAGACTCCGGTCGGGACGACCGCAATCAGCAGCAGGTGCACAACATCGCCAACCAGCACCCCGCTGGTGAGGCCCCTCGCCGCTAGGAATATCCCCCCCAGGGCCGCGGAAACGAAACTCGCGAACGGGGCCGGGGACGTGCGCAACCGCCGCGCCGATTTTACTGCCTGTTTCACGGCGAAGACTGTGCCCACCAAACCAAAGACTACCCAGAGACGAAGGCCACCAGAGACAGGATGGCACAGGCGCAACCAGCCGACAACCCTAGGGCTGTCGCACACACATATCAGCAGCCCCCTCCACCATACATCCACGCCCCCGCTCCGCATCCACCGCACCACGCATACCAACACCACCAGGAAGTACAAATCGTACCTCCCCCACCCCCTCTTCCACATCAGCAACAACAAAACATCCACCACCCCCATGCCCCGAAACAAGAGGACTTCGCCGATCAGCCGTATCGCGGAGTCATTCATATGATCACTGGGGGGTCCAGCACCGACTTCGACACGAAGCGGCAGAAGCGGGACCACTACCACAGCATCAACCACGTCGCCATCACCGGTCCGGTCGTGCAGACAAAGTGGTCCCATGTACCGCTGACTTTCGACGCCCGAGACGTTGATCTGCGCAGCGTCCCCCACATCGACGCCATGGTTATCAACTGTAGCATGGCAGGCTGGGACCTGCACAAAGTCCTAGTCGACAATGGCAGTCAAGCAGACATCATCTTCCTCCATGCCTTCGACCGCATGGGCATAAGCCACAGCCTGCTAAAGCCTTCGGACAACCCGTTGTATGGTTTCGGCGGCAAGGGCACATTTCCCGTCGGCAAAATAGAATTGCCTCTCTCCTTCGGTGTAGCACCCAATGCCCGAAGTGAGCAAGTGACCTTCGATATCGTGGATATGGTATATCCGTACAACGCCATTATGGGTCGGGGCTCCATCAACAAGTTTGAGGCAGCCATTCACGGACTTTACCTGTGCATGAAGATACCAGGTCCGTTAGGCGCCATCACGGTCTACGGCAACCAGCAGACTGCGCGGAACATAGAGCGGGACTTCGTCCCCGGGCAAAGAAATGTGCACTGCCTCACGGCCCAGCGCGAGGTCCCTGCGTCCGCCAGCCCAACCGACAAAGAACACGACAAGGCACAGCTGCAGAGCAACGACGGGACCAAGACTGTTCCCCTCGACCAGGCCACGCCCAAGCAGACATTCACCATCAGCGAAGACCTCACTTCGCATGACGAGGAGAAACTCCTCTGCTGCTTGTCCAAGAACAAAGACGTCTTCGCCTGGTCCGCCCTCGACCTGGTTGGGGTCAGCCAATCCATAATTGAGCACAGCATGGGAATCGACCCTTCGGTGAGACCGAAAAAACAGCGGCTCCACAAAATGTCCGACGAGAAGACAGAAGCCGCCAAGGCCGAGGTACATCGCCTCCTGGAAGCCAAATTTATCGAGCCAGTGGCTTACCCCACGTGGCTCTCCAACGTTGTGATGGTGTAGAAAAAGAGCGGCAAGTAGCGAATGTGCATCGACTTCACCAGTCTCAACAAGGCCTGCCCAAAGGACAATTTCCCTCTGCCTCGGATTGACAAAATAGTCGATAGCGCGACCGGGTGCGAAGTCATGTCACTCCTTGACTGCTTCTCCGGTTACCATCAAATATATATGAAGGAGGAAGACAAGGCCAGCACCAGCTTCATAACACCCTTCGACACATATTGCTTCATCAGAATGCCGGAGGGACTCAAGAACGCCGGGTCCACCTTCTCCCGGCTTACCAAAACAGTGCTCGAGGGGCAAGTTGGCAGAAATATATTCACATATGTGGACGACATCGTCGTCGCCAGCAGTAGCAAGGAGGACCATCTTGCTGACCTCACCGAGACATTCGCGAACATGCGGGACGCACGACTTCGCCTAAACCCCGAAAAGTGCGTCTTCGGCGTTCGCCAGGGGAAAATATTGGGCTACCTGGTATCACACCGCGGCATTGAGGCCAACCCAACCAAAATTCAGGCCATCATCAACATGACGCCCCTGCAGTCAGCCAGAGACGTCCAACGCCTGACGGGCAGATTGGCCGCCCTCAACAGATTCATCTCCAAATCCGCTGAGCGAAGTCTCCCCTTCCTCAAAACACTCTGCGGCGCAAAAGACTTCGCTTGGGGACCAAAGCAGGCGGCGGCCTTCGCCTCATTGAAACAGTACCTGTTGGAATTGGCGGTTCTTACAAGCCCCGACTCTTCGCTACCCCTGTTGATTTACGTTGCGGCCTCGCCGCATGCGGTCAGCGCGGCACTGGTTCAGGAGCAGACAGTAGAGGGCGTGATCAGACAGTGCCCAGTTTATTACGTCTCCGAAGTGCTCACACCATCAAAATGTAACATGATGGAACTGGAAAAGATTGCCTATGCAGTTGTTATGTCTTCGCGCAAATTGCGCCACTATTTTGAAGCATTCAAGGTCCGCGTCACCTCAGATAGGGGACTCGGCGAATTATTCAGAAACCCGGAGGCATCGGTACGGATCGCCAAATGGGCGGCCGAACTCTTCGGCTACCACATCACTTTCGAGCCTAGGACAGCCATCAAGTCACAAGTTCTAGCAGACTTCGTTGTCGACTGGACCGGGCCAATAACACAGCCGGACCCGTCCGTAGAGAAGGTTTGGACAATCCACTGCGACGGTGCATGGTGCCATGCGGGGGCAGGCGCTGCCGCATTCATCACCTCACCCGCCGGGGTCAAGCACAGATACGCGGCACGCTTAAGCTTCGCTCTGGAGTCTGATAGATGCACAAACAACATAGCAGAATATGAAGTTGTCATCCTCGGCCTCCGCAAGCTAAGAGCCCTTGGTGTCACCACCTGCATTGTCAAAACAGACTCCAAGGTAGTCGCCGGCCAAGTCGAGAAAGACTATGCAGCAAAGGACCCCGCACTTATGCAATACCTCGCGGCCATCCGAAGTCTCGAGAGACAATTCAAGGGATTCACCTTGCAGCATGTGGACCGAGCCAAGAATGAATAAGTCGACGCATTGGCCAAGGCTGCCGCCAGAGGCGAGTCCCTGCCCTCCGACGTGTTCTACCATGTTATCGGCACGCCAGCCGTCCGGAGCCCTGAAGGGCTCCAAATAACCAATGACAGCGAGGGCCACCGCATAGTCAACCTTATTATGACCGAAGACTGGCGGGCACCAATAACCCTGTTCCTACAGGGGTACTACCACCCAACCAACATCAACGAGGCCAAGCGCCTCAAACATTGAAGCCGGGACTTCGCACTGATTGAGGGCCATCTCTACAAGAAGGGGCTCAGTCAACCAATGCTTAAATGTGTCACCGAGACCGAAGGCGTCCAAATCCTGCGCGAAGTCCACAGTGGTACTTGCGGCTCTCACGCAGGGCCAAGGGCCCTAGCCGCAAAGGTGATCCGCCAAGGTTTCTACTGGCCCGCAATGATCTGCGCCGCAAATCGGGTCACAATGTCCTGCGAAGCCTGCCAGAAGTTTTCTCCTCGATCAGGCAACCCTTCGCAACTCACAAAACTGATCGCCCACACATGGCCTCTCCAGCGCTGGGGCCTGGACATCGTCGGGCCCCTGCCCACGGCTCAGGGGAACCTCAAGTTCACCTTCGTCGTTGTCGAGTATTTTACCAAATGGATCGAGGCGAGGGCTGTTTCCACAATAACATCAAAGACTGCACAGAAATTCTTCTGGCAAAACATTGTTTGCTGCTTCGGAGTACCGTCCGAACTCACAGTTGACAACGGCAAGCAGTTTGATAGCCAAGACTTCAAGGATTTTTGCTTCTCCATTGGCACCAAGCTTGCCTTCGCCTCAGTATATCACCCGCAGTCCAACGGAGTTGTGGAACGCGCCAATGGAAAAAAATTTACAGCTGTCAAGAAGATGCTCCTCGACGAAAAAAGGCAGGTGGGCCGATTTGTTACCTGAAGCGGTCTGGGCGCTAAACACGATTGAGTGCAGGGCGACTGGGTTCACCCCTTTCTGCCTTCTATATGGATCGGAGGCCATGACCCCACAAGAAATAAAACATGGATCCCCACGAACAGTTTCGTCAGCTGTCCCCGACGTGGACGAACCCACTTCGAAGGGTCTTATCGATGGAGACCGCGTCTTCGCTCTACAGGCTCTAAATAAATACCAAGCCCAGACAAAAGTATGGCGCGACCACGCAGTCATCCCGAGGGAATTCAGCGAAGGGGACCTCGTACTCGTCCGAACAGCTCGGACAGAGTCCAGGGGCAAGCTGGAGCCCAAGTGGGAGGGCCCTTTCATTGTCAAGACGAAGGCATCCCCCAGCGCATACAGGCTCGCAACGCCAAACGGCGAAGACTTGGAGCATTCCTGGAACATCGATAATCTCCGCAAATTTTTTGTTTGACTCATCAGGGCCAGCTCGCCCTTGTAATTCGCAAAAACAATTTTATTCTGGCCCGCACTCTTTTCCTCCCGGGGGGTGAGGTTTTTAACGAGGCGGAGTCATGTAATATACAAGTGAAAAATCCCCCGCAAAAATCTGCGTCGAAAAAAGACCGCGCCGACGGTCTTCGACATTCGACCAATACAAAGTCACCGCGAGGCCCAGCGCTAGCTACCCTCGCGTGCGACAATCCGCGCAAAAGTCGCCTAAGGGTGCAACCGGACTAGCACAACAAGTGCGAAAAATCGAAGTCTTCCTCAAAAAGGACTATCCGCGCAAAAGTCGCCTAAGGGTGCAGCCGGACTAGCACAACAAGTGCGAAAAATCGAAGTCTTCCTCAAAAAAGACTATCCGCGCAAAAGTCGCCTAAGGGTGCAGCCGGACTAGCACAACAAGTGCGAAAAATCGAAGTCTTCCTCAAAAAAGACTATCCGTGCAAAAGTCGCCTAAGGGTGCAGCCGGACTAGCACAACAAGTGCGAAAAATCGAAGTCTTCCTCAAAAAAGACTATCCGTGCAAAAGTCGCCTAAGGGTACAGCCGGACTAGCACAACAAGTGCGAAAAATCGAAGTCTTCCACGAAGAGTATCCATGCAAAAGTCGCCTAAGGGTGCAGCCGGACCAAGCACAACAAGTGCGAAAAAGACTACACCAAATTGTCCGCACAAAGACCGACTACATGCACGCCGGACAGACATAACAAATACACCAGACCAAGTGTGCAACGCCTTCGTGAGCATAGCCGAATGTGCGAAGGCACACAACCTCATCATACAAGCCATTACATATGTACAGCGAGGGCATCACACTTTACATCGGCTCAACCTTCGGAATAATTCCCATCTCCCTATAGTTAAATAGCATTATCCTCAGCTCCTCACCCGCAAAAAGACCTCGTAGCTCCCCCTCACCTACACTCGCAGCGGTCGGCAAGGACAACAGTTCCTGCCTGCCAGCCCTGCCCACACGAAGCCGACCGTCGTCCGCCTCACTCACTCTAAGCTTCGCAACCGCCCTTCGCCGCCTACGCCCCGCACTTGGACCAGGCACAACTTCAGCATCCACAGCACGTGGCGAAGCCTCCGCCGCTGCCACATCCAAGGCCGCAAAGTAATCCAAGTCCTCATCCGACGACTCTTCAGTCCACTCAACCGAACTCCCAGAGTCACCAAAATCAGAAAACTTAGACGCAGATTCATCCGATTCATTCCCATCATCCACGGTCGAAGCCGCCAAAAAATTAGCAGTAGCGGTTGCGTGCGCAGGCCCAAAATCTTGAACCTGCGCATCAACCAAGGTTCAGCAACATATGCAAAATTCCCTAACTATCCACACCCACTAAGCCACCTGCGAAGACCCAGCCGTCGCGGGATCCTCCGCTGCCGGCTCCGCCGCCATCTTCACAGGATCCTCAGCTCTCGGCGCAGCAGTTGGCGACGAGCCACCGCCGGCCGCAGTGGCTGCGGGGGCATCAGGGGCGCCTTCGACGGTTTCTGGGGGTGGCGCCGGGCCAACCTCGGACACAGCCGCCACCGGGTTCGACTCCGAATCAGGCTGCGCGCTGTTCAAAGCCCTGAAGTCCTCCACTTTCTCGTTACGCGCCGCCTGAGACACAGCACACAGATTCAGCAAGCCCACATATAACCCACATTCAGCAACACTAAACAAGAGTCAAACATTACCTGACCCCTCGTTGTGTCGGACCGCTCCCTGACCACCTCCCGACCGTGGGGACCCCACATCCGGTTGAAGAGGGCTCCCGCGGATTCCTTCACCACAGGGTCCTCAACCTTGTAAATCTCGTGCTCGAAATCCTCATCAGATTGGTCGAAGACCTCATAGTGCTGGTACCCTTCGCGGGACAGCGCATTCATCGCCCCTTCGCAGGTGACCAGTGAGGCATAGGACATAAACCCCTCCACAATGGCGGGGAGCGCCAGCAACTCCTCCTACAGCCACTCGAGGCAGCGAAGTCCGGGCTCTTGGTCTGGCACTTCGAAGTCAGCGGTCCACGCGCCCAGCTCGTGGTATGAGTCCATAAGTTGTTTGCGCGTCCACTCAGCCTCCGAGCGCGTCGAAGCCTCGACCCTCTCCACACAGGTCTGCAGAGCGTTGAACCGCTCCTCCCATTCCTCGGCGCGCTGTCTGGCAAGGCTACCCTCCACCCGCGCCAAATTGGCCTCCGCCTGCGCAGACTGTGCCTTGGCGAGGGCCTCATTAGCCTCCCTTCTCTCCTCCGCCAGTTGGCGCCGGAGGTCAGCCCTCTCACCCTCCAGCGCGGCCACCTTATCCGCCAGCTTGCGGCACTTGCTGTCGGTGGCCGACTTTTCCCGGACGGCATCAGCATGTTGCGCCTGAAGTCTCTCGACTTCGGCAGACACAACCGCCGTAAGGGCCCCCGACGCCACGCGGTCAGCGAAGTCAGCCGCCTACAAGACACACATAAGACCACAATCCCAATGAAACTGGTAAAACCGAAGTCTAGCTCAACTTACCTGACTCAATGCCTCCTTCAGCTGGCGGGACACAGCGCCCGCCTCGTCCTTGACGGCAGTGAGCGCCGGAATCTCACCACCGGCGCTGAGAGCGCTACCCCTCGCCCTGGGCACCACGGCAGCCGCCGCGGTCGCCACCGCAGGCGGAACAACAACAAGTTGCCCTTCGCCCGACCCTGCAACACATCAACAGTTAAAAAAAACTCGGGCTAACGACTTACCAACGAGATAATCGTCCACGCTAATCTCGGTGGCGAAGTCGGCAACGCGCTTGCCCGGCGGAGGCAATTCTCGGGCCTTCGCAGCTCCGGCCGGGGCATGCTTGGTTCCGCCGGCGCTGGCCGCCTTCACGGCCTCCGGCACCCTGCTAGATCCAGGGGCGGCAGACTTCGCCGCCAGCGTCGGTTGGCTGCCGCTGGGGGCAGCAGCCTTCGCAGTCCCCCGCGACCTCTTCGGCCTAGCCTCAGGCAGCCTGACGACCGCCTGGCGCTTCTGCGCAGCTCCCTGACGATCCTTGTCCATCACTGCCGACACAACAGCAGCAATATTCCGTCCATAAGGAAACACTCTCCAGTCACGAACCATGCGAGATGTAAAAAAGTCTTCGCCGGCCGCGCGGGGGATAGGAACATTCTTAGGCCACCAACCCCCGGTAACCTTCAGCATCCGCGCCGAAGACTCCCGGAGCTCGGGCGAAGACATCCTCCCCCCGGGGCCGCGCATGTCCTCATCAATTCCCTAGCAAAACCATCGGAAACCCCCAGTCCTCCCGTAGCAGTACCTAGCTTCCTCTTCTTAGAGGATGGGGCGACCGCCGGCGCGGGGTCGTCTCCAGTCTCTGCCGCCGGCTTCTTCCCGCGACGATCCACATCGTCTTGCCCAGGATAACCGACATACGGCAGACGGTTCAACTCGAAGACCCTGTTCAAGCGGTCGTTGGACCCACGTATATCCCAGCTACGCTGGCCCTCCGTCTTCGGCACGTACCGACCAACAATCCGCACCGCCCCATCCTCCGCCTCACGCACAAATGCGGCAGGATCGCGGCTATGCAGATCCAGTGCGAAGGCGGGACTTCGCACCAGCATCCCACCACGGGAAGGCATCTGGCGAGGGCATACTTCGCCCAGCGCCCAGCCATGCGCCAAAGGCCACACCCCATACGCCACGAACTCCTCAACCAAATCGCGCCCACTACTCAGGCCGGCCGCGCACCGCAGGGCCCCTTCGTCTGCATCCTCCTCCGCCACTTCAAACTGCGGGTATGCTGAGTAATAATGCGAGCACATCTCGGCCACGGGGAGCCCCGGATGGTCCTCGACTTTGCCCTCCACAACGTAAAACCAAAACTCATACCAGTTGCCCCATTTATTGCGGGCGCAAGGAACCAACTCAACGACCTCCATCGAAGTCTTGCCGGTCTTCGGCGTAAATGTACAGGACCCAAACTGAGCAATCTTATTTCCGATCATCCTTTTCTGCCAGTGCAGACAATAGTACTTCGCGAAGACTTCGACCGATGGCTGTCCGCCGTACGAAGACGTCGCCCAGACATATTTCGACAGGGCCACCACGGCATTCGGCGTCAGCTGGTGGATCTGGACGTTGAATCTGCGCAGGACTTCTCCCACGAATCGATGCGCAGGCAGGCGAAGACCAGCGGCAAAGAACGCCTCGAAGACAACCAACTCGCCTTCTGGCTCGGGGACCTCCTCCACCCCCGGGACATGAGCGACTCCGCCGCCAAAGTAACCAAGCTGCTGTATATCTTGCACGCGGACCGAGGACATCCGCGACACACCGAAATCCACCGTGTCGCCGGCGCGCAACTCCTCCGCCGCCACAGTGCTCAGCGTCTCCTCAGACGACGCGGCGGCCGGCGGCGTAGCGGCAGCAGAAGAAGAAGAGGTCGGCATCGCTACGTATCGTCGGCGGCGGCGGGCGGTCTGCTTCACACGGGCTAGATCTCCGGCGAACAAGAGCAAGGAGGGCAGACGAGCAGCGAGAGGTTTGAGAAGGCGGTTAGGGTTTTCGCGGAGCGCGGAAAGATAAAGTTCAAAACACGCCGCCCCCCGTCCCCTTTTATACACAGGGCGCGGCGCTTCGGGAAACCCGCAATCCAACAGTACGGCGTCAATCAACGGTCATGTCAAAAAACCCCGCGGAACCACTTCGAGCGAGGGCAGCGTCTCCGCCATCTAGCGACGTCTTCGGCACCAGATGACTTAGTCGAACTGGTCCCTCGGAGGGCAAATGTTGGGGCGAAGGCGAAGACGCCACCCTTCACTCGAGGCCTTCGCCGTACTCGCTGCACCAACGGTGACAAGACAACGGGCAGACTTACCCTTCGTCTCATACGCCGTCGGACGAAGACCTGTGACGGGGTCGTCTCATCTTGCGACCTCGTCCAGAATGGAGGCCCACGTGCGATACGGCCCATTGTAACAGGCCCTGCGTGGCCGTTGCGCGTTACGGGCCTAATTTGTAAAGGCCTCCCTTTAATTACGGTCTGTAACCCCGCTTTATGGGAATATTCCGGGGATAACCTAGGTGTCTGAGGGCACATGCGTCCTTAACACGGGACGTTGGGCACTCAGATACCTATAAATACCCCCGCACAGTGCCCTTGAGAGGCTAGATTAACAGAGTTATTGCCATCTCGTGCAAAAACCATGTTTGTGTTGCTACACTCCCCCGTTGGATCAACTTGCACCAGTGAGCAAGTTCCAACAAAGAGCGAAAAAGATATCCACGACTCTCGAGAAGCAGCGAAGAAAGCTGAGAAAGCTGCAGAACTTGAAAGACGGATAGGTATTTTTTTAATGGCTTGCACCTTCGTCGTTTATTTCGTGGCTTTGAACTGATTGATTTTTTCGCAGCTGAGCTACCTCCTCCACCGGAGCCGTTCGACCCCCTGGCCGATCCGGAGACAAACAAAGCGATGAAATCATTAATATGGCCGAAGCTATTATCGACGAAGTTGTTACCAAACTGCTTAACGAAGCTGCAGAAAAAGTTCTGAAGGAAGAGTAGTGGTTATTGTAAAAACATTTCTAGGATATTAATGGAACATTTGCTGAACTAAGTCTGTAATATTTTATGTTTATAATTTTGAATCTAATATGTAAGTTGTTTGTAATTCAATTCTTTGTGATGCATGAAATTTTATGTACGTACCGTTTTTAGCCTTCGGCGAAAAAACGTCTTTCCTTCTTTTCATGCTTCGTAAAGAAGAGTTTTTATGCCTTGCAAGAACATCCACACTTCGTAAAAACATCAATGATTTGTAAACAATAGATCCCTTCTTCCGCATCAGAACTGATGAAGCTGTAATTCTCAGCTTACTTTGTGCCTTAGCACCTCCGAAGATCAGCTTCGTTTCCAATTCATGTCATTGGTGTGATATGATGTATGGTGTGATGCTATGAGATATGATGCGATGATATGATGCAAAGAATGATGCTTGTTGGGGGCCTTCGGCTTCCGAAGGTCCTCAAAAACAGGATTTAACAGTATTTCTGGAGTATAATGTGTGAACAGGTATCTTCGGACTCAAGTCGGCATCACAGCAGACCAGAACAATACGAAGGTTGATACAGCGCCGAAGGTGTGAGCAGGAAAGCTTCGGCGTGGCAGCAAAAAATGAAACCGACTTAAAGATGAAAAGGCTATTCAGACCTCGATAGATTACTATAGAATTATTATCAAATGTAAAGGGCATAAATGTAATTTTGCATAGGCTGTGTCCTGTGCCTATAAATAGGTGAACAGTACCCCCGTACTGGTCACGCTGATTTGACATTCCCTTTTGCGTCACGCTTGTACTTTCATCTCCTTCAAGTGGAAGGTACATTTGTAATTCGACGTTATTTCTGTTTATGCATGATAATAATATATAATTGTTTATGTTGTCCTTTATATTCCTTACAATTCATCCTTCGTCACTGTATAGTGTATTTATGAAGGTACGCCCTTTATAACCTTCGTCCGGAAACCATTATATCATAAGGGGAATAATGCTTCGAAGGACGAAGGACTTAATCGATTGACATTTTCTATGTTGCCTTGTTCTTAACTCATAGCATTTGAGAACAAGTCCCCAACATTGGCGCCCACCTCCGGTGAACTCACTTCCACACTCTGAGTTTTCTGAACACCTTCGGCGATCATAAACCTTCGCTATGGCGCCGAAGAAAGCTTCAGCAACTGGCACTGCAGCTCTTCAACCGCTGGACCACAATCAGGAGACTGTCTCTCTTCGGGAGGCCCAAAGCCAGAAAAGGAAGGCTGTTAGCCCGACACCACCAGAAGATGAGATAGACCAAGAAATCAGAGACATGGAGATGCTTCACCAACAGGTGCAGAGGAAGAAGGAAAAGATGGCCAGGCTAGCTGAACTACAAAGGCAGATAGACGAAGCCTCTGAGGAAGTTCGTCATCTTACTCAGGATGAGCAACACCGAAGGCCTCAGCACCAAGACCTTCATCAGGAGGGTTTCCTCAATGAAGATGACTGGTATGACAATTTCCATCATGGGAATTTTGTTTTTGATGATGCTTCTCCTCTGTCTGCTGAGCTGCAGGCTACACCTTGGCCTCTGTCCTACAAGCCGCCTCAGCTTCCCATATTTGATGGCCATTCAGACCCGAAGCAGTTTTTGATGAGTTACGAAGCAACAGTATCTTCGTATGGTGGCAATGCTGCGGTCATGGCCAAATCTTTTGTTATGGCTGTCAGGAGTGTTGCTCAAACCTGGTACTCCTCCCTCCGACCAGGAACCATCACTTTGTGGCAAAAGCTGAAGGACTTGTTGTTAACCAGCTTCCAAGGGTTCCAGACGAAGCCGGTCACGGCTCAAGCTCTATTCTAGTGCACCCAGGATCACGAAGAGTACCTTCAGGCGTACGTCCGGAGGTTCTTGCGTTTGAGGGCACAGGCACCAACAGTGCCCAACGAAATTGTCATTGAAGCCATGATTAAGGGGCTTCGGCCAGGACTGTCAGCTCAGTACTTCGCTAGGAAGCCTCCTCCAACTTTGGAGAAGCTGCTCCAGAAGATGGACGAGTACATTCGGGCTGATAATGATTTTCGTCAAAGAAGGGAGGAGGCTTTCAGGTTTTCTGAGATGACCAGGGGCTTCGGAGGGAGGTTCTATCCGAGGCACGTTAGATCAATTCATAACTCTACACAAAATGATGATAGAGGGAGCCAACAGCAAAGGCCACAATGTTCCTCACAGGCTTCGGGGCAACAGCAAGGCTCCTTCCGACCACCAGCTCCGAGAGGCAGAGGCGCCAGGGGCTTCGGAGGAAGATTTGGCGATCAACCGAGAAGAATCTTTTGCTTATTCTGTGGTGAGAACAAAGGTCATACCACCAGGATGTGCCATGTTACCATCCAAAAGCAAAAGGAAATAGCCGAAGCGGCACCACAACAAACTCAGCCGAAGCAGGTCATGCACACTGCTTCGTATCATTCGCCTTACATCCCAGAGTATGTAGGCAATCACCCTGCAGTTTCTGTTGCTTCGGCGAGTCAACCTCAAGCTTCCTGGCAACAGCCTCTGCCTCCACCTCCGCTGCAACAAGGCTAGCAGCCAGAAGGGAGCCAGTATGCTCCACACCAAAGAGACTTCAGAGAGCAGTCCGAAGCTCGTACAGTCAACAGCATTGTGCCAGAGTCAAAGCACATCTATTGACAAATATCCTACCTTAATAGCAATCTTTCTTATTCAGTCTTATTTTCTGTGTAATAAAGGACATTGTTTAGATTTCATGTAAATAGTTTCGTTGTTTGCCACAAGGAAAATATATTTTCTTCACAGGCCTAAGTTGTTGAAGTTTAAAGATTTGTGATAACAAAGAGGACCTTCAAATTATCGAAAATTCTTCGAAGCAACAAAAAGTCGTTCTAAGGAACGCAGAGTAAGTTTGCCGAAGTCACAAAAAGCCGCTCCAGAAGGAGTGCAGTGTAAGTTTTCTGCTCCAAAGTCGTTCCAAAGGGAATGCAGAGCATACAGCGAAAAGTCAACGCTGATACCGCCTAAGTAAAAGGCGAAGCGCGAAAAGTCAACGCGAATACCGCTGAAAGTAAAAGGCGAAGAAGCTCCTAAGGGAGGCTTACAGCGAAAAATAAACGCTGATTCCGCTGAAGTAAAAGGCGAAGAAGCTCCTAAGGGAGGCTTATAAAAGATTATGTGTTTCATTGCAGGGATGCGTATGTATCTTCGGAATAAACATCACCTCACATAACATAACATCATCGCATCATTTCGCATAGCATAAGCATCATACATCATGTTGCATATGGCACAAGAGGTGGATACAATATCGATCTACAGAAGAATATTTTGAAAAAAGGGAAAAATCATAATGTCACAAGGAGATACATTATTGATCTTCGGAAGTGTAGCTTCGGAGAACATCTTCACGAAGCTTGGATATTATTCATCAGAGCACTACGAATACTGTTGTGACAAATGAAAATTATTCTTCACGAAGCATGAAAAGAAGGGAAGGTGTTTTTTTCGTCAAAGACTCAAAAACGGTACGTATGTAAAATTTCATGCATCGTAACGAATTAAACAATAAAAGCAGGTATATTACATTCAGGGCTATAAGATTTCACACATATTACATTTCAGAAGTTTAATTTACAATAGTATTTAATCTTCTCTCAGAACAACTTCTGCAGCCTCATTCAGGAGTCGATTGACGACTTCGTCCATAATAGCTTCAGCCATCTTTTTAATTTCGTCGTCTCCTTTCGGCTGAGGGCCCGGAGACGCTTTAGCAGGATCTGAAGTAGGACAGTATACGACTATGTTGCTATTACAAATTGCAAACGAAGCTTAAAACCAAAAATTACAACACAATAAAAACTATTAGTTAATACCTAATTGCCCTTCGGGCTCTGCGCTTTTTTCAGCAGCCTCGGCCACTTCTCTAGCATCGTGAATGCCCTTTTCGCTTCTTCGAATAATTTCTCGGGCCATTTCTCGGCCACCATTATCCCAGACGTCGGTGAAAAATTTTCCACCTACCATACTAGCTTCGGCAGAAGGATCTCTTGCATCTTCGAAGGACAAGCCAGCTTCGGATTGTGCTAAAATCTTTACATGTTCGCAGCCCTTTTTCTCTAAAATGGTGGCAATTCCTCTGGCACCCGAGAAAGCGCATATATCTCCACGGCTATTTAAAATTTCCTCGAAGGCCTCAACTTCGTGATCGATCCATTCGATGGGACCTTCGGGATTGCCTCTTGTAAAGTTTTCTTCGGTTGAGAATGCGCCGACCCTGGCGAAGCTGGCTTTTAACTTCTTAACACACTCTATAGATTTGTTATAGCATCTCTTCTTGGACGAACGAAGCTCTTCAACAGTTCCTTCTAAGTGATCTGCCCATTGGTCGCTGAGTTCTCGCTTTGTTTCTTCAAGTATGTGTTCTTCCTTGGCTCTGGCCAGTTGTTTCCGAAGATCTTCAATTTCGCGCTTCTGAGCTTCAGCTTGACCTTTAAAAGCAGCTTCATCTTCCTTTATTTTATTTATCAATGAGTGTAATATTTTATCTTTTTCGAGACCTTCGTTCCTCAGTTCAATTACTTCGGAACGAAGGTTGCTCAGGGCTATAGCACACCCTTCGTCTTCAGCATCCTTCTGTGCCCTGAGGGCATTGCTAAGTATCAAGCCCTGCAAAGAGAAATATGTGTGCGTCAATAGATTTAAACAAACGAAAAATTTTGGTCTCAACAAAAAATACAAAGATCCCATTTGTTGCACCTTTAAGCTATTATAGGCCAGGCTGTCGGCCAGGTCGTTCTTCGACAGCACCGAGAGCCTGTCTTCTAATGTTGGGAATCCGAAGCTCTTGCTCATTTCCCGACAGACAGAAATCTCCTTGCTGTCAGGGAGACAATACAAAAAGTCTTCTTCTCCACTGCCATTGAATATTAACGCCCCCTTTGGATACTTCAGTTTTTGGGCGTAGCGCTGGGCCTCTTGCTCTTCTTTTTCTGATAGTTTTTTCCCCGAAGCATGACGAACAATATAATCACGGACTTTGGAGGATGCTTCGGGGGCAATGACACCGATTTCTTCAACAAAAGTTGGCTCTGTTATTTTTTCCTCAGTTTCCAAGGATTTTATCTTCGCGGGCTCTGAGGACCCAGCTTCAGCTTCAGTTTCTTGCTCTGGAGCTTTAGTATCAGAAATTTCAGTTGTTGCTTCAGGAATGGCAGCAGTCTTCTTCGGAGGTGTGCTTGAAGATTTAATTGTTTCCAGTACATCTAGCACATTAGCCATTCTCTTTCTTTTCGGAGTCACTGCTGGCACTTTTTGATTTTTTACTGTCTCAACATTTGCTGCAGGACTCAGAACTTCTGATGTTTTTTCTTCAGTTGGTTTTTTCACTTCTTCCATTTTTTCTGTGGATGGCGCTTCGGCCATCTCTTTGGTTTCTGGTAGCAAAATCTTCGGTTCTTCCAATTCTATCCTCTTTGGCGCTTCGGCCATTTCTGCAACTTCTGGCAGCAAGGTTGGTCTGGTTGGTTTTTCAGCCTCGGTGGCCGAAGAAGTTTCTCCGGTAAACTCAGGCACCGAAGCTGGTTCAATATAGCGTGACCGATGTGTGAGGACTTTTATCCTCTTTCTTTTCGGTTCTGGCTCGCTGGGAGCAATTGCAGCTTCTTCTTTCGCAGAGGTTGTGTTTTTTCTTTTATGCCCTCGAATGGGATAACGATAGTCAGGGTAGACAAACCCGATTGCATCAAACACCCGATTCAGCCTTTTCTTTTTTCGGCCTCCGAAGGCTGCTGACAGTGCAGTATCTTCGGCCTTCGAATAAGCCCCAAGTAGTTCATCACTTAAATTTTCAATGCTTTTTAACCAGTCATCATCTGGCTCAACGAATTTATCTCCGAACTTAAAAGTGTACTTCAGCCTGATAAGTCCACCTTCGTCGGCCTCTTTTATGGTTTCTTGCGGCATTTCCCATTTCTCCGCGAGCGGCCATACCCTGAAGGCAATATGCTCTTGCACTAAATCTCTCGTTCCAATAAAAGAACAGATAACGCCGAAGGCTCTCTGGCATTCTTCGGCAGCTTCATTCATTTCAACCTTCGGCCTCCGAAGGCCGAAGCTTTGCCAAATAGGGCGCATAATTATACCTTTAATATCTTCTCGTGCTTTCAGATCATTTTTCACATAAAACCATTCTGTCATCCAGTCGACGGGCCATCTCTTCCGAAAGGTTGGCACGGGACAGCTTGACCCAGACCGAGAAACAAAATTATAGCAGCCAAAGTTATTGTGATACTGTTCCTTACCCCAAGGTTTTGTCTCGTATGATAATTCGTGTATGTTGCAGAAGCTTTTCGCATCAGGTTCCAGACCTTGGCTTCTCACGGCCCATACGAAGATATTCAGCCTTATAATTGCTTCGGGGGGTAAGTTGATGAAGATAGACTTCAAACATTTTTAGCACCTCCACGACGAAGCTGCTCAAGGGAAATCGCAGCCCAGCTTTCAAAAAGCTTCGGTACACTACGACTTCATTCTCTTCAGGGTGTGGACAAGTCTTCTCCCCTTCGTCGGCCCTCACAACGGACAAATCCCGGAAATACCTTCCTCTCATGTTGACAAGATGATTCTCTTTGATAGTTGATTTACCATAAACTGAATGGCTTGGTCGCCAGGGACGATCTTCGGAGTCTTCACCACCGCTGTCCACATCATAACTGTCGCTGTCACCAGTATCTTCAGACAAACCTTCTAGAATCTCCTTGGTGATTTTTTCTGTGTTGGTCTTCGACATTGCTATAAGAAACCCCAGATTTTTCTCTTCATCGAGACTCAGTTTCATCTCGGTAACAGCCTTCTTATCTTCAGACATCTTCAGAGACACTAAAAAACTGTTTTCAAAGCCGAAGCTTTAAAACTAAGAACTCAGCAAATCTTAGTGCACAAGAGCTAAAAATTGAGTGAGCGGGAGCAGATAGCCAGAGAGCGTGCCAAATGAGTTTGCGGTATGACCGTATTTATACGCCCAGTGCGTTGGAAATTGAAAGACCCCGCTTGTCAGTGAATGTTGCTATTCTAGCAAAGGGAAGGTGTTTTTTCAGACCTTCGGCGTAAAGCCTTCGTCCATGTCGCAATCTAAATTTATTATTTTAAACAAATTAATATTGCGAGGGGCTACTGTTGGGGGCCTTCGGCTTCCGAAGGTCCTCAAAAACAGGATTTAACAGTATTTCTGGAGTATAATGTGTGAACAGGTATCTTCGGACTCAAGTCGGCATCACAGCAGACCAGAACAATACGAAGGTTGATACAGCGCCGAAGGTGTGAGCAGGAAAGCTTCGGCGTGGCAGCAAAAAATGAAACCGACTTAAAGATGAAAAGGCTATTCAGACCTCGATAGATTACTATAGAATTATTATCAAATGTAAAGGGCATAAATGTAATTTTGCATAGGCTGTGTCCTGTGCCTATAAATAGGTGAACAGTACCCCCGTACTGGTCACGCTGATTTGACATTCCCTTTTGCGTCACGCTTGTACTTTCATCTCCTTCAAGTGGAAGGTACATTTGTAATTCGACGTTATTTCTGTTTATGCATGATAATAATATATAATTGTTTATGTTGTCCTTTATATTCCTTACAATTCATCCTTCGTCACTGTATAGTGTATTTATGAAGGTACGCCCTTTATAACCTTCGTCCGGAAACCATTATATCCTAAGGGGAATAATGCTTCGAAGGACGAAGGACTTAATCGATTGACATTTTCTATGTTGCCTTGTTCTTAACTCATAGCATTTGAGAACAAGTCCCCAACAATGCTAATGCCGAAGACACATACCCACGCTGAAACACAACCTCTGCGTCCCCTTAGGAACGATCAAAATCTCTTTGCCGTTTATTTTTCGGCTTCACCGCTTATTTTTCGGTGTAAGTTCTGCATCCCCTTAGGAACGTCTTTTGAACTTCTTCGCCTTCTATTTCGGCGGTATTCGCGTTGACTTTTCGCGCTTCGCCTTATATTTCGGTGGTATTTGGCTCTGCATTCCCTTTGGAACGACTTTTGAGCAGAAAACTTACACTGCGCTCCCTTAGGAACGACTTTTTGTAGTTTCGGTAAACTTACGCTGCGTTCCTTAGGAACGACTTTTTGTAGCTTCGGCAAACTTACGCTGCGTTTTCCTTAGGAACGACTTTTGAGCTTCAGCAATTTTTGAGCTTCGTGAGTCTATGGAAAAGATATATTTCACTATGACAAGAACGAAGCTATTTCAAGAAATCAAAAATGACAAGAAAACTAGGTTTACATTGATTGTTCCTTATTAAAAAGAAAATGACAATGAATGTAAAAATGCTTCAGAGGTAGGATATCTCTCAATAGATGTGTTTTGATTCTGGCACAGTACTGTTGACTGTGCGAGCTTCGAATTCCTCCCTGAAATCTCGTTGCTGATGGGTCTATTGGCTCCCTTTTGGCTGTTGTCCTCGTGAATAGGCAGGTTGTAGTGGTGGCGGAGGTGGAAGTTGTGGCCAAGAAGCCTGTGGTTGACTAGCCGAAGCAACAGAAGCTGTAGGATGATTACCCACATATTCTGGTATGTAGGGTGAGTGACACGAAGCAGTGTGCAGGACCTGCTTCGGTTGATTTTGCCGGGCTTCGGCTTCTGCGATCTCCTTCTGCTTTGGATGGTGATTTGGCACATTCTTGTAGTATGGCCCTTGTCTTCACCACAAAATAAGCAGTAGATCTTCCTTGGCTGATCCCCATATCTTCCTCCGAAGCCCCTGGCGCCTCTGCCTCTTGCAGCTGGCGGCCTGAAAGAGCTTTGTTGCTGCCCTGAAGATTGTGAAGTATACTGCGGCCTCTGCAGCTGACTTCCTCTGTCATCACTCTGAGTGGAGTTGTGAATTGACCTGACATGCCTCGGGTGGATTCTTCCTCTGAAGCCCCTGGTCATCTCAGAGAACCTGTAAGCTTCCTCCCTTCTTTGGCGGAAATCATTGTCAGCCCAGATGTACTCATCCATCTTTTGAAGCAGCTTCTCCAGAGTCTGTGGAGGCTTTCTAGCGAAATACGGGGCAGTAGGTCCTGGGCGAAGCCCCTTAATCATGGCCTCAATGACAATTTCATTGGGCACTGTAGGCGCTTGTGCTCTCAGACGCAAGAACCTTTGGACATATGCCTGGAGATACTCCTCATGGTCTTGCGTGCACTGAAACAGGGCTTGAGCTGTGACTGGCTTCATCTGAAAGCCTTGGAAACTTGTCACTAGCATATCCTTGAGCTTTTGCCATGAAGTAATAGTCCCTGGCCGAAGAGAAGAATACCATGTTTGGGCCACATTCCGAACTGCCATGACGAAGGACTTGGCCATGACAGCTGCATTGCCTCCATATGAAGATATAGTTGCTTCATAACTCATCAAAAACTGCTTTGGATCTGAATGTCCATCATACATGGGGAGTTGAGGTGGCTTGTATGATGGGGGCCATGGGATAGCCTGCAGTTCTGCTGCCAAGGGAGAAGCATCATCAAAGGTAAAGGTATCATGATTAAAATCATCATACCATCCATCCTTGTTGAATAAGCCCTCTTGATGAAGCTCACTGTGTTGGGGCCTTCGATCTTGTTCATCTTGAGCAAGATGGTGTACTTCTTCAGTGGCTTCGTCAATCTGTCTTTGAAGATCAGCCAGTCGGGCCATCTTTTCCTTCTTCCTTTGTACTTGCTGATGGATTATCTCCATGTTTCTGATTTCTTGGTCCAGCTCCTCCTCCTGGAGTGTTGGACTGGTGGCCTTCCTTTTCTGGCTTCGGGCCTCTCGGAGAGAGAGGGTCTCCTGATTTGGGTCCAGTGGTTGTAGTGCGGCAGCCCCTGGCGCTGAAACTTTCTTCGGCGGCATGACGAAGGTCGGTGCTTGCCGAAGGTGGTCGAAAAAGAGTTCACCGGAGGTGGGCACCAATGTTGGGGACTTGTTCTCAAATGTTATGAATTAATAACAAGGCAACACAGAATGTTAAATGTTAATGCTCTTCGTCCTTCGAAGCATTATCTCCCTTAGGATATAATGATCTTCAGACGAAGGTCCTGAAGGACATGCCTTCTTCATCGTAGCACACGTTAATAAAAGAAGAAGTATATGAAATATAAGAGACAACATGAACAATCACATAACATTATCAATTCATCTTTATTATATCAACATGGGAAAATAGAGACAATATTGAATTACATATGTACCTTTGGCTTGACAGAAGGTAAAAAGTACAAACGTGACGCGCAAGCGAGTACCAGTCAGCGTGAACTGTACGGGGGTACTGTTCATCTATTTATATGCACAGGACGCGGCCTATGAGAAATTACATTCATGCCCTTTACATTTATTATTGGCTTATAGAAAAATCTATGAGGACTAGATAGCCTTTTCCCTTTTAAGTCGGTTCTTTTTCCCGTGATTGAGCCGAAGCTCCTTTGCGCATAGCTTCGAAGTATCGGCAACCTTCATCACGATCGCGCCCTTCTCATCGTGTAATCCGAAGGTACCTGTCCATAAGCCATACTTGGAAGACATTGTTAAATTACGTTTTTGAGGACCTTCGGAGGACGAAGGCCCCCAACAGCTGCTATTTCTAAAATGCCAACGTGGCTCAGCATGACTCGGCTGTTACCTCTAAAACGCCAACGTCGCCAACCATAGCTCGGTTGTTGCCTCCAAAACACCGATGCAATCTAGCATAATTCAGTTGTTACCACTGAGGACACCAGCAGTAACTCAGTCATTTTTTCTCAAAGTAAATGCAGGCAGAATTAAATGCGACAGATCAATTACAAGTCGTTACTCGAGCGATGTCTCTGAGAACAACGGCTGCATTGTGCACAAATACAAGCTGTCGATCGACTATAAAGGAATGATGGAAAGGCAAAAGATATGCACAGAATAAGCCGAAGTTTTCTTCATTATATAAAAGGGGAAGTCCTTCCACAAACTTAAAAGACCGACCCATTATGAGCCGGTCTTCTCCCCAATTTTCGATACATTACATTACTACATTAAATTACTACCTACACTACGCTATACTACTAACTACTACTACATTATTCCACTAATACTACTTCTACTACTATTTATCTATACTAATATCTAAGCCAGTGGCGCTTTGCCACTGGCCTTGCTGCTGCCGCTGCCGCCCTTGCCGCCGTCGCCGTCACCATCACCGTCGTCGTCGTCGCCCTCGTCGTCGCCATCACCGCCGCTCCCCTCCTCGGACAAGTCAGAGGAGTTCTCCTCGCTCGAGGAGACCTCCGACTCATCAGAGCTCTCGAGCCCGGAGCGCTCGATGGCCCGGATGTATGTCCACACCTCGGCGGCGATCCCCTGGGAATCGTCCGAGTCATCGGAAGATACTGGGGGAGAGGTGTAGACTGGCGACCCCTTGGACTCAGAGGAAAACTCCTCCTCTGAGTACTCGGAATCGCCGAAGTCCTCCGAGGGAGGGGTCGGCTCGCGCTTCCGTTTGTCACCAGAATGGTGCGACGAACTTCTGCCTTTCTTGCTCTTGCCCATGGTGGAGTAGAAGAGAAGAGAAAAGAGGAGAATAAGCAACAAACGGCAGAGAGATGTGTGAAGATGCCAGTGAAGCAAGCGCTCTATTTATAGAAGAAGAAGGCAACCGCTCATCTCCTACCACGGTCACTGAACAGTCGCAAATATTCAATAAGCAATTCAAATCGTCTGGAAACAAGTCAGGCGGCTGACGCCGTTTCACGTAACATGACACCCATTAGGACTCAAGTCAACTGCTTGGATGATATGATTACACCCCGCGGTCACGTCAAGTTACTACTCAGGGGCAGTTTGCTAAACGCTCAGCGCACCAAGCCGTCCCTTGGCTACACCCATTGGGAGGACGCCCAGGAATATTCAATAGATTTTCCCAAGCAGTCACATCCATACAGTATACACAATGATTGTATCAAGACAGAAGGAAGATATCTATAGAGATCGGAGGAAAGCCAAAAATAGCTGCTGAAGTACAAGTCTAATCAACAGAAGCATTGAAGCACGAAGCGAAATGAAGACCAGCCAAGAGCCATCTACCGGACGTCCAATCTGTCGCAGATCAAATAAATTTCAAACCTAACAGGACATGGGTAGACCGCGTTGGTGATCTCAAAGGCAAAACTGTATGCTGATCTCTAAAGCATAAAGCTGATGATATAATGCTGAATTCTAAGGCATTCGACGAAGATAAAAGGATGATTTCTAAAAGCATGGGATGAAGACCTTTGAGTGGATTATTTTCAGTAATCCACTCAAAGCTCGGGGGCTACACCAATTGGGTGCACCTCCGGTGCACCCAATGAACCATTAACCCCAAAAGACAGAATGCTGATCTCTAAAGCAAGAACTAACGATAAAATGCTGATTTCCAAAGCATGAGATGAAGATAAAACAATGTTGATTTCTAAAGCATGAGATGAATATAAAAATGATTCCTAAAAAAGCATGAGGTGAAGACCTTTGAGTGGATTATTTTCAGTAATCCACTCAAAGCTCGGGGGCTACACCCATTGGGTGCACCTCCGGTGCACCCAATGAATCATGAACCCTAGAGAGCAGAATGCTAATCTCCAAAGCACAAGCACAAGCCCAAGACAAAGCACTGATTTCTGAAGAATAAAGCGAAGACCGATGAATAATGACATGAGAGGATAACAGAAGATCATTTTTACCGAGTTACTCAGAGTTCAGAAACAACAACTCGATAGGCCTATTTTTAAAGCATTCCTAACCAATATCAAAAACTACAAGCTGGACCTAGAATCTTTGGGTCAATTATTTCAAAATCAGCTCAAAGATTGGGGGCTTGTGGGGGACAGATATCCCCCGGGTCCACTAGAAGGCTAGAAGACCTCGCGAAAGGTCTTGGGCCCATTGTTTCGCAAGGCCATCCCTTCGTGGGCCTGGGGTGGAATGTCTGGCAGAATGGTCGGCGCAAGATTGGATCAACTCGAGCCCAGGCGGCCCAATGAATTCAAGCATTATCCACAGCAGTGATCCGATTCTCCCACGTTGTGGCCTCAGGCGTCAGAGCTGAATGATGATAAGTCGGCAGAATTATAGGAAGATAAGCTCAGTCGGTTCACTATTACTTAGGTGCATGTTGTTATCACATCCGCATGTAACGCCCCATGGTCGAGTATATAAGGCCTAAGGGCACCCCCTCAAACACATCTCACTCATTAGCCATCTACTCAGTTCTCTAGCATCTCTCGTACTAGAGAACTCCCCTGTAACCTACCACATAAAAGACCACACCAGGACGTAGGGTGTTACGCATCTCAAAGCGACCCGAACCTGTACAAGATTGTCTGATGTCTCTCGTGCATCTAGCACGAACCATCGAGCTACAGTCGGTAACACCGTCCTACTCCAAAAAGCACCTCGAGGGGCAACCCTGGGTGCGCGGTCGGACCCAAAACACCGACAGGTACCCACTTCTGCTGGGTCAAGACAGGACCTGTGTGGTTATTTGTAGCCACATGGCTATGAGCTGACTAGCTCGACTTAGAGACTGGGCCCGCCCGACAAGACTACTAGCTGAAGTGCCCATTCTCGAGCCTCCACCTCGCTGAGTTGGGTCGGTGTCACCACAAGTCCCAAAGGAGGATTTGCTTGCAACTTCGACCATAAGTCTGCACCCCCAAGGTGGGAGCTAAACTTTTGCATGGGTTCATCGGATCCTCGGCAAAGGGGGCTTGGGGCCGCTTCATGTCCCTAAAGTAAAAAAGGCACTTCGTGGCTACATCCTAGGGTTGGACCCCTATTGGACGGTCTTAGACCCCTATGTGTGCCATCCGGACCTCCACAAGTGCCCCCTGGACCCCAAGCCAGGGGAGGTTCGGGGCTACCATGTTTGCATGGGCTCCCAACCCTTGCTCTCCACTCAAACGGAGATGCAATGCTGCCACGTAGCCTATGGCGCATGACAAAAGCCGCCAGGTGGATCCTAACGCAAGCCTCTAGCATGGGGCCGCCTGCATTGAATGTGGGCAGGATGCACGCCTTTCTACACCAGTGACAGGCGATGTGTGCCCCATATTAAATGTGGGTGGCGTGCGCAATCCGCAAGGCATGGGCCATGCTAGTAACCCATGTTTTACCGTGGCTAGACCATTGACTCTCTATGCCACACATGGGCGCCTCTTATCATGACTCTTGTTGTTCCCACTACAAAGACAGGAAAATAAGAAAGGCAAAGGGGACAGGACGACATCGTCCATATACCCCTCTAAGCACGTCGATGTGCCAGTCTACGACATAACCTACGCCATAGCCTTCACCGACATGCTGACAAGTCAGGGTGATGGTGCGAGTGATCGAGAATCCACACGGTGACCAAGAGAAGATATCCACCATCGTAGGAGAAGTTCTCCGTCCACCAGCTCTATTTGTCACTCCGTGACTCCATATTATTATATTTCAGGCCCACTTGTCGGGGCCTAGTGATCATGTATGTGCCCCCTTACGCTATAAAAGGCAGGGCACACGCGCTACAATGGGGGGACGAGGTCTCTCGAGCTTGGAGATAGACACTCAAACTCCCAGGGAGACATCTCCATCTAGACCCAAGCTTTTTCAAGCTCTCGGCAATACGACTCATAGTGGAGTAGGGTATTATGCTCCGGTGGCCCGAACCACTCTAAATCCTTGTGTGTTATTGTGTTTGTTCATCTCATCAGGAAAACCCTAGGCTATCCACTGTTCTTAGGATTTGGCAGGTGCATTTTGCCACAAGGCTAGAGTTTACTCTCTGACATTTGGCGCTCTAGGTAGGGGCAATGTTGGCATTATGATCTCATCTACCTCCCGATGGATTTCAGGAACAAGGCCAACGAGGGCTATGCCTTCATCAACCTGACCTCGCCGGAGGCGGCTTACCGGCTATGGGTGCTCTATGGGGGCCTACCACGCGCACTGGTGGGCTTTCAAGGGTAGTGCCAAGATCGACGCGGTCCAATCTATCAGCCACCAGCCATGCTCCATGGCATTCGAGGAGGTCATCGTTGGCCACCAACCAAGCTCAATACTCGACCCTCATGGAGGTAGCACGGGTCATTGTCCAACTGAAGGATCCGACATTCGATGTCGCCCAGGCTGTTAGGTTGTCCCCGTACCTTGTACCCGTAAGGTAGCAAGAGAATGAACTCTTATATGTGGTCCAACCTGGTGAGGTCCACCCTCATAAACCCAGTTTGACCCAATGACGTCCGCCCTCATAAACCTTGTCTGACCCGGTGAGGTCTGTCCTCATAAACCTGGTCCGGCCCGGTGAGGTCCGCCCTCATAAGCTCAGCCTCTGGTGTCCATCGCACAGATCTCATGTATCCAGTTATGAAGTAAGAATTTGCTCCCAGTTCAACCCTCATGTATCAATTCCTTTTCATGTTTTTAATTCGCACATGTCAATTCCTCCACCCCTCACGTGGGTCCATACTGATATTGTTATCATGAAATTTGAGTTATGTAATTAGCCTGGCACTTAGTCTAGGACCCCACTTGATGCTGAATGAGGATCAGATTACTAGGAACTCGGTCCAGGGGAAAGAACCATGTTCTCAGGGGTGGTTCAGAGCTAGGTAGCCGCTTAGCCTGGTTCCGTACCGTAAGCCTACACCCTCCACCACCCTAGAACAGTTGTCCTAGTACCTCAATATGGGACCCTAAAGGTCCAAACCTCATACAAACATAAGATCTAGTTCCCAAAACTAGGCTCGGTAAGGTCTAGTTACATGATTCAAAGGATTGAATGCAATAGAGGATGGGTCCCGAGGGTATGCTAATAAGCATCGATCTTGAACCATATTTAGGATCGCTCTCTAGTTCGATGGTAGCCATAGACATTTGAGACTACCTACTAGAGAGCCAACGTACCAAGAGGCCAGTAGAGGAAAAACCTTGCGAACCATGCACGTGCTAGGATTAGCAATTTACATAACCAGACATCATCACATAGTGATCAAATAATAACATAAAAGAGGTAATAGTCTGATTACATCATGATGCCCGAGACATCCACATAGTCATTAACATAGATCAAAGTGCGAAAATGAAACGTAGCTAAACACGGCATTCACAGGCAGCTGACTGGGGGTTTGTCGCTAACCCACGCCTAGAACTCATCATACTCTTAGAACTCCTGGAAATCCTCCACCACGACTTCATCTTCTCCTGAGCAGTGGTTGCAATGTGGACAACCTAGGGGGTTTTTGTGTGTAAAGCAAGGGTGAGTACACACCAACATACTCAGCAGTTGTCCCGTTTAGCTTTGGTGGACTAGCTTTATGTGGGGTTAAGATCAAGCAGTTGATTTTAGTTGGTCAGGTAAGTATTACTAGTAGAGAGACAGGTTTTAGCACTAAACCTAGGTTATTAACCCAAAAGTACTCCTTCCAAACGGAAAGAATACCAGAAACCATAATCATAATCATAAAAAAACCATAATTAACCTCATCATTATCTGTAACCATGGTATCTCTAATCAGTGTGTCTCTAATCAATGGAGCTCCCAAGGCCGCTCATAACCGTGAGCACGGCTGGTATATCTGTTTCATAACACTTTGCAGAGGTTGCACACTTTACCCATGAGCCGTGATTCCCTCTCTAGCCCTCCCGAGGTGAATGGCTAGGGATTCACTATGAAGCCTTTACAAATATTCCCTGAGATGTAGCCATCCGTTAGGTTGCCTAAATGTACCGCACTCCTCCCTAAGGACCAAACCACCCTCGGCAGAGCAAGCCGCATGCACCGAGCCCCATTGACGGCATGATGGCGAAGCAAACTACACCCCAATTCCTCTAATTAATTAGCTAAGGGCGTCTCATACCACCCTCATGGTTGTATTGTTTTCCCGAGTGGTCATCCAAAGAACTAGTCCTTACGGAGAGACACTCGAGAAACTGCTCGAGCCCCATAAATGTCACAATACCATCATCATAATCAAAAGGTAAACATCGTATCATAAATAATTTCATCATGTTCATTGATTAGAGTAAAGCGCTAGCATAGAGCTAAAACAAAAATGATCTAACCTGAACAAGGACAACATAAACAAAGCCAGTCAATCCTTAGGTATAAATTTTGTAAATGCGAGGAGGTGAATATAAAATGAGTGGGACATAGATAGGTCAGACGACACTTGCCTTCACCAACCAGCTGCTGCTCAGGGTCTTCGCATGCTACTCCTTCGGACTCCGACAACGAACCGTTATCTATACGAGTTCAAACATACATTCCACAATTTTAACATAGAAAGAAACAATACACCACAAAATAAAATATAACAAATAAACAGACGCGTGGCGCAGGGCTTGCATCTACGACTATGCGAGAAAGAAAATACAACGGTCCAGGCTACGGTCGAAAGGTAATTATGTTAAGCAGCTATGTATTAAAATACTTGTCTAAATATAATTATATTAATTTAATAATCACACAATGCATAAAATAAAATTACACTACGCACCTTAATTATTATAAACAACTCTAGGTAAATTTAAAAGATCGTTGTGCGACGAAGCACGCAACACAATGCATAATTTAAACGGAATTAAAAACGGATTATCGCGCGACGAAGGGTGCCACACAACGCGGTCTAAACCGAAATTAAAATCGATTGTCGTGCGACGAAGCATGCGACAGCACGCACGAATTAAGCTGAAATTAGAACGAATCGTCACGCGACGAAGCGCGCGACAGCATACATGAACTAAACTAAATTTAAAATAAAACGTCGCGCGAAGAAGCGCGCAACGCTGCACATGAATTTAATCTGAATTTAAAACGAATTGTCGCGCGACAAAGCGCACGACACTACAATGAACTAAATCTGAATTATACGAATCGTCATGCGACGAAGCGCGCGACGTCACACGCTAACTAAACTGAATTTAAAACGAAACGTCGCGTGGCGAAACACGCGATGCAACACCCAACCTAAACTGGAATTAAAACGAATCGTCACGCGACAAAGTGCGCGATGCAACATATGAATTAAATTGAATTTAAAACTGAATTTAAACTGAATTTAAATGTTACTACGTGCTAGGGTTGCGCGCGGGGGGACATGGAAGAGGGAAGGAGAAGAGGGAGAGGAGAGAGGAGAAGGGAAGCTCACCACGGGCTCGACGGACGGCAGCAACCGCTCACCGGGATCCAACCTAGGGCAAGCGGAGAGGTGGAGAGAGGTGGAAGAGAGAGGAAGGAAAGTTGCTGCGCAGGAAAGAGAGAATGAGGGGAAGGGGTGGGGCGCCTAGGGGAGGGGCGCCAGGGCGCGCGCGCCTGGGTCGAACTAGGTCGTGCCATGGGCCGGGCCGTGGGCCGGGCCGACTACCCACTACTCGCTCTCGCTTGCTTCTAATTGAGATTAAATCGCGAATCGAGAACCAAAGCTAGACAAACGCGCGATTAGGCAGAACATCAGGCAAAATATATATGCTTCAGCATGATGCAACAACAATATCAACTTAGGTTTTGTTTACACGCGATACGGACACCGGTCTCTATATTGCTTTGAAAAATGGGAGGAAGGAGCGAAACGGGAAGAGAAAAAGAGAGTAACGTCTGAATTTGGTGAATATCGGAGACGAAAATTTATACCCCCAAATTCAGGGCGTTGCACCTGACACTTAGTCTGGGACCCCACTTGAAGATGAATGAGGATCGAATTACTAGGAACTCGGTCCAGGGGAAAGAACCATGTTCTCAGGGGTGGTTCGGAGCTAGGTAGCCACTTAGCCTGGTTCCGTACCGTAAGCCTACACCCTCCACCACCCTAAAACAATTGGCCTAGTACCTCAATATGGGACCCTAAAGGTCCAAACCTCGTATAAACATAAGAGCTAGTTCCCAAAACTAGGCTCGACAAGGTCTACTTACATGATTCAAAGGATTGAATGCAACAGAGGAAGGGTCACAAGGGTACGCTACTAAGCATCGATCTTGAACCATATTCAGGATCGCTCTCTAGTTCGATGGTAGCCTTAGACATTTGAGACTACCTCCTAGAGAGCCAAGGTACCAAGAGGCCAGTATAGGAAAAACCTTGCCCTTGAGCCAAGAAGCACTTAAGTGAGGTCCAGTCCGGTGGGATCTGGCCCATAAACCCGGTCTACTGGCGTACATCACATAGCTCAAATGCACTAACCCATGAAAGAGTTATTTGCTCCAATTTTGTCTTTACAGAAGTGGTGAAGCGTCAGTAGGTGAACCACTTGGCATGGAGGCCACAAACACGGAGCCACTGAGTAGCATGCTGGTAACAAAGTGCAGGTATGGCCCCACCTGTGAGTTCGCCATCTCTCCCAAGGTGGGCCCTAGGGCCTCTGTCAATACCCAAAGACTAGGGTACCCACTTCTGCTGGGTCAAGACAGGACCTGCGTGGTTATCTGTAGCCACGTGGCAATGATCTAACTAGCCCGACTCAGAGAATGGGCTTTTCCGATGAGGCTACTGGCCGACGAGCCCATTTTTGGGCCTCCGCCTCGCTGAGTCAAGTCAGTGTCACCACAACTCCCAAATAAGGATTGCTTGGCAACTTTGACCATAAGTTTGGACCCCCCATGGGTGGGAGCCGGACTTCTGCATGGGCTTACTGGATACCCGGCAAAGGGGGCCCGAAGCCGCTTCATGTCCCCATAGTAAAAGCAGTCCACGACTACATCCTTGGGCCGGGCCCCTATGGGACGGTCCTAGACACCTACGTGTGCCATCCGGACCTCCAGCCAGGTGAGGTCCGATGCTGCCACGTGTTTGGGCCATTACGGATGGGACCCTAACCTCCACAAGTGCTCACGGACCCCTAGCCAGGGAAGGTCTAGGGCTACCACGTTTGCATGCTCTCCCAACCACCGCTCTCCACTCAAGCGGAGATGCAGTGCTGCCACGTGGCATGTGGCGTCTGACAAAAGCCGCTATGCGGAGCCTCACTGAAAGTCGCCTAGAGGGGGGTGAATAGGCGAAACCTGTAAATTATAAACTTTGAACACGAATTTCACTCGGGGTTAGGATTAGAAACAAATTATAATGAATACGGAGTGCGGAAGAGAGTTCTTCTTGCTATGAGTTGCTCAATCAACGCGGATGACTTTTGGGAGCTAACTCAAAAGATTGTTAGCAAGAGAACTTAGAGAGAGGGGAGAGGACGAATCAAATCGTAAGGTGACGATCAACACAGATGAACACAACGATTTGTTTCCCGACGTTCGGTTCCAATGAACCTACTCCCCGTTGAGGAGGTCATGAAGGTCGGGTCTTTTTCAACCCTTTCCCTCTCTCAATCGATCACTTAGACTGGTTGAGTGCTTCTTCTTAATCTCAAGGATCACTAAGATCCCGCAAGGACCATGTCACACTCGGGTTTCGGGGCACCAAGACCCGGGCGCGAACATAATCACCAGGTGTGCTGGGACCAAGTCTCACACATTTGATGAATCATGGCACAGGATCGAATGTCACATCTTTACTACATAACAGGAGTTCTATACAAAATAAATAATTACATTATAAGGAGACAACGGTCCAGCAACCCAAAGTTGACTGGGAGACGATGGCCTAGACCTCTCACGAACACTTCACAGCATCCTCCAAGCGCCTCATCCTGCGGTACCTGTTCTTGACCTGTGGGGGTGTGAGACAGCAAGAGTGAGCTCACATACGTTCATCGCTCAACAAGTTGTGGGGAATAATGTGCATGAACTCGCCAAAGGTGGGAGCTCATGTGAAGTGTAAGGCTTACCAAAGAGGATGGTTAGAGCTGAGCATTGCTTTTAAAGTTGGTCAAAATTTTATTAGCAGTTACTAAGTGTAAGTAAATACCAACCCAATTAAGTAGTAGAACAAAAGTAACATCATCACATGCGATGCAATGCATATGGCAAATTGAATTTAGTTCCATAAATTAATCATGTGAGTGTCCGAGCTGCTCATGACCGTGAGCACGGCTAGTATACCAGTTTTACACTCTGCAGAGGTTGCGCATCTTTACCCACAAGTCATGTTACCCATCTGCCAAGAGACGGCCAATCCCATACACCTCTACCGAGGAGGCGAGGCAGGGTAACACTACGAGGCCTTTACAAAGTTCCACTAGCTTCAGAAAACCCGCTACAGTTTATAGGAAGCTCCAGTGCAGGAGTCCCTCGACTGACCGCCATCGCAGCAAAATCAGCCAAGGACCTCCCTACACTGACTACTCCCCTACTGCCCTTGCCCATTTCGGGTAAGGTAATCATCCATTAGCTTTCCTAGTTAATCAGCCAAGGGCGTCCATAAACCCTTGTGGTAGCACTGTTTTCCCGGGTGGTTCTCCATGTTCCAATTAGCATAATGATCTTAACATGAACAATAAATAACAACTAATAACAAAAGTATAATCATGAATAGTGTAATCTTCATACCCAAAACCACATAAAGCAATAGCAGGTACTACCCAAAAAGTTTAGTGGAGTCAAGGTATAAAGATAATCAAACTAGGGTAACCTGTTGGGTCCCATCAAAATTAACCTATGCAGATCATTATGATTAATCAGAACATGACTGGGTAAAAAGAAGTGGTCAAGGGCACAACTTGCCTGGGACTTGAGATTCCAGGTACCAACTTGCTCTTCAGGTGACTCGTTACCTTACGCTAGTCGTAGCAATACAAACAAACATTGTATAGGAAAAATTAACATCACACCAAACATAAGAACAAATTGTATAAGAATATTCTACGCGTCGCTACGAGATTGTGGGTACAAGAACCACTAAAATCGGAGTTACGGTTATGAAGTTATGGTTTTCCGAAGATCCACTAGTTAAATATAGAATAGACTAAGTGCCACATTTTAATCATATATTTCATGACAAAACCAAGTTATCAGATGATAATAAATATTATTGTGAGACTAATGCAACTAGAATGGATAAAAACAGAGTTACTGTTAATAAGTTATGAATTCTGGAGTTATTGAGTACTTAGAACAGATTAATTCGAATGAACAATTTTAATTCAAGTTTCATGGCTAAACAATGTTACTCGTTGGTAGACAATATTAGTACAAAATTAGTGCCACTGGAATGGACCCAAAAGGATTTAATATGAATTTTCTATGAATTTTACAAGTTTCTAGAATTATTTTTGTATTAAAAATAATTTTCTATAATTAATTTTCTATTTTTACTGTTCTCTGGACTGGGCGTCAAAAACAGAGGAACGCAGGGGTTAACTTGCAAAATTTCCCAAGACTTAGTATTCACCGCGCAGGATGGCGGGTTGGATTCCAGGAAACCTAAGGGTTCGCTTTATAAAAACACAGGCCGAAGGGGTATGGTCCATCATGAGCCATTGGATCATGATCCGATGGCCCCAGTTGTTGGGGACTTGTTCTCAAGTGCTAAGAGTTAAGAACAAGGCAACATAGAAAATGTCAATCGTTAAAGTCCTTCGTCCTCCGAAGCATTATTTCCCTTAGGATATAATGGTTTACGGACGAAGGTTATAAAGGACGTTCATTATACAATGACGAAGGAGAAAATGCAAAGGATATAAAAGACAATATGAACGATTATTTATTAATATCAAGCATAAACAGAAATATTATTAGATTACAAGTGTACCTTCAATCGAGACGAGATGACAATACAAGCATGACGCCAAAAGTGAATGCCAAGTCAGCGTGCCCAGTACGGGGATACTGTTCACCTATTTATAGACATGGGACACAGCCCTTACAAAATTACATTCATGCCCTTTACATTTGATAATAACTCTATAGTAGTTTATCGAGGTCTGAATAGCCTTTTCATCTTTAAGTCGGTTCCACTCTTTGCTGTCGCGCCGAAGCTTTCCTGCTCGCACCTTCGGCTCTGTATCTATCTTCGTATTATTTCGGTCTACTGCAATGCCGACTTTAGCCCAAGGATACCTGTTCACACATTGTACTACAGAAATACTGTTAAATCCTGTTTTTGAGGACCTTCGGGCGCCGAAGGTCCCCAACAGTAGCCCCTCGCAATATTAATTTGTTCGAAATAATAAATTTAGATTGCGATATGGACGAAGGCTTTACGCCGAAGGTCCGAAAAAACACCTTCCCTTTGCTAGAATAGCAACATTCAATGACAAGTGGGGTCTTTCAGCTTTCAACGCACCGAGCGTATAAATACGACCATACCGCAAACTCATTTTGCACGCTTTCTTGCCAACCACTCCCGCTCACTCAATTTTTAGCTCTTGTGCACTGTGATTTTGCTAAGCTTTTAGCTTTGAAGCTTCGGCTTTGAAAACAGTTTTTTTAGTGTTTCCGAAGATGTCTGAAGCTGCTAAGAAGGCTGCTGCTGAAATGAAGCTAAGTCTTGATGAAGAGAAGAACTTAGGGTTTCTTATAGCGATGTTGAAGACCAACACAGAAAAGATCACCAAGGAAATTCTGGAAGGACTGTCTGAAGATACTGGTGACAGTGAAAGTTATGATGTGGACAGCGGTGGCGAAGACTCCGAAGATCGCCCCTGGCGACCAAGCCATTCAGTTTATGGTAAATCAACTATCAAAGAGAGTCATCTTGCTAATATGAGAGGAAGATATTTCCGGGATCTGTCCGTTGTGAGGGCCGACGAAGGGGAGAAGACTTGCCCACACCCCGAAGAGAATGAAGTCGTAGTGTTCCGAAGCTTTTTAAAGGCTGGGCTGCGACTTCCCTTGAGCAGCTTCGTCGTGGAGGTGCTGAAAATTTTCGAAGTCTACATTCACCAACTTACCCCCGAGGCAATCATAAGGCTGAACATCTTCGTGTGGGCCGTGCGAAGCCAAGGTCTGAAGCCTGATGCAAAAAGTTTCTGCAATATGCACGAATTATCATACGAGACAATACCTTGGGGCAAGGAACAGTATCACAATAACTTTGGCTGCTACAGTTTTGTTTCTCGGTCTGGGTCAAGCTACCCTGTGCCAACTTTTCGGAAGAGATGGCCCAGCGGCTGGATGACAGAATGGTTCTATGTAAAAAATGATCTGAAAGTACGAGAAGACATCAAAGGTATAATTATGCGTCCTATTTGGCAAAGCTTCGGCCTTCGCAGGCCGAAGGTTGAAATGAATGAAGCTGCCGAAGAATGCCAGAGAGCCTTCGGCGTTGTCTGCTCTTTTATAGGAACAAGGGACTTAGTACAAGAGCATATCGCCTTCAGGGTGTGGCCGCTTGCAGAGAAATGGGAAATGCCACAAGAAACCATAAAAGAGGCCGACGAAGGTGGACTTGTCAGGTTCAAGTACACTTTCAAGTTTGGAGATAAATTTATTGAGCCAGATGATGAGTGGTTAAAAAGCATTGACAATTTAAGTGATGAGCTGCTTGGGACCTACTCGAAGGCCGAAGATACTGCAATGTCAGCAGCCTTCGGAGGCCGAAAAAAGAAGAGGCTGAATCGGGTATTTGATGCTATCGGGTTTGTCTACCCTGACTATTGCTATCCCATTCGAAGGCAGAAGAGAAAAATCACAACCTCTGCAAAAGAAGAAGCTGCAGCTGCTCCTAGCGAGCCAGAACCAAAAAGGAAGAAGATAAAGGTTCTTACGCATCGGCCGCGCTATATTGAACCAGCTTCGGTGCCCGAGTTTACCGGAGAACCTTCTTCTGCCACCGAAGCTGGAAAACCAACCGAGCCAGCCTTGTTGCCAGAAGTCGCGGAAGCGGCCGAAATGCCAACAAAGATAGAGTTGGAAAAATCAAACATTTTGTTATCAGAAACAAAAGAGAAAGCCGAAGTGCCATCCACAGAAAAAATGGAAGAGATAAAAGAAACAATTGAGGGCTCCAAGACATCAGGAATTTTGAGTCCTACAGCAGACGTTGAGACAATAAAAAATCAAAAAGTGCCAGCCGTAACTCCGAAAAGAAAGAGAATGGCTAATGTGCTAGATGTACTGGAAACAATCAAATCTTCAAGCACACCTCCGAAGAAGGCTGCTGTCACCCCTGAAACAGCAATTGAAATTCCTGGTTCTACAGCTCCAGAGCAAGAGATCGAAGCCGAAGCTGGGCCCTCAGAGCCCGCAAAGGTAAAACCCTTGGAAAGTGAAGCAGAAAAAATAACAACGCCAACTTTTGTTGAAGAAACCGGTGTTGTTGCCCCCGAAGCATCCCCCAAAATTCGTGATTATATTTTCCGTCATGCTTCGGGGAAAAAATTATCAGAAAAAGAAGAACAAGAGGCCCAGCACTATGCCCAAAAACTGAAATATCCAAAGGGGGCGTTAATATTTAATGGCAGTGGAGAAGAAGACTTCTTGTATTGTCTTCCCGACAGCAAGGAGAATTCTGTCTGCCGGGAGATGAGCAAGAGCTTCGGATTCCCGACTTTAGAAGACGGGCTCTCAGTGCTGTCGAAGAACGATCTGGCCGACAGCCTAGCTTACAATAGCTTAAAGGTACGATACATGAAATCCTTGTATTTTTCCGTTCGTTTAAACATATTGACACACACATGTTTCTCTTTGCAGGGCTTGATACTTAGCAATGCTCTCAGAGCACAAAAGGATGCTGAAGACGAAGGGTGTACTATAGCCCTGAGCAACCTTCGTTCCGAAGTAATTGAACTGAGGAACGAAGGTCTCGAGAAAGATAAAATATTACACTCATTGATAAATAAAATAAAGGAAGACGAAGCTATTTTTAAAGTTCAAGCTGAAGCTCAGAAGCGCGAAATTGAAGATCTTCGGAAGCAACTGGCCAGAGCTAAGGAAGAACGCATACTTGAAGAAACAAAGCGTGAACTCAGCGATCAATGGGCAGATCACCTAGAAGTGACTGTTGAAAAGCTTCGTTCGTCCAAAAAGAGATGCTATGACAAATCTATAGATTGTGTTAAGAAACTAAAGGCTAGCTTCGCCAAGGTCGGTGCATTCTCAAGTGAGGAAAACTTTTCGAGAGGCAATCCCGAAGGTGTCATTGAATGGATCAACCACGAAGCTGATGCCTTCGAAGAAATTTTAAATAGCCGAGGAGATATATGCGCCTTCTCTGGTGCCAGAGGGATTGCCACCATCCTGGAGAAGAAAGGCTGCGAACATGTAAAAATTTTAGCACAATCCGAAGCTGCTTTGTCTTTTGAAGATGCAAAAGACCCTTCGGCCGAAGCTAGTATAATTGGCGGAAAATTTTTTACCGATATCTGGGATAATGGTGGCCGAGAAATGGCCGGAGAAATTGTTCGAAGAAGTGAAAAGGGCATTCACGATGCTAGAGAAGTAGCTGAGGCTATTGAAAAGAGCGCAGAGGCCGGAGGTCAATTAGGTATTAAATAATAGTTTTTGTCGTGTTGTAATCTTAGGTTTTAAGATTTGTTTGCGATTTGTAATAGCAATGTAGCCGTGTCCTGTCCTTCCTCAGATCCTACTGAAGTATCTCCGGATGCTCGGCCTAGGGGTGACGTTGAGATAAAAAAGATGGCTGAAGCTATTTTGGATGAAGTTGTCGATCGACTGTTGAACGAAGCTGCAGAAGTGGTACTCAGGGAAGACTAAATGCTATTGTAAAAACATTTTAAATGTAACATGTGTAATATCTTGTAATCCTGTATGTAATATATTTGTTTTATTTTTCTTTGCGGTTCAATTCTTTACGATGCATGAAACTTTACATACGTACCGTTTTTTAGTCTTTGGCGAAAAAACACCTTCCCTTCTTTTCATGCTTCGTGAAGAAGAATTACCATTGATCACAACAATATCCGAAGTATCCCGAAAAGTGTTGAAGCTTCGTAGAAACATTCTTCAAGGCTATACTTCAGAGATCAATATTGTTTCTCCTTGTGACTTGGCATAATTTGCCCCTTTTTCAAAGCGTTTTCCCGAAGATTGATATCATATCTCTTTCCTATGCCACATGCAGTATGATGTATGATGCTTATGTTATGCAAAGATGATGTGATGATGTTATGCTATGTAAGGTAATATTCCGAAGGTACACGCATGTCTGCGCGATAAAGCACAATCTTTTTGTGAATCAGCGTTGACTTTTCGCTGTAAGCCTCCCTTAGGAGCTTCTTCGCTTTTTACTTTAGCGGAATCAGCGTTGACTTTTCGCTGTAAGCTCTGCATCCCCTTAGGAACGACTTTGGAGCTTCTTCGCCTTTTACTTAGGCGGTATCAGCGTTGACTTTTCGCTGTATGCTCTGCATTCCTTTTGGAACGACTTTGGAGCAGAAAACTTACACTGCGCTCCCTTCGGAGCGGCTTTTTGTAACTTCGTCAAACTTACTCTGCGTTCGTTAGAACGACTTTTTGTTGCTTCGAAGAATTTTTGATAGTTCGAAGGTCCTTCTTATTATCACAAGACTTTGAACTTCGATCAATTTAAGCCTGTGGAGAAAACAACATATTTGTCTGTAGAAATCAACGAAACTAATTACACTAAACCTAAACAATGTCCTTTATTACAGAAAATAAAACTGAATGAAAAGGATTGCTATTAAGGTAGGATATTCGTCAATAGATGTGCTTTGACTCTGGCACAGTGCTATTGACTGTACGAGCTTCGGACTGCTCTCTGAAATCCCTCTAGTGTGGAGTATACTGGCTCCCTTCTGGCTGCTGGCCTTGTTGCAACGGAGGTGGAGGCGGAGGCTGTTGCCAGGAAGCTTGAGGCTGACTTGCCGAAGCAACAGAAACTGCAGGATGATTACCCACATATTCTGGGATGTAGGGCGAATGATACGAAGCTGTATGCATGACCTGCTTCGGCTGAGCCTGTTGTGCTGCTGCTTCAGCTATTTCCTTTTGCTTTTGAATAGTAACATGGCACATCCTGGTAGTATGGCCTTTGTTCTCACCACAGAATAAGCAAAAGATTCTTCTTGGTTGATCGCCAAATCTTCCTCCGAAGCCCCTAGCGCCTCTGCCTCTTGGAGCTGGAGGTCGGAAGGAGCTTTGTTGTTGCCCTGAAGCCTGTGAGGAGTATTGTGGCCTTTGCTACTGACTCCCTTTATCATCATTCTGAGTAGAATTGTGAATTGACCTGACATGCCTCGGGAAAAACCTTCCTCCGAAGCCCCTGGTCATTTCAGAAAACCTGAAAGCCTCCTCCCTTCTTTGACGAAAATCATTGTCAGCTCGAATGTATTCGTCCATCTTCTGGAGCAACTTTTCCAGCGTTTGTGGTGGCTTCCTGGCAAAATACTGTGCTGACGGTCCTGGCCGAAGCCCCTTGATCATAGCCTCAATGACAATCTCATTGGGCACTGTTGGCGCCTGTGCCCTCAACCGTAGAAACCTTCGGACATATGCCTGAAGGTACTCTTCATGGTCCTGGGTACATTGGAAGAGAGCCTGAGCAGTTACCGGCTTCGTCTGAAACCCTTGAAAGCTAGTTAACAACAAGTCCTTCAGCTTCTGCCATGAAGTAATCGTTCCTGGTCGAAGGGAGGAATACCAGGTTTGAGCAACACTTCTGACAGCCATGACGAAAGATTTGGCCATGACTGAAGCATTGCCACCGTACGAAGACACTGTTGCTTCGTAGCTCATCAAAAACTGCTTCGGATCTGAATGGCCATCAAATACGGGGAGCTGAGGCGGCTTGTAGGACGGAGGCCAAGGTGTAGCCTGCAGCTCAGCGGACAGGGGAGAAGCATCATCAAAAACAAAGTTCCCATGATGGAAATTGTCATACCAGTCATCTTCGTTGGGAAAACCCTCCTGATGAAGGTCTTGATGCTGAGGCCTTCGGTGTTGCTCATCCTGAGCAAGATGACGAACTTCTTCAGAGGCTTCGTCTATCTGCCTCTGCAGTTCAGCTAGCCTGGCCATCTTCTCCTTCTTGCGTTGAACCTGCTGCTGAAGGATTTCCAGATTTTGAATCTCCTGATCTAGATCATCGTCCGGAGGTGTTGGACTGGCAGCCTTCCTCTTCTGGCTTCGTGCCTCTCTAAGAGAAAGGACGTCTTGATTGGGGTCCAGCGGCTGCAGCGTGCCAGTCCCTGCTGCTGAAGCCTTCTTCGGCGGCATGACGAAGATGATGCTTGCCGAAGGTGTTAAAAAGCTCAAGAAATGGAAGTGAGTTCACCGGAGGTGGGCGCCAATGTTGGGGACTTGTTCTCAAGTGCTAAGAGTTAAGAACAAGGCAACATAGAAAATGTCAATCGTTAAAGTCCTTCGTCCTCCGAAGCATTATTTCCCTTAGGATATAATGGTTTACGGACGAAGGTTATAAAGGACGTTCATTATACAATGACGAAGGAGAAAATGCAAAGGATATAAAAGACAATATGAACGATTATTTATTAATATCAAGCATAAACAAAAATATTATTAGATTACAAGTGTACCTTCAATCGAGACGAGATGACAATACAAGCATGACGCCAAAAGTGAATGCCAAGTCAGCGTGCCCAGTACGGGGATACTGTTCACCTATTTATAGACATGGGACACAGCCCTTACAAAATTACATTCATGCCCTTTACATTTGATAATAACTCTATAGTAGTTTATCGAGGTCTGAATAGCCTTTTCATCTTTAAGTCGGTTCCACTCTTTGCTGTCGCGCCGAAGCTTTCCTGCTCGCACCTTCGGCTCTGTATCTATCTTCGTATTATTTCGGTCTACTGCAATGCCGACTTTAGCCCAAGGATACCTGTTCACACATTGTACTACAGAAATACTGTTAAATCCTGTTTTTGAGGACCTTCGGACGCCGAAGGTCCCCAACACCAGTTTTAAAATGCCACGATCTGTTCTGGTGCGCACGATCGTGATCTAACGTACAGAATTCCCTAAACCAAAATGTTATCCCCTGGTTTGATCCGACCCGTTCATTAGTCGATCAACGACCCACGATGATTCTCTCCTCGGATCTAATCCTGGCCACACATCAACCTTTCGATGGCACCAGTCACCATCCCCAACCTCCAGCTACCGCGCACGGCGGCGCTGCCCGGCGAGCGGCCGGATCGGCCAACCCAAACCGCGAGCTCAAGCAGGGTCAGTACATACACATGGAGCAGACTGAGGCGAGTAATCGGGAGTGCCTATTACCATGATTTGGGTGTTGGAGAAGCCGACCGCCACGCATTGGGGCCCGCGGCGGCGCATGGAGCTACCCACGGCGGCACCATAGTCGGCATCCCACGATTCGGCGTGCCAGAGCCCCAATCGCGCAACAAATCGGTCCCATGTGGAGTATGGAGGGCGGCGAACTTCATGGGTGTAAAAACTCACCGGTGACGAAGGCGGAGACGCGATTGCCCACGCACCGAAGCAACCCGCGGCTGTGATTGAAGCTCCGGTGAGCAATTCGTCGGGCCCCAGCATGGCACCACACCTGCGTCGTCCGCGAGCACGATCCTGAAGGTGCAGCGGAGCTCCCGAACCCGACAATGACGCTCAATCGGCGGCGCAGGCGCACGACCACCACAGTGGCTGAATCTTCCCTGTGGTGACGAGATCACGGCAGCTTCCAGAGGATGATTGGTGAGGCGAGGTGACCACGGCCCGCTTTATAATCCGCACAAGGTCCGTAGATCACGGCAGCTGGCATCCGAGTCCGGGAATCACGCGGGCTCCGTTGAGATCGTACCCGATCTACGCGAGGAGGAAACGGGGAAAGGGATGACAACACGGGACCACTAAACAGTCATCGGAGTCGAGCGCACATTTCGTGAGTCCGACCAGTGGACCCCACCGGGCAGTGCCCTGCGCACGCGTTCAATTGGGACCGGCCGAGCGGCCCACGCGGCTAGAGCAGCAGGCTGGGTCATATAGCAGAGCTGGGCCGATGGGGTGGCTTTAGGCCCAAACGTTGTTTTCTCTTTTTTTATTTCCTGTTTTCTATTTCCTTTTCTCTACCCCTTCTTTAGATTTGTAAATTTTCAAATTCAGTCATGAGTTGGGTTTCCAAATTCAAATTAAATGCATAATTCAAAATCTAGTATGATATGCAATATATTTTATTTTTATTTATTTATTATTTAAGCCATTGCCTTTTAAATGTGTAAATCCCACATATTTAATATAAGGAGCATAGTTTTACATTGTATAATCTCTATAAAGAAATTTCTCTTACACATATCCTTATGGACACCTATATAATTTATCAAGTGATAATTTATTTCATATAAGAACTATTTTGTTAATCCTTTTATTAGAAAACTTTTATTTTTGGAGATGTGACTTCAAAAGTTATGGGAATTAAAAAAATATTCTAATTCAAGATCTTTGGAAAAATTTTACTATAATTTTCAGAATGAGATTTTGAGGTGTTACAGACCAACACACACTTAGGTATCTCTTGCTAGCTTTACAAGTCACTAGAGAGTTTAGAAGGAGATGAAGAAAGCACGATTAAAAAGCCAAGCAACAAGAGCAACAAATGAAACACAAATCATACTCTCTCAAGTCACTAATCATTAATGATCACTTGTCTTAATTGTGGCACTTGGAGAGATTGGAAGCTTTGAATGTGTCTTAGAATGGATTGCTAGCTCTTGTATTGAATGTGTATGAGTAGAATGCTTGGATGTCTTGAATGGAGGTGGTTGGGTTGTATTTATAGCCACCAACCACTTTCTAGCCATTGCTCCTTTTCTGCTGACCACGGACGGTCCGCGCCTTTGGTCCGGACAGTCCACCCCTGCACATCAATGGTTGAAATCGCAACGGTCAACAGTAACGGCTATATCAACGGCTATAGTGCATCTAATGTGTTGTCAGATGTCAGATAAATCAGTCGCGGACGGTCCGGTCGTGCACCCCGGACGGTCCGCGAGGACGCTAAAAATGCATTTTACTGAACCTGTCACCTTTAGGTTTTTCTAGTTTTTCAACGGGCGGACGGTCCGCACCTGAGGGCGGACGGTCCGCACCTGAGGGCGGACGGTCCGCACCTGAGGGCGGACGGTCCGCGCTTGGTCTCGGATGGTGCTCGCTTCTCCTTCGAACAGTCTGTTCCTGTCCGAGGCTCACCCTAGTGTCGCGGACGGTCCACCGCAACGGCCCGGACGGTTCGCGCGTAGGTGAATTTCCAAAAAATTTCTCCTGTCCAGAATAATATACGGTATTCCAGACAGTCGAATTAAAATAGATGGTCGACTTAGAATAGATGGATATGAACTTTATGCACCTGAGAAATGATCAATTAGGCAAACTAGTTAGTCCATGAGATTTGTGATGGGCGTCAAACACCAAAATCGATTACAGGAAATGGTTGAGGCCATTTCCCTTTCACTCACGCAAGCTTCTAGCATGGGACTGCCCACATTGAATGCGGGCAGGATGTGCGCCTGTCTGCACCAGTGACAGGCGGTGTGTGCCCCATATTAAATGTGAGCAGCGTGCGCAATCTGCAAGGCATGGGTCGTGCCAGTAACCCAAGCGTTACCGAGCAAGGCCATTGACTCTCTGTGCCACGCATGGGCGCCTCTCATCATGACTACTATTGTTCCCGCTATAGAGAGGATCGAAGAAGAAAGGCGGAGGGGACATGACGACACCGGCCACGGTCCATATACCCATGTAAGCACGCTGACGTGCTAGTCTATGACGTAGCCTACGCCAGATCCTTCGCCCCGCATGTCGACAAGACAGGGCGACGGTGCGACTGATCCAGAATCCACACGGTGACCAAGAGAAGATATCCACCCACCATAGGAGAAGATCTCAGTCCACTAGTTGTATTCATCCCTCCATAACTCCGTTATTATATTCTAGGGCCCACCTGTTGGGGCCTACTGATCATGTGTGTGCCTCCCTTAGGCTATAAAAGGGAGGGCACACACGCTATAATGGGGGACGAGCTCGAAGATAGACACTTGAACTCTTAGGGAGACATCTTCATCCAGACCCAAGCTTTCTCAAGCTCTCAGCAATATGACTCAGTGGAGTAAGATATTACGCTCTGGTGGCCCGAACCACTCTAAATCCTTGTGTGTTCTTGTGTCCGTTCATCTCATCAGGCAAACTCTTGGTTGACCCCTATTCTTAGGAGTTAGGATTAGGTTGGTGCATTCCGCCACCCGGCTGTAGTTTACTCTCCGATACATAGTACCTTTATGGTATAGGGTTACTACATTGTCCAAATATCTCATACATAGAACCAAAATTAATAGCTTAAAATATATTTTGATAAAAATTACTAAATAAAAATTAAATACTGCATAATTACTCACTAACTAGTACAAAAGTACTCACTACATAAAGATTAAGTAAATAAGTTTTACATAATAAACTAACTACAAAATCCCTAACTACCTAAGCGTGTAACATATGAGTTACTAATTAACTAACTAACTCATATAAATATGTTACTAATTAAGTTAATAACTAAAGTATTTATCAATAAAAACTCACCTTCATCGGACAGAGGTGGTGTAAGGGCCAAAGCGGTGGGCAAGGATCGACGTCAAGGCCCGAGCAGCGGGCAGGGTGGGTCTAGAACCTAGAGTGATGCTAAAACTGGAGCTACAAGCAGGGAGGTGTCAGTGAGGCCAAGGCTGGGGAAGACGTTGGGTGGGGTCGAAGATGTGCGGCACCGGGGAAGGTCAGGGATGGGAGACGTCTAGCAAGGTTGGTCGGCACCAGGGAATGTGTTGGGTAGGGTCGAGGATGGGCTACGCTAGATGGGGTTAGGGCTAGGCGCTAGGTGGGATCATGGTAAGGGGTGGTGCTGGACGGGGTGGAAGCGAGGGTGCCACCGTTTCTTGTGGCTGACGACGGATAGAGGACATAAAGCATGTAGTGTGGTTGCATGACGGTGAGAGGCGAAAAAGAAATGAGAAACAAGAGAGCAGAGGAGAACCGAGCAATATAGGAGACCTCGACGCCATCGATCTATGGCTCCAAGGTCCCACCATGTCATCGTCCACACTAACGACTGGTGTGACACCTTGGCGTCATGACCTATGGCGTTGAGACAAGTAATCTTAGCATCATAGACCATGGCACCTACTTTTGGCCTAAATATGGTATTAGTTCCTCTGGATGTCCAAACATGGATTTAAAAAAATTGTAAAAATACAAAAAAAAACTGGCAGCATGGTGTACAAGAGTACTTTGTATTTAGATCTAACTTATACTCCTTTCGATACACGTACTGAAGAGTATATAAGTACTACTAGTGGTATATGGCCAATTGTGTCGTGTTTAATGGGCCAGCACAAGGCTCAGTCATTTTGGCTTAGCTCAGGCACAGCACAAGGCTCAGTCATTTTGGCTTAGCTCAGGCACAGCACAGCTTGGTCCAAATCGTTCTCGGACCGACATAGGGGTGTTTGGTTAGAGGGACTAAACATTAGTCTCTAGTTTTTAGTCTCATTTAGTCTCTTTTTTGTCAAACACTAGGACTAAAATATGGACTAAAATGATTTAGTCTTTAGTCTTTCATATAGGTGCTAAAAAAGACTAAAAGTCCATAATTATCATGTTGCCCTTACCTTTTTGTATAGATAACTAATATTATGAGTATATTCTAAGGGCATTTGAGTCTTTAAACAATGTATTTAATGATTTTAGAATCTATTTAGTCTCTAGAACTAAACATGTAGGGACTAAAGTTTAGTCCTAAGACTAAAGTTTAGTCCTAGCACTAATTGAAACCAAACATGGCCATAGTATATAAGTCATTCTATGCTTGGACCGACTCCTAGACATGGTCAGGTCGGCTCAGGGCGATTAATTTTTTTATTTTTATCTATAGGATTTCATTGGAATTTGGGTTCGGATGTGTAAACAAACACTAATTAGTTGCTCGTACAGTTTCTATATATGATATACAGTTTCTTTAACACAATTCAACATGAGCTGAGCTGCAATGGTTAGAGACCAGACCATGATTCAAATCTCCAAGCTAGCAACAATTTTTATATATTTCACTGGCGCAGAGACGCTACACGTGGGCAGAGACATGACTAGGGCTGGAAACGAGCCGAGCCCGGCTCGGTGCGGCTCGGTGTCTGAACGAGCTCGGCTCAGCTCGTCCATTTCACGAGCTGGCAAAAGAGGTTCGGCTCGGCTCGACTTTGGCTCGCGAGTCATATTCTGGTACTTACCGTTGCATTATTTGATGAATTAACATTATATAAATTTAAATTATAGAATTATCATTCTATATTATGAGTAAATTAAATTATAACTTGTAATATATCTATCATCAAAGACTAAAAAATGAGCTATTATCCATAAAATTATCTAATATTCATTATTATTCTATAAATTGATCATTTTTGTGAGGCTCGCGAGCTGGAACGAGCCGGCTCGGCTCGGCTCACTGCAAAAACAAGCTTGAAGAAGAGGCTCGGCTCGGCTCGCGAGCCGTCCCGAGCCGAGCTGCTCCGAGCTTGAGACGGCTCGCGAGCCTCGAGCTAATTTTCCGGCCCTAGACATGACGCATGACAAAACTCCTGCTTTATATTAAAAAAAAGGATGGAATAATTATCACTAGTTGCTCACATACCATGCTGCTTAAACATTTCTCTTTCAGTAGTAGCCCTTACGGTATCCATGAAGTACTCTTATGCAAACCATCTTATTTATGCCACTGAGAGGTTTATGGCGAAAAGGATTCCAACCCCCACCTAGAAACGAATAACCTCAAGCAGCAAAACAACTGAATAAACACAAAGCTGAACAGTTACTACACTGTTCGTTAACTTTCCTCCTACACAGGAGAGCTGAAGGTTTTCTTGATTCCAGGTTCCCTCTCCTCGGCTTCTTCGAAATGACCACTTGCCTTCTCTCTCTGAAAACCGGCAACACAACAACTTAGAAACTGGTCACGGAACGAGGAAGACATGGATCTGGGAAGCTTACAAAACCACCTTGCTGACCTGAAAAGGTGATCCAAGAGCTCATTCCAGAAGAGGCTTCCGAACAAGAAAGAAGTACATTGGCGTGAAGATCTCCTTCCTGTAGTTGTTTATACAGCAGTAAGCAAACGCAAGGAAAGATTCGACGGAAACGTAGAGGAGGATACTACCAGAGGTAATGAAATGTTAGGCCCTGTTTGGAAGCTAATAGTTTAGTCAGCTAATAAATTGTTAGCTAGGTTGAGCTAACTAATATACTAATTGTTAGCATTTAGCTAAGGTATTAGCTGTGGTTGTTTGGAACCTCTACAACTGATTTTAGCAGCTGACTATTAGCTCTAGAGGTTCCAAACATGACCGTCTTTCCTAGCTGGAAAAAAAAAGACTTACTTTCCGCCCTCTACCAGCCCTTCTGCAGCCTTCTCCAGGAAATTAGAGACCCTCTCACTGCCCTGCGGAGCAAGACCAACGTACTCCAGGGCCTTGACCTGAACAATATCAAAAACATACCATCAGTGCCAAATCATAAAGCTTCTAGTATCCCCTAACTATGAGCTGTCATCCTAATGATAGAGAATGATAACTTATTTGATTGTGCAGAAAAGATTTGATAGCACAACTAACAAATGAAGTATCTGAAAACAAACTATTCATTGGGCTCACCATTGTGCGGGTAATCATGCGTCCCACAGAGGTCAAACGGAAGCTACTCAGGGAGAATCGGCTTGGATCCAAGGGCAAGTACCAAGGCAAGGGAGAATCTTCAGCAAGATCCTTATCCCAAACAACCTGCATAATGAAGAAAGACTTACACATCTACACACACCAGCTAAGCTACGAAACCACATCATACCAAGAAGAATGAAATGACAGTAGTGGATATTCCCCCCCCCCCCCCCCCCCCTTCCCCAAGGTGGACTCTAGAAGAACATGATCAGAAAAGAGAGGAAAGCATGCTATCTGTCTTACCTCAAACCCGGCGTCTTTTACTGCCTGGAGACATTGCCGAGTGCTTCTGATATCTGGCAGGCCATTGCCAAGCTCAATTTCATCCTTGATCCTTTTGTGGGTTGCATTGTTAGGATCATAGTGATCCGTAATGCACCACTCGTACACGGCAAAGCACTGGCCAGGCTTCAACACACGATATATCTCCTTGTAGCAACCAACCTTTGCAAGAAAAGTAGCAGTTCAATTTTTTCCATTACAAGAGGAAACAAAGTTGATGATAAACCTTAGTAAAGAATCTTACTGGATCAGGTGCATGACATGTTGCCTCAATGGCGTAAACAGCATCAAAAGTGTTGTCATCGAACGGCATCTTCATGAAGTCCGCCTGCATTACAGGCACATAAGTGTTGCCCTTTAGTTTAACAAGTAATTCAAAGAACTCCATCTATAGGCATCGAACTTATGTTAAAAAGAATGGCATCTTCACAAAGTATGCATTTATGATATAGCAAAACATGGACAGTATTCTAAGCTCCATCGAAAAACATCAACTTTGCAACTTCTTTATACAGCATTGTAAATGCATAGAGCAGTTAGTGTAACAAAATTTGCTCTAGAAAAGGCTAATAACTTTATTATTTTCAACAGAAATAGCAACTGCAAAGGACAATAGGTTAACACCAAAGGTAACTGAAAGAGTAGCAAGAGCTAAAGCAAGGAAGAAATGTGCTAGTGGATAGGCTAAGTGTACCTTGACAAAATCACATGTTCCACTAATTCCTGCTAAACGGTTGAGCTCCTGAATGTTGAAACATCATGTTAGCATATGAGCAACATGATAAGTATTATAACAGTGAAAGGTGTCGATTAACAAATGTGGATTCAAATAACCTTTCCCCTGGTTATCTGGTATTCGTTGTTATTCAATCCGGTAACTGAAGTTGAGCTGCGCGAAAAACATTGCATGATTCAGTTGGCTGCGGGTTTTAGCAGAAAATGGATCGTTACTGAAATGAAAGAAGTGCGTAAATAAAGACCAAGAGAAAGCACTGCCTCCAAACCAAATCTACCATAAGTGCTAACTTTTACTACCTCTGATTTCAAGTGTATGTTGTTTAGGACATGTACACGATGTCTAACATGACATTTTGTAAAATATACCATTTTGTGTCAGGACCTGCCAGGGCCCAAGGGGGGCTGCGGCCAGGACCTGTCAAGGACCAAGGGGGCTGCGACAAGGAGCAGCAGCAAAGAGCGTGGGTCAAAGGATAATAAAATTAGTTGAGATTATCTAGGAGATTAGTTGAGATTATGTAGAAAGGTTATCAGTTAGTAGTTTGTTTAGAGTTTTTAGGAGAGTTTTAAGGAGATAAGGATCTCTACCTCTCTAGCTAGATAGGGACAGCGAGCCGGCATATTTATGTAATCAATGGATGAAAAATATAGTAGGCAAGAATTAGAAGGGAGACGGTTGTGGGCAGAGGCCCCCGACTGTCGTTCCTGTCCATCAATCCCCCTCTCCAATACCCTCTATGCATCTACTATTCATTGGCGGGTATTGTTCACCGCTCTGCCTCCACCAGCAGCTCCAATCCCTCACCGATCTAGCAACCATAACACTGGTATCAGCTAGCTTGGGTTTCGATCCGATCTCATGGCTTCTGCTACCAATTTCGCAGCGCCGTCCTAACAACCGGTGTCCCCATCTCCATGGGCTGCGCCGCATGCCACCTTCATCACGCCGTCCTAGCAACCAGCGTCACCATCTCCATGGGCAGCACCAACTGCCAATTTTGTTACCACATCCTGGACGCCGGCATGCCCATCTCCAGGGGCAACGCCAAATTTCGTCACGTCATCTTCGCTGACGGCGTCGGCGTCTCCGTCCCCATGGGCGACGCCACTAGGGGCAGCCACAGCTCAGCAATCACCAGCTCCATCGATGGGGGACTTGTGGGCCAACATAAGGGCTGATCTTGCAAAGATGCAAGCCTCGCTCCGGATGGTTGAGCAGGGGCTGTTGCAAATCAAGGCAGCAATGCAACATGAGCAGCATGTGGCGTTGTCCGGCTCTAGACGTCGGCGGTTGTGAGCCTACATGTTGCTGCTCGTGGCTTCCTTGCACGACGAAGAGTGCGGGAGATGCGCCGGCAGATGCTCAAGGCAGCCTTGGTGATAGTTGACCTCGACACAAGGGGGTGCGACCTCGCCCTGTCGGACGGCCAATAACAGCGGCGTCGGACCGCTGTCTCCAAGTGCAAGCATGGTGCGTGTCCCGCGGGCGACGAACTTCAACTCTACGGCAGCGGCGGTAGGGAAGGCGCTCCCCTTGTTATCGGCAAGGGCGCACTGCTTAGCACTACCACATTCCGCTACCGGCCGCCACGAGGACGCCTCTGCTGGTCATTGTTGCGACCTATTCTAGGTAGCCATCCATGCGCTCCCCTTTCGTCCAGATGGCGCCCATGGGATCCCAGTGGCTGCATACGTGCAAGTCCAATGCTCGTAGAGTGTCTGCCTTATTTTATGGGGTCAAAAACAAAAATTCGTATTCGGAAAAAAATAAGCCAAGATGTAAAAGGCGTGTCTTCTAGATGTTTGGTTTTGGGTCAAGTAGAGTCGGTCTTTGGGCACTCGTCATGCTGCAGCTCGAGGACAAGCTACTTGTCTAGGAGGGGTGTAGTGTCAGAACCTGTTAGGGCCCAAGGGGGGCTGCGGCCAGGAGTCCAGGACCTGTCAAAGCCCAAAGGGGTTGCAGAAGGAGCAGCAGCAAGGAGCACAGGTCAAAGGATAAGAACATTAGTTGAGATTATCTTGGAGATTAGTTGAGATTATCTAGGAAGGTTGTCAGTTTAGTAGTTTGAGATTATCTAAGAAGGTTATCAGTTAGTAGTTTGTTGAGAGTTTTTAGGAAAGTTTTAAGGAGATCATGGTCTCTAGCTATATAGGGGCGGCCAGCTGGCCTATTTATGTAATCAATGGATGAGAAATAAAGTATGCAAGAATTAGAAGGGAGAAACCATCCTCTTGCTCGACCGTGGGCAGAGGCCCCCGGTCGGCGTTCCTGTCCATCGATCCCCCTCCAATCCCCTCTATGCATCTACTGTTCATTGGCGGGTATCACGCCGCCTCCACCAGCAGCTCCAATCCCTCACCGATCTAGCAACCATAACATTTTGAATAGCGAAAAATACATATAATTGAAGTCTTTATCATGATGAATGTGGTAACTATGTGTTACATATTGATTGTCCAAGTTCAACAAAAAAATTGAGAAGATAGAATCCTAAAAGGCTAAAACGGCCTACATTGCAAATCAGAGAAAGTGATAATGATTAATCAACCCTAACACATTGGCCACGTGTGTTAAAAAGTTACAGACGAGGACATCACAATGCACAAGCATTAAAGATCTTGGGCTCCAAAGAATCAAACCTAAATCTTGCAATTTCTCTCAGTGGTCCACCTATTCCACAGCCCACATCTAAAACCTACAGTTGATAAATGAAACGGCACGCCTCTTGTTAGTTAAGAGCAAGAAGAACCACTGTGAATTAAATTTTAACAAGAAAACTGACCTTCATTCCTGGTTTCAAACCAAGTTGCAGGGCAAGAAAATGCTCATGTCGCTTGATGCTTTCACGTAAGGATTCTCCATTCCATCTAACACAATAAGCATACGTCAATTACCAAAGGCCATAAATAAGTAGAAGTATATAACATTATGTTAACTCTCTAGTTTATTTGGAATAGGCACTAAACATTTCATTTGTTCTGACAAATGAAGACCAAGATTACTCTTTATGGAAGGGAGTCCTCACCTGTGAGCAAAGTGGAAGGATTCACCCCAACCATACTCATAGAAGCTAGTGGCAAGATCATAGTATTTATTAACCTGAAAAATCAGGGAAATGTCAGCTTCTGATATATATCTTATCTCAAGTATGTAAAAATGTCAAGAAGCAAATAGACTCAGCTCCTATGATGGTAAGATTCATCAAGAGGCTATGCACACCGAAAAAAAATATGTTTCAGTGCCACTGATTTGTTAAACTAAAGATGAACTTCTGCCCAGCTTTTAACTATTTTTGTAACAAATATATCCTCAAAGAAATCTAATCAAATATAATTACAAGCTGAGAAATCTTCAGGTTGCACCAGCTGCAGCTAACTACAGAATCATAGTACAACTCAAATAAGGGTCATCAAATTTACACACAACACAAATTTCTCTCTTCAAAAGGTTATATTACCATATCAGTATAGTTGGACTTCCTTGCTTCCTCCTTCCCTCCATAGTATCCATGATATTTCTCATACCTGTTAAAATATATGCTTCAAAGATTAAAGATAAATAAAGATAACTAAGGAATAATGGTATTAGCGATTGTCTATCGCATTTATATGTCTAGGATTTCTCCTCGTAATGAGAACATGCAGTGATCTTGTAAACCCCAGTTGTGAGTTGTTTTCCCAATCTCTCTACAAATGGACAAGTGTCTACTGTAAAGGGAATGAACATAAGCATCCTTGAACCAGGATGGCTAGTTCCATTTAGCCATTTGAACAGTATGTTTCATGCGAAGGAGAAACATGAATATCTCGGTAGCTCCTTAATGGCATGTGCTATATGAAAGGATAGGCTAACAACTTAACCTGGCACATGGTGGACTATTGTGAACTAATAATGGACCAGAAGCTGTATAAAAAGTTCTGACAAACAGGAAGTATCATGGGCAATATAAATGGAACCCAGTACATTGCAACAACGAAACTTGGCTACAGATAGTGACATAGCAGAGTAAATACATCAGATGCTGACATTTTTCTGTACGCAACTATTAAGATAACAGTGACAGGCCTGCACATATGAAGAGCTAATACAGACATCTAGCCAGTGACCTGTGACACAAAGTACAGGATTTTAAAGCCCTCAGCTCTGTGTGTGTGTGGGGTGGGTGGGGGGGGCAGCTGAATTAATAGATGTATTGAAAGGTTCTGCTATCTAGTAACAAAAACATTTCGGTGATTAAAAAAGTCACAAATAATTGGCTGCTACAAAAAAAAACATTGGGGCGGGGGGCAGTTGAATTAATAGATGTATTGAAAGGCTATGCTACCTAGTAACAAAAGCATTTCGGTGACTAAAAACAGTAACAAATAATTGGCTGCTACAAAAGAGCATCTGAGGTAAGAATAAAAGTAATACAAATATCAGCTGATCAAGATCCTAACCGAAGAAAATCCTCTAAAAGATGATCCTACCAACAAAGTGAAAGCAAAAGGTGTTCTTTTATTTTATTTTAGACCTACAAAGTACAAATGCACAAAGAATAATCAAATCTGCAGGGCACAAAAGCAATTGGAATTTTTTTATCTCACAGCGACGAAGCAATTGCAATTATAAGAAGTAAAACTACGTGAACTCCTCTTTTATTATTCGTAAACATCGTCGGGAGCTTTGCAGTATCCAATAGAACAGAGACATGCCACCCGCAGAGGAAGCTGCCCAGATCCAGGAACGTACTCATCGACGGCCGACTTGACTTCCACCTTGTTGATCTTCCCTCCGAGGCCAGAAGCAAGATCCAGCGCTCCCGACTTGGACATCGTGTAGGCGGCCGGGACGGATCAAATGCACCTGCAATAATTGCTGCATGTCAGAGACCAGAGTCTCCACTCCACCCGTCTCTTCAAGATTCCGATCCACGCCAACGATATGTACGTGGACAGGCCCACAAAAAAACAAAGAAAAAAGGGAGAAAAGTGATGGCGACTGGGCGAGTGGTAGGCTGGTAGCCGGCTGGCAGCAATGCACAGCAGAAAACAAAAGGATTCTAAAGATGCGGACAAAACAGAGTGAAAGCAAACATGTCAGCATCGAAGAAAATTTGGGAAAAGCGCTAAACTGCATTGGCGCTCAGGCAGGCAGGCAGGCGAAGGAATCGTCAGAGAGCTGGACGGATCGGGGACGAAGAAATCAAGAACGGCTTGGGTCTCCAGTATCCAGGGGCGGAGAAACGATTTTCTGCAAGGCCGACGGGCAAACGATTTCGGACGTAAAGGGGAGGAAGAAAGCTAACCCGTGAGCGGAAGGTGGCGCGCGGCAGCGGACAATGCTCGCCGGGGCGGGTGGCGCGTTCACTCTGTCCGAGCCTCCGAGGTAGAGAGGGGTTCCTTTCCTGCCGACTGGAGGAGTAGATTTGGCGAGGGCCGTGTGGGGATGGATCCACACTACGGGCTAGGAGGTGCAGCCGTGCAAGAGGGGATTTGAAGATGAGGACGAGCGGCGGCCGGCAAGGTGCGCTTGGTTGCGGTGGCAGTGGGACCTGGTGCGCCTCTGCTAGGAGCCGATGGGATCGGGGATCGGGACTAGTGACAGCCGTTTAATAGGGCATGTAGCATGTAGATTCGGCCCCCCAGCATCAACACGCACCGCGTTCCGAATCCAAACCCAGGCACGGCCAACCCCCAAACGAACGAAACCAAACGCACAAGCCAAAACCACCTCGATAATTCACGCAAAAACCGAAACAAACTTATGCAGGTGAAGCCTATGCAGGGCAAAACCGTCTCCGGAGCACCCCCCCAGCCCAATGCGAGGAAGGTAGCAGGAGGGCCTGGTCGAGCTCAACCAGCGCGGCAAACTTACCGTGGTCCGGGCGTGTTGCAGTGCGAGGAGCGGCGGATTCGGCGGGGCGCGTCCCGGGACGCCGCGGGCGGCGGGATCTGGTGCCTGCCGCCGGCTAGATCGGGCTAGGGCTCGCGCTCGGCGGTGGTGGGAGACGACGAGGTGGAGGTGGTGGTAATCTAGTGGAATGGGAGAGGAAGGAGAGACTGAGAGGGATTTAAGCAGTGGCCACTGGCCAGTGAGATTAATTAAGGCTGGCGGAGTATAACTACTATTTTTGTTAAGGCTTCGTGGGCTTGGCAATCCCCACGGGTGGGTTACAACATTGGGCCGGCGGTCCGGCCAAGCCTAAAATGGCATGTTTATATTTCGAGGTGGCCCGTTTAAATTTTGGGTCGGTCCAGACCGTTTAAATTTTGGGTCGTGCCGGGCGTCCATGGCCTGTCACGTAATTGGTTAAATGTGTTAGGGTTATTTTGGGCGACCTAAAATTATAAAAAGCACGAAATTTAATTTTTGGCCCGAAATTTATATTAGGACCCGAAATTCACCTCATAGCCCTAAATTCAAAACAAATTTAATAAAAGATAACTATTAAGAGGAGAATGTAGACTGCCCCCGCCTCAGCAGCCCCCGCCGCGAATCCCGCGCACGCCACAACCGCCGCGATGGATCCAGCCCCCCCCCCCCTCCCCCCCGCGATTCACCGCCCTGTCGTGGAAACCCTGCGGCGTGGCGAAGCGGAAGTCGCCGGAGACGTTCTTGACCTCGTGGTTGCCGAGGATGGGGAGGAACGCGCCTCCGCGTGTCTCGGCAGAGAGGGAAAGGCGGAGTAGGTATAGGAGGCGGAGCTCGTCGCCGCCGCGGTCGAGGATGTCGCCGAGCCGGACGGCGAGGGTGGGCCCCGCGGTCCATGAGGAGGAGGCGGAGGGGGAGTCGGGGGTGCAAGACGGGGGCACGAGGCCGACGAGGCAGAGCGCGGAGAGGGACTTGGGCAGGTCCCCGTGGAGGTCTCCGATGGCGATGAGCCGGGATGGACAAGGGATGAAGGTGGTCGGAGTCTTCGGGCGAGGAGGGAGCGAGGAGGAGGACGGGAAGGTCGGGAAGAAGATGCCGGACACGGCAAAGTCCACGAACGCGTCGGCGAAGGCGGATACGGCAGCCGGGAGGTCGCTGCAGGCGGGGACTGAGGGGGACGGGGTCACCACCATCTTTCTCTATTTGTGCTCCGGCGGCAGGGATTCCGGATTCGTTTTTGCGGCGTGCGCGGTTGAGCTGAAGATAGGAGGCGTTGGCTTCGTCTGCTTGATGGGCAGGAGTGGCAGCACGGGGATGTGGCCAGCCGGCCATGGCTGTATTACCTGTGATGAACGTGGGGGTCTCGCCCTGTCGTGGCCTTGGTCGATCCGGCGAGCGAATTCCTGGGCTCCCCTGATGAGTTTGTAGCTATTGTTGTTTTCGGTCCCCCCACACACACACGCGCGGCGGCGGTGCTGAAGAAGTAGCGGTCGTCGCCGTAGAGGCCCGGTGTGTCAGGCACGGCCGGCGCGATGCAGGGGATGAGGCGCATCACGCGCGCGGACGGGGTGCGGAACTGGAACACCAGCGCAGCACGCGCGCGGATGGAGTACTCGTGCTCGCCGCAGCGGAGCCGGTCGCCGCGCGTGCCGCCCAGGCCGGCGAGGCCGTGCCGTGGTCGTGGTCCTGGTGGCGGAGCGTGCGGAGCAGGCGCAGGCTGTGCGCCGCGCCGCCCTTCCGCGCCCACAGCACCGCCTGCCGCAGTAGCCGCCACGCCCGCGTCCTGAACGACGGCCTCTTCAGTCCCGCCGCCATTGCGCTGCGTGTCGGATCAGATGGCGGCGTCGGATGTGAAATGCCGTTGGATCGTCGCTCCATACTTCTTTGCTCGGGTGATTGCTTTGCTTCGAGTTCGAGATGAGTCGGACAGGGGGAGGGAGAATATATATAGGAGCTGTGGGGGCTGGCCGGCTGGGTGGCGTTGCTTGCGAGCTCCGGTTTGCAGCGGTGCGGGCGCGGGAGGAGGAAGCGAACGCGTTTAGCAGCCGCCCGCGCCGCTCGCGTTAAGCTGGACTGGACTGCTGGAGGCAGCAGGCACATGATTGGGTGGGGCGGGCGTGTCATGTGGGGCCCGTTCGCCAGGACGAAGGTGGCTATGGCACCCAGCGACCTGCCGGTTCACATTTTCGGGATGCTACTGTGGAGTCCGGAGGCGTCGGCTTCGTCTGCTTGATGGGCAGGAGTGGCGGCACGGGGATGTGGCTAGCCGGCCATGGTTGTATTACCTGTGATGAACGTGGGGGCCTCGCCCTGTCGTGGCCTTGGTCGATCCGGCGAGCGAATTCCTGGGTTCCCCTGATGAGTTCGCAGCTGTTGTCGTTTTCTGTCCCCCCAACACACACACACGGTTTTTGCCTAGGAGGCGGCGAGAGGATATTGTCCATCCATCCTTCGTTTTTTCAGATTATCCGGTAAAACCAGGTAATCTGAGTATTTCGCCAGCCAGTTCTGAGCTGTAATGCATAGTCGATGACCGGCGATTTGCATGATCGAATGCTTCCCACCCCTCCCCCTTTTATCAACCAGTCACCGATTTAAATACTGTTAGCACATCTCATCTCAAAATAGGATTATTATAATCATCGTATAAAATGAGAGATGTACCCTCTTTTTACAATGGATGGAGTCCACTATCTTGTCAAACGTAAGCTACGTTTTTTAGGAATATAAAATGGATGGCAAAATCAAATCGCTTTACCTTTGCCTAGCTGTTCATTCGGGAGAAGTGCCACTGTACCACTATGTGCCCTCGTGGTTTCTTCATTTATTTAATGCAATCCATATTTTCACTTTCTATTTAATGCCATTTTCTAATACTTGTTTGGACTTCATTCTCTCAGTTTATGACCCTAAACCCCTACTTTTTGAAGGTGACACATAAATTTGTTTTGACTCTTTTTTTTCTTTTCAAAATGCTTATCGTGTCCTCCTTATATTGTGTTTGTTGTACCTACATGACCAAGATATAAGAGCATTCAGAAAAAAAGAAAACACAATATGTTTTACCCCTTTGTGCTTTATAGTAATCTCTACGGCCCCTTTGTGTTCATACTTTAATAGATAAACTTTCTAACTAACGAGTCTGAATTATTCACTTGACCAGACAATAATGAAGATGTCGAGATGGTGGAGAAGGTACCAAAAGCTATTATAAGGTACACTAAGTTCATTGCCGGGTTATCGGAGGAGAAAGAGGTGAGCGATTCAAGAGCTTGATGCTACGGTTAGTTACATGATGCTGGTGCAATGGTGCCACTATGAGAACAATGCTGCCAACAAAGCAAGACATGACAAAGGTGCGAATAATAGCAGACATGGTTATGGAGGAAAATAGCAAGGGAGGTATGTTTCTATTGCTGGTGTGATGACAAAGTCGGGACATGTTTTTGGGATTTTGACGTTGTGCAAATCTCTTATATTCCAAGTCCATTGGGACATCATACATTTCCAGAATATGAAGTAGCTTTCATCGTTACATGAAACATTCTTTCACCAGGCATGATGTTTGCACTTTGACTTTCCAAATTTTATAGCTTCCTTGTTATTTCTTTGACCGATTCATTGGCCTTAAGTTATCCAAGGTTTTGAATTACCTTCTACAAGCATCACATTAGATCCCTAAGTCTCCACAAGTTCTTCAATTCAAACGACTAACCTTAGGCAAAGTGTGGCACATTTAGCCACGAATCAAACAAGCCCTAAGTCTCCACAAGTTCCTTTCGGTCACGATTTAACTTCTTCCAAAATACTATACCAAAACTGAATTCTATATTATAGCAAATCTGAATCTTATACCGATAGATTTATGATAAGACCTAGATAATGTTTTATTTAATTGTGCGATTCGAACGTCTAAACTTTGGTTTCCCATTTTCATTATAATCGTTCTCGTGTGTTTCCCTTTACCGAAGTTTAGTCAAGGAAAACAAACGGGCCCTTAAGTTTGTTGTAACATCTTATCAAGATAGATTATCTAGACGTTCGATTTTACTACTAATAGTTCATAAAAGGAGAGAAAGATAGTCCCTAATTTTCTATTCCTGCCGATACCTTTCTTTTCTCTTTTGGCTAATTGTTTGCCATGTAGGGATGAAACAGATTATTTACTATGTTTTAGATATCTATTAGTCAAGACTCTAAATATATCCTAGCTAATTGATTGACAACTAATTATTTAGTGGCTAATTGTTAGCTATTGGCAAACAATTAGGTTGTAGTCCAACGACAACCTGGCCATTCAAATAACAACACGCCACAACTGGTTCGAACGTGTTCCCGTACTCATATTAACCTACTAGATAAATGTCTATGCGTTGCAATAAAAATAGAGCAACAATAATATATGTATAGCCATGTGTTGTTAATCAATAGGGTGTTTGGTATTAGAAATGTTTTTAGTTCATTATCTACTCATTGCTTACTATTGCAAGTTATGGTTAAATGGTTCAATCTTAGGATGAAATTTTTTTACTAGACATTGAATTTGGGACTAAAAAGATAGGAAACAAAATGAGAAGATCCTTACATAAGTTAAGCTATTGAATAATATATTCGTGAATGTCCTCTAAAGTTTTAAGTTAAAGTATCTGAAAGGGAAATGTACTCTTGGGACATTTCTATAAGATTTTGGTGATTAAGTGCTCCACACAAGTGCTTTGAGTAACATTTGTGCCAAAGACTTAAGAAGTGCAAATCAAGAGTAAAGGTATGTTTCTAAGACTTAGTACAATTGTTTTGGAGACTAATGTATTGTGTCTAAGTGCTAGAAACAGGAAAAGACCAACTTGGAAAAGACTTGGCTGAGCAGCCAAGTCTCTGCGCAGTCTAGGTGCACCGGACAGTGTCCGGTGCGCCAGGCTGGCTCTGGCGAACTGGCTGCTCTCAGGACTTCGTCAGCGGCGTACGGCTATAAATCACCGGACTGTCCGGTGGTGCACCGGACTGTCCGATGAGCCAACAGTCGGCCGGGCCAACAGTCGGCTGTGTAATCCGCGCGCGACGCGTGGCAGAGCCAGCGGTCAGAAGGGGGCACCGGACTGTCCGGTGTGCACCGGACAGTGTCCGGTGCGCCAACGGCTCTGAATCTCCAACGGTCGGCTTCGCCAAAATAGGAAAGGAATCCGCACCGGACAGTGTCCGGTGGAGCACCGGACTGTCCGGTGCGCCAGGCGACAGAAGGCAAGAATTGCCTTCCTGGAATGCTCTCAACGGCTCCTAGCTGCCTTGAGGCTATAAAAGGGACCCCTAGGCGCATGGAGGAGTACACCAAGCATTATCTAAGCATTCCTAAGCACAAAGACTCCAATTCCGCGCATTCGATTCTTTATGATAGCAACTAGAGCTCCATTTGAGTAGAGAACTCTTTGGGTTGTGTTGTGAGCTCGAGTTGTGACTTGTGTGCGTGTTGTGCTCTGATTTTGTGTCTTGTGTGCGTTGCTCATCCCAGCCTTACTTCCGTGCTTCTTTGTGAATATCAAATTGTAAGGGCGAGAGGCTCCAAGTTGTGGAGATTCCTCGCAAGCGGGATATAGTAAACAAAGCAAAACACTGTGGTATTCAAGTGGGTCTTTGGACCGCTTGAGAGGGGTTGATTGCAACCCTCATCCGTTGGGACGCCACAACGTGGAGTAGGCAAGTGTTGAACTTGGCCAAACCACGGGATAAACCACTGTGTCTATCTGTGTTGACCTTCTTGTGGTTATCGTGTCTTGCAAGAACTCCTCTCTAGCCACTTGGCTTTATTGTGCTAACTCCTAATCAAGTTTTGTGGCATTAAGTTTCAAGTTTTTACAGGATCACCTATTCACCCCCCCCCCTCTAGGTGCTCTCAATTGGTATCAGAGCTATTATCTTCACGTAAGGGAATAATCGCCCGAAGAGATGGATCCTAAGGGCAAGGGGATGGTGATCAATGATAAGGAGAAGGAGTCCTTCGTCAATGAGCCGAAAGATGACAAGCCTACTGACTCGGGCTCAAGTCATAAGAAGAAGGATGGGAAGAAGAAGAGGCGCATCAAGAAGATCGTCTACTATGACGACAGCGACGAGTCCTCCTCTTCCCAAAAGGACGACGACGACTACGAGAAAAAGAAAACGGTCAATTCAAACTTTTCTTTTGATTATTCTCGTATTCCGCAAAGTTCAAATGCTCATTTGCTTTCCATTCCCCTTGGTAAACCTCCTCACTTTGATGGAGAGGACTACCGATTTTGGAGTCACAAAATGCGTAGCCACCTGTTCTCTCTCCATCCAAGTATATGGGAGATAGTTGAGAATGGAATGCAATTTGATAGTACGGATAGTCCCTTGTTTATTAATGAACAAATTCATAAAAATTCACAAGCTACTACTGTGTTGTTAGCCTCATTGTGCAGGGATGAATATCATAAAGTGAGCGGCTTGGATAACGCCAAGCAAATTTGGGACACCCTCAAGATCTCACATGAGGGGAACGACGTCACAATGCTCACCAAGATGGAGTTGGTGGAAGGCGAACTAGGAAGGTTCGCAATGATCAGGGGAGAGGAGCCAACCCAAACGTACAACAGGCTCAAGACCCTCATCAACAAAATAAGGAGCTATGGAAGCACACGATGGACGGACCACGACGTCGTCCGCCTAATGCTAAGGTCTTTCACTGTCCTTGATCCACATCTTGTAAACAATATTCGTGAGAATCCTAGGTACACCAAGATGTCGCCCGGAGAAATACTTGGAAAGTTTGTAAGTGGGCGGATGATGATCAAGGAGGCAAGATACGTTGATGATGCGTTGAATGGTCCAATTCATGAGCCTCAAGCCATCGCTCTCAAGGCAACAAGTAGCAGGGAGGCGCTACCTAGCAAGGTGGCGCAAATTGAGGCGGTTGGGCTAAATGAGGATGAAATGGCCCTCGTCATCAAGCGATTCAAGACGACGCTAAGGGGTCGCAAGGAACATCCCAACAAGAAAAAGACGAAGGGGAAGCGCTCATGCTTCAAATGTGGTAAGATTGGTCATTTTATCGCTAATTGTCCCGATAACGAAAGTGGCCAGGAACAAGGGAAGAGCGGAAAGTGGGAAAAGAAAAAGACCTACAAGAAGGCTAAGGGCGAGGCACACCTTGGCAAGGAGTGGGACTCGGATTGTTCATCATCCGACTCCGACAATGAAGGACTCGCTGCCTCAGCCTTCAACAAGTCATCCCTCTTCCCCAACGAGCATCACACATGCCTAATGGCAAAGGAGAAGAAGGTAAACACTCGAAACTCTACTTATGCTTCTAGTGATGATGAATCTAGCGATGATGAAATAGACTACGCTAGTTTGTTCAAGGGCTTAGATAGAACTAAGATTGATAAGATCAATGAGTTGATTGATGCCTTGAATGATAAGAATAGATTATTAGAAAAGCAAGAGGATCTTTTGTATGAAGAACATGATAAATTTGTAGAAGCACAAAATTCTCTTGCTTTAGAAGTTAAAAGAAATGAAATGCTTTCATGTGAATTGTCTACATGCCATGAATCTATCTCTAGCCTAAAAAGTGTTAATGATGATTTGAATGCTAAGTTAGAAATAGCTAGTAAATCAACCTCTCGTGAAGAACATGTTATAATTTGCAATAGGTGCAAAGATTTTAATGTTGATTCTTGTAGTGAACACCTAGTTTGCATTTCTAAACTAAATGATGAAGTGGCTAGTCTTAATGCTCAACTTAAGACTAGCAAAAATGATTTTGATAAACTAAAATTTGCAAGGGATGCCTACACGGTTGGTAGACACCCCTCAATTAAGGATGGGCTTGGTTTCAAGAGGGAAGCCAAGAACTTAACAAGTCATAAGGCTCCCATTCCCGCCAAGGAGAAAGGGAAGGCCCCTATGGCAAATAGTGTTCAAAAGAACCATGCCTTCATGTACCATGATAGGAGACATTCTAGGGATGTTCATTATAATAGAAGTTATAATGCTTTTGCTTCACATACCATGATTGCTTCAAGTTCCTCTAATGTGTATGGTAGAAATATGCCTAGGAAAAATGTTGTTCATGCCCCTAGGAAAGTATGTAATGAATCTACCACTGTATTTCTTGCATGCAATACTAGATTTGTTCTTTCATGCAAAAATAAAAAGGTGATTGCTAAGAAGGTGGGGGCCAAATGCAAGGAGACAAGACTTGCATTTGGGTCCCTAAGGCTATTGTTACTAACCTTGTAGGACCCAACAAGAGTTGGGTACCTAAGACCCAAGCCTAATTTGCCTTGCAGGTTTATGCATCCGGGGGCTCAAGCTGGATTATCGACAGCGGATGCACAAACCACATGGCGGGGGAGAAGAAGATGTTCTCTTCCTACGTCAAGAACAAGGATTCCCAAGATTCAATCATATTCAGTGATGGGAACCAAGGCAAGGTGAAAGGACTAGGAAAAATTGCTATTTCATCCGAGCACTCTATTTCTAATGTATTCTTAGTTGAGTCGCTTGGATATAACTTGTTGTCTGTGAGTCAACTTTGTAACATGGGATATAATTGCTTATTCACAAATGTAGATGTGTCTGTCTTTAGAAGAAGTGATGGTTCATTAGCTTTTAAGGGTGTACTAGACGACAAACTTTATTTAGTTGATTTTGCAAAAGAGGAGGCCGGTCTAGATGCATGCTTAATTGCTAAGACTAGCATGGGCTGGCTGTGGCATCGCCGTTTAGCACATGTGGGGATGAAGAACCTTCACAAGCTTCTAAAGGGAGAACACGTAATAGGTCTAACAAATGTAACCTTCGAAAAGGATAGACCTTGTGTAGCTTGTCAAGCAGGTAAACAGGTGGGAAGCTCTCATCATACCAAAAATGTGATGACCACATCAAGACCTTTGGACCTCTTCGGACCCGTCGCCTATCTAAGCATAGGAGGAAGTAAGTATGGTCTTGTTATAGTTGATGATTTTTCCCGCTTCACTTGGGTATTCTTTTTGCAGGATAAATCTGAAACCCAAGGGACCCTCAAGCGCTTCCTAAGGAGAGCTCAAAATGAGTTTGAACTCAAGGTGAAGAAGATAAGGAGCGACAACAGGTCCGAGTTCAAGAACCTTCAAGTGGAGGAGTACCTTGAGGAGGAAGGAATCAAGCACGAGTTCTCCGCTCCCTACACACCACAGCAAAACGGTGTGATAGAGAGGAAGAACAGGACGCTCATAGATATGACGAGGACAATGCTTGGAGAATTCAAGACGCCCGAGCGATTTTGGTCGGAAGCCGTGAACACGGCTTGCCGCGCCATAAACCGGGTGTACCTTCATCGCCTCCTCAAGAAGACTTCGTATGAGCTTCTAACCGGTAACAAACCCATTGTATCTTACTTTCGTGTATTTGGGAGCAAGTGTTATATTCTAGTAAAGAAAGGTAGAAGTTCTAAGTTTGCTCCCAAAGCTGTAGAAGGGTTTTTGTTAGGTTATGACTCAAATACAAAGGCGTATAGGGTCTTCAACAAATCATCGGGTTTGGTTGAAGTCTCTAGCGACGTTGTATTTGATGAGACTAATGGCTCTCCAAGAGAGCAAGTTGTTGATCTTGATGATGTAGATGAAGAAGACGTTCCAACGACCGCAATACGCACCATGGCAATTGGAGATGTGCGGCCACAGGAACAAAAGGAGCAAGATCAACCTTCTTCCTCAACAATGGTGCATCCCTCAACTCAAGACGATGAACAGGTTCATCAAGAGGAGGCGTGTGATCAAGGGGGAGCACAAGATGATCATGTAATGGAGGAAGAAGCACAACCGACACCTCCAACTCAAGTTCGAGCGACGATTCAAAGGAATCATCCCGTCGACCAAATTTTGGGTGATATTAGCAAGGGAGTAACTACTCGCTCTAGATTAGTTAAATTTTGTGAGCATTACTCTTTTGTCTCTTCTATTGAGCCTTTCAGGGTAGAAGAGGCCTTGCTAGATCCGGACTGGGTGTTGGCCATGCAGGAAGAGCTCAACAACTTCAAGAGAAATGAAGTTTGGACACTGGTGCCTCGTCCCAAGCAAAACGTTGTGGGAACCAAGTGGGTGTTCCGCAACAAACAAGACGAGCACGGGGTGGTGACAAGGAACAAGGCACGAATGGTGGCAAAATGTTATGCCCAAGTCGCAGGTTTGGACTTTGAGGAGACTTTTGCTCCTGTGGCTAGGCTAGAGTCAATTCGCATATTGTTAGCCTATGCTGCTCACCATTCTTTCAGGTTGTTCCAAATGGATGTGAAGAGCGCTTTCCTCAATGGACCAATCAAGGAGGAGGTGTACGTGGAGCAACCCCCTGGCTTCGAGGATGAACGGTACCCCGACCACGTGTGTAAGCTCTCTAAGGCGCTCTATGGACTTAAGCAAGCCCCAAGAGCATGGTATGAATGCCTTAGAGACTTTTTAATTGCTAATGCTTTCAAGGTTGGGAAAGCCGATCCAACTTTATTCACTAAGACTTGTGATGGTGATCTTTTTGTGTGCCAAATTTATGTCGATGACATAATATTTGGTTCTACTAACCAAAAGTCTTGTGAAGAGTTTAGCAGGGTGATGACTCAGAAATTCGAGATGTCGATGATGGGCGAGTTGAACTACTTCCTTGGGTTCCAAGTGAAGCAACTCAAGGACGGCACCTTCATCTCCCAAACAAAGTACACGCAAGACTTGATCAAGCGGTTTGGGATGAAGGACGCCAAGCCTGCAAAGACTCCAATGGGAACGGACGGACACGTCGACCTCAACAAAGGAGGTAAGTCCGTTGATCAAAGGCATACCGGTCTATGATAGGGTCTTTACTTTATTTATGTGCTAGTAGACCGGATATTATGCTTTGTGTATGCATGTGTGCTAGATTTCAATCCGATCCAAGGGAGTGTCACTTAGTGGCCGTGAAGCGAATTCTTAGATATTTAGTCGCTACGCCTTGCTTCGGGATCTGGTATCCAAAGGGGTCTACCTTTGACTTGATTGGATATTCAGACTCCGATTATGCTGGATGTAAGGTCGATAGGAAGAGTACATTAGGGACGTGCCAATTCTTAGCAAGGTCCCTGGTGTCGTGGAGTTCTAAGAAACAAACTTCCGTTGCCCTATCCACCGCTGAGGCCGAGTATGTTGCCGCAGGACAGTGTTGTGCGCAACTACTTTGGATGAGGCAAACCCTCAGGGACTTTGGCTACAATCTGAGCAAAGTCCCACTCCTATGTGATAATGAGAGTGCTATCCGCATGGCGGACAATCCTGTTGAACACACCCGCACAAAGCACATAGACATCTGGCATCACTTTTTGAGAGACCACCAGCAAAAGGGAGATATCGAAGTGTTTTATGTTAGCACCGAGAACCAGCTAGCCGATATCTTTACCAAGCCTCTAGATGAGAAAACCTTTTGCAGGCTGCGTAGTGAGCTAAATGTCTTAGATTCGTGGAACTTGGATTGATTTATAGCATACATGTGTTTATGCCTTTGATCATGTTCCTTTATGCATATTGTTGTTTGTTGTAACATCCCAAAATCCCACCTAAGGTTTGAAGCCCTAACCTCCTAATTTCCCCCCTTATTTTACCTTTCTCCCTTAACCTTACCCTTAGAACCCCTTCTCATGTGCATACACTTGAAATAATTAGAGCACCTCACATAGACTATGTTTCTCACTCAAGATCACTTAGAAAATATTTTTGGTCTCCAAAGAAAAAGAAACAAAAAGAAACAAAAATAAAAAAAGGAGAAGAAAGGAATTAGAATTAGAAAAAGAAAAAGAAAAACTCCCCCCTCCCTCGGTTGGGCCGAATTCCGACCCAACCCGCGCGCGCCCGCGCTTCCCCTCCTCTCTCCCTAGCCCAGGCGGCCCAACCCGTGCGCGGCTCCCTCCCGCTGACACCCGGGCTCCGCCCGTCAGCGCCTCATCCCCCTCCCTCTCGCGCCGCTTCCTCTTGCTGGCAGCCAGGGCCCACTTGTTAGTTTCATCCCCCTCGACCATCCCTCACCGGCGCATCCACCACCGAGCGCCCCCTCGCCTCGTCGCCTCGCCATTAATGCTCGCCAGCCTCCGCGACAACCCCGCCACTGTGCTTGAGTCATCCCCTCACCCCCTGCCCGAGCCATCGCATCGGTGTTAGCGCCATTCCCGCCATCATGGCGAGCTCACCGGTGCTCGCCGTCTCCTCCATCCCCCTACCTCCCCCGAGCGCCTATAAAAGGACCCGCCCGAGCCCCGTCTTCGCCACACAGCTCCGGCCACCCCCACTGCCCTCTTCCCCGAGCCGTTCAAGCTAGCGCCGTCGTGCTCCCTTCATCGCTCCGGTGAGCTCCCCTCTCCCTCTCTAGCAATCCTCTATCCAATTAAGCTATGCCAAGAGCTCCGCCACACTCTCACGGTCACGGGACGCCACTTCTCCCACTCTATTGTGGCCGGCAACCTCACCGGCGGCATCACCGCCGCGGGCACCCGCCACCGTGCCGCGGACCGGCCGCCATAGGCCCCCGCAGGCGAAATTTGCCTCACCCCCGTGACCCCCATCAACCGCCCATGCTCCGCCACCGTTTCCCCACCGCAAAACCAGACCGACGGCGGAGAACCGCCGCGGGGCTCGCCGCCGACCGGACCTCGGTCGAGCTCCCGCCCCTCCCTCCGTGCCGTTAACGCCGTCCGCCCCCCCTCTCTCTGGCGTGTGGGCCCGCGCCGCAGCGCCGTTCCCCCACCGTCGCCCCGCGCGGCTGGGCCAAGTGGGCCGAAAGCGCGCCCGCCCGCACGCGCTTGCGCCTTCTGGGCCGAAATCTCCCCCGGCCCAGCTGGCTGGAAAATCCTTTCTGCTAATATTTTATGCACCAAAAATTGTCTAAATAAATTATAGGGCACAAAAATAATAAAGTATAAAAATTTGCACACCCCACAAAGGTCACTATGTTTGATGTATTGTTATTATCTGTGTTTGATTAGCGGAAGAGGGATCCGATCCTCCGGAACTCTTAGCTCCGGAAGAAGGGCAAGAACCCGACCCCTCCGAGATAAACCTCTTGTGCCAGGAAAGCTTCAACAAAGGCAAGTCCATCCTTCCCTTGATGCATTATTTACCTATTTCTCTCTACCACTGCCTAAGCCTGGATTATGGGAATCGAATTGCATGGTGAGCATGAGAGAGCCCGCATTAACTATTACTTTGATTTAAAAGATACGGGGCAAGTAAAAAGGGTACAAGTGGAATGTTTTCCAAAAGTGTGCGATGAAGGGTACTCACCCTCATCACCTGGTGAGTAGGATGATCAGGGACTCCCTGGTTTAGGGGAGGGCCTAAGGTGTTGGCTCAGCTGGTTTAGGCGTGAGCAGAAGGATTGTTTTCTCGTATAAGGACCGGTTTGTCATCTTTCATTACCTGTACTCACAAAAAGTACAACCACTCGAGGCTGTGTGGGCAGCCACTCGATCTGAACTCGTACGGTCCAACCCCTAGGTTATGAAGGCTAGGGAGCACCGGGAGGATAAGGAGGGGGAATGTTTTGTCCGGTTTGGACATGGCGGTGGCCTGACTCCTTCCGGTATAACCGTTAAGGTTCGGACGTGCAAGGAAGGAAAGAGTTTCGGATTCGGATCTCATTGGCCATGAGATCGCAGAGCCGGACTAGTGGGTAAAGTGTACCCCTCTGCGCAGAGTCTAAACCTATTCGAATAGTCCGTGTCCACTGGTATGGACGAGTCTGGTATGGTATGACAATTAGTGTTTCTACTACAACCGGGAACAGGGAAATGTGTGTGTATGTTCTGAAAAGAAAGTGGTACCACGGGAGCGGGAAGCTCAGTGGTGGTCAAGCAAGTGTTACTTCTATTGTCTTGGGAAAACCATAAACAACGAATACTGCCTTTCTCTGAAAAAGTATGAGTGACTTCAACTCCACCATATAAAGCATGTACCATATAGGTCACTTTCTCTTTACGGGAACCGGGTGGGCTTGCGGAATACCTAGTGTATTCACCCAGATTTATTTATGTGTTTCAGCAGCTGAAGACTTCTTTTCTGCTATGCTTGATTGATGGGGCTGTGTCATCACCTAGTTCTGCCTGTGGCCTGGGCTATTTTATCTTCCACTGCGCTTTATGTTTTTCGGCTCACTTTCGAGCTTGTATCCCCGGTATTGTAATAACATTATTCAGACTCTGTAACTATTTGAAGTAATGAATGTGGTTACTAGCCTCCTGGGACTAGTAATTGTATCACATTTGAGTCCCAAAGAATCGGGACACTTCAGGTGGTATCAGAGCCTATAGGACTGGCCGTAGACCATAGCCCTGACCTTAAAAGTTGCCTTAACAAGAAAACACCTCTTACCCCCCAAGAAACACTCTTTCCCCTTTTCCCCGATATTAATAGACCTTTCTTTTCGTCTACCAGATGGAAAACCCCTGGGTGATTAGGACATCCTATTGCTTAGAGGAGGAAGGCTTTCCTCACCTTCTTCGGAGTTGCACGCTACGCATGGGGATCCGCAAGAAGCCCGAATATGTCTGGAAGGAGTACCGTGAAAATGGAATAGAAAAGTGCTCTATGGAGGTCTACTTGGGAGAAAGCCGGAACTACCCAAACCACCCTCCCTTCCAAATTACCTTCATCAAGCACCGCTTCCCAGACACTTGCCAGGGCGTTGCCCGAAAAGCCCTTAAACAACTGTGCCAAAACTATAGCCGAGAGATCTCTGAGACCCCCCTCCGATATTTCCCACCCAGTAACAAAAACACCCCCACCTGGAGGAAAAGACTCCAGGCTCTGTCAGGAGGAGATCCCACAGAAGAAGACCCCTCTAGCCCCACCTCCCCCCAGAATAGATGATTGGTCCGACGCCGAGGATATATCCCTAGCAAGCCTTGATGATCTTCTCAAGGAATTTGGGGACACCTTAGAGAAGGAGTTCGGTAGTACCTCGGGGAACGCTCTCGTGTAGTTCCACTTGTAGTAGTCTTATGCTTGTAATGTGCTGGTGTAATGAATAAAATAACTTGGTTGAAAATAATTTGCATGTGCATAATAGTAACTCTCTTCCCTGGCAGATGGCTTCGGATAAAACCACGCCTACCGCCTCCGGGATTGGAGCAGGGTTTCCCCTGAGAGCTGAAGGGGAAGCCGTTAGAGAGGAAAGTGAAACCCACCTCCCCGCTCCTCCACCACTACCCTTAGACCTAGCCCAAGTTCTAGCCAATCAAACCCGACTCATCGAGGTCCTCACTCGAAATCTGGAAAATCAACGGCCAAATGGTGGAAGACCACAAGACAGAATGGGGGATTTCCTGAGACTCAAACCTCCCACGTTCGCCGGATCAAGCAACCCCCTCGATGCAGACGATTGGATGCGCACGATCAAAAGGAAGCTGGAAGCCATTGGTTGCCCAGAAAATCAGCGTGTTCAACTGGCTGCCCACCAACTTTCCGGGATGGCCTTAGCCTGGTGGGACACCTTCAACGTCACCATCAGAGATGCTACCTGGGCGGAATTTGAAGCGGCTTTCCGGGAGCACCATGTGCCCCAAGGACTTGTACAACTTAAGGAGGACGAGTTCCGAGAATTGACTCAAGACGGGAAGATCTGTCAGCGAATATGTGCACAAGTTCACAGAGTTAGCCCGCTACGCGCCAAATGATGTCAGTACTGAGGGCAAGAAGATGGCTCGTTTCCTGAAGGGACTCAGGCCAGAACTCAAGACAATTCTGGCTAGCCAAGACTTCCTCAATTTCTCTCACCTTTCCAACAAGGCCATGCAAGTTGAAAGGGCAAAGAAGGAAGAAAAAGGGCATCTCAAAAGAAAGTTCCAGGTTCTCTGGGCACAACAGCAGGACCGACACCAGAAGACTCGATCATTTGGGTTTCCACCCAAGGGGCCAAACTTCAGTAGACTAGCTGGACCCCACCCCGTCACAATTCAGCCAGCAGAGTCAGAGCTCTTTCCATTCCCCCTCAGTGGCAAGCAACCAACCCCCAGCAAATGCATGTTGGCACTGCGGTGATCCCAGTAACTTCAAGAACAACTGTCCGCAGCTGAAGCCATCAGGACCCACCTATTCCAACTCGGTGAATGGCCCCAAGAATACCTCGGCATCCGCCCCCAAGGCGCCCTCCGCCGTCAACCAGCAGAACAAGGCCCCGTACCAAGGAAGGGCACGAGTAAATCACGTCGATGCCCAGGAAGCTCAGCAGGCTCCGGGAGTAGTACTCGGTGAGTTCCTTGTTGAATTTACTCCCGCTACCGTACTTTTCGATTCTGGAGCATCCCACTCCTTCATAGCCACTAGTTTTGTGGAAAAGTATGGCATTCCCTCCACTCCTCTAGAGATTCCCTTGGTCACCCGAACCCCAGGGTCCGACCTTCTATGCCAGCTCAAATGCTCCCAAGTCAGAATCCTTTTAAGTGGGGTAGTATTCCTGGCAGACTTAACCGTCCTGCCATCCAAAGGAATTGATGTGATCCTAGGGATGGATTGGCTAACTAAACACAAAGGCATCATCAGTTGCGCAGACAAGACAATCCTCCTCACCGACCAGCAGGGAAAGTCAGTCTCTTGTCAGGCACAACCACCCGCCAGTGACCCAATGATGTTCAATCTAGCAACGGAAAGTATATCAGTAGTAGAAGAATTCATGGACGTATTTCCAGAAGAATTGCCAGGAATGTCACCAGAAAGAGAAGTGGAGTTCTACATAGATCTGATCCCTGGAACGACACCCATCGCGAAGAGACCATACCGCATGGCTCCGACCGAGTTAGCAGAACTGAAGCTTCAAATCGCATATCTTCAGCAAAAGGGATACATTCGTCCCAGCTCATCACCTTGGGGAGCACCAGTCCTGTTCGTCTCTAAGAAAGATGGAAGCATGAGAATGTGTATTGATTACTGATCGTTAAATGAAGTTACCATCAAGAACAAGTATCCACTTCCTCGGATTGACGACCTCTTCGATCAGCTTCAAGGAGCCAAGTACTTCTCCAAGATAGACCTAAGGTCTGGTTACCACCAATTGAGGATCAAGGAAGCAGACATCCAAAAGACTGCATTTGTCACCCGGTACGGGCAATATGAATTCACAGTGATGCCGTTCGGACTGACAAACGCACCCGCCTTTTTCATGAACCTCATGAATAAAGTGTTTATGGAAGAGCTAGATAACTTTGTCGTAGTCTTCATTGACGACATCCTTATCTACTCCAAGAACCGCAAAGACCATAAGCGTCACCTTCGGATCGTCCTCGGAAAACTCAGAGCACACCAACTTTATGCTAAACTTAGTAAATGTGAATTCTGGTTGGAAAAGATAGCCTTCCTGGGGCATATCTTAACCGCAGAAGGGATAGAAGTGGACCCTTCCAAGGTGGAAGCAGTATCAAAATGGAGGCAGCTAACCAACGTCAGTGAAGTTCGAAGCTTCCTAGGAATGGCAGGGTATTACCGCCGCTTCATCAAAGGATTCTCCAGCATAGCGAGACCAATGACAGAACTTCTCAAGAAAGACCATAAATTTGTGTGGACCCCAAAATGTGAAGGGAGTTTCCAGGTCATAAAGGAGAAACTCACAACAGCACTCGTTCTGTCACTGCCAGATATTCATCAAGATTTTGTCGTCTTCTGTGATGCCTCGAGGCAAGGCTTAGGGTGTGTGCTAATGCAAAACGAGAAAGTCATTGCTTACGCATCATGCCTACTCAAGCCGCACGAACAGAATTACCCCACCCATGATTTGGAATTGGCAGCCATAGTGCATGCCTTGAAGATATGGAGGCATTACCTAATCGGAAACAAATGCCACATTTACACAGATCACAAAAGTCTGAAGTATATATTCACTCAACCAGATCTCAACCTCCGTCAGCGAAGATGGTTAGAGCTGATCAAGGATTATGACCTAGAAATTCACTATCACCCCGGGAAGGCCAACGTAGTAGCCAACGCCCTCAGTCGAAAACCATTCAGAATAAAAGGAACCAACTTTTTAGAGGATTGAAAGAAAGAATCAGCGCAACTAAATGCATGTCTGGGAAACAACGACGGTCTCGAAGTCAAACCAATGCTGGAAGACCTCATATGCAAAGCTCAACGTCTAGACTCAGAGACAGCAAGACTTGTGGAGAAAGCCCGCAAGGAACAACTCCCGGACCTCAGGACAGATGACCAAGGAGTCATTTGGTTCAAATACCGTCTGTGTGTACCAAAAGGGGAGGCCCGAGAAGTCCTACTCAAGGAAGCTCACGACTCGGCCTACTCCATCCACCTAGGAACTACCAAGATGTACCTAGACCTCAAAACCAGATACTGGTGGAAAGGGATGAAGAAAGAAATAGCTCCGTATGTGGCCCGATGTGACATCTGCCAACGAACGAAGGCCGAACACCAAAAACCTGCAGGCCTATTACAACCCCTCCCAATACCTGAATGGAAGTGGGAAGAAATAGGCATGGACTTCATAACCGGACTGCCTCGGACGCAAAAAGGGAATGATTCCATCTGGGTAATAATAGATCGCCTCACCAAGGTAGCCCATTTTATCCCAGTGAAAACTACCTTTGGAGGAGCCACCCTTGCCTGGATTTATCTCAAGGAGATAGTCAGACTCCATGGCATCCCAAGGAAGATAGTGTCAGACAGGGGAACCCAGTTCATATCCAAATTCTGGACAAGCCTTCAAAAAGCTATGGGCACCAAGCTAGATTTCAGTACCGCTTATCACCCTCAGACAGATGGGCAGACAGAAAGAGTCAACAAAGTCCTTGAAGATCTGCTAAGAGCATGTGTGCTAGCTTTTGATAGAAGTTGGGAATCTAGTCTACCCTACGCAGAGTTCTCATACAACAATAGCTATCAGGCCAGCATCAAGATGTCGCCATTCGAAGCACTGTATGGACGAAATGCCAGACCCCTCTCATGTGGTCCAACATGGGGGAAAAGCACTAGAAGGACCTGCCTTTATCAAAGAGGCGGAAGAGAAAGTTGCACTGATCCGCAGAAGGTTACTTGAAGCTCAGAGTTGGCAGAAGAGTTATGCAGACAACAGGCGGAGGGAACTCCGATTTGAGGAAGGAGACTTCGTCTACCTCAAGGTTTCTCCAATGCGTGGTGTCAGGAGGTTCCAAGTAAAAGGGAAGCTAGCCCCGCGTTTCGTAGGTCCCTATCTCATCATTGGCAGGGTAGGACCCGCAGCATACCGTCTGGAATTACCGGAATCCATGTCCGACATCCACAATGTGTTTCACGTATCCCAGCTCCGCAAATGCCTGCAAGCACCAGAAAGTCACATCGAAGAAGAGACAATACAAATTCAGAAAGATCTTCAGTCCCGTGAAAAACCAGTGAAGATTCTTGATTCAGCAGTCAGAAAGACCCGCACCTCAGAGGTGAAGCTCTGTAAAGTTCAGTGGAGCAGAGAAGAAGAAGAGGAAGCTACCTGGGAGAGTGAGGACTCCTTGAGGAGGGAATACCCTTATCTTTTCTCAAATCCAATCTAAATCTCGAGGGTGAGATTCCTTTAAATGGGGTAGGTTTGTAACATCCCAAAATCCCACCTAAGGTTTGAAGCCCTAACCTCCTAATTTCCCCCCCTTATTTTACCTTTCTCCCTTAACCTTACCCTTAGAACCCCTTCTCATGTGCATACACTTGAAATAATTAGAGCACCTCACATAGACTATGTTTCTCACTCAAGATCACTTAAAAAATATTTTTGGTCTCCAAAGAAAAGAAACAAAAATAGAAAAAGGAGAAGAAAGGAATTAGAACAAGAAGAAGAAAAAGAAAAAGAAAAACTCCCCCCTCCCTCGGCTGGGCCAAATTCCGGCCCAACCCGCACGCGCCCACGCTTCCCCTCCTCACTCCCCGGCCCAGGCGGCCCAACCCGCGCGCGGCTCCCTCCCGCTGACACCCGGGCCCCGCCCGTCAGCGCCTCATCCCCCTCCCTCTCGCGCCGCTTCCTCTCGCTGGCAGCCAGGGCCCACTTGTCAGTTTCATCCCCCTCGCCCATCCCTCACCGGCGCATCCGCCACCGAGCGCCCCCTCGCCTCGTCGCCTCGCCATTAATGCTCGCCAGCCTCCACGACAACCCCGCCACTGTGTTTGAGCCGTCCCCTCACCCCCCGCCTGCCCGAGCCATCGCATCGACGTTAGCGCCATTCCCGCCATCATGGTGAGCTCGCCGGTGCTCGTCGTCTCCTCCATCCCCTCCCTCCCCCGAGCGCCTATAAAAGGACCCGCCCGAGCCCCGTCTTCGCCACACAGCTCCGGCCACCCCCACTGCCCTCTTCCCCGAGCCGTTCAAGCTGGCGCCGCCGTGCTCCCTTCATCGCTCCGGTGAGCTCCCCTCTCCCTCTCTAGCAATCCTCTGTCCAATTAAGCTATGCCAAGAGCTCTGCCACACTCTCACGGTCACGGGACGCCACTTCTCCCACTCTATTGTGGCCGGCAACCTCACCGGCGGCATCACCGCCGCGGGCACCCGCCACCGTGCCGCGGACCGGCCGCCATAGGCCCCCGCAGGAGAAATTTGCCCCACCCCCATGACCCCCATCAACCGCCCATGCTCCGCCACCGTTTCCCCACCGCAAAACCAGTCTGACGGCGGAAAACCGCCGCGGGGCTCGCCGCCGACCGGACCCCGGTCGAGCTCCCGCCCCTCCCTCCGTGTCGTTAACGTCGTTCGTCCCCCCCTCTCTCTAGCGTGCGGGCCCGCGCCGCAGCGCCGTTCCCCCGCCGTCGCCCCGCGCGGCTGGGCCAAGTGGGCCGAAAGCGCGCCCGCCCGCGCTCGCTTGCGCCTTCTGGGCCGAAATCCCCCCCTCCGGCCCAGCTGGCTAGAAAATCCTTTCTCTTTTTCTTTTCCCTTTTCTTTTTCCCATTTTCACATATATATTTAGATGCTAATATTTTATGCACCAAAAATTGTCTAAATAAATTATAGGGCACAAAAATAATAAAGTATAAAAATTTGCACACCCCACAAAGGTCACTGTCGGGGACCATAATTAGGGGTACCCTCAAGACTCCAAATTCTCAGCTGGTAACCCCCATCAGCATAAAGCTGCAAAGGCCTGATGGGAGCGATTAAGTCAGGGATCAGTCCATTCGAGCGACTCGATCACGCCTCACCCGAGCCTAGCCTCGGACAAGGGCAGCCGACCCCGGAGGATTTCCGTCTCGCCCGAGGCCCCCCTCCAACGGCGAACATATTTCCGGCTCGCCCGAGGCCCTGCCTTCGCTAAGAAGCAACCCTGACTAAATCGCCGCACCGACCGACCAAATCGCAGGAGCATTTAATGCAAAGGTGGCCTGACACCTTTATCCTAACGCGCGCCCCCCGGCAGAGCCGAAGTGACCGCCGTCACTTCGCCGCTCCACTGACCGGTCTGACAGAAGGACAGCGCCGCATGCGCCACACTGACTGCGGTGCCACTTGACAGAGTGAGGCTGACAGGCAGTCAGGCCCTGCCGAAGGCACCATAGGGAACTCCGCTCCGCCCGACCCAGGGCTCGGACTCGGGCTAAGTCCTGGAAGACGGCGAACTCCGCTCTGCCCGACCCAGGGCTCGGACTCGGGCTAAGTCCCGGAAGACGGCGAACTCCGCTCCGCCCGACCTAGGGCTCGGACTCGGGCTAAGTCCCGGAAGACGGCGAACTCCGCTCCGCCCGACCCAGGGCTCGGACTCGGGCCAAGTCCCAGAAGACGACGAACTCCGCTTCGCCCAACCCCAGGGCTCGGACTCCGCCCTGGCCTCAGCCGACGACCTCCGCCTCGCCCGACCCAGGGGCTCGGACTCGGCCTCGGCCACGGAAGACAGACTCGACCTCGGCTTCGGAGGAGCCTCCACATCGCCCAACCTAGGGCGCAGGCCAGCCACGTCAACAGGAGGCGCCATCATCACCCTACCCCGAGCTGACTCGGGCCGCAGGGAACAAGACCGGCGTCCCATCTGGCTAGCTCCGCCAGATAGGCAATGATGGCGCCCCGCATACTCTGTGACGACGGCGGCTCTCAGCCCCCTTACGGAAGCAAGAGGACGTCAGCAAGGACCCAACCGCTCCGACAGCTGTCCCTCCGCCAGGCTCCATCGCTCCTCCGACGGCCACGACATCACACCAGCTGGGTGCCAAAATCTCTCCGGCTGCCACAACGGCATGTACTTAGGGCGCTAGCTCTCCTCCGCTAGACACGTAGCACTTTGCTACACCCCCCATTGTACACCTGGATCCTCTCCTTACACCTATAAAAGGAAGGACCAGGGCCCTCTTAGAGAGGGTTGGCCGCGCGGGGACGAGGACGAGACAGGCGCTCGCTTGGAGCCGCTCGCTTCCCTCTCCCGCGTGGACGCTTGTAACCCCCTACTGCAAGCGCACCCGACCTGGGCGCGGGACGAACACGAAGGCCGCGGGATTCCCACCTCTCTCACACCGGTCTCCGGCCGCCTCGCTCTCCCCCCTTCGCGCTCGCCCTCACGCTTGACCCATCTGGGCTGGGGCACGCGACGACATTCACTCGTCGGCCCAGGGACCCCCCGGTCTCGAAACGCCGATAGTTGGCACGCTAGGTAGGGGCCTGCTGCGTGTTGACTAACAGCTTCCCGTCAAGCTCCAGATGGGCAGTCTCCAGCAACCTCTCCAACCCGAGACGATGCTCCGTTTCGGGAGTCTTGAGTTCATGTCCTTCGACGGCAGCTACGACATGATACTCCTTCCACCGCCGCGCGACAACGACAATGGCGGCCGACAGCCCGCCCGCCGGCGACGGAATCGACGACGTCTTCCCTGCATGGTGGAGGAACAACCTTCGAGCTCATCCCGCCCTCTTCCCTGCCGACGGAGGGGAAGGCAGGGCAGCCAAGGCCAAGCAGGAGGCAGCGCCTCGTCGGCTGTCGAACGGTGCCGGCATCCCAACGGGGGGCGCACCGGGTATCGACTTCGCGCTTGAGACGAAGACGAGCGCCGTCTCCCCGCGACACGCCAATCCCGAGCAAGCGGACGACGCCAGCGCGCTTGCGAAAAGCTTACTGGACGTCGCCCTCGTACCTGAGACGACGGTGCAGTCAGTCCCCGACGTGACTTTATCGCCGCTCGTCGACCAAGAGGTACCGACCGATTCCCATCCCACGTCATTTAGATTCAGCCTCAACCCGCCTAGCGACCTTTCTTTGGCGGGCGCTCTCGTAGAGGCGAGTCCAAACCCTCTGGGATTTCGCATGCGGTCGCCTTGGGACCGGCTGACGGACGTCTTGACCTACGGGCCCTCTGGGTCCGAGGAAGACGACGAGCCCAGCATCTGTTGGGATTTCTCTGGACTTGGCAACCCCAGTGCCATGCGGGACTTCATGACCGCATGTGACTACTGCCTCTCCGACTGTTCCGACGGTAGCCGCAGCCTCGGCGACGAGGACTGCGGCCCAAGCCACGAATGTTTCCACGTCGATCTAGGGGGTCCCTCCGAAGGCAATCATCTCGGCATGCCGGAGGACGGTGATCTCCCTAGGCCAGTGCCCCGCGTTGACATCCCACGGGAGCTAGATGTGGTCCCCGTTCAGGCAGGGGGCCATGACCCACAGCTCGAGCAAATCCGCGGGGCGCAGGCCAGGCTCGATGAGGGAACAGGAGCGCTTGAGCCGATCCGCCGGGACGTCGGGCAGGCATGGGCGGGCCAACCCCCGGCCGGAGAAATACGTCATCTGCCCCAGGGCTTCCAGCACCGTGTCGCCGACGATGTCAGGGTCAGGCCACCACCCGCATCTAGTGGGGTCGGCCAGAACCTGGCTGCGGCAGCGATGCTTCTCCGCGCGATGCCGGAGCCATCAACCACCGAGGGTCGGCGAATCCAGGGGGAGCTCAAGAATCTCCTGGAAGGCGCTGCGGTCCGACGGGCCGAGAGCTCTGCCTCCCAAAGGCAGGGGTACCCCTCGGAACCTCATGCCGCGACTTCCCGATTCATGCGGGAAGCCTCGGTCTACACCGGGCGCACGCGCAACACCGCGCCTGCGGCTCCGGGCCGCCTCGGCAACGAGCACCATCACCGCGACCGTCGGGCCGACCTCGACGAGAGGGTGCGCCGAGGCTACCACCCCAGGCGTGGGGGACGCTACGACAGCGGGGAGGATCGGAGTCCCTCGCCCGAGCCACCCGGTCCGCAGGCCTTCAGCCGGGCCATCCGACGGGCACCGTTCCCGACCCGGTTCCGACCCCCGACTACTATCACAAAGTACTCGGGGGAGACGAGACCGGAACTGTGGCTCGCGGACTACCGCCTGGCCTGCCAACTGGGTGGAACGGACGACGACAACCTCATCATCCGCAACCTCCCCCTGTTCCTCTCCGACACCGCTCGCGCCTGGTTGGAGCACCTGCCTCCGGGGCAGATCTCCAACTGGGACGACCTAGTCCAAGCTTTCACCGGCAATTTCCAGGGCACGTACGTGCGCCCCGGGAATTCCTGGGACCTCCGAAGCTGCCGGCAGCAGCCGGGAGAGTCTCTCCGGGACTACATCCGGCGATTCTCGAAGCAGCGCACCGAGCTGCCCAACATCACCGACTCGGATGTCATCGGCGCGTTTCTCGCCGGCACCACTTGTCGCGACCTGGTGAGCAAGTTGGGTCGCAAGACCCCCACCAGGGCGAGCGAGCTGATGGACATCGCCACCAAGTTCGCCTTCGGCCAGGAGGCGGTCGAGGCTATCTTCCGAAAGGACAAGCAGCCCCAGGGCCGCCCATCGGAAGAGGCTCCCGAGGCGTCGACTCAGCGCGGCACCAAGAAGAAAGGCAAGAAGAAGTCGCAAGCGAAACGCGACGCCGCCGACGCGGACCTTGTCGTCGCCGCCGAGTACAAGAACCCTCGGAAACCCCCCAGAGGTGCCAACCTCTTCGACAAGATGCTCAAGGAGCTGTGCCCCTATCATCAGGGGCCCGTCAAACACACCCTTGAGGAGTGCGTCATGCTTCAGCGCCACTTCCACAGGGCTGGGCCACCCACGGAGGGTGGCAGGGCCCGCAACGATGACAAGAAGGAAGATCACCAAGCAGGAGAGTTCCCCGAGGTCCGCGACTGCTTCATGATCTACGGTGGGCAAGCGGCGAATGCCTCGACTCGGCACCGCAAGCAAGAGCGTCGGGAGGTCTGCTCGGTGAAGGTGGCGGCGCAGGTCTACCTAGACTGGTCCGACAAGCCCATCACCTTCGACCAAGCGACCACCCCGACCACGTGCCGAGCCCGGGGAAATACCCGCTCGTCGTCGACCCCGTCATCGGCGACGTCAGGCTCACCAAGGTCCTTATGGACGGAGGCAGCAGCCTCAACATCATCTACGCCGAGACCCTCGGGCTCCTGCGCGTCGATCTGTCCTCCGTCCGGGCAGGCGCTGCGCCCTTCCACGGGATCATTCCCGAGAAGCGCGTCCAGCCCCTCGGACGACTCGACCTTCCCGTCTGCTTCGGAACGCCCTCCAACTTCCGAAGGGAGACTCTGACGTTCGAGGTGGTCGGGTTCCGAGGAACCTACCACGCGGTACTGGGAAGGCCATGCTACGCGAAGTTCATGGCCGTCCCCAACTACACCTACCTGAAGCTCAAGATGCCGGGCCCCAACGGGGTCATCACCGTCGGCCCCACGTACAAGCACGCGTTCGAATGCGACATGGAGTGCGTGGAGTACGCCGAGGCCCTCGCCGAGTCCGAGGCCCTCATCACCGACTTGGAAAGCCTCTCTAAGGAGGCGCCAGACGTGAAACGCCATGCCGGCAACTTCGAGCCAGTGGAGACGGTTAAGGCCGTCCCCCTCGACCCCAGCGGCGACGCCTCCAAGCAGATCCGGATCGGCTCCGGGCTCGACCCCAAATAGGAAGCAATGCTCGTCGACTTTCTCCGCGCAAACGCCGACGTCTTCGCGTGGAGTCCCTCGGACATGCCCGGCATACCGAGGGATGTCGCCGAGCACTCGCTGGATATTCGGGCCGGAGCCCGACCCGTCAAGCAGCCTCTGCGCCGATTCGACGAGGAGAAGCGCAGAGCGATAGGCGAGGAGATCCACAAGCTAATGGCGGCAGGGTTCATCAAAGAGGTATTCCATCCCGAATGGCTTGCCAACCCTGTGCTTGTGAGAAAGAAAGGGGGGAAATGGCGGATGTGTGTAGACTACACAGGTCTCAACAAAGCATGTCCGAAGGTTCCCTACCCTCTGCCTCGCATCGATCAAATTGTGGATTCCACCGCTGGGTGCGAAACCCTGTCTTTCCTCGATGCCTACTCAGGGTATCACCAAATCAGGATGAAAGAGTCCGACCAGCTCGCGACTTCTTTCATCACGCCCTTCGGCATGTACTGCTATGTCACCATGCCGTTCGGCTTGAGGAATGCGGGCGCGACGTACCAGCGGTGCATGAACCATGTGTTCGGCGAACACATCGGTCGCACGGTCGAGGCCTACGTCGATGACATCGTAGTCAAGACGAGGAAAGCTTCTGACCTCCTTTCCGACCTTGAAGTGACATTCCGATGCCTCAAGGCGAAAGGCGTCAAGCTCAATCCCAAGAAGTGTGTCTTCGGGGTGCCCCGAGGCATGCTCTTGGGGTTCATCGTCTCCGAGCGGGGCATCGAAGCCAACCCGGAGAAGATCGCAGCCATCACCAGCATGGGGCCCATCAAGGACTTAAAGGGCGTACAGAGGGTCATGGGATGTCTCGTGGCTCTGAGCCGTTTCATCTCACGCCTCGGCGAAAGAGGTCTACCTCTGTACCGCCTCTTAAGGAAGGCCGAGTGCTTCACTTGGACCCCCGAGGCCGAGGAAGCTCTCGGGAACTTGAAGGCGCTCCTCACAAAGGCGCCTATCTTGGTGCCTCCAGCTGCCGGAGAAGCCCTCTTGGTCTACGTCGCCGCGACCACTCAGGTGGTTAGCGCCGCGATTGTGGTCGAGAGGCAAGAAGAGGGGCATACATTGCCCGTTCAGAGGCCAGTCTACTTCGTCAGCGAGGTACTGTCCGAAACCAAGGTCCGCTACCCACAAGTTCAGAAGCTGCTGTATGCAGTGATCCTGACACGGCGAAAGTTGCGACACTACTTCGAGTCTCATCCGGTAACTGTGGTGTCATCCTTCCCCCTGGGGGAGATCATCCAGTGCCGAGAGGCCTCGGGTAGGATTGCAAAGTGGGCGGTGGAAATCATGGGTGAGACAATCTCGTTCGCCCCTCGGAAGGCCATCAAGTCCCAGGTCTTGGCGGACTTCGTAGCCGAATGGGTCGACACCCAACTACCGACGGCTCCGATCCAACCGGAGCTCTGGACCATGTTTTTCGACGGGTCATTGATGAAGACGGGAGCCGGCGTAGGCCTACTCTTCATCTCGCCCCTCGGGAAACACCTACGCTATGTGCTACACCTCCATTTCCCGGTGTCCAACAATGTGGCTGAGTATGAGGCTCTGGTCAACGGGTTGCGGATCGCCATCGAGCTAGGGGTCCGGTGCCTCGACGCCCTCGGTGACTCGCAGCTCGTCATCGACCAAGTCATGAAGAACTCCCACTACCGCGACCCGAAGATGGAGGCCTACTGCGATGAGGTTCGGCGCTTGGAAGACAAGTTCTACGGGCTCGAGCTGAACCATATCGCTCGGCGCTACAACGAGACTGCAGACGAGCTGGCTAAAATAGCCTCGAGGCGAACAACTGTTCCCCCGGACGTCTTCTCCCGGGATCTGCACCGACCCTCCATCAAGATCGACGACACGCCTGAGCCTGAGGCGCCCTCGGCCCAGTCCGAGGTACCCTCGGCCCAGCCCGAGGTACCCTCGGCACAGCCCGAGGCATCCTCAGCTCGGCCCGAGGCGCCCTCGGTTCAGCCCGAGGTACCCTCGGCCCCCGAGGGTGAGACACTGCGCGTCGAGGAGGAGCGAGGCGGGGCCACGCCTGATCGAGACTGGCAGACCCCGTACCTGCAATTTCTCCACCAAGGAGAGCTACCCCTCGACCGAGCCGAGGCTCGGCAGGTGGCGCGGCGCGCCAAGTCGTTCGTCTTGCTGGGCGAAGAGAAGGAGCTCTACCACCGTAGCCCCTCAGGCATCCTCCAGCGATGCATCTCCGTCGCCGAAGGTCAGGAACTCCTGCGGGAGATACACTCGGGGGCTTGCGGCCATCACGCAGCGCCTCGAGCCCTTGTCGGGAATGCCTTCCGACAGGGCTTCTACTGGCCGACGGCGGTGGCCGACGCCACTAGAATTGTCCGCACCTGCGAAGGGTGTCAATTCTATGCGAAGCAGACCCACCTGCCCGCTCAGGCTCTACAGACGATACCCATCACCTGGCCCTTTGCTGTGTGGGGTCTGGACCTCGTCGGCCCCTTGCAGAAGGCACCCGGGGGCTACACACACCTGCTGGTCACCATCGACAAATTCTCCAAGTGGATCGAGGTCCGACCTCTGAACAGCATCAGGTCCGAGCAGGCGGTGGCGTTCTTCACCAACATCATTCATCGCTTCGGGGTCCCAAACTCCATCATCGCCAACAACGGCACCCAGTTCACTGGCAAAAAGTTCTTGGACTTCTACGAGGATCACCACATCCGGGTGGACTGGGCCGCCGTGGCTCATCCCAGGTCAAATGGGCAAGTAGAGCGTGCCAACGGCATGATTCTACAAGGGCTCAAGCCTCGGATCTACAACGACCTCAACAAGTTCGGCAAGCGATGGATGAAGGAACTCCCCTCGGTGGTCTGGAGCCTGAGGACAACGCCGAGCCGAGCCACGGGTTTCACGCCGTTCTTCCTAGTCTACGGGGCCGAGGCCGTCTTGCCCATAGACCTGGAATACGGCTCCCCGAGGACGAAGGCCTACAGCGATCAAAGCAACCAAGCTAGCCAAGAAGACTCGCTGGACCAGCTGGAAGAGGCTCGGGACAAGGCCTTACTACACTCGGCGCGGTACCAGCAGTCCCTGCGACACTACCACGCCCGAGGAGTCCGGTCCCGAGACCTCCAGGTGGGCGACCTGGTGCTTCGGCTGCGACAAGACGCCCGAGGGAGGCACAAGCTCACGCCCCCCTGGGAGGGACCGTTCGTCATCGCCAAGGTTCTGAAGCCCGGAACGTACAAGCTAGCCAACAGTCAAGGCGAGGTCTACGGCAACGCTTGGAACATCCAACAGCTACGTCGCCTCTACCCTTAAGCTGTTTTCAAGTTGTTCATATACCTCGCACCCACGCAAAGTTTAGTCATCAAGGAAGGGTTGGTCTCGCCTCGGCAAAGCCCGACCCTCCCTCGGGGGCTAAAAGGGGGGGAACCCCCTCACTCCCCTCCCCAGCCCTGGTGATGAAAATCCTTAAGGCTGAGGGAGGGGCAGAGGCCGCAGCCCGACTCGCTTCCCCCACCATCAAGCTGGAGGTCACCATCTTGGGTGACCATCGGCGGAGGGGTGCAGCCGGGCTGCATGATGAAAATCCTTGAAGCCGAACGATGGCTGAAAGGTACCAACTCCCATGGAGTTGCGTTCCTCCGACGATGAGGCGGAAAGACGGTGGGTATCCCCCATCCGGGGGCTTGGAAGGTGGAAAGACACGATGCATAAGGGAGAGCGAAGACATGGTCACCTTCCAAAGGGGGTCACCCTCCTTTTAAAGGCGACTCTCCCTACTTGTGCCCCGACCGTCGCGGGCTGAGTCTTCTCCAACGCACTCCAAGGTCCTCCCCTGCGGTGCGGGGGCTGGGTCCCACACATCATGCAAACCGGCTCAGAGCAGAAGAAGCCAAACCGCCGCGCGCGGTGCGCACGACCGCCCAGCGGTTACAAGTGACCCTCCACTTTTGCCCAGACCAGCGGGCGAAAGGGGCGGGCAGCCATGCAGGCGGCATGCAACCGCGCCAAGTGGACGCCCTTCTCCGACTCCCAACACGCCCAGCCTGGAGGCCCAGGCCCATGCGTCATGCAACCGGCGCGCCGAATGCTTCGTGCATGCAACTGCACCGCCACTCGCGCCACTACCGCGCCTCCTCGACTGCGGAACCAATACCGCGGCTCGAGGCGACCCAGCGCACGACCCAGCAGCGCCAGCCTGGCGCGGCGGTCAGTGCGGCCAAAAATGACCGCGTCAGTAAAGGTACGCCGCGTCGTTCGATTTCGTATCCTTTTCCTTTTTTCCTCTTTCTCTCTCTTGCAACAGGGACCGGGAAAGGGGGAAACCCCGAAAAGGATCCTTCCCCGTGAAGGAACCAGGCTCCGAGCCTCCCTACTGATCAGAGGTTCGAAGGCTGGCCCCCCAGAAGGGTTCGACAGCCGCCTCAGATCGCGTGGGCCCTACACCCACTACTGGTCAGAGGTTCGAAGGCCGACCCCTCGGAAGGGTTCCACGGCCACCTCAGGCTACTCGGGCTCTGCGCCCATTACTGATCAGGGGTTCGAAGGCTGGCCCCCGAAGGGTTCACAACTGCCTCAGACGCCGAGCGAGGGATGACCATGGGTACGTTCGATACATAACCAAGGCTCGGGCTGCGCTCCCGAGGTACCCTAGGACATTTCCGAGACCAGCGGGAACGATCTTGTAACGGAATCCCATCGGAGGGAGGCATCGAGCCCTCGGACCCCGTCGCCAGGGGACCGGGTCCGGCAGATCACCCGCAGGTACTTTTGGGCGTGCCTCTGGGCCCCTAGCCGACCCCTAACGAACGGGGCACGGACGTCCACTCGGATTACCCGCTTGCAGCTCACCGGAGACACCATGTTCGGCGCCCATCGAGGGCAACATGGCGCTTTCCCCCCTCCTCCTTGCGGAAAGGCGACGCAGGGGCGTATGTAAAAAAGCCGAGTCTGTCCCTGATCGCCCTCTCGCCCTGTGCGGAGGCTCGGGGGCTGCTCTCGCAAACCTGGCTCCGGCCGAACCGTTGACAGCGTCAACATACCAGCCCAAGAACTTGGGACCCGACCGTACACCCGGGCTACGGCCAGCTCGCATGAGGGAACAACCAGACCAGCCGAAGCATTACGCGAGGCATTAAGATCTCGAAGGAGTGAAACCACTCCTCCGAGGCCTCGGGGGCTACACCCGGCGGGTGCGCTCGCGCGCACCCACCGAAACAAAATGCAACCGAGAACGGCTGGTCCCCTTGCAAAAAAGTGCGACGAAAGCCTCCAAGCGAGTGCTAACACTCCCTTCGAGGCTCGGGGGCTACTGTCGGGGACCATAATTAGGGGTACCCTCAAGACTCCTAATTCTCAGCTGGTAACCCCCATCAGCATAAAGCTGCAAAGGCCTGATGGGAGCGATTAAGTCAGGGATCAATCCATTCGAGCGACTCGATCACGCCTCGCCCGAGTCTAGCCTCGGACAAGGGCAGCCGACCCCGGAGGATTTCCATCTCGCCCGAGGCCCCCCTCCAACGGCGAACATATTTCCGGCTCGCCCGAGGCCCTGCCTTCGCTAAGAAGCAACCCTGACTAAATCGCCGCACCGACCGACCAAATCACAGGAGCATTTAATGCAAAGGTGGCCTGACACCTTTATCCTAACGCGCGCCCCCCGGCAGAGCCGAAGTGACCGCCGTCACTTCGCCGCTCCACTGACCGGCCTGACAGAAGGACAGCGCCGCCTGCGCCACACCGACTGCGGTGCCACTTGACAGAGTGAGGCTGACAGGCAGTCAGGCCCTGCCGAAGGCACCATAGGGAACTCCGCTCCGCCCGACCCAGGGCTCGGACTCGGGCTAAGTCCCGGAAGACGGCGAACTCCGCTCCGCCCGACCCAGGGCTCGGACTCGGGCTAAGTCCCGGAAGACGGCGAACTCCGCTCCGCCCGACCCAGGGCTCGGACTCGGGCTAAGTCCCGTAAGACGGCAAACTCCGCTCCGCCCGACCCAGGGCTCGGACTTGGGCTAAGTCCCAGAAGATGACGAACTCCGCTTCGCCCGACCCCAGGGCTCGGACTCCGCCCTGGCCTCAGCCGACGACCTCTGCCTCGCCCGACCTAGGGGCTCGGACTCGGCCTCGGCCACGGAAGACAGACTCGACCTCGGCTTCGGAGGAGCCTCCACATCGCCCAACCTAGGGCGCAGGCCAGCCACGTCAACAGGAGGCGCCATCATCACCCTACCCCGAGCTGACTCGGGCCGCAGGGAACAAGACCGGCGTCCCATCTGGCTAGCTCCGCCAGATAGGCAATGATGGCGCCCCGCATACTCTGTGACGACGGCAGCTCTCAGCCCCCTTACGGAAGCAAGAGGACGTCAGCAAGGACCCAACCGCTCCGACAGCTGTCCCTCCGCCAGGCTCCATCGCTCCTCCGACGGCCACGACATCACACCAGCTGGGTGCCAAAATCTCTCCGGCTGCCACAACGGCATGTACTTAGGGCGCTAGCTCTCCTCAGCTAGACACGTAGCACTTTGCTACACCCCCCATTGTACACCTGGATCCTCTCCTTACGCCTATAAAATGAAGGACCAGGGCCCTCTTAGGGAGGGTTGGCCGCGCGGGGACGAGGACGAGACAGGCGCTCGCTTGGAGCCGCTCGCTTCCCTCACCCGCGTGGACGCTTGTAACCCCCTACTGCAAGCGCACCCGACCTGGGCGCGGGACGAACACGAAGGTCGCGGGATTCCCACCTCTCTCACGCCGGTCTCCGGCCGCCTCGCTCTCCCCCCTTCGCGCTCGCCCTCGCGCTCGACCCATCTGGGCTGGGGCACGCGGCGACATTCACTCGTCGGCCTAGGGACCCCCCGGTCTCGAAATGCCGACAATCACTATGTTTGATGTATTGTTATTATATGTGTTTGATTAGCGGAAGAGGGATCCGATCCTCCGGAACTCTTAGCTCTGGAAGAAGGGCAAGAACCCGACCCCTCCGAGATAAACCTCTTGTGTCAGGAAAGCTTCGACGAAGGCAAGTCCATCCTTCCCTTGATGCATTATTTACCTATTTCTCTCTACCACTGCCTAAGCCTGGATTATGGGAATCGAATTGCATGGTGAGCATGAGAGAGCCCGCATTAACTATTACTTTGATTTAAAAGATATGGGGCAAGTAAAAAGGATACAAATGGAATGTTTTCCAAAAGTGTGCGATGAAGGGTACTCACCCTCATCACCTGGTGAGTAGGATGATCAGGGACTCCCTGGTTTAGGGGAGGGCCTAAGGTGTTGGCTCAGATGGTTTAGGCGTGAGCAGAAGGATTGTCCTCTCGTATAAGGACCGGTTTGTCATCTTTCATTACCTGTACTCACAAAAAGTACAACCACTCGAGGCTGTGTGGGCAGCCACTCGATCTGAACTCGTACGGTCCAACCCCCGGGTTATGAAGGCTGGGGAGCACCGGGAGGATAAGGAGGGGGAATGTTTTGTCCGGTTTGGACATGGCGGTGGCCTGACTCCTTCCGGTATAACCGTTAAGGTTCGGACGTGCAAGGAAGGAAAGAGTTTCGGATTCGGATCTCATTGACCATGAGATCGTAGAGCCAGACTAGTGGGTAAAGTGTACCCCTCAGCGCAGAGTCTAAACCTATTCAAATAGTCCGTGTCCAATGGTATGGACGAGTCTGGTATGGTATGAAAATTAGTGTTTCTACTACAACCGGGAACAGGGAAATGTGTGTGTATGTTCTGAAAAGAAAGTGGTACCACGGGAGCGGGAAGCTCAGTGGTGGTCAAGCAAGTGTTACTTCTATTGTCTTGGGAAAACCATAAACAATGAATACTGCCTTTCTCTGAAAAAGTATGAGTGACTTCAACTCCACCATATAAAGCATGTACCATATAGGTCACTTTCTCTTTACGGGAGCCGGGTGGGCTTGCGGAATACCTAGTGTATTCACCCAGATTTATTTATGTTTTTCAGCAGCTGAAGACTTCTTTTCTGCTCTGCTTGATTGATGGGGTTGTGTCTTCACCCAGTTCTGCCTGTGGCCTGGGCTATTTTATCTTCCACTGCGCTTTATGTTTTTCAGCTCACTTTCGAGCTTGTATCCCCGGTATTGTAATAACATTATTCAGACTCTGTAACTATTTGAAGTAATGAATGTGGTTACTAGCCTCCTGGGACTAGTAATTGTATCACATTTGAGTCCCAAAGGATCGGGACGCTTCATTTATTTATGGTGTTCAAGTTGTACAAACACTCCCTGGACCTCAAAAGTCCATGTGTGAATGATGCACATATTTAGGGGGATATGTGGTACAACTTGACCCTTTGAGACTAACCATGTGCTTGAGTTTTCTTAATTTAGTCTCAAAGGAGGTTTGAAAGGGAAAAGGTGGACTTGGACCATGCAAGACTTCCACTGCACTCCGATGAGAGGGTAACTTATTCCAAGTTCATCTCCATGCTCTTATTGCCTTCTTATTCTTAATTAAAGATTTTGGTGAGGCAATGGGGTTCTAGGGCCAAGATTGATCCCGTTTTGGTGCTTGATGCCAAAGGGGGAGAAAATAAGGCCAAAGCAATAAATGGATCAGCTACCACTTGAGAATTTTGAAAATAGTAGAATAGAGCTTTTGGTTTGTCAAAAAACTCTTATTGTCTCTTTTGTCAAAAGTTGGCCTCTTGTGGGGAGAATGGTTGATTATGGGAAAAAGGGGAGTTTTTGAAATCTTTGATCAATTTCTCTTGGAACAACTCTCTTTATGTCTCAACAAGTGTGTTTGAATTAGAGATAGGAAATTGAGGTTGATTTGCAAAAACAAAACCAAGTGGTGGCAAAGAATGATCCAAATATACCAAATTTGATTCAAAACAAATCTGTGTTCTTAGTTGCATTGATGTTGCACTTCTTTTAGTTCCTTTTTGTTGTGTTGGCATTAATCACCAAAAAGGGGGGAGATTGAAAGGGAAATGTACCCTTGGGACATTTCTATAAGATTTTGCTGATTAAGTGCTCCACACAAATGCTTTGAGTAATATTTGTGCCAAAGACTTAAGAAGTGCAAATCAAGAGTAAAGGTATGTTTCTAAGACTTAGTACAATTGTTTTGGAGACTAATGTATTGTGTCTAAGTGCTAGAAATAGGAAAAGACCAACTTGGAAAAGACTTGGCTGAGCAGCCAAGTCTCTGCGCAGTCTAGGTGCACCGGACTGTCCGGTGCGCCAGGCTGGCTCTGGCGAACTGGCTGCTCTCGGGACTTCGTCGGTGGCGTACGACTATAAATCACCGGACTGTCCGGTGGTGCACCGGACTGTCCGGTGAGCCAACAGTCGGCCGGGCCAACGGTCGGTCGCGTAATCCGCGCGCGACGCGTGGCAGAGCCAACGGTCAGAAGGGGGCACCGGACTGTCCGATGTGCACCGGACAGTGTCCGGTGCGCCAACGGCTCTGAATCTCCAACGGTCGGCTGCGCCAAATTAGGAAAGGAATCCGCACCGGACTGTCCGGTGCGCCAGGCGACAGAAGGCAAGAATTGCCTTCCTGGAATGCTCTCAACGGCTCCTAGCTGCCTTGGGGCTATAAAAGGGACCCCTAGGCGCATGGAGGAGTACACCAAGCATTCTCTAAGCATTCCTAAGCACAAAGACTCCAATTCCGCGCATTCGATTCTTTGTGATAGCAACTAGAGCTCCATTTGAGTAGAGAACTCTTTGGGTTGTGTTGTGAGCTCGAGTTGTGACTTGTGTGCGTGTTGTGCTCTGATTTTGTGTCTTATGTGCGTTGCTCATCCCAGCCTTACTTCCATGCTTCTTTGTGAACATCAAATTGTAAGGGCAAGAGGCTCCAAGTTGTGGAGATTCGTCGCAAGCGGGATATAGTAAACAAAGCAAAACACCGTGGTATTCAAGTGGGTCTTTGGACCTCTTGAGAGAGGTTGATTGCAACTCTTGTTCGTTGGGACGCCACAACGTGGAGTAGGCAAGTGTTGAACTTGGCCGAACCACGGGATAAACCACTGTGCCTATCTGTGTTGATCTTCTTGTAGTTATTGTGTCTTGCAAGAACTCCTCTCTAGCCACTTGGCTTTATTGTGCTAACTCCTAATCAAGTTTTGTGCCATTAAGTTTTAAGTTTTTACAGGATCACCTATTCACCCCCCCTCTAGGTGCTCTCAGTATCTTTTAATAAACAATTTGCCTTAGAAATTATTTTCTTAGAATAAGTATTTTTGTGTGCATGAAATGTATATTTAAAAGCATTTGTTTGAATAGATAAGTGGTAATAAATAAATAAAACATGTCCGCATTCATGCTGAGGTTCCTTACTTGCTGTATTTATTTGATATTTGAAATTCAAAATAAATCCAAACTTAAATCTAGAAAACAGAAATAAGAAAATAAAAATAGAAAGAACTGCTCGTGGGCTCAAACCGCCTCGGCCCAGTCCGCAAGCCCCCTACTGCAAGCCCAGTTCCCGCCAACCGACCTGTTTTCCCCTTCCACTTTTCCTTTTTTGTGATCACGGGTGTATCACTGACATGGGGGGCCATACCGTCAGTCCATAGGGAAGTCACGCACGCCCGCTGACGTATGGGCTCCACTGGTCGACCTCTCACACCCCGTGTTCGACTTAGGCCACTGACGTGCGGGTCCCATGAACCAGCCTCACGGTCGCCCGTGCACATCACACTCACCATGTCGCTATCACGTGGGACCAATTTGTCATGTCCATCTCCTACCCAGTAACAACCTCGACGTGTTCGTAACTAACTCCCAAGTCCCAACAAATTCATCTGCGCCAGCCGATTCCGCTACCTTATCCTGGTACCCCGCCTCTATAAACCAGTCACGCAACTGAGGCTCCATCTCATCTGCCTGCGGCAAGGGAGATGCTTCGGTGCCAAGCAGAACGCTGCAGCGAGAAGAAGCAGAGAACCGCGTCGCAGGGAGATGGGCATACGCTCAGGGGTGGAGATCATCCATTCGACCTCGCCGCATGTGTTTAGAGCCTAGCGGAGCCTAGGGGATTGCCAGTGGAATGTGAATCGCTCGCTGCAGCGGGCGCACCGCCGTGGGGCCACTTTTCGCGTGGGCAGGCCCCCTCCGCCGCCTCAACCATCGGTAAGTCATGTCCCCATGTGTCGTTGTGTTCCCTGCTATGTTTTGTGGTAGTAGGAAATTGGATTTTGTGCACCGGAGTGCGAATGGGCACTGCTCCGGTGACATTGTCGCCGCAGCAGGGGCGTCGCCGTCGTGTTTGAGATCGGGGGGGAGAAGAAACCACGTCGGCCATAGATCGGTGAGTAGATGGTTGTGATTAGATGCAAGATACCCCTTCGCGCGTTTCAATCCAGACCACTGGATCAGATCGGGCGGTTCTGATTGAATCGCACTTCACTAAATCGTGGTCATTGATCCTCAATCCAAGGGCGATCATTGCGTACTGGTTCAGGCTGGGAAGTTTATAATTGGAGTCGTTGATTCAGATTGAACATCGTTGATACACCTATACCCCTTCGGCTGGCAATTTTGCGTAAAAACCCTCGAAGAATTAGGAAACTAACCTGCAGTCAATCACAAGTCAAAAGAAATTGCATCAAAGCCATGTTTTCAATGCTTTGGACCATGTCGTTTATTTAAATAGAACCTGCAGTCCCTGGCCTAATGATACATAGGAAATAAAATCTTAGAAATAGATTTCTTGTATAAAAATAATTATAAAACTTAGAAAATTCATAACTTCTCTGCTTTAACTACGATTTTAGTGGTTGTCGAAACTACAGTCTCGTAGCGACACGTAGAAAAATATTGTGTAATTTGTTTCTATCTTTGGTGTAATATTATTTTTATTTATTCGTTGTCTATTTGTATGTATTGTTGCGATAGCAAAGCAAGGTTATGAGGCACCTAGATCCTACATTGGAGAAGTACCTGGAGTTGCACCAAAAATACAAGTTGTGTACTTGAACACATTCTTTGACCTAATAATGTTCTGTTAATCACCGTGTCACAATTAGGTTCAGCTGATGGGACCTAATAGGTTATCAAGTTTGTTTACCCTACACCTTGCAAACAAATGAATTATTCAGTAGTCTTGTTATTGATCTACTTGGTTTTAGGAATAATGCTATATATGAATTATGATCATGCGTTATTATTATTGTCAATGGATTCTTTATTGTTTGTGATAAGATCATTTTGTTAATTAGAACATGGAGCTTAACCTAAGACAACAATGATACCACAAGAGTGGTATGAGACACCCTTGGATGATTAATTAGGAAAGTTGGTATGTGAGAGCCTTACCCGATAGGGTCAAGCGGGGAAGAGTTGCACAAGTATAGGGAGGTTCTCGGGTCGAACTATCTGTGATAGCTTTTCGGGCGAGGGATTCCTATACCCCCTTTGCCTGAATCTGTAGCGGGTTTTCTCATACTAGTGGAATTTTGTAAAGACATCGTAGTGGTATCTTGCCTCATCTCCTCTGTATAGATGAATGAGAAGTCACGATCCCTTGGCAAATGGGTAACACGGCTTGTGGGTAAAGATGTGCAACCTCTGTAGAGTGTAAAACTAGTATATCAGTCGTGCTCACGGTCAAGAGCGACTCAGGACTCTCGCATGATTAAATTTTGTAATTAAATTTAACATGTCATGCATTGCATTGTGGGATTATTCATTATGATCTATTATTTAATTGGGTTGGTATCTAATTATATTTAGTAATTGCTAATAAAAATTTGACCAACTATTTAATAGCAATGCTCAGCCTTAACCATTCTCCTCGGTAAGCCTTACACTACACTTTTCCCCACACTTGCTGAGCGATGACTGTATGGGAGCTCACCCTTGTTATAATCACACCAGGTCAAGTACAGGTACCACAAGACGAGGAGCATGGAGGATGCTACAATAAGTTCAGAGAGGTATATGCTGTTATCTCCCAGTCAACTTCGGTTGCAAAGGATCATTAATGTCATATGGCGTAATCTATTTAGTTTTTTTGTATGAAACCTCTATTACATAATAAAGATGTTACATTGATTTTTGTACCCTGAGTCATCATATGTGTGAGACTTAGGGCCTGTTTGGTTCACTACCTCAGTTGCCACACTTTGCCTAACTTTTCTGCCTAAGGTTAGTTATTCAATTCGAACGACTAACCTTAGGCAAAGTGTGGCACATTTAGCCACAAACCAAACAGGCCCTTAATCCTAGCACGCATTTGAGACGCGCGGGTTTGCCCTTAAATCCGGGTGTGACAGTGACACGAAGAAGGACAGAGTGACCCCTTTTGAGAAGGATCAGGAGAAACCAAGTGAACACAGAAGCAATTGCCTCGAATGAATCGAGACACTTTGGTAAGTACACACCGTTCCTACTCGGATTCTCGTTGAATGAATCGACTGCCTCAATAATCATGCAACGATTTCCTCTGTCAAGAAAATCGACTGTCTCGCTAAGCGTGGGCTGCCACTAACACTGCATTAACCAAAGATGACGCAACTGACTGCTCCATGAAGAATAAATGGCACACTTTCAAGAGTCGGGCATCATTTCCATGTAAGAAGGGATATAGGGCTTTATACGCCCCTACGACCCATTAACGCCCCAATGGTTTGAAGACTAGCCCATCAAAGGGTTTGACAGTCGCCAAGGGCAAAAATAGAGCAAGGGACGAAACAGATGGGTCCTAGTGACTAGTACCCCCAATGCCTGAACGAAAGGTGGGCATCCTAGCCCGTATTCGTGTTCTAGCTTCTGCCCAAGGGTTTTCCCTGGAAAAATGCACTGAAGCCCTCAGTGTCGGATGAATGACCTCGGGAACTATATGGAAACAAAAAATAGGAATATTGATGGCTGATCACCAACGAACCCATCGGATTCCCTGATAGGGACTAGGCCACCACTTGAATGCTCCCATTTGCAGCTCACCGGACCCCCTACTTCGTACCACTGAGGCAAAGTAGATGCATGGTCTAGCCTAGTGCTGAGAATCTGGGTCGGGCTTTTCGGGCCAGCACGAGCACGGCCCGAAAATAAGAGCACAAAGCACGGCCCGGCACGAAATAATATGGGCCGGGCTAGCACGGCCCGAAGGCGGGCCTGGGCCGGGCCTCAAATTCCGACCCGTCGGGCCCCCAACACGGCACGCATAGATGGGCCGGGCTTGGGCCGGCACGGCCCAATTAAGCCCAATCTGTTTAATCTCTTTAATTTAGTAAGATATTGACTTTATATTGTTGTTATATTTAGAGTTTATGTGGTTAAATGATGTTATAATTGTTTAATATCTTTAATTTAGTAAGATATGAACTTTATATGGTTATAATATTTTGATTTTATGTGGTCAAATATACGGGTCGGGCTTGGGTCGGCACGACCCAACGAAGGCACGGCGTGGTTTAGGGCCGGGCTAGGCCACTGTTTTTACACTTCGGGCTGGCACGACACGGCCCAAAAATTGTTTGGGCTTTCTTGGCCCGAACCCGTTTGGCACGAAGCACGATGGGCTTGGGCCGGGCCGGCCCGGCACTGCCCAATTCCCAGCACTAGTCTAGCCACTCCATAAATAAGCAAATGGGATGCAAATGAGATGACAATGAAAAGCCGAGATGGCTCTCTAATCAGTCCACTGCAACGAGCGAAGGTGCAGGGGTCAGCATCGCAAAATGAGATCGAAAGCATGATCATAGGATCCTTTACTAAAAATATGATAGAAGACCCTCCAAACAAATTCATAATTCCTTTGGAGGCTTAGGGGCTAGACTCACCGAGTTTGCTTGCATGTCCTCGGTTAAAAGTCAAACAAAAAACAACCCTCCGAAGAAGTGCAAGGCTCCTCCAAAGGCTCAGGGGCTACTGTTGTGGATTAATAATATAGGTACAACATAAGATCTTAAAGAAACATGATTAAACTTATTTTCTATCCCTCGTGAAACGGTTCTAATATGACCTACCCCTAATCGCAAGACTCTGATTTGCTCGACCCTAGTCCTTCAGAGAGATTGGGGCATGGAACCACCCATGAGGAAAATGGTTCACCCGACCTAAGGGTAAGGAGCTGTGCTTGACCCATCGAAGTCTACAGGTCTTCAGAAATCATACTAGAGGCATCATAAAGGCAATATGAAGCTATAAGAGCAACACTCGAATGATAGGACAAGGTTTAAAAAGTGGGCAGGTATGCTATGATGGTCGACATCCTGAATGACCATCCTGGCGCGCGAGAGTACACACGTGCGACATCTGGTATGAAAACTGACTAGCGCCTTACCGTGACATGACCTGAGGGACAATCGAGTGTACACTCTAGTACAAGACGGGATAGAGCATGACTTAGGGCGATGATGCAAAAAGGAAGAGCAATGTCGACTAGAGACTCTATAGGGCGAAAAGTAACAAGACAAGATCGAAGCCTCTTTTGATCAGTCTAGGTGATGCACCCATGTATAGAGGTTATCCCTCCCTTGACCTATAAAAGGTAGGGGGAAGCAGCAAGCAGGGACATGAAAAAACACAAATCGCTAGCATTTGCGACTCATCGAACTCCATACTTCTCTTGCCTTCCACTCCAGAGGCTTGGGCCTTAGGTCCTTCCTTACTTGAATTTATAATATACCCTATTACAAAATCTAGTGAAGGGTACGTAAGATACCCAATTGGACATAGGAACATGTTGCCCAAACCAATATAAAATCTTGTGTGTCCTTTGCACATCATCTGCATTAGACGCACGAAGTCTTTAAAATTATTATCCAGTGTTATCAGAACATCGACAATTACTTTCATTTATTTACTTAATGTTGACTCAAAAAAGATGGCAATCGGCTCAAGGGAGTCAATCAATGCAACCAGCACAGTCCAATCCGCGCAACTTGGCCAGATTTGATGTTTAATGTGCTATTATGCATTTGCATCGCGATTCACCGACAACAACACACCCTCCCTAGTTTTAGGTCAAGCCAGGTGGCACGTCTAGAACCCCTAACTAGAGTCACAATTAGGAGAGATGATTGTAAGTAGTGCACCTCCTAGCTCCTCGATGTCCAAATGATTCACCGTCAGTTTCCCACGATGACAACGAGACTTACTGATCTAGCTTCAGATCAAAAGACCTGAACCCTCCAACCTCAGTATCATGACTCCTCTGATTAACAATTGTGTCACCAATCCTGTTGATCTTGCCTATAAGGCTAATTACTATCGACAAAATGAACAACACAAGTAAGAACTTGAAAGCATATGGCTCAATTAAAAAACTACAGATGTATGATTAAGACATAAAATGTGGGATTTACAAATTGATAATGGTGACTATTCAAAGACATATTGATGTGATCTAAAGCAAAATTCAAGTCCTAACATGAGTGGTTGTTGCTAATTATATAGTCTAAGGGGCATGTAAGGACCTCTATTTGTGTTCATAAGAGTCTTGACATGTTACTATAGATGGCAACAAGCATATTTACCTACGTGCTCGCGGGTAAAAACCCTATAGGGTTCAGGTTTGGGTCTAAGTTTATACCCATGGACACGGGTGTGGGTTTGATTCTCAACCTGATGGGTTTTCTCATGGATATGAAATGGCTATACCCATGCATGTAAACCCGCGTAACCACATTGTGTGTGTGTGTGTGTGTGAAATATCTGTACAATTATGTACCCATGGGTAGCAGGTACGAGTGGCATACTGTACCCATCGTAGATAACCGATGCAGATATAGATTTAGTATTTACCTCTTAGGTATGAGTTTCTAAACCATGTACTCACTAGTTTCATATTATTTGCCATCCCTACATGTTACAACGCCCAAATGGCTCAAAACCACTACACCAAAATAGTAAACTTCCTAGAGCCTAAACCCTAGGAAGTTAGGCCTAAACTCTAGGAAGTTAGCGAAACTCTCGGAAGTTAAGCCATCCCGTCGGAAGTTTGACTCTCAATTTTTTTTTGTCGGAAGTTAGCTTAACTTCCTAGAGGGCTCTAGGAAGTTAGCTAACTTCCTACGGCTTAATAAGCCTCTCGAAAGTTAGTAGATTCTCGGAAGTTAGTAGTTTCACGGCGTCAGCTGACTAACTTCCTACGAGTAACTTCCTACGGCTTATTGTAGCCCCTAGGAAGTTAGCTAACTAACTTCCTACGACTTACTATAGCCCCTAGGAAGTTCGCTGGCTAACTTCCTACGGCTGACTGTAGCCCCTAGGAAGTTAGCTGACTAGCTAACTTCCTATGGCTTACTACTGTAGCCCCTAGGAAGTTAGCTGACTGACTTCCTACGACTGACTGTAGCCTCTAGGAAGTTAATTTGACCAGCATTACAAATATTGTTTATATTTTACACCACATTCCATGAAATAACAAATATATCAACAGCTATATAGCACAACATATTTTCGCATAAAACATCTCACTCACAATCACATAACAATATTTAAATCCATAGTCTCATCAGTTACATCACAAAAGTCTCATCCATAGTCTCATCAATTACATCACAAAAGTCTCACACATATCATCATCCAGTACTAATAAAAGACAATATCTCATACATAGTCATAATAAAAGTCTCAAGTATCAGAACGCAATAACATGGAAGCTCACGGTCGTCGATCACCATCGATACCTCCACTATTGAAGAGGGTTTCGACAAAGTCTAACCCGTCCTCTTGTTCATGCGTCGGCAAGGTAGCTGGAGGGGTCTAATATACATGTACAAATGACATTTGCTGAGTTACATCATAATATAACTAACAACAAGTAAATGATGATGAATATGCATACCTGATGTTTGGTAGATGGAGATGTAGGTATAGGTGGAGGTGAAGACCAAGGATAATGAACGGGAGGTGGTGGGGGGGGCACCGGGACGTGTATCCCTTGGGCCTGTGCTAGTTGCTACAAATTTGTCGAACTCATTCACATCAGCGTTTTAAATCAATACATATCTTAAAGTGAAAGCTATTATCTTTTGAACTTACTTGTATGAGTGTTTGTTGTTGCTGAATCTGTGTAACATAAAGTAAATGAACATAATGTATTGAAAACAATAATAAATACATAATTACTTTTTAGTCGTATTCGAAATCAGGATCAAATTGTTTCCTTCAATTCGATGTTTTCTTCTTTGACTTTCGTTTCCTTTTGTTAGGACTTACTACATCTTCCGAATCTCCCACTAAGGATTCTGGCAAAACCTCAGTATCTATATTAAAATTGGTTGGGAGTTCATCTTCTTGATAAATTTCTTCAACTTCTGTCTCGAACCATTCACCCTTGTTGTGTAACCGTTCACGAGGATTAACTTTGTACACTACCCATGTGGCTTCCAACTTTGTACATGGATACGGTATGTAGTACACCTTGTCAACTTGGTGAGCAAGAACAAATTTGCTACATGCATTTGTTTTGAGCTCATGTTTGACTTCTACCATGCCAAATTGGTTTTCTACAGTCCCTTGATTAGGATCAAACCAATCACATTTGAAAAACACCACCTTAAGATTTTTGCTACCAGCAAAGTCGTACTCGAGTATGTCATTAATAACTCCATAATAATTCATCTCTCTTCCACGATCATCGACTGCCCTGCATACAACTCCAGTATTTCTTGTCGCCGCAAATGGACGAGTAGACTCAAATTTGGCCGAACGAAAACGAAACCCCTTAATGTCGTAACGATCGTAACTTCTGACTTTTACGATTGCGTAAGACATCTGAAGCAAGTCCTCGTCTAAATTTGGAATTTTATCACACTGTCAATTAGATAGTGAAATTAGATTTCTTAAACATAATATATAAAGTAGAACAAGAGTGTTAATTTATTTACATGAGCTCGGAACCAATTAACGAAATTGGGCTTCCCAAGTCTTCCTCGAAGTGCATTTTCATACTGCCTCGAGGACAATTTCTCATTAAGTCGCGATTGGAATTCTCTGTTACAACAAATAAACAATAGCGTATTAAGTCACGATTACTACATAGATACACAAATGACAAATTTCATCTTACTTGAAATACGGAGTCATCTCATCCATATTTTCATACATATAGAGCAAAGCATCCAACTTTTCTTCACGCTCGGGATGATATTCGGTGGATGCTCCGACAGTCTTGCCCTCAATCTCAAAAATTTGGAGATTGTTGTGAGTCCCTACTTTGTCATCATGATACCTCAATGTAGGGCATTGATATTGTGCTCGTCTGCAAAGTATACACTCGTGAACGCTGCTACCTCTTTATATTTGAATTCTTCAGCTATGCACCCTTCAACTCTTCCTTTGTTACCAACCATAGAACTAAGCTTCTTTAATGCCCTTTCAATATGATACATCCACCTGTATTGCACAGGACCTCCAACCTTAGCTTCATATGGAAGGTGGACAAGTAGATGTTGCATTGGATTGAAGAATCCTAGGGGGGATATTTTTTCCAACTTGCATATAAGGACATGAATTTCTATCTCTAGCTTCTCCATCACATCTTTCTTTATTTGTTTAGCACAAAGTTGTCCATAAAAGTAGCTTAATTCAGCTAACGCCTTCCAAATACTGACATTGAAGTACCCACGAAACATTATAGGGAGGAGTCTTTCCATCATTATGTGATAATCATGGCTCTTCAATCCAGTTATTTTATTTGTATTCAAGTTCACAGTTCTCCTAAACCCTGCCGCATAACCATCTGGGAATTTCAAAATTTTCAACCATTCCATTACTTCTTTCTTCTGTTTAGGTTTTAGACAAAATTGAGCATGTGTCTTTTTTCCATTTTCGTCGAGTTCCTGGGTTGGTCGGTTACAAAGTTTTGCTAAGTCTTTTCTAGCCTTTATATTGTCTTTTGTTTTGTCGCCCAGATTCATGCAAGTACTTAGAATGCTTTAACCAACATTAAGTTCTTGATGCATAACGTCAATGTTATGCATCAGAATCAATGTCTTAACATATGTGAGTTCCCATAAACCACATTTATGAGTCTAGTTATGCTCAGTTCCAAACCCGATGTATCCATCACCACTTTCTTTCCCTTTCAAATTATTAAGCATAGCCTCAATCTCAAGTCCGCTCAGACGCCTGGGTGGTCCCTTTGTCACGACAGTGCCCTTCTTAAAGGTGTTAACCTCGAAGCTATACAGGTGAGTTTGGGGTAAGAAGCATCTGTGGCAATCAAAGTAACAGATCTTCCCTCCAAACTCAAGGCGGAAACAATCTGTATCCTTGCCACATATTGGACATGTTAGAATTCCATGGCAGCTCCATCCAGCAAATAAACTGTATGCCATGAAATCATGAATGGACCACAAATACACAACTCGGAGTGTGAATCTCTCCTTTTTGTAGCAATTGTATGCTTCAACACCTTCCCATAACTTTTTGAGATCATCGATCAAGGGTTGCATCATCACATTCATCCCTTTCCCAGGATGGTCTGGTCCAGGAATAATTAGGGAAAGAAACATGTAATCATATTTCATGCACAGATGAGGTGGAAGGTTGTATGGAATAACAAATACAGGCCAACAAGAATATGATGTCGCATTTGTATTGAAAGGTGTAAACCCATCTGTCGCCAACCCAATTCGAATATTTCTCACTTCACTAGCAAATTCTGGATCAAAGTCATCTAGAGCCTTCCACGCATCGCTGTCAGATGGGTGTGTCATCACATGAGTGTCCTCTCGTTCATGTTCTTTGTGCCATCTCATGTGCCTAGATGTGTTTCTCGAAAGAAACAAACGCTTAAGACGAGGCACAAGAGGCATGTAACGAAGTTTCTTTTGAGCTATCGTTGATGTGACCATTTCACCATCATCGTTTTTTACCTCTACATATATCGACTTGCCACACTGACACTTCTTATTATTCTGATGATCCTTCCAGAAAAGCATACAATTATCTGGACAAACATCGATTTTTTGATAGTTCATACCTAGACCAGAGAGCAGTTTCCTGCATTGATACACATCTTTCGGCATCTTGTGATTTGGTGGAAACACTTCGCTGATTAAGATCAAGAGCTCGTTGTAACAATTGTTCGAGAACACGAACTTAGACTTAATAGCCATAAGTCGAGTCACGAAAGCGAGGATGGAAACTTTTGTGTGTTCATGCAATGGTTTTTCTGCAGCCTTAAGGAGGTCGAAGAACTTTTTAACATCTGGAGGTAGCTCCTTACTATGTGGTGGAAACACAAAATCAGGATCCTCCCTTAAATCTTGAAGCATCTCTTCCATTCTATCATATTCCACGTCATCATTGTTGTGGGCTTCAAGCACATTTTCATGGGGAAACTCCTCGCCGTGATACACCCAGACTTCATAGTTAGGCATGTAGCCATATTTGCAAAGGTGCCCCGATAGAGTTCTCTTGTCTTGGCATCTACAAACCCGACACATACTACATGGACATCGCACATCTGTGCCTCTTGACAAAGCAAAAGCACGATCAATAAAATTCTCTGTCTTTCTTATCCACTCCGTCGAGGGATGATTCATACGCTAACCTTCATACATCCATCGACGGTCCTCACCCACCATATTTGATGCTAAAATAAAATAACACGTGATTTATAAATTTTCACGATAAGCTTAATTAACCTAACTATATGCAGCGGTTAGCCACCATTTTATTAATCAAACATAAACTTAATTTTAGCCATAACATACAAGATTAATTTTAGCCATAACATACAAGATTAATTTTCATCGAAGGTCCTCACCCACCATATTATTAATCAAACATAAACTTAATTTTAGCCATAACATACAAGATTAATTTTAGCCATAACGTACAAGATTAATTTTTATCGAAGGTCCTCACCCACCATATTATTAATCAAACATAAACTTAATTTTAGCCATAACATACAAGATTAATTTTAGCCATAACATACAAGATTAATTTTAGCCATAACATACAAGATTAATTTTCATCGAAGGTCCTCACCCACCATATTATTAATCAAACATAAACTTAATTTTAGCCATAACATACAAGAGTTTAGCATAGTTAAACTATATGCAGTGGTTAGCCAATCAAGTTAATTAACCTAACTACCTACGACATTGTTTGAGTAAACTCTCGGAAGTTAGCACATTGAATAAAAAATAAAAAAAAAGTATAAACACGGTACCTGATGGTTGCAGCGGGTGCGGATCGATGACTTGGGTCGGGGACGTCCACGGCGGGGTCGGTGGCTGCGCAGCGGGCGCCGATGGGCGGGGTCGACGGGGGGGGCGGCCGTGCGCACGAACGCCGGGCGCTGCCGGGGCGGGCTCCTTGGGGGCGGGCGCTGCCGGGGGCAAGAGAGACGGCCGCGGCAGCGACCGGGGCGGGCGGCTCAGGGGTGGGGCGCGGTCTGGGTCGGGAGAGCTGGGGCGAGCGGCGGCCGGGGGCGGCGGGGCCGTGCGTGGGAGAAGGGCGCGGGGGAGAGGCGTGAGATAGATATTTTGTGAAAGGTGAGAGAAGAGGGAGGTAAAAATTAAAAAAACATAACTTTCTAGAGTAAAGCCGTAGGAAGTTAGGTAACTTCCTAGAGTTTGTGCTTGGCCTCTAGGAAGTTAATTAACTTCCTACAGCCGGCCGTAGGAAGTTAGATTTTCGTTTGACCGGTCAACAGATGAATCCTAACTTCCTAGAGGAGGCCGTAGAAAGTTAGTTGCTGCCCAGCTAACTTCCTAGAGCCAGCCGTAGGAAGTTATGTTTTCAGTTGACTGGTCAACAGCTCAAACCTAACTTCCTAGAGGAGGCCGTAGGAAGTTATCTGGGCAGCTAACTTCCTAGAGCCAGCCGTAGGAAGTTAGCTATTCTATTGGCTTGTGAACTGAAAGGGAATTAGGCTTACACCTATTTTCCTAATTAATTTTGGTGGTTGATTTGCCCAACACAAATAATTGGACTAACTAGTTTGCTCTAGTCTATAAGTTATACAGGTGCCAAAGGTTCACACTTAGCCAATAAAAAGACCAAGAAATGGGTTCAACAAAAAGAGCAAGGGATAACCGAAGGCAGCCCTGGTCTGGCGCACCGGACTGTCCGGTGTGCCACTGGACAGTGTCCGGTGCACCACCAGACAGTGTCCGGTGCACCACCAGACAGTGTCCGGTGCACCAGGGGACTCCAAGCCAAACTTCGCACCTTCGGGAATTTTTAGAGGCGCTTTGCTATAATTCACCGGATTGTCCGGTGCACCACCGGACAGTGTCCGGTGCTCCAGAGGAGAGCGACTCTGAACTCGCCAGCTTCGGGAATCCGCTCCGCTATAATTCACCGGACATGTCCGATGCACACCGGACTGTCCGGTGAGCCAGCGGAGCAACGACTACTTCGCGCCAACGGTCACCTGCAGAAGTAATTAATGCGCGCCAGTGCGCGCAGAAGTCAGGCATGCGCGAAGTGGCGCATCGGACACTCTACAGTACATGTCCGGTGTACCACCAGACATACAGGCGGGCCCAGCAGTCAGAGCTCCAACGGTCGGAACCCAACGGCCTGGTGACGTGGCTGGCGCACCGGACACTGTCCGGTGTGCACCGGACTGTCCGGTGCACCATGCGACAGACAGCCTCCACCAAACGGCTAGTTTGGTGGTTGGGGTTATAAATACCCCCAACCACCCCACATTCAAGTCATCCAAGTTTTCCAACTTCCAACCACTTACAAGAGCTAGGCATTCAATACAAGACACACCCAAGTGATCAAATCCTCTCCCAATTCCACAAAAGCATTAGTGTTAAGTGAGAGTGATTTGTTGTGTTCTTTTGAGCTCTTGCGCTTGGATTGCTTTCTTTCTCATTCTTTCTTGAGATCAAACTCACATGTAATTGAGGCAAGAGACACCAATCGTGTGGTGATCCTTGTGGGAACTTTGTGTTCCAAGTGATTGAGAAGAAAAGCTCACTCGGTCCGAGGGACCATTTGAGAGAGGGAAAGGGTTGAAAGAGACCCGGTCTTTGTGACCACCTCAACGGGGAGTAGGTTTGCAAGAACCGAACCTCGGTAAAACAAATCCGCGTGTCACACTCTTTATTCGCTTGCGATTTGTTTTGCACCCTCTCTCGCGGACTCGATTATATTTCTAACGCTAACCCGGCTTGTAGTTGTGATTAATTTTGTAAACTTCAGTTTCGCCCTATTCACCCCCCCTCTAGGCGACTTTCAATTGGTATCGGAGCCCGGTACTTCATTAAGAGCTTAATCGCTCGAAGTGATGTCGGGAGAACACACCAAGAGGGAGATGGAGACCGGCGACAAGCCCATCGGTGACAAGCCCACTACAAGTCATGGGAAGGCTTCATCGGAAGAGTCCCGCAACAAAAAGAAAGGGAAGGAAAAGAAATCCTTTTCCCACAAGTCGCATTGGAGTGGCGACAAGAAAAAGAAGATGAGGAAGGTGGTCTACTACGAGACCGATACTTCATCACCTTCCACCTCCGGCTCCGAAGCACCCTCCATAACTTCTAAGCGCCATGAGCGCAAGAAGTTTAGTAAGATCCCCTTACACTACCCTCGCATTTCTAGACATACTCCATTACTTTCCGTTCCATTAGGCAAACCGCCAACCTTTGACGGTGAAGATTATGCTAGGTGGAGTGATTTAATGAAATTTCATCTAACCTCACTCCACAAAAGTATATGGAATGTTGTTGAGTTTGGAGCACAGGTACCATCCGTAGGGGATGAGAATTATGATGAGGACGAAGTGGCCCAAATCGAGCACTTCAACTCCCAAGCCACAACCATACTCCTCGCCTCTCTAAGTAGGGAGGAGTACAACAACGTGCAAGGATTAAAAAGCGCCAAGGAAGTTTGGGACGTGCTCAAGACCGCGCACGAGGGTGATGAACTAACCAAGATCACCAAGCGGGAGACGATCGAGGGGGAGCTCGGTCGCTTCCGGCTTCACAAAGAAGAAGAGCCACAAGACATGTACAACCGGCTCAAGACCTTGGTGAACCAAGTGCGCAACCTCGGGAGCAAAAAATGGGATGACCACGAGATGGTTAAGGTTATTCTTAGATCACTTATTTTCCTTAACCCTAGTCAAGTTCAATTAATTCGTGGTAATCCTAGATATACACTAATGACTCCTGAGGAAGTAATCGGGAATTTTGTGAGCTTTGAGTATATGATCAAGGGCTCAAAGAAAATCAATGAGCTAGATGATCCCTCCATATCCGAAGCACAACCAGTTGCATTCAAGGCAACGGAGGAGAAGAAGGAGGAGTCTACATCAAGTAGACAACCAATCGACGCCTCAAAGCTCGACAATGAGGAAATGGCGCTCGTCATCAAGAGCTTCCGCCAAATCCTCAAACAAAGGAGGGGGAAGGACTACAAACCCCGCTCCAAGAAAGTGTGCTACAAATGTGGTAAGCCCGGTCATTTTATCGCAAAATGTCCATTATCTAGTGACAGTGACAGGGGCGACGACAAGAAGGGGAGAAGAAAGGAGAAGAAAAGGTACTACAAGAAGAAGGGCGGCGATGCCCATGTTTGTCGCGTGTGGGACTCCGACGAAAGCTCTAGCGACTCCTCCGACGACGAGGACGCCGCCAACATCGCCGTCACCAAGGGACTTCTCTTCCCCAACGTCGGCCACAAGTGCCTCATGGCAAAGGACGGCAAAAAGAAGAAGGTTAAATCCAAATCCTCCACTAGATATGAGTCTTCTAGCGATGATAATGCTAGTGATGAGGAAGATAATTTGCGTACACTTTTTGCCAACCTAAACATGCAACAAAAGGAAAAGTTAAATGAATTGATTAGTGCTATCCATGAAAAGGATGATCTCTTGGATTCACAAGAGGACTTCCTTATTAAAGAAAACAAGAAGCATGTTAAGGTTAAAAATGCTTATGCTCTAGAAGTTGAAAAGTGCGAAAAATTATCTAGTAAGCTAAGCACTTGCCATGAGACTATTGACAACCTTAGAAATGAAAATGCTAATTTGTTAGCTAAGGTTGATTCAAATGTTTGTAATGTTTCAATTCCCAATCCTAGAAATGATAATGATGATTTGCTTGCTAAGATTGAAGAATTGAACATTTCTCTTGCTAGCCTTAGAGATGAAAAAGAAAATTTGCTTGCTAAGGCTAAAGATTTTGATGTTTGCAATGCTACCATTTCCGACCTTAGAAGTAAAAATGATATATTGCATGCTAAGGTTGTAGAATTAAAATCTTGCAAACCCTCTACATCTACCGTTGAACATACTTCTATTTGCACTAGATGTAGAGATGTTGATATTGATGCTATTCATGATCATATGGTATTAATTAAACAACAAAATGATCATATAGCAAAATTAGATGCTAAAGTTGCCGAGCATGAACTTGAAAATGAAAATTTTAAATTTGCTCGTAGTATGCTTTATAGTGGGAGACGCCCTGGCATCAAGGATGGCATTGGCTTCCAAAAGGGGGACAATGTCAAACTTAATGCCCCTCCTAAGAAATTGTCCAACTTTGTTAAGGGCAAGGCTCCCATGCCTCAAGATAACGAGGGTTACATTTTATACCGTGCCGGTTATCCTGAGAGCAAAATTAGGAGAATTCATTCTAGGAAGTCTCACTCTGGCTCTAACCATGCATTTATGTATAAGAGTGAGACATCTAGTTCCAGGCAACCAACCCGTGCTAAGTTGCCTAAGAAGAAAACTCCAAGTGCATCAAATGAACATAGCATTTCATTTAAGATTTTTGATGCATCATATGTCTTAACTAACAAATCCGGCAAGGTAGTTGCCAAGTATGTTGGGGGCAAGCACAAGGGGTCAAAGACTTGTGTTTGGGTACCCAAAGTTCTTGTGTCTAATGCCAAAGGACCCAAAACCATTTGGGTACCTAAAGTGAAGAACTAAACTTGTTTTGTAGGTTTATGCATCCGGGGGCTCAAGTTGGGTAATCAACAGCGGGTGCACAAACCACATGACAAGGGAGAAGAAGATGTTCTCCTCCTACGAGAAAAACCAAGATCCCCAACGAGCTATCACATTCGGGGATGGAAATCAAGGTTTGGTCAAAGGATTGGGTAAAATTGCTATATCACCTGACCATTCTATTTCCAATGTTTTTCTTGTAGATTCATTAGATTACAATTTGCTTTCTATTTCTCACATATGCAAAATGGGCTACAAGTGTCTATTTACTGATGTAGGTGTCACTGTCTTTAGAAGAAGTGATGATTCAGTAGCATTTAAGGGAGTGTTAGAGGGTCAGCTATACTTAGTAAATTTTGATAGAGCTGAACTCGACACTTGCTTAATTGCTAAGACTAACATGGGCTGGCTCTGGCATCGCCGACTGGCACATGTTGGGATGAAGAATCTTCATAAGCTTCTAAAGGGAGAGCACATTTTAGGATTAACAAATGTTCATTTTGAGAAAGACAGGATTTGTAGCGCATGCCAAGCAGGAAAGCAAGTTGGTGCCCATCATCCACACAAGAACATCATGACGACCGACAGGCCACTGGAGCTCCTACACATGGATCTATTCGGCCCGATTGCTTACATAAGCATCGGTGGGAGTAAGTACTGTCTAGTTATTGTGGATGATTATTCTCGCTTCACTTGGGTATTCTTTTTGCAGGAAAAATCTCATACCCAAGAGACCTTAAAGGGATTCCTGAGACGGGCTCAAAATGAGTTTGGCTTGAGGATCAAAAAGATTAGAAGCGACAACGGGACGGAGTTCAAGAACTCACAAATCGAAGGCTTCCTTGAGGAGGAGGGCATCAAGCATGAGTTCTCTTCTCCCTACACCCCACAACAAAATGGTGTAGTGGAGAGGAAGAATAGAACTCTATTGGACATGGCAAGAACCATGCTTGATGAGTACAAGACTTCGGATCGGTTTTGGGCCAAGGCGGTCAACACCGCCTGCTACGCCATCAACCGGTTGTATCTACATCGAATCCTCAAGAAGACATCATATGAACTCCTAACCGGTAAAAAGCCCAATATTTCATATTTTAGAGTCTTTGGTAGCAAATGTTTTATTCTTGTTAAAAGAGGTAGAAAATCTAAATTTGCTCCTAAGACTGTAGAAGGCTTTTTACTAGGATATGATTCAAACACAAGGGCATATAGAGTCTTTAACAAGTCCTCTGGACAAGTTGAAGTTTCTTGTGACGTTGTGTTTGATGAGACTAACGGCTCTCAAGTAGAGCAAGTTGATCTTGATGAGATAGGTGATGAAGAGGCTCCGTGCATCGCGCTAAGGAACATGTCCATTGGGGATGTGTGTCCTAAGGAATCCGAAGAGCCTCCAAATGCACAAGATCAACCATCCTCCTCCACGCAAGCATCTCCACCAACTCAAAATGAGGATGAGGCTCAAGTTGATGAAGAAGAAGATCAAGCAAATGAGACACCTCAAGATGACGGCAATGATCAAGGGGGAGATGCAAATGATCAAGACAAGGAGGATGAAGAACAAAGGCCGCCACACCCAAGAGTCCACCAAGCAATCCAACGAGATCACCCCGTCGATACCATCCTCGGTGACATTCATAAGGGGGTAACCACTAGATCTCGTGTTGCACATTTTTGTGAGCATTACTCTTTTGTTTCCTCTATTGAGCCACACAGGGTAGAGGAAGCACTTCAAGATTCAGATTGGGTGGTGGCGATGCAAGAGGAGCTCAACAACTTCACTAGGAATGAGGTATGGCATTTGGTTCCACGTCCTAATCAAAATGTTGTAGGAACCAAGTGGGTTTTCCGCAACAAGCAAGATGAGCATGGTGTGGTGACAAGGAACAAAGCTCGACTTGTGGCCAAAGGATACTCCCAAGTCGAAGGTTTGGATTTCGATGAAACCTATGCACCCGTAGCTAGGCTTGAGTCAATTCGTATATTATTGGCCTATGCTACTTACCATGGCTTCAAGCTTTACCAAATGGACGTGAAGAGTGCCTTCCTCAATGGACCAATCAAGGAAGAGGTCTATGTTGAGCAACCTCCCGGCTTTGAAGATAGTGAGTACCCTAACCATGTTTATAAACTCTCTAAGGCGCTTTATGGGCTCAAGCAAGCCCCAAGAGCATGGTATGAATGCCTTAGAGATTTCCTTATCACTAATGGATTCAAAGTCGGAAAGGTCGATCCTACACTCTTTACCAAAACACTTGAAAATGATTTGTTTGTATGCCAAATTTATGTTGATGATATTATATTTGGGTCTACTAACGAATCTACATGTGAAGAGTTTAGTAGGATCATGACACAGAAATTCGAGATGTCTATGATGGGGGAGTTGAAGTATTTCTTGGGATTTCAAGTAAAGCAACTCCAAGAGGGCACCTTCATTAGCCAAACGAAGTATACTCAAGATATTCTAAGCAAGTTTGGGATGAAGGATGCCAAACCCATCAAGACACCCATGGGAACCAATGGGCATCTCGACCTCGACACGGAAGGTAAGTTCGTGGATCAAAAGGTATATCGGTCAATGATAGGCTCTCTACTCTATTTATGTGCATCTCGACCGGATATTATGCTTTCCGTATGCATGTGTGCAAGTGAAAGGGAATTAGGCTTACACCTAGTCCCTAGTTAATTTTGGTGGTTGAATTGCCCAACACAAATAATTGGACTAACTAGTTTGCTCTAGTGTATAGATTATACAGGTGTAAAAAGATTCACAATCAGCCAATAAAAAGATCAAGAGTTGGATTCAACAAAAGAGCAAAGGGCCAACCGAAGGCACCTCTGGTCTGGCGCACCGGACTGTCCGGTGTGCCACCGGACAGTGTCCGGTGCACCACCGGACATGTCCGGTGTACCAGAGGACTCCAACGCGAACTTGCTACCTTCGGGAATTTCCAGAGGCGACTCCGCTATAATTCACCGTACATGTCCGGTGTGCACCGGACTGTCCGGTGCAACTCCGGAGCAACGGCTAGTCGGCGCCAACGGCTACCTGCGGCGCATTTAATGCGCGCTCTGCGCGCGCAGAAGGCAGGCGCGCCCATTCCGGCGCACCGGACAAGGAACAGTAGTGCACCGGACATCCAGGCGGGCCCACAAGTCAGAAGTTCCAACGGTTAGAATCCAACGGCAGTGATGACGTGGCGGGGGCACCGGACATGTCCGGTGTGCACCGAACTGTCCGGTGCGCCATCGAACAGATAGCCTCCCAACGGCCACTTTTGGTGGTTGGGGCTATAAATACCCCAACCACCCCACCATTCATAGCATCCAAGTTTTCCACTTCCCAACTACTACAAGAGCTCTAGCATTCAAATCTAGACACACCAAAGAGATCAAATCCTCTCCAAATTCCACACAACGCCATAGTGACTAGAGAGAGTGATTTGCTTGTGTTCTTTCGAGCTCTTGCACTTGGATTGCTTCTTTTCTTTCTCAATTGTTCTTGTGATCAAACACTCACTTGTAATCAAGGCAAGAGGCACCAATTGTGTGGTGGCCCTTGCGGGGAAGTTTTGTTCCCGGCTTTGATTTGAGAAGAGAAGCTCACTCGGTCCGAGGGACCGTTTGAGAGAGGGAAGGGTTGAAAGAGACCCGGCCTTTGTGGCCTCCTCAACGGGGAGTAGGTTTGCGAGAACCGAACCTCGGTAAAACAAATCCGCGTGTCACTCTTCATTTGCTTGCGATTTGTTTTGCGCCCTCTCTCGCGGACTCGATTTTATTTCTAACGCTAACCCGGCTTGTAGTTGTGTTTATATTTGTAAATTTCAGTTTCGCCCTATTCACCCCCCTCTAGGCGATTATCAATTGGTATCAGAGCCCGGTGCTTCATTAGAGCCTAACCGCTCGAAGTGATGTCGGGAGATCACGCCAAGAAAGAGATAGAGACCGGCGAAAAGCCCACTACAAGCCACGGGAGCACTTCTTCGGAAGAGTCCCGCACCAAGAGGAGGGAGAAGAAGAAGAGCTCCTCCAACAAAGGGAAGGAGAAGAAATCTTCTTCTCACCACAAAGAGAAGAAGGAAAAATCTTCTTCCCACAAGCCGCATCGGAGTGGGGACAAGCAAAAGAGGATGAGGAAAGTGGTCTACTACGAGACCGACACTTCATCAACATCGACCTCCGGCTCCGATGCGCCCTCCGTAACTTCTAAACGCCAAGAGCGTCAGAAGTTTAGTAAGATCCCCCTACACTACCCTCGCATTTCTAAACATGCACCCTTACTTTCCGTCCCATTAGGCAAACCACCAACTTTTGATGGTGAAGATTATGCTAGGTGGAGTGATTTAATGCGATTTCATCTAACCTCACTCCACAAAAGTATATGGGATGTTGTTGAGTTTGGTGCACAGGTACCGTCGGTAGGGGACAAAGACTATGATGAGGATGAGGTGGCCCAAATCGAGCACTTCAACTCTCAAGCGACAACAATACTCCTCGCCTCACTAAGTAGAGAGGAGTATAACAAAGTACAAGGGTTGAAGAATGCCAAGGAGGTTTGGGATGTGCTCAAAACCGCGCACGAGGGAGACGAGCTCACCAAGATCACCAAGCGGGAGACGATCGAGGGGGAGCTCGGTTGGTTCCGGCTTCGCAAAGGGGAGGAGCCACAACACATGTACAACCGGCTCAAGACCTTGGTAAACCAAGTGCGCAACCTCGGGAGCGTAAAATGGGATGACCATGAAGTGGTTAAGGTTATTCTAAGATCTCTTATTTTCCTTAACCCTACACAAGTTCAATTAATTCGTGGTAATCCAAGATATACTAAAATGACCCCCGAGGAAGTAATCGGGCATTTTGTAAGTTTTGAGTGCATGATCGAAGGCTCGAGGAAGATCAACGAGCTTGACGAACCCACCACATCCGAAGCTCAACCCGTCGCATTCAAGGCGACGGAGGAAATGAAGGAGGAGTCTACACCAAGTCGACAACCAATAGACGCCTCCAAGCTCGACAATGAGGAAATGGCGCTCGTCATCAAGAGCTTCCGCCAAATCCTCAAGCAAAGGAGAGGGAAAGACTACAAGTCCCGCTCCAAGAAGGTTTGCTACAAATGTGGTAAGCCCGGTCATTTTATTGCTAAATGTCCCATATCTAGTGACAGTGACCGAGGCGATGACAAGAAGGGGAGAAGAAAGGAGAAGAAAAAGTACTACAAGAAGAAGGGCGGCGATGCCCATGTTTGTCGGGAGTGGGACTCCGACGAAAGCTCAAGCGACTCCTCCGACGACGAGGACGCCGCCAACATCGCCGTCACCAAGGGACTCCTCTTCCCCAACGTCGGCCACAAGTGCCTCCTGGCAAAGGACGGCAAAAAGAAGGTTAAATCTAAATCCTCCACTAAATATGAATCCTCTAGTGATGAAAATGCTAGTGATGAGGAAGATAATTTGCGTACTCTTTTTGCCAACCTCAACATGCAACAAAAGGAAAAACTTAATGAATTGATTAGTGCCATCCATGAAAAGGATGATCTCTTGGACACCCAAGAGGACTTCCTTATTAAAGAAAATAAGAAGCATGTTAAGGTTAAAAATGCTTATGCTCTAGAAGTAGAAAAATGTGAAAAATTATCTAGTGAGCTAAGCACTTGCCGTGAGATGATTGACAACCTTAGGAATGAAAATGCTAGTTTAAATACTAAGGTTGATTCACATGTTTGCAATGTTTCAACTTCCAATCCTAGAGATAATAATGATGATTTGCTTGCTAGGATTGAAGAATTGAACATTTCTCTTGCTAGCCTTAGAATACAAAATGAAAATTTAATTGCTAAGGCTAAAGATTTTGATGTTTGCAAAGTTACAATTTCCGATCTTAGAGATAAAAACGATATTCTTCATGCTAAGATTGTTGAACTTAATTCTTGCAAACCATCTACATCTACCATTGAGCATGTCACTATTTGTACTAGATGTAGAGATGTTGATGTTAATGCTATTCATGATCATATGGCTTTAATTAAACAACAAAATGATCATATAGCAAAATTAGATGCTAAAATTGCCGAGCATAACTTAGAAAATGAAAATTTTAAATTTGCTAGAAGTATGCTCTATAATGGGAGACGCCCAGGCATCAAGGATGGCATTGGCTTCCAAAGGGGAGATAATGTCAAACTTAATGCCCCTCCTAAAAGATTGTCTAACTTTGTTAAGGGCAAGGCTCCCATGCCTCAGGATAACGAGGGTTACATTTTATACCCTGCCGGTTATCCCGAGGACAAAATTAGGAAAATTCATTCTAGGAAGTCTCACTCTGGTTCTAACCATGCTTTTATGTATAAGAGTGAGACATCTAGTTCTAGGCAACCAACCCGTGCTAAGTTGCCTAAGAAGAAAATTCCTATTGCATCAAATGATCATGACATCTCATTTAAAACTTTTGATGCATCATATGTTTTAACTAACAAATCCGGCAAAGTAGTTGCCAAATATGTTGGGGGCAAGCACAAGGGGTCAAAGACTTGTGTTTGGGTACCCAAAGTTCTTGTGTCTAATGCCAAAGGACCCAAAACCATTTGGGTACCTAAAGTCAAGAACTAAACTTGTTTTGTAGGTTTATGCATCCGGGGGCTCAAGTTGGATCATCGACAGCGGGTGCACAAACCACATGACAGGGGAGAAAAGGATGTTCTCCTCCTATGAGAAAAACCAGGATCCCCAACGAGCTATCACATTCGGGGATGGAAATCAAGGTTTGGTCAAAGGTCTTGGTAAAATAGCTATATCTCCTGACCATTCTATTTCCAATGTTTTTCTTGTAGATTCTTTAGATTACAATTTGCTTTCCGTTTCACAATTATGTCAAATGGGCTACAACTGTCTTTTCACTGATATAGGTGTCACTGTCTTTAGAAGAAGTGATGATTCAATAGCATTTAAGGGTGTGTTAGAGGGTCAGCTATACTTAGTAGATTTTGATAGAGCTGAACTCGACACATGCTTAATTGCTAAGACTAACATGGGTTGGCTCTGGCACTGCCGACTAGCCCATGTTGGGATGAAGAATCTTCATAAGCTTCTAAAGGGAGAACACATTTTAGGTCTAACAAATGTTCATTTTGAGAAAGACAGGATCTGTAGCGCATGCCAAGCAGGAAAGCAAGTTGGTGCCCATCATCCGCATAAGAACATAATGACGACCGACAGGCCACTAGAACTCCTACACATGGATCTTTTCGGCCCGATTGCTTACATAAGCATCGGCGGGAGTAAGTACTGTCTAGTTATTGTGGATGATTATTCTCGCTTCACTTGGGTATTCTTTTTACAGGAAAAATCTCAAACCCAAGAGACCTTAAAGGGATTCTTGAGACGGGCTCAAAATGAGTTCGGCTTAAGGATCAAGAAAATAAGAAGCGACAACGGGAGGGAGTTCAAGAACTCTCAAATCGAAGGCTTTCTTGAGGAGGAGGGCATCAAGCATGAGTTCTCTTCTCCCTACACGCCACAACAAAATGGTGTAGTGGAGAGGAAGAATCGAACTCTATTGGACATGGCAAGAACCATGCTTGATGAGTACAAGACTTCGGATCGGTTTTGGGCCAAAGCGGTCAACACCGCTTGCTACGCTATCAACCGGTTATATCTTCACCAAATCCTCAAGAAGACATCATATGAACTCCTAACCGGTAAAAAGCCCAACATTTCATATTTTAGAGTCTTTGGTAGCAAATGCTTTATTCTTGTTAAAAGAGGTAGAAAATCTAAATTTGCTCCTAAGACTGTAGAAGGCTTTTTACTAGGATATGACTCAAACACAAGGGCATATAGAGTCTTTAACAAGTCCACTGGACAAGTTGAAGTTTCTTGTGACGTTGTGTTTGATGAGACTAACGGCTCTCAAGTAGAGCAAGTTGATCTTGATGAGATAGGTATTGAAGAGGCTCCGTACATCACGATAAGGAACATGTCCATTGGGGATGTGTGTCCTAAGGAATCCGAAGAGTCTCCAAATGCACAAGATCAACCATCCTCCTCCATGCAAGCATCTCCACCGACTCAAAATGAGGATGAAGCTCAAGTTGATGAAGTAGAAGATCAAGCAAATGAGCCATCTCAAGATAACGACAATGATCAAGGGGGAGATGCAAATGATCAAGACAAGGAGGATGAAGAACAAAGGCCGCCACACCCAAGAGTCCACCAAGCAATCCAACGAGATCACCCCGTCGACACCATCCTCGGTGATATTCATAAGGGGGTAACCACTAGATCTCGTGTTGCTCATTTTTGTGAACATTACTCTTTTGTTTCCTCTATTGAGCCACACAGGGTAGAGGAAGCACTTCAAGATTCGAATTGGGTGGTGGCAATGCAAGAGGAGCTCAACAATTTCACTAGGAATGAGGTATGGCATCTAGTTCCACGTCCTAACCAAAATGTTGTAGGAACCAAATGGGTCTTCCGCAACAAGCAAGATGAGCATGGTGTGGTGACAAGGAACAAAGCTCGACTTGTGGCCAAGGGATACTCCCAAGTCGAAGGTTTGGATTTCGGTGAAACCTATGCACCCGTAGCTAGACTTGAGTCAATTCGCATTTTATTGGCCTATGCTACTTACCATGGCTTTAAGCTTTATCAAATGGACGTGAAAAGTGCCTTCCTCAATGGACCGATCAAGGAAGAGGTCTATGTTGAGCAACCTCCCGGCTTTGAAGACAGTGAGTATCCTAACCATGTCTATAAGCTCTCTAAGGCGCTTTATGGGCTCAAACAAGCCCCAAGAGCATGGTATGAATGCCTTAGAGATTTTCTTATTGCAAATGGATTCAAAGTCGGAAAGGCCGATCCTACGCTCTTTACCAAAACACTTGAGAATGATTTGTTTGTATGCCAAATTTATGTTGATGATATTATATTTGGGTCTACTAACGAATCTACATGTGAAGAGTTTAGTAGGATCATGACACAGAAATTCGAGATGTCAATGATGGGGGAGTTGAAGTATTTTCTAGGATTTCAAGTCAAGCAACTCCAAGAGGGCACCTTCCTAAGCCAAACGAAGTACACTCAAGATATTCTAAGCAAGTTTGGAATGAAGGATGCCAAACCCATCAAGACACCCATGGGAACTAATGGGCATCTCGACCTCGACACGGGAGGTAAGTCCGTGGATCAAAAGGTATACCGGTCGATGATAGGTTCATTACTCTATTTATGTGCATCTCGACCGGACATTATGCTTTCCGTTTGCATGTGTGCAAGATTCCAATCCGACCCTAAGGAATCCCACCTTACGGCCGTAAAACGAATCTTGAGATATTTGGCTTATACTCCTAAGTTTGGGCTTTGGTACCCTCGGGGATCCACATTTAATTTGATTGGTTATTCGGATGCCGATTGGGCGGGGTGTAAAATCAATAGAAAGAGCACATCGGGGACTTGCCAGTTCTTGGGAAGATCCTTGGTGTCTTGGGCTTCAAAGAAGCAAAATTCGGTCGCTCTTTCCACCGCCGAAGCCGAGTACATTGCCGCAGGACATTGTTGCGCGCAATTGCTTTGGATGAGGCAAACCCTGCGGGACTACGGTTACAAATTAACCAAAGTCCCTTTGCTATGTGATAATGAGAGCGCAATCAAAATGGCCGACAATCCCGTCGAGCATAGCCGCACTAAGCACATAGCCATTCAGTATCATTTTCTTAGGGATCACCAACAAAAGGGAGATATCGAGATTTCTTACATTAACACTAAAGATCAATTAGCCGATATCTTTACCAAGCCTCTTGATGAACAATCTTTTACCAAACTTAGGCATGAGCTCAATATTCTTGATTCCCGCAATTTCTTTTGCTAGATTGCACACATAGCTCATTTATATACCTTTGATCATATCTCTTTCATATAATATGACTAATGTGTTTTCAAGTGAATTTCAAACCAAGTCATAGGTGCATTGAAAGGGAATTTGGAGTCTTCGGCAAAGACAAAGGCTTCCACTCCGTAACTCATCCTTCGCCGTCGCTCCATGTCCCGCAAAAGGACTTTGTCTTTGGGGGAGAGAGTAAGAGCCCAAAGCAAAAGGACCGGACTTCGTCTTTGGTATAATCTTAACTCAATTATTTATGACCAAAGGGGAAGATAGCACTAAAAGGGCTCTAATGATTCCGTTTTTGGCGATTCATGCCAAAGGGGGAGAAAGTAAGAGCCCAAAGCAAAAGGACCGCACCACCACCAATTTCAAAAACTTTGTGTTTCCAAGAATATTATCAATTGGTTTTCTTATTGTGTTCAAAAAGGGGGAGAGAGTAGTATTTCAAAAATGATATATCAAAACCCTCTTGAACACTAAGAGGAGGATCTCATTTAGGGGGAGTTTTGTTTAGTCAAAAGAGAAGCATTTGAAACAGGGGGAGAAAATTTCAAATCTTGAAAATGCTTTGCAAAATCTTACTCATTTACCTTTGATTATTTGCAAAAAGAACTTTGAAAAGGATTTACAAAAGAGTTTGCAAAAACAAAACATGTGGTGCAAGCGTGGTCCAAAATGTTATATAAGAAAGAAACAATCCATGCATATCTTATAAGTATTTATATTGGCTCAATTCGAAGCAACCTTTACACTTACATTATGCAAACTAGTTCAATTATGCACTTCCATATTTGCTTTGGTTTGTGTTGGCATCAATCACCAAAAAGGGGGAGATTGAAAGGGAATTAGGCTTACACCTAGTCCCTAGTTAATTTTGGTGGTTGAATTGCCCAACACAAATAATTGGACTAACTAGTTTGCTCTAGTGTATAGATTATACAGGTGTAAAAAGGTTCACACTCAGCCAATAAAAAGATCAAGAGTTGGATTCAACAAAAGAGCAAAGGGCCAACCGAAGGCACCTCTGGTCTGGCGCACCGGACATGTCCGGTGTACCAGAGGACTCCAACGCGAACTTGCTACCTTCGGGAATTTCCAGAGGCGACTCTGCTATAATTCACCGTACATGTCCGGGGTGCACCGGACTGTCCGGTGCAACTCCGGAGCAACGGCTAGTCGGCGCCAACGGCTACCTGCGGCGCATTTAATGCGCGCTCTGCGCGCGCAGAAGGCAGGCGCGCCCATTCCGGCGCACCGGACAAGGAACAGTAGATGTCCGGGGCGGGCCCACAAGTCAGAAGTTCCAACGGTCAGAATCCAACGGCAGTGATGACGTGGCGGGGGCACCGGACATGTCCGGTGTGCACCGGACTGTCCGGTGCGCCATCGAACAGATAGCCTCCCAACGGCCACTTTTGGTGGTTGGGGCTATAAATACCCCAACCACCCCACCATTCATAGCATCCAAGTTTTCCACTTCCCAACTACTACAAGAGCTCTAGCATTCAAATCTAGACACACCAAAGAGATCAAATCCTCTCCAAATTCCACACAACGCCATAGTGACTAGAGAGAGTGATTTGCTTGTGTTCTTTCGAGCTCTTGCACTTGGATTGCTTCTTTTCTTTCTCAATTGTTCTTGTGATCAAACACTCACTTGTAATCAAGGCAAGAGGCACCAATTGTGTGGTGGCCCTTGCGGGGAAGTTTTGTTCCCGGCTTTGATTTGAGAAGAGAAGCTCACTCGGTCCGAGGGACCGTTTGAGAGAGGGAAGGGTTGAAAGAGACCCGGCCTTTGTGGCCTCCTCAACGGGGAGTAGGTTTGCGAGAACCGAACCTCGGTAAAACAAATCCGCGTGTCACTCTTCATTTGCTTGCGATTTGTTTTGCGCCCTCTCTCGCGGACTCGATTTTATTTCTAACGCTAACCCGGCTTGTAGTTGTGTTTATATTTGTAAATTTCAGTTTCGCCCTATTCACCCCCCCTCTAGGCGATTATCAGCAAGATTCCAAGCCGACCCTAAGGAAGCTCACCTTACGGCCGTAAAACGAATCTTGAGATATTTAGTTTATACTCCTAAGTTTGGGCTTTGGTATCCTAGGGGATCCACATTTGATTTGATTGGTTATTCGGATGCCGATTGGGCGGGGTGTAAAATTAATAGAAAGAGCACATCGGGGACTTGCCAGTTCTTGGGAAGATCCTTGGTGTCTTGGGCTTCAAAGAAGCAAAATTTCGTAGCTCTTTCTACCGCCGAAGCCGAGTACATTGCCGTAGGCCATTGTTGCACGCAACTACTTTGGATGAGGCAAACCCTTAGGGACTACGGTTACAAACTAACCAAAGTTCCTCTTCTATGTGATAATGAGAGTGCAATTCGCATGGCGGATAATCCCGTTGAGCATAGACGCACTAAACACATAGCCATTCAATATCACTTTTTAAGGGATCACCAACAAAAGGGAGATATCGAGATCTCATACATTAATACTAAAGATCAATTAGCCGATATCTTTACCAAGCCACTTGATGAACAAACTTTTAACAAACTTAGGCATGAGCTAAATATTCTTGATTCTAGGAACTTCTTTTGTTGATTTGCACACATAGCTCATTCATATACCTTTGATCATGTTTTTTTTCATATGCTATGACTAATGTGTTTTCAAGTCTATTTCAAACCAAGCCATAGGTGTATTGAAAGGAAATTGGAGTCTTCGGCAAAGACAAAGGCTTCCACTCCGTAACTCATCCTTCGTCGTCGCTCCGAGCAACTCTCCAACTTTGGTATAATCTTCTCTTATATCTTTTACCAAAGGGGGAGAGAGTAACAAAAAGGGATCTAATGACTCTGTTTTTGGCGATTCATGCCAAAGGGGGAGAGAGTATTAGCCCAAAGCAAAAGGACCGCACCACCACCCTAATTTTAAAGATTTTCAATTGGCAATTTCAAATTGGTATCTTATTGTGTTCAAAAGGGGAAGAAGTTAGTATTTTCAAAAATGATATCTTAAAACCCTCTTGAACACTAAGAGGAGGATTTCATTTAGGGGGAGTTTTGTTTAGTTAAAGGAAAAGCATTTGAAACAGGGGGAGAAAATTTCAAATCTTGAAAATGCTTCTCAAAACTCTTATTCATTTACCTTTGACTATTTGCAAAAGGACTTTGAAAAGAATTTACAAAAAGAATTTGCAAAAACAAAACCTGTGGTGCAAGCGTGGTCCAAAATGTTAAAAATAAAAGAAACAATCCATGCACATCTTATAAGTATTTATATTGCCTCAATTCTAAGTAACCTTTGCACCTACATTATGCAAACTAGTTCAATTATGCACTTCTACATTTGCTTTGGTTTGTGTTGGCATCAATCACCAAAAAGGGGGAGATTGAAAGGGAATTAGGCTTACACCTATTTTCCTAATTGATTTTGGTGGTTGATTTGCCCAACACAAATAATTGGACTAACTAGTTTGCTCTAGTCTATAAGTTATACAGGTGCCAAAGGTTCACACTTAGCCAATAAAAAGACCAAGAAATGGGTTCAACAAAAAGAGCAAGGGATAACCAAAGGCAGCCCTGGTCTGGCGCACCGGACTGTCCGGTGTGCCACCGGACAGTGTCCGGTGCACCAAGGGACTCCAAGCCAAACTTCGCACCTTCGGGAATTTTCAGAGGCGCTTCGCTATAATTCACCGGACTGTCCGGTGCACCACCAGACAGTGTCCGGTGCTCCAGAGGAGAGCGACTCTGAACTCGCCAGCTTCGGGAATCCGCTCCGCTATAATTCATCGGACATGTCCGGTGCACACCGGACTGTCCGGTGAGCCAGCGGAGCAACGACTACTTCGCGCCAACGGTCACCTGCAGAAGCAATTAATGCGCGCAGAAGTCAGGCACGCGCGAAGTGGCGCACCGGACACTCTACAGTACATGTCCGGTGTGCCACCGGACATACAGGCGGGCCTAGCAGTCAGAGCTCCAACGGTCGGAATCCAACGGCCTGGTGACGTGGCTAGCGCACCGGACACTGTCCGGTGTGCACCGGACTGTCCGGTGCACCATGCGACAGACAGCCTCCACCAAACGGCTAGTTTGGTGGTTGGGGTTATAAATACCCCCAACCACCCCACATTCAAGTCATCCAAGTTTTCCAACTTCCAACCACTTACAAGAGCTAGGCATTCAATACAAGACACACCCAAGTGATCAAATCCTCTCCCAATTCCACAAAAGCATTAGTGTTAAGTGAGAGTGATTTGTTGTGTTCTTTTGAGCCCTTGCGCTTGGATTGCTTTCTTTCTCATTCTTTCTTGAGATCAAACTCACTTGTAATTGAGGCAAGAGACACCAATCGTGTGGTGATCCTTGTGGGAACTTTGTGTTCCAAGTGATTGAGAAGAAAAGCTCACTCGGTCCGAGGGACCGTTTGAGAGAGGGAAAGGGTTGAAAGAGACCCGGTCTTTGTGACCACCTCAACGGGGAGTAGGTTTGCAAGAACCGAACCTCGGTAAAACAAATCTGCGTGTCACACTCTTTATTCGCTTGCGATTTGTTTTGCACCCTCTCTCGCGGACTCGATTATATTTCTAACGCTAACTCGGCTTGTAGTTGTGATTAATTTTGTAAACTTCAGTTTCGCCCTATTCACCCCCCCTCTAGGCGACTTTCATGAACGGATGAAACCTAACTTCCTAGAGGAGGCCGTAGGAAGTTAGTTAAGTTCCTACGGTTTTTTAACTTCCGACAGCTTTTATAAAAAACCGTAGGAAGTTATGTTTATTTCCTAGAGGTACCAGTTGCCTCTCAGAAGTTATTTATTTCCTACGGTTTGTTATAAAAGCTGTAGGAAATTAAAAACCGTAGGAAGTGTATGATTTTGGTGTAGTGAACACAATGATGCAACACCTTAACATATTATGGACACTTGTTTCAACGATTTCTATTGGCTTCAATAGAATTTTGATGTCAAACCAAATTCATCTGTTAGGTAATGAATTTATCATTCCATCAATAGGTGGATCATATAAAATGGTATCTATATGAGTTTGGGGCATCCATTTTACTATAGGGTGGTCTTGGATTCTAGACATAGGTTATGACTCAACTTGGATTATACATCCTTGCTGACATCCTAAGGTAGTGTCCAAGGTGGAGGACGTCTAAGAGATTCTTTGATATGGTATTCATTTTCTTGGGGCATGCTCTAACCTGGGTCAGGGTCCCAAGGGTGAATATTAGGGCCACAACTCTTGACAGAAACAGTGACAACTTGCGATAACCATTTTAAGGCCTTGTTAACATAATATTAATGTAAAACCAAATCCGTTTAAAATCTTATCAAATAATATTTCCATCAAGTACTCATAGACATCAAACTCGATTCAGATGAAGAAGTTATAACCTTTCCAATAAAGTACTATCGGGCTACCGATAAACTGAAAGTTCAACTTTGATGGACTTGCACTTTGAGATTAACATTGTCCATGACATATACATTGTCTATCATCATCACCTTTGTTCCTACCAATATTAGGTAGCAAAAAATTCTTAGTTTTATCATTATGCAAATATGGGAATGAGCTCGTTCTTAGTTTGATCATTTTAAAGTTTCACACTTGATCCTTTGAAAGCCGAATTATGCTTACTACGAAGTTTCACAACAAAGATTATTCTTAATATTCTCCTTTGTGATTTGTTGCTAGAATTCTTTATCAATTGTTTCATGCTTATTGAGTCTCACGCTCAATTTATTCTAAGGTGTTGTTTGGTTCACCTTGTTAAGGGAACGGTAATGGGATCTCTTACCGGCGATAATTGTTACTAGTTATAACCGGAATTGGATAGCAGTACCTAGTAATACTAGAAAGAGCTCAACCAAACAAAAATATCGGTATCCATTACCCCATGTAAACCATTTACGTTACAATTCGGCGAACCAAACATCACGTAAGAGTTCATACTTGCAATATGATCTATACTAGCTTCATGTTCTATTAGCCTCTCATCGGTATGCCTGCAATCTCCAAACCAATTATGTGCCAATGAACTCTTGTACTTTTTTGTAATTAAAGAGCTTACGACATTACACTATCGACATGATTTGAATAAACCAACTATTTTACGTCATGATCTTCTCCATTGCTCATCTTTTTAGAGTAATGGGTATATGAAAAATGACTTCCATTGCCACCCAATGAAAATACAATATTTTCTTCTCTCTACTAATATCTCTCTCGATTTGTTATCAAGATTACCCTATTTTTTTTGGATCATAGATATTCTCATTAGAAACTGGCTGTTCATCAAATCTGGCATTTTTGTACGATATGAATGAAATATTGGATCATGATCGCTATTTCACGATTACCCTATTTTTTGGATCATAAATATTCTCATTAGAAACTGGTTGCAATATTATCTAGGAATCAAGGCTCTGAGAAAGAAAAAAACACTTTGGAAACAAAAAAAAAGCTGTCCCCAACAGACCCACCCCTTGTCAGGATTGAATTCTAGCTTTTACTTTTGGATCATAAAATCCTATGGTGTCCAAAAGCAGATACGGAGCTCAATGTTCATGATGCTTTATCACGTAAAGTGTTGTTGATGACGCTAGCATTCTCTTCGATACAACCGATGCTGAGAAATCCAGTAGGAGCTGCCCTTGCCTGTGGTGGGCCTTCTTTTCACCACAATTAGGACTAGTTTGGGAACACTAATTTCCCATGGGATTTTCATTTTTCCAAGGAAAAATGAACTAATTTCTCTTGGGAAAATAAAAATCTCATGGGAAATTAGTGTTCCAAACTAGCCCTTAGGGCATGTTTGGTAATGCGGTTTTAAAATACTGTAGTTTTGAGATACCATAGTTTACAATTGTACATTACATAAATACTACGGTATTGCTTTACCACAGTAAAACTGCAATATTGCTCAAAACCGAGATCTGTTTGGTTTTATTGGAAAAACAAAGTATATGTAGAGAGAAGAGGAGAAAACTGAGGTTCTGAGTGGAGTTTCGAAAACTCAAAAATACCACAGTTTTGGTTAAACCATGGTATTTAAAACTGAGTTTTGACTATACAAACCAAACAACTTTTAAGCTTCAATACTATAGTATCATCAAATATCATAGTATTGTTTTAAAACTGCAAAAATACTACAATTCCAAACAGACCCTTAGGCTGGTGCCAATGGGGGCTAGAAGGGAGGCGAGAAGGGCCCTCTACCGCCCCGCGCGAGGCGATAGGCAGGCGAGAGGGAGAGAGAGGGCGACGGCACTCACGCCCGGCGAGAGCGGGCGATATCGCCCCGCTCTCGCCCGCGTTGGCGCGCGCGTCTGGGCGAGAGGGAGGCGAGAGGGAGGCGAGAGGGGGGCGACGCACTGACGGGGCGAGAGTGAGGCGGGCGAGAGTGCGGTGGCGCGACGTGATTGGTCCACGTGTGCCACGTGGACTAGCCGTTTTTTACCGTTTGGAGTCCAAAAAATTCGAAAAAAATTGCAAAAAAATCACAAATTTCATTCCCAATCCATCTATAAATATCCCTACCTGTTGGAGGTCATAATTAGATTTATGTAATTTTCTATTAATTGTTATGTAATTTTTTAATTGTCATGTACTTTTCTTTTAATTATTATACACTTTGTAAGTTTAAATTCAATAAAAAATATTATGTTGTGTGATTTGTAAGCGTTGAAACAAATCTGTGTGAATTATTTAATCCTGAAATAGAAAAGCTGATGTGGCTATGGGCTGAGGCTATAGCCTGCTACAGCCTGTGCACTGGAGCAGCAGAGGCGAGAGTGGAGGCGAGAGCTGATGTGGCAGGGGCGAGAGAGAGGCTGTGCACTGGACTCAGCCTTAACAACAGCTGACAGCGCACCGTCTCCGATTAATTATTAGCTCGTATGTATGCATGTATCGATGGCGACAGATTTTTAAACGAGTAGTTCCACGCTGCTCCCCCCCCCCCCCCGTTGAACACAGGTCCATTGTCGTCACCACCCATTAAGGCCTTGTTCGGTTACATGACATATAATCCCGCCATAGATTTAATTCGGGTATGGATTGGGTGAATCCATATCTCACACCCAATCCCATGGTGGGATTAAATCCATCAACAAATCCATGTGGCTTTCAAAGCTAGTTATTCTTTTGATCCATGGATTCTAATGTAAACTTGTGCAATATCTCATGGATTTGTTCCATACCTAATGGGCTATGGATAGAATCCATGTCTTCCATAGTTTAAAAAATTCCCAAACCTTTGGGTTATATTCCATGATGGGTTTAACCGAATAAAAAAATTAAGTAGTCATGGATTATTTTGGGGCATGGATTGAGGCATGGATTTAATTCCAATCCATGCTAATCCAGAGCGGGATTGGTGTAAACGAACAAAGCCTAACCTGTTGCGTCAGGGCGCTGTTAAAATACCTCATGTGGTACCTTCACGTTGTCACCTCAACTATCTAATCTTTCATCGACAGTTTTAACATACCAAGATATCATGGAAGATTGTTGATATTGGTTTCTATCCCAAGTTCAATTAACAATAGAAAATAGACCCACTTATTTTTTACATACAACTTTAAAAATTAACAACCTATAAATAGAGAATTATTGGAGCACAAACATTTATTACTTCTTCAAGTATTTTAGTAACTTTTTAAATCTATAATTTATGGTGCTAAATTTACATAACTATTGGAGATGCTTACTGGATAATGTGGCTCCATAAAAACTGACTACCTATGAAACCTGACTGCCCATGAAAATTGACTGCCTACAACTTTGTAGTTGTTTTTGTATCGAAACTATTTAGAACCCCAAAATCTATGAGTTCATATATTTTGGAATTCAAATTTATTAAACAATCTCAAATGTTAACATGTTCTATATGAAAGTTATAGTTCTCAATACCATCTACAACTTTGTAGTTGAAAGGTTTTTTATTTAAAATTATTTAGTGTCCTAAATATGTGTTCTAAGTTTATAGATTTTGACATTCAAAATTAGAATTCCTAAACAATCATGAATGTTCACATAGTTACTACTATAGGTCTAGTGATCGATATGAGTTATTATTGTTGTTGGCAAGTTTTTTATTTAAATAATTTGATATTTTTTAATTTTTGAAACAATTTTGAATGGAGATAAATCTTTTTTACTTGACAAGATTCAAAAGTTTTAAATTAAATGTTTTTTCATTTGAGTTACTTGAGTCACTCGGTCTCACCCGTCAGTGTATTCGTCGTTGGAGTATTACCCCTTGCATATATCATCAACACATCCTAAGAGCTGATTTGGTGATTAGGGATCTCGAGAGGATCTTTCCATAGACCCCCTCGAGATCCCTAATCACCAAATCAGTCCTAAAAGTGTTCGCATGACATGAGTGGAGTTTCAAGGATCCATGTAGCAAGATTCTTCTTCACACAGTAGCCCAGAGTTTATTAATAAAAAAACTCTAACATGTAGCAAGATTCTTCTCTACGTAGTAGCCCGCCCACAGTTTATTAATAAAAACAATAAGAGAATAAAAATAGAAGGCACAAAATACAATTTTCGCGTGAAAAAGTGCTTTGTGGAGTTCCTCTCGGCTTGTCAAATGCGGGGATAAGAAATGATAAAATAACAACTTTATAAATTTAGCAACATCATTTAGGGTATCATTTGAGACGTGTTTTTTCTAATAACTCCTTAAACTGAGTTTTAGTAATCTTTTTACATAACATTTGGAGATGCTCTAAGCTGTCTAAATGGTAAGGTAGACGAGATAAAAGAGAAGCGGGAGCCGGCTTAGACACAAGAACCAAAAAACTGTGAGATGGATAAGTGGAGTCTGTATTAATAGTGTCACCTAACTCCTATATGGATGAGTTTAATGTAGACCAGTTCAAACATCGGATCAGACCAAGGTCTGGTCGTGGGCCACTTAGCACGGCCCGTACCCGACTGGTGCCTAGTGCCGAGTTGGGTTGAGTCGGTTCATACCTCGCTGTTTGATGTATCAGGTCGGGTCTTTCGAATTGTGACAGTTTTTTGGCTTTGGGTCGGGTTTTTGATAAAAAATTGTGGGCCATACCTGGCCCGTAAATTATTGCGGGTAAAAAGTTATGGTTTGTATCCACCCGTTGCATTGGTCGGGCCAGGTTTTTCGGGCGGGTCGGGTTGGTCAGGTGCCCAACGATCATGTCTAGTTTAATGTGGGTTGGAAGGATCCTTAAAGCCAGCAGTACTGTATTATTAAACTCACTCTAAAGGGTAGGATTTATAGTATGTTGTTTTGAACAAAAAAAAAATAAGTTTGATCCTAGAATCCAAACATAATAAAATATAATAATAGGATCGCTCCACTCTATCTTAGACTAGCTCTCCTCGACTCGCTACAGCTCGCAATTTAGCTCGTGGCTCGACCTAACAATAATTTGCTACATAAATTTCTAATTAGCATATAATGTTTGTACCCAATAGATAATTAGTTTATTTTATTTAATATTACTGTACAAAATTAATGTATTTTTATATTACATCAGTAATATATTTATTTTACTGATTTAAAATATATTGTTTAAATTATTTTTGACATTTTGTATTATAATTTGGAGGGTGATTTGTAGACATGCTCGTTAGCTTGGCGAGCCAGAACGAGTCAAGTCGAACCGATTTTTCTGGTTCGTCAAATGAGTGAACCTTGACTCGTTACTTGACGGAGCCGTAGCGAGACGAGCCGGACTCGATTCAGATTTATATATAGAAGGAACAATTGGATCTATACCATTAAAAGATCCAAACTTTAGATATATACCATGGACCCCACATGTTATTGACTCATGTGGACCCACATGTAAGTGAGATAGTAATGGTATGGATCTAAAGTGGTGATCTTTTAATGGTATGGATTCAAATTTCCCTATATAGAAACATACCAAACACTTTAACATAAAAATCCGAAAAAAGTACTAAAATTAAAAAAATCGATAGGTGGAGCCACGTTGTATATGCGGATCTCCATTCACCAATCGCCTTCCTGTCGCCCTCCCGCTCGGCTCGGCGAACGCGATCTGTTCCCCAACCTCCGCAGCCGCTCCACCGTCCTCCACTCCGGCTGCCGAATCGACCCGCCCCGATCCAGATCAGGTAACCCCGCGCCGAGATCCCTGCGTTTCTTCTCTCCTTCTCGCGGATCGCTCGCCGCGGAGGCGGGACCCCTTCTGTCCGCGCGGATCGCTGGTCCCGTCCCGCGGGGTCGGTTCGCTGACGTGATCTGGATCGCAAATCTTTCTCGGCGGCCTACTGTGATGCGTGCTCCTGTAACACGTCGCGGCGGATTCGTTGGTCCCTCTGCCTGCGTGCCGGAATATCTGGATAATGGCATGAAACTACACATCTGGCATAATGTCTTGTAGCGATCTAGGTTTATGTGCTCCCTTTGTTTGATCTGAAACATTTGAGGTCTATCTCTGATTCCGAATTACGGACCTTTTGTTTTGCCCAGGAGCTGAGGGATGGACGCGAACAGGCGCCAGAGTGGGATCCAGCAGTTGCTGGCTGCGGAGCAGGAGGCTCAGCAAATTGTGAATGCCGCTAGAGCTGGTAGTGTTTTCTCATCTTTTTTGTCCCAAGCCATTGTAGATCTAGCGTAGCGTTAGGCAGCAACAACCTTGTGAATGAGTTCGTTCCATTCACTTAGACATCTTTCACTGATCCTCAATTAATGTTTGTAGAGCGAGATTGAAGGTAATGCACTGCTACGTTTCTGAACTGTAGCAAAAAAACGGCATCTCATTAATGCTGTTACTATTGCATTACCAACAAATATATAACACCTGTTCTGGGTGTTAGACCATGACCTCTCACGCCAAAGTTACAATGTATAAGTTTGCATTTAGCTACCTGAGTTGAGATCATGAAATATTTAGTGTCCAACTCTGCACAAAGCAATCTTTAGTCTAGAGGGGGAAAAGAAGTTTACTTTTCTTTTTCAAGTATGCAGAAGCATGTTTAGGCCCTGTTTGGAACCTCTAAAACTAATAGTTAGCTACTAAAAATTAGTTGTTGGGTTCCACGCCATCAGCTAATACCACAGCTAATTGTTAGCTACCTCGCAGCTAACAATTAGTTAATTAGCTGGCTCAATCCAGCTAATAATTTATTAGCTGCCAAACTATTAGCTCGAGGGGTTCCAAAGAGAGCCTTAACTGTGAACTGTTTTCTGGTGAAATGTAACAACAAAGCTAAAAGCTAAAGGGCTGTGTTCTCTCTGCAGTATAAACTTGAATTTGTGTGTTCTACAGCTAAGTCGCAATAAAAGAAGGGGTTGAAATCTTGCTTTTATGGGTCCCATTAGCAAAAACATATTCCATTGTGAACCATGTGCTGTACAAATGTCTTTTAAACTTGTTGGCAAATTGTCAGCTAATAGGAAGCTAAAAAGCTGACCCCTTTACCCCCCTCCCTTCCTCTTAATAGTTAATACTGAACATGAATGTTTCCTGTGTCCAATAGCCAAGTCAGCGAGGCTCAGGCAAGCAAAAGAGGAGGCTGAGCGGGAAATAGCCGAATACCGTGCCCAGATGGAGGCTGAGTTTCAGAGGAAGGTTGCAGAGGTATGCACGCCATGTCCCATTTTTCCCCACTGGACTACAGGACCTCACTTCTGTGTCTTGGTGACTACAGAGCAGCGGCGACTCCGGTGCAAACGTCAAGCGTCTCGAGGAAGAAACGGCGGCGAAGATCGAGCAACTCACCCAGCAGGCCGCAAGCATCTCCCCGGATGTCATTCAGATGCTTCTGCGGCATGTCACCACCGTCAAGAACTGAGGAGTGCTGTTCCCGAACTATGCTCGCAGACTTGTACCGTCGATCTATTTATTTTTGTCAAGAGTGAGAGTGGTGAGGAATAATATGCCCGCTTGTATCCATAATTCCTGTTCGTAACTACGGAATAAGCCGCCGCAGCTTTAGCGGCAAACGTGACTAGTACTGTCAGAACCTACCATTGTTATTTGGTACAATTGGTAAATAATATTGTTTTAAACTGGATTTTTCGAACAAGCTGTTTTGTTGATACCATGCTTGGGGTTTCTGTTTCCGTTCTGTCTCTCTCTTTTGAACTAATCACCAGGGAAAGGAAGAACAGAAAAGGCCTCTTTTAGGTGTGTAACTCTCTTTCCACAGTTTGAGGGGATTTGCTCTGCTGGGTTTGGCTTTGGTGTACACCAAGCCAGAATCCTCAATGAAGATAATTTTCCATGAGTTGAAGCGCAACTGCAAATCCCATTAACGAAATTCGAAAATGACACTGTTTTTCATCATCCAAATGATCCAGCAAGCTGTCATCATAATCTCTCTGAAGATCGAACCAAAGTTCTCTCTAGTTGCAATAACCATGTCAAAAGGCTGTACGTGAGTATCCCAATGGATGCTGCTCGACCTGGAAATTGATGGTGTTGCTTTTTTAAAAAAAAAACTGCAAATGCCTTCCCAAAACCACCGTGAGTTGTTTTGGAAGAGAAAAGGAGAAAAATGATTATGTTATTGAACTAGAAACTACGAAGCATAGGCAGGCGAAGCCACGATTCGTGTTTATGGGGACATCAGATTAATGCTTAAATGCACTAGAATTAAGAGTTAGCTGCTAAAATTAGCTAAAAACATCTAAACAATCTAACTAATAATTCAACTTTTAGAGTATCTCCATTATAGGTGTCCATTCGGGCCGTCCGGTCCGGTCTAAACCTAAAAAGGCTCGGCCCGTTTAAATTTCGGACTGGCCTATCCCGTTTAAATTTCGGGACATGCCAGACCAGCCCTCGGCCTACGGCCTGGCACGTAATTGCTTAAACGTGCCAGGCTTATTTCGGACGGCCTGAAATTATAAAAAGCCTGAAATTCAATTTTTGTCTTGGAATTTATTTTTTGACCCGAAATTCACACCGCGGCCCTAAATTCACATGCGAGCCCTAAATTCAAAACAAATTTAATAAAACAAATAAAAGCTAAGATAAATAAATTGAACCAAAAGCAAACTTAATATTTGTATTAAGTTACTAGAGCTATGCAATGACTACCTCGTTTAAAAATCATTTTGTTAGAACGAAAAAGAGTATAATCAACTCTATACATAGTTCATAAGTTCAGTTTATTATCTAATGTTCATAACAAAAGTAAAATTACATCACATACTCTAATTTGAAACTAAAAAACATCTAACTAGCATCATCTTTAGCTTTGTGTTCTTTATCAAGTACATGAAAGTGTGGGATGAAGTGTGGTTTTAATGAATATATGGACCTTTTCGTGCCTCTATATGAGCCATTTCGTGCCTGCCTTAAACGGGTCATGCTCGTGCCCGCCCATGGGTCGCGACCCCGGCTCAAACCTGGCCCGATATATCGTGCTGGCCCGACACTAAAATATTTCGAATTGGGCCTGGGCTGTGCTTTTTTCGTGCTTCGGGCCGGCCATCAGGCTCGACCCAAATGTACACCTAAATTATCATTTAAAAAGTCATTTGTATAAAAATTGTTTTCTATTCAATCTCCAATAGTCCTCATATATCTTGTTGTACTCTAAAGAGCTATTCACGTTTTCTATATTTGGCTAGCGAGAAACTCGGAATAGAATATGATTATATTTGCATAGTCATTTAGATAAGTTGTTGGAGAGTTTTTTTACAAAAGTATCTATTTATATAGATTAGGAAGAATATAGAGAGCCTCTTGTAGTTGTCCTTAGCTACTTTTAGCAAATTAGCTAATTAGAATAACTTTAAGAGACTAGATATATGGTTTTGTAAAAGTAAATTTAGCTAATATTAGAATAAAAATGTATCTAATAGACTCTGTAAACGACACTTCAAATTTAGTGGCTCTCTATCCCTCTACCTTCGCTCTATATTTTTGGATAGCCTGCTTCACTCTACATTCAGTCCATATGTTTATCGAGTTTGTTGGATTAGCCTACACTTTTTTTTTGTAAAATCTATTTTAGAGTAGCTAAATCGGTAAATTTGGCTAGTCTTTTTAGCTAATTCTACTATTAATTTTTTTAGCTAACTAACTATTAACTCTAGTGTATTCAAACACCCTACTATGAGATATTTTGCATTATGTACATAGTGATTAAGTAAAAAAATAATATTCATAAAAAAGTAAAAAAATAATAGCTTCTATGGAATTAGGGGTGCATTTTCGCTGCTGTTGCTCCGAAGAAAGCTTCAGTTTTGCTGATCAACGAGTTAAAGATTAGATAGAGGCATAGAGCTAATCCAGTTGGACATGGATACGAGGATACCAGGTTGCAACCCACCCCAGCGTGAATGCGCGGTTGCAAAATGCAAGTATGCATGTAACAAGGGTCAATGTCAGTACGTACACAGGATCGAATGGTGTAGTGCATGGTGTAGTGCTAGTTTACACACAATAGGGACTCTCGAACCAGCGGCAGCTCGCCAGCTCCACAGCATGGACGTCAGTATGCCAAAATCTACGACAACACCAGTTTGGCACGCTACAGTCTACACCATTGTGTGCCCTGTAGCACACATCCATCCATCATCACTCAGATTTCAGAACATGACCGATGACCATTATCCATTCATTTCAGTTAGCACGCTTCAATTCAAATGCTCAAACAAACCATAAGCTACGTGCCACAACCACCACCATACATCATGCATAGTCTAGTAAAATCATACACCATGATTAACTTACTACTCCGTTCTTTTTTATTTGTCACGGTTTAGTTTAAAAATAAACTCGCAGACGACAAATATTCGAGAACGGAACTATACTAAGGTGGCATCCCACCAGCTACAAAATAGACATAGGCAGTTCTGATACGTACTGCAAGATAACATATACCCCTGTGGTCCAACAGCATGCTATCCGTTACTCATTACTACATTATTCCAGCCTACACAAAACACAACACCATATCCAGATTATATACAGATAGTAAGTACTTCAGTTCCATCGAGCAGGCTCTGCAGGTTTAAAATATCCTCGGGAATCGGGAGCCTCCCACACTCGCGCTGCAGAAGAAAGCAGCAAGATTCGTAACGTGATCCTGATACCACAAATTGTAACTTGCACCAAATCGACAAGAGTATGGGATTATGTGTAACAAATGTGTAACAGAACATAAGGTCATTACCTTAGTAGCAATCCTGGCTTATGATTCCCTGAGTCACTGGGCTGATACTTACCGAGCACGATATGAGCCCCTGGATAAGCAGGAGTGTTAAGAGGTTTGATTTTGACCCACACGAGGAATTGCATGAAGAAATAACGTGAAGATATAAATTGAGGTGCTGCGTTAAGAAACCAACAGTACCAGTAACAGCTACATGGCAAACATAAATACTCTGAAACGGTAAGAGGCCAGAGCCCTTCATTAGGAAATGTGCCTACTGCATTCTGCTCTGGCATAGATCGTTACTATTTATGTTTTCATTAAGGAAGCACGAGAGATTGAAATAAAAAGGGTGAGTGAGCAAACTAATGCTCCCTTATCAGGTACAAACATCATCTAACAGTAGCTTCTATGACACAAACTTCAAGAGTAGAGGACATATAATACTTCACGAGCTATATACTCACTGTTTTTGCATTTTAATGGCTCAATACATTCCAATTCTTTGGAATATGTTCTTTGTGTTATAGCAATTCTCGCAATTTTTTCAAATGGATCTGTTCCAGGTACCTCAAACCTTGCATCAGTTAGTTATCAAATCTGGAATATCTGTTCCCACTTGTACATGTCACCATCAAACGTGACATGAGGTATGTGCTAACTTTCAGAATTGAAATCTCATGTTCTAGCTACTGTAATAGTGCATGCCTCTATGCTCTAACAAATCTAGAGGCGCCTTTCATGGAGAAGATAGTAAATTACCTACATGGACAAGTACTTTTGCATTATCCTAATCAAATGTTCAGCGAAATATTTAAGTATATATATTGAGAGAAAAAAAGAGAGACAACTTTCGATGATAAATCTAACAGTATGTTTCCATATAGATATTTCATACTTGTGTGTAAGTAATTGAACTGTTGACAGCCATTCAGCCTGTTTAAAACATTTACCTCAGTGCTTAGCCCCCCCCCCCCACCCACACACACACACCTTTAATTTATGTTTGCCCCCTAGAACAGGTTACCATCGTTTAGCTGAACACTGGTGCCAGCTTGTTCCTTTGATGACTCTTATTTGTCCACAATCCTTTTTTTCCTTCACCCATCCACACCAACAAAATCATGCAATTGATTACTTTATGTTAATGATTCTTCAATGACAATTTGTGGTACTGTTCATTGCAGTTAACATCTATATAATTAGTTTTCCATATTTGTATTGTCATTGAAAAAGAACAGTATTTTTTAACAAGCCTGATTGTTAGAACAAGCTTGCCTAAGGCCACATTCATGTGGAGACTAAACCATATTTCAACACGAATACTCTGAGCTATACCTGCACTTCAGGACAAAAACTGTGTTGTTTGTACAAATATATAATGGAGGTAAACAGACTAACAAAGTCATGCAAAAAAAAACTATAATTTTACAAATGGACTACAAAACCTTTTGGCTCCATATGTGTACTGGTATAAATAACTTTTTTTTGACAGTTCCCTTGCATCAGCAAATACATTTATGGGCAAATTAACAGATTCACATCTGATACAGGAACAGCCTAATGACAATAACCCATTATTGGCCATATAAAAATTAGATTCTTCTCACAGATAAAAATTGAAGGTTGATAAGTCCCTTTTATTAACATGGAAATGCCAAGCCAAAGAACCAGCAAATACATTTATGGGCAAATTAACAGATTCACATCTGATACAGGAACAGCCTAATGACAATAACCCATTATTGGCCATATCTTAGTAACCGGAAACTGGGAACTTGGCCACGTTCCTCGTTCCGGGAACGTTCGTTCCGTTCCGGGAACGTGGGAACAATCTCGTTCCAGTAGTGTTAAATCCTAGTTTTTGTAGCGTTCCGCGTACCACGTTCCCGTTCCTCGATCCCATCGATCCGGGAACCTGGTTACTAAGGGCCATATAATAATTAGATTCTTCTCACAGATAAAAATTGAAGAAGGTTGATAAATCCCCTTTATTAACATGGAAATGCCAAGCCAAAGAACTATGACACCAAGAGATATGATGGTGAACCATATTCCATATTCGCCTACCACCATGTATGATAGTCCTGTCCATATAAATGCTAGGAACATGTTCTATGGAATAAAAAAACTATTTTCCAGCTGTCCATTCCATACCCGAGCTATCACTGTCATGCACTTATGAATGAAGCATCCATACCACTAATTTTGACAATTCTTTTCAATCGAGATTCAATCACAAGTTCACAACTAATATCATCATTCACGAAAACTAGGAACCATTAAAAATGAAACAATATCACTATTAACATCTTAGGTGAACAAAGAGACGTCCTTATAAACATTCAAAATTGCAAATCCCGTTCAGCAATCCAGACCATTCAAACAATGAAAAGCGTGCATAAGCTAAGCCCAGAAGAGTTGAATCTGGCCCCTGATAACTTAACTCAAATCCTTAGATCTTACAAATTAATACTTATAAACAGATCCAACAGCTAAAAATGTTGAAGTTATAGCATTTCATGTCCTTAAGTGTTAGAAATCTCTAGCCCAATTCCAAACTATTGGTAACGGGAGGATAACAAAGTCCGTAACAATCTACCGCGAGAAGACGAGAATACCCAATTACCTTCACAGGAATGTGGAAACGGAACACCTTGATCGAGCCGACTACCTCAGATACGATCTCAAGCGGCACTGACCCCGCGGCCACGTCCCCGATGAGCTCGATCACGTCATCCAGCACCTTCCCGGCGTCCACCCACACCTCAGCATCCGCATAGACCTCATTCCTGGCCGCAAGCTCGCCGGACCCGGGCCACGCTTTGGCGGCCCCGAGCAGGTGTCCGCGGTAGGAGACGGCGGCGGAGACCGCGCGGTAGCGGAGCGGGAGGACGAAGCCGGGGTTGCTGACGCGGAGCCGCAGCGCGAGGCCGAGGCCGAGGACGGGCGGCTGCGCGCGGAAGCTGTCGACACGGAGGTCGGCGACGCGGGCGGCCGGGGCGGACGGGTAGAGGAGGAAGGCGAGCCCCGCGAGGAGCGCGAGGAAGAGGAGGAGCGGGAGCGCGCGCGCGCAGAATCGGCGGAGGCAGGACGCGCGGCGCGGGCGCAGGCGGCGGAGGCGCACGAGCATCGGGGAGCAGGGGGACGGCACGAAGACGAGCGTCGGGGCCGGCGGCGGCGGTGGGGCGGGCTGCACGTAGGAGGCGGCCGGGTAGGCGTAGTAGGGTTGTTGAGGGGGCTGCGGCGGCACGAGGAGAGGCTGCCCTAGGTGCGCGTGCGCCTTCTCGCCGTCGCCGGTCGCCGCCGCCGCGGATGCCATCGCCGACGCGGTTGCGGGAGAAGCGGGGGATCTGGTTGGGGATGGGTACAATTTCGTAGTGGGCTGGGAACTTGAGGATCCGGCTCCAATAGGAATTTGACACGCGGACGCTGCAAGAGTGATGGGGAAAGGATTGTCATTTGTCAGAGACCCACAGCCCAGGGGGACTTGTTGGCAACCGGCGGGCTGATTCTTTCCGTTGCTGAAAAACTGCACTATTGATCTGACCTGTTCGGGCGCCGCCGCCCACCCTCTCCAGCTCGGCCCATGTCGGTCAGGTTGGGCCCGTGGGCCGTGGCTGATAAACTGCATGGTTAAAGAAATTTCAAAATAGCAAATAGGATAACTGGAAAATATGTGGACAGAAGCATCATTCGAACATTTACCAGCACAGTAGTGTTTGGTTCCAGAGCCTATTTGGACGGAATGACTCTATTCCAGATTCTGAATATGGAATGACTCGATTCTGTGTTTGGCAATCAGAACAGAGCCACCCTGTTTTTCTGTTTGGTTCTAGTGTGAAGACTCTATCCTATGTTTGGCACCATATTATTATTATTATTATTATATATATATATCAAATATAATTATATTAAATATAACCATATATATTACGTTTGGAAACATGCGGTCTTGTCAAATATTAAATAAATATATTATATATATATATCTCGGCGTTTCGAACCCGCGAGGACCGTCAACCGACCAATAAATTTGTTGCTGCGTGTCCCTGCCCAGATAGGATGATGCAAGATGGAACACAAGAGGGAAATATGGCTTATATTATCTCGCATCGGGGTGCTCGTAGTAGGGGTTACAAGCGTCGCGAGACAGCGAGGGCGAGAGCGAGAGGGTGTCGTCCAACGTTGTCAGTGTTGCAACGTCTGTCCAGGACGTGCCTTAGGAAGGCCCTGGACATCCCCCTTTATAGATACAAGGAGATGTCCAGCTGTACAAGGGGGTGTAGCTATGTGCTATCGTGGCTGGCGGAGAAGTACCTTGAGCCCTGTAGAAGCATAGCTGTCGGCGCGGCATGGATCCTGCTGACGTTGTCTTGCTTCCGTAGGGGGGTTTGAGAGCAACCGACGTCATGGGCGCACGCGGGGGACCATCATTACCTGTTACCGGAGTGACCTTAGATGGGACACCGGTCTTGTTCCTTCGTAGCCTGAGGCAGCTAGCTAGGAGTAGGGTAATGATGTATCCCCTGTGGCGTAGTCGGTCCGAGGCCCAGGTCGGGCGAGGTGGAGATCTTCTTCTGAGGCCGAGGCTGAGGCCGAGGACTGAGGTCAGGCGAGGCGGAGCTCCCTGTTGCGCCCGAGGCCAAACTCGTGGGAGATCGTGACTCAGTTTTATCCTGGTGGTTGGCACAGTAGCCGGAGCGGGGCGAACAACGCTGTTTTCCTGTCAGATCGGACAGTAAAGGGGGCGAAGTGACTGCGGTCACTTCGATCTTGCCGACTGAGGCACGCGTGTCAGGATAAGGTGTCAAGCGATCCCCGCATTAAATGCGCATGCGATACAGTCGGTTGGTAAGGCAATTTGGCCAAGGTCGCTGCACGACAAAGTCTGCCCACGCTAGGCTTCGGGCGAGCCGAGGGTGCGTCTGCTGACTGAGGGGACCCTCGGCGAGGCGTGAATCCGTCCGAGACTACTGTTCCCGCCCAAGGCTAGGCTCGGATGAGGTCGCGTCCCTCGGCAGACGTGGCCTTGACTTGAACCGCGCTTTATCAGCTGTGTATGGTTTGTTCTGAAGATGTTTTCCAGCCGGATTAAGGAGCGTTGGAGGTACCCCTAGTTACGGTACCCGACAATAGCCCCCGAGCCCCAAAGGGAGTGCGGGCACTCGCTTGGAGGTTCTGCCGGATTTTGCAAGGGGACCGACCCTTCTCGGTTGTATTTTGTTCCGGTGGGTGCGCGCGAGCGCACCCGCCGGGTGTAGTGAAAGGGAAATGTGCCCTTGGGCCATTTCTAAGTATTTTGGTGATTGAGTGCAAACACAAGGGCCTAAATGTGAATTTATGTACATGGATGAACAAAGTGAAAATCATGAAGTAAAGGTATGTTTCTAAGCCTTAGTACATTGGTTTTAAGTACTAATATATTTGTCTAAGTGTTAGAAACAGAAAGAAGAAGAATAGAGAAAAGGAGAAGGGACTTGGCTGTGTGCTGCCAAGACCCAGCTCGGTCTGGAGCACCGGACTGTCCGATGTGCACCGGACAGTGTCCGGTGCGCCAGGCTGGCGCGTCTCGAACTGGCCGCTCTCGGAAAATTGGCCGGCGGCGTACGGCTAAAATTCACCGGACTGTCCGGTGTGCACCGGACTGTCCGGTGAGCCAACGGTCGGCCAGGGCCAACGGTCGGCCGCGCAATCCGCGCGGGACACGTGGCCGTGCCAACGGTCGGAAGACAGCACCGGACTGTCCGGTGTGCACCGGACATGTCCGGTGCGCCAACAGCGCCAGATCTGCCAACGGTCTGCAACGGTCGTCTTCGCCGTTTAAGGAAACAAATCGGGCACCGGACAGTGTCCGGTGTGCACCGGACTGTCCGGTGCCCCCGACGACAGAAGGCAAGGGTGGCCTTCCGGATTTGCTCTCAACGCCCCCTAGCTGCCTTGGGGCTATAAAAGGAGCCCCTAGGCGCATGGAGGAGACACACAAGCAACCTTTGAGCATTCTTGATCATCCACACTAAGTCTCTGCGCATTCGTTTGTGTTTCTAAGTGATTCGAGCTCTGTTCTAAGTGAGAACTCTGAGATAGTCTTGTGAGCTCGATTCTTGGCCGTGTGTGTGCGCTTTTGCTGTGGATTTGTGTGTGTTGCTTCCCTCCCTTACTCTGTGTTTCATTTGTGATCATATACTTGTAAGGGCAAGAGACTCCAATTTGTGGAGATTCCTTGCAAACGGGATAGTGAAAGGAAAACAAAACACCGTGGTATTCAAGTGGGTCTTTGGACCGCTTGAGAGGGGTTGATTGCAACCCTCGTCCGTTGGGACGCCACAACGTGGAGTAGGCAAGCGTTGGTCTTGGCCGAACCACGGGATAAAACCACTGTGTCACTCTGTGCTTGATTCTCTTGTGGTACTGTGTTTTGTTGAGACTTCACCTTAGCCACTTGGCAATAATCGTGCTAACACTTAACAAGTTTTTGTGGCTTAAGTTTGAAGTTTTTACAGGATCACCTATTCACCCCCCCCCCCTCTAGGTGCTCTCAATTGGTATCGGAGCCGTTCTCTTCACAAAGGGACTAACCGCCCGAAGAGATGGATCCTAAGGGGAAGGGTATAGTGATCAACGACAAAGAGAAGGAATCCTTCGTCAACGAGCCGAAGGACGATAAGCCTACCGACTCCGGCTCGGGCCAAAGACGGAAGGAAGGGAAGAAGAAGAAGACCAGGCGCATCAAGGAGATCGTCTACTACGACAGCGACGAGTCTACTTCTTCCCAAAAGGACGAGGACCACAACGACTACGAGAAAAGAAAACCGGTTAATTCGAACTTTTCTTTTGATTACTCTCGTATTCCGCAAAGTTCACATTCTCATTTGCTCTCCATTCCACTCGGCAAGCCCCCACACTTTGATGGAGAGGACTACGGATTTTGGAGCCACAAAATGCGTAGTCACCTATTCTCTCTCCATCCTAGTATATGGGAGATTGTAGAGAGTGGAATGCATTTTGATAGTTCGGATAGTCCCATGTTCATTAATGAACAAATTCATAAGAATGCACAAGCTACTACTGTTCTTCTAGCTTCCTTGTGCAGGAATGAATACCATAAGGTGAGCGGCTTGGATAACGCCAAGCAAATCTGGGACACCCTCAAGATTTCTCATGAGGGGAACGACGTCACCTTACTCACCAAGATGGAGTTGGTGGAGGGCGAGCTTGGACGGTTCGCAATGATAAGGGGCGAGGAGCCAACGCAAACATACAATCGGCTCAAGACTCTTATCAACAAGATAAGAAGCTACAGGAGCACGCGATGGACGGACCACGGCGTCGTCCGCCTAATGCTAAGGTCATTTACCGTTCTTGATCCTCACTTGGTGAACAATATACGTGAAAATCCCAGGTACACCAAGATGTCGCCCGAAGAAGTTCTTGGGAAATTTGTTAGCGGGCGAATGATGATCAAGGAGGCGAGATATGTGGACGACGCCTTGAATGGTCCGATCAACGAGCCGCAACCTCTCGCTCTCAAGGCAACACGAAGCAAGGAGGCGCTACCTAGCAAGGTGGCACAAATTGAGGCGGCTGGACTCAACGATGAAGAAATGGCCCTCATTATCAAGAGATTCAAGACGGTGCTAAAGGGTCGCAATGGACAGCCGAGCAAGACTAAGACCAAGGGGAAGCGATCATGCTTCAAATGCGGTAAGCTTGGTCATTTTATTGCTAACTGTCCTGATAATGATAGTGACCAGGAAAAGGGGAACAAGAGGGAAAAGAAGAAGCATTACAAGAAGGCAAAAGGCGAGGCGCATCTAGGCAAGGAGTGGGACTCGGATTGCTCCTCGTCCGACTCCGACAATGAAGGACTCGCCGCCACTGCCTTCAACAAATCGGCTCTCTTCCCCAACGAGCGTCTCACATGTCTTATGGCAAGGGAGAAGAAGGTGAGTACTCAAGACTCCACTTATGCTTCTTCTAGTGATAGTGAGTCTAGTGATGATGACATAGATTATTCATGCTTGTTCAAGGGCTTAGATAGATCTAAGGTAGATAAAATCAATGAATTGATTGATGCATTGAATGAAAAGGATAGGCTTTTAGAAAAGCAGGAGGATTTATTGTATGATGAACATGATAAATTTGTAGAGGCACAAAAATCATATGCTTTAGAAGTAAAAAGAAATGAAATGCTTTCTTATGAACTATCTACTTGTCATGAAACCATTTCTACTTTACAAGGTGTTAACAATGATTTAAATGCTAAGTTAGAAGTAGCAAATAAATCTAATTCTTGTGTAGAACATGTTAAGATTTGCACTAGGTGTAAGGATTTCGATGTTGATGCCTGTAGTGAACATCTAGTTTTAATTTCCAAATTAAATAAGGAAGTGGCTAGTCTTAATGCCCAACTTAAGACTAGCAAGAATGATTTCGATAAGCTAAAATTTGCAAGGGATGCCTACACAATTGGTAGACACCCCTCAATTAAGGATGGTCTTGGCTTCAAGAGAGAGGCCAAGAACTTAACAAGCCATAAGGCTCCCATCTTCGTCCAGGAGAAAGGGAAGGCCCCTATGGCTAGTAATGCTAAAAAGAACCATGCTTTTATGTATTATGATAGGAGAAATGCTAGAAATGCTTATAATGATTTTGATTCACATGTTTATGATTCTCATGCCATGTTTGCCTCTAGTTCTTCTTATAAGCATGATAGGGATATGCCTAGGAGAAATATTGCTCATGTGCCTAGAAAGAATGTTATTCATGCTCCTAGGAAAGTAGTGAATGAACCTTCTATAATTTATTGTGCTTTAAACACTTCCTTTGCTATCTGTAGAAAGGATAGGAAATTAGTTGCTAGGAAGTTAGGGGCAAAATGCAAGGGAGACAGGACTTGCATTTGGGTCCCTAAGGACATTTGTGCTAACCTTGCAGGACCCAACATGAGTTGGGTACCTAAGACCCAAGCCTAAATTTGCCTTGCAGGTTTATGCATCCGGGGGTTCAAGCTGGATTATTGACAGCGGATGCACAAACCATATGACGGGGGAGAAGAAGATGTTCACCTCCTACGTCAAAAATAAGGATTCCCAAGATTCAATTATATTCGGTGATGGGAATCAAGGCAAGGTAAAAGGGCTAGGTAAAATTGCAATTTCTAATGAGCATTCTATATCAAATGTATTCTTAGTGGAGAGTCTTGGATATAATTTGCTATCTGTCAGTCAATTATGTCAAATGGGATATAATTGTTTATTTACAAATGTAGATGTGTCTGTCTTTAGAAGAAGTGATGGTTCACTAGCTTTTAAGGGTGTATTAGACGGCAAACTTTATTTAGTTGATTTTGCAAAAGAAGAGGCCGGTCTAGATGCATGCTTAATGGCTAAGACTTGCATGGGCTGGCTGTGGCATCGCCGCTTAGCACATGTGGGGATGAAGAACCTCCACAAGCTTCTAAAGGGAGAACATGTGATAGGTCTAACCAATGTTCATTTCGAAAAAGATAGACCTTGTGCAGCTTGTCAAGCAGGGAAACAGGTGGGAGGAGCGCATCACAGCAAGAATGTGATGACCACTTCAAGACCCCTGGAGCTGCTGCATATGGATCTCTTCGGACCCGTCGCCTATCTAAGCATAGGGGGAAGTAAGTATGGTCTAGTTATTGTTGATGACTTTTCCCGCTTCACTTGGGTGTTCTTTTTGCAGGATAAGTCTGAAACCCAAGGGACCCTCAAGCGCTTCCTCAGGAGGGCTCAAAATGAGTTTGAGCTCAAAGTGAAAAAGATAAGAAGCGACAACGGGTCCGAATTCAAGAACCTTCAAGTGGAGGAGTTCCTTGAAGAAGAAGGGATCAAGCACGAGTTCTCCGCTCCCTACACACCACAGCAAAATGGTGTGGTAGAGAGGAAGAACAGGACGCTCATTGACATGGCGAGGACGATGCTAGGAGAGTTCAAGACCCCCGAGTGCTTTTGGACGGAAGCCGTGAACACTGCTTGCCATGCCATCAACAGGGTCTACCTTCATCGCCTCCTCAAGAAGACGTCGTATGAGCTTCTAACCGGTAACAAACCCAATGTATCTTACTTTCATGTATTTGGGAGCAAGTGCTACATTCTAGTGAAGAAAGGTAGAAATTCTAAGTTTGCTCCCAAAGCTGTAGAAGGGTTTTTATTAGGTTATGACTCAAATACAAAGGCGTATAGAGTCTTCAACAAATCATCGGGTTTGGTTGAAGTCTCTAGCGACGTTGTATTTGATGAGACTAATGGCTCTCCAAGAGAGCAAGTTGTTGATTGTGATGATGTAGATGAAGAAGATGTTCCGACGGCCGCTATACGGACCATGGCGATTGGAGAAGTACGACCACAGGAACAAGATGAACGAGATCAACCTTCTTCCTCAACTATGGTGCATCCCCCAACCAAAGATGACGAACAGGTACCTCAAGCGGAGGCGCTTGATCAAGGGGGAACACAAGATAATCAAGTGATGGAGGAAGAAGTGCAACCGGCACCTCCAACCCAAGTTCGAGCAATGATTCAAAGGGATCATCCCGTCGATCAAATTCTGGGTGACATTAGCAAGGGAGTAACTACTCGATCTCGATTAGTTAATTTTTGTGAGCATTACTCCTTTGTCTCTTCTATTGAGCCTTTCAGGGTAGAAGAGGCCTTGCTAGATCCGGACTGGGTGTTGGCCATGCAAGAGGAGTTAAACAATTTCAAGCGCAATGAAGTTTGGACACTGGTGCCTCGTCCGAAGCAAAATGTTGTGGGAACCAAGTGGGTGTTCCGCAACAAACAGGACGAGCACGGGGTGGTGACGAGAAACAAGGCTCGACTTGTGGCAAAAGGTTATGCCCAAGTCGCAGGTTTGGATTTCGAGGAGACTTTTGCTCCTGTGGCTAGGCTAGAATCAATTCGTATCTTGCTAGCATATGCCGCTCACCATTCTTTCAGGTTGTTTCAAATGGATGTGAAGAGCGCTTTCCTCAACGGGCCAATCAAGGAGGAGGTGTACGTGGAGCAACCCCCTGGCTTCGAGGATGAACGGTACCCCGACCATGTGTGTAAGCTCTCTAAGGCGCTCTATGGACTTAAGCAAGCCCCAAGAGCATGGTATGAATGCCTTAGAGATTTCTTAATTACTAATGCTTTCAAGGTTGGGAAAGCCGATCCAACTCTTTTTACTAAGACTTGTAATGGTGATTTGTTTGTGTGCCAAATTTATGTCGATGACATAATATTTGGTTCTACTAACCAAAAGTCTTGTGAAGAGTTTAGCAGGGTGATGACGCAGAAATTCGAGATGTCGATGATGGGCGAGTTGAACTACTTCCTTGGGTTCCTAGTGAAGCAACTCAAGGACGGCACCTTCATCTCCCAAACAAAGTACACGCAAGATCTGCTAAAGCGGTTTGGGATGAAGGACGCCAAGCCCGCAAAGACTCCGATGGGGACCGACGGACACACCGACCTCAACAAAGGAGGTAAGTCCGTTGATCAAAAAGCATACCGGTCAATGATAGGTTCTTTGCTTTACTTATGTGCTAGTAGACCGGATATTATGCTTAGCGTAAGCATGTGTGCTAGATTTCAATCCGATCCTAAGGAGTGTCACTTAGTGGCGGTGAAGCGAATTCTTAGATATTTGGTTGCTACGCCTTGCTTCGGGCTCTGGTATCCAAAGGGGTCTACCTTTGACTTAGTTGGATACTCTGACTCCGACTATGCTGGATGTAAGGTCGATAGGAAGAGTACATCGGGGACGTGCCAATTCTTAGGAAGGTCCCTGGTGTCATGAAACTCTAAGAAACAAACATCCGTTGCCCTATCCACCGCTGAGGCCGAGTACGTTGCCGCAGGTCAGTGTTGCGCGCAACTACTTTGGATGAGGCAAACTCTCCGGGACTTTGGCTACAATCTGAGCAAAGTCCCACTCCTATGTGATAATGAGAGTGCTATCCGCATGGCGGAGAATCCTGTTGAACACAGCCGCACAAAGCACATAGACATCCGGCATCACTTTTTGAGAGACCACCAGCAAAAGGGAGATATCGAAGTGTTTCACGTTAGCACCGAGAACCAGCTAGCCGATATCTTCACTAAGCCTCTAGATGAGAAGACCTTTTGCAGGTTGCGTAGTGAGCTAAATGTCTTAGATTCGCGGAACCTGGATTGCATTGTAGCATACATGTAGTTATGCTTTTGATCATGTTCCTTTTTGCATTATGTTGCTTATTATGGTGCTCAAGTTGTACAAACACTCCCTGGACCTCACAAGTCCGTTGCAAAGTGATGCACATGTGTAGGGGGAGATGTGTTACAACTTGACCCTTTAAGACTAACCATGTGCTTGAGTTTGATAATTTAGTCTCGAAGGAGGATTGAAAGGGAAAAGGTGGACTTGGACCATGAAAGACTTCCACTGCACTCCGATGAGAGGGTAACTAATTCCAAGTTCATCTCATGAAATCTTATTGCCATTTGCTCTTAATTGAAGACTTTGGTGAGGCAATGGGGTTAACAGGCCAAGATTGATCCCGTTTTGGTGCTTGATGCCAAAGGGGGAGAAAATAAAGGCCAAAGTGATAAATGGATCAGCTACCACTTGAGAGATTTTGAAAATAGTAGAATAGAGTTTTTGTTTTGTCAAAAGCTTTTATTGTCTCTTATTGTCTCTCTTGTCAAAAGTTGGCTTCTTGTTGGGAGAAGTATTGATTATGGGAAATAGGGGGAGTTTTTGAAATCTTTGATCAATCTCTTTTGGAATGACTCTCTCTATACTTCAACATGTGTGTTTGACTTAGAGATAGAGATTTGAGTTTGATTTGCAAAAACAAACCAAGTGGTGGCAAAGGATGATCCATATATGCCAAAATTGAATCAAAACCAATTTGAGTTTTTATTTGAAGTGATTTTGCACTTGTTCCACTTGCTTTATGTTGTGTTGGCATAAATCACCAAAAAGGGGGAGATTGAAAGGGAAATGTGCCCTTGGGCCATTTCTAAGTATTTTGGTGATTGAGTGCAAACACAAGGGCCTAAATGTGAATTTATGTACATGGATGAACAAAGTGAAAATCATGAAGTAAAGGTATGTTTCTAAGCCTTAGTACATTGGTTTTAAGTACTAATATATTTGTCTAAGTGTTAGAAACAGAAAGAAGAAGAATAGAGAAAAGGAGAAGGGACTTGGCTGTGTGCTGCCAAGACCCAGCTCGGTCTGGAGCACCGGACTGTCCGGTGTGCACCGGACAGTGTCCGGTGCGCCAGGCTGGCGCGTCTCGAACTGGCCGCTCTCGGAAAATTGGCCGGCGGCGTACGGCTAAAATTCACCGGACTGTCCGGTGTGCACCGGACTGTCCGGTGAGCCAACGGTCGGCCAGGGCCAACGGTCGGCCGCGCAATCCGCGCGGGACACGTGGCCGTGCCAACGGTCGGAAGACAGCACCGGACTGTCCGGTGTGCACCGGACATGTCCGGTGCGCCAACAGCGCCAGATCTGCCAACGGTCTGCAACGGTCGTCTTCGCCGTTTAAGGAAACAAATCGGGCACCGGACAGTGTCCGGTGTGCACCGGACTGTCCGGTGCCCCCGACGACAGAAGGCAAGGGTGGCCTTCCGGATTTGCTCTCAACGCCCCCTAGCTGCCTTGGGGCTATAAAAGGAGCCCCTAGGCGCATGGAGGAGACACACAAGCAACCTTTGAGCATTCTTGATCATCCACACTAAGTCTCTGCGCATTCGTTTGTGTTTCTAAGTGATTCGAGCTCTGTTCTAAGTGAGAACTCTGAGATAGTCTTGTGAGCTCGATTCTTGGCCGTGTGTGTGCGCTTTTGCTGTGGATTTGTGTGTGTTGCTTCCCTCCCTTACTCTGTGTTTCATTTGTGATCATATACTTGTAAGGGCAAGAGACTCCAATTTGTGGAGATTCCTTGCAAACGGGATAGTGAAAGGAAAACAAAACACCGTGGTATTCAAGTGGGTCTTTGGACCGCTTGAGAGGGGTTGATTGCAACCCTCGTCCGTTGGGACGCCACAACGTGGAGTAGGCAAGCGTTGGTCTTGGCCGAACCACGGGATAAAACCACTGTGTCACTCTGTGCTTGATTCTCTTGTGGTACTGTGTTTTGTTGAGACTTCACCTTAGCCACTTGGCAATAATCGTGCTAACACTTAACAAGTTTTTGTGGCTTAAGTTTGAAGTTTTTACAGGATCACCTATTCACCCCCCCTCTAGGTGCTCTCATGTAGCCCCCGAGGCCTCGGAGGAGTGGTTTTGACTCCTCTGAGGTCTTAATTTTTTGCGATGCCTCGGATGGCCTTGTCGTTCTGAAAGTCGCCTAGAGGGGGGGTGAATAGGGCGAATCTGAAATTTATAAACTTGAGCACAACTACAAGCTGGGTTAGCGTTAGAAATATGAACGAGTCCGAGAGAGAGAGAGCGAAAAACAAATCGCAAGCAAAATAAAGAGTGAGACACAAGGATTTGTTTTACCGAGGTTCGGTTCTTGCAAACCTACTACCCGTTGAGGTGGTCACAAAGACCGGGTCTCTTTCAACCCTTTCCCTCTCTCAAACGGTCACTTAGACCGAGTGAGCTTCTCTTCTCAATCAAACGGGACACAAAGTCCCCACAAGGACCACCACACAATTGGTGTCTCTTGCCTCGGTTACAATTGAGTTGATCACAAGAAAGAATGAGAAAAAGAAGCAATCCAAGCTTAAGAGCTCAAATGAACACAAGTCACTCTCTCACTAGTCACTAATTGATTGGGAATGATCTATGGACTTGGGAGAGGATTTGATCTCTTTGGTGTGTCTTGTATTGAATGCTATAGCTCTTGTAAGGTGTGGAAAGTCAGAAAACTTGCATGCAATAAATGGTGGGTGGTTGGGGGTATTTATAGCCCCAACCACCAAACTAGCCGTTTGGTGAAGGCTGCTGTCGCATGGCGCACCGGACAGTTCGGTGCGCCACCGGACACTGTCCGGTGCGCCTGCCACGTCACCTGGCCATTGGATTCCAAACGTTGGAGCTTCTATCTTCTGGGCCACCGGACAGTCTGGTGGTGCACCGGACAGGCACTGTTCAGTGTCCGGTGCGCCATCTGCCTCTGCTCTGACTCTGGCGCGCACTGTAGCGCATTTAATGCCTTCTGTAGACGACCGTTGGCGCGAAGTAGCTGTTGCCCCGCTGGCACACCGAACAGTCTGGTGCTACACCGGACAGTCCGGTGAATTATAGCGGAGCGGCCTCCAAAATTCCCGAAGGTGGGCAGTTCGGAGTTGGAGTCCCTGGTGCACCGGACACTGTCCGGTGGCACACCGGACAGTCCGGTGCGCTAGACCAGGGCACACTTCGGCTGACTTTAGCTCTCTATATTTGAATCCTTTCTCGGTCTTTTTATTGGTTTGTTGTGAACCTTTGGCACCTGTAGAACTCATAATCTAGAGCAAACTAGTTAGTCCAATTATTTGTGTTGGGCAATTCAACCACCAAAATCAATTAGGAAAAGGTGTAAGCCTATTTCCCTTTCAATCTCCCCCTTTTTGGTGATTGGTGCCAACACAAACCAAAGCAAATATAGAAGTGCATAATTGAACTAGTTTGCATAATGTAAGTGCAAAGTATACTAAGAGTTGAACCAATAAATTCTCATAAGATGCGCATGGATTGATTTCTTTGTTTTTAACATTTTGGACCACGCTTGCACCACATGTTTTGTTTTTGCAAATTCTTTTGTAAATTCTTTTCAAAGTCCTTTTGCAAGTAGTCAAAGGTAAATGAATAATATTTTGAGAAGCATTTTCAAGATTTGAAATTTTCTCCCCCTGTTTCAAATGCTTTTCCTTTGACTAAACAAAACTCCCCCTCAATCAAATCCTCCTCTTAGTGTTCAAGAGGGTTTTAGATATAGTTTTGAAGAGGTTGTACCAATTTGAAATTCTATCAAAAATAAGATACCGATTGAAAAATCATCAATTGAAAAATCTTTTCTTAACTCAATTTTTTGAAATTGGTGGTGGTGCTGTCCTTTTGCTTTGGGCTAATACTTTCTCCCCCTTTGGCATGAATCGCCAAAAACGGATACTTGAGTGAAATATAAGCCCTTTTACTTTCTCTCCTTATGGCAAATAACATAAGAGTGAAGATTATACCAAAGTTGGAGAGATGTGTGGAGCGACGGCGAAGGGTGAGTAATTTGATGGAGTGGAGTGGAAGCCTTTGTCTTCGCCGAAGACTCCAATTCCCTTTCAATCTATGACTTGGTTTGAAATACTCTTGAAAACACATTAGTCATAGAATATAAAAGATACATGATCAAAGGTATATTAATGGGCTATGTGTGCAAAACATCAAAAGAAATTCCGAGAATCAAGAATATTTAGCTCATGCCTAAGTTTGTTAAATGTTTGTTCATCTAGTGGCTTGGTAAAGATATCGGCTAATTGTTCTTTGGTGTTAATATATGCAATCTCGATATCCCCCTTTTGTTGGTGATCCCTTAGAAAATGATATCGAATGGCTATGTGTTTAGTGTGGCTATGTTCAACGGGATTATCCGCCATGCGGATTTGTCGGGGACCATAATTAGGGGTACCCTCAAGACTCCTAAATCTCAGCTGGTAACCCCCATCAGCACAAAGCTGCAAAGGCCTGATGGGTGCGACTAAGTCAAGGATCGGTCCATTCGAGGGACACGATCACGCCTCGCCCGAGCCCAGCCTCGGGCAAGGGCAGCCGACCTCGGAGGATCTACGTCTCGCCCGAGGCCCCCCTCCAGCAACGGACACACCTTCGGCTCGCCCGAGGCCCAGTCTTCACCAAGAAGCAACCTAGGCCAAATCGCCACGCCAACCGACCAAATCGCAGGGGCATTTAATACAAAGGTGGCCTGACACCTTTATCCTGACGCACGCCCTCCAGTCGATAGAGCTGAAGTGACCGCAGTCACTTCGCCGCTTCACTGACCGGTCTGACAAGGGGACAACGCCGCCTGCGCCGCACCGACTGCTGAGCCACTCGACAGAGTGAGGCTGACAGCAACCAAGTCCGACCTTAGGCGCCATGGGAAACTCCGCTTCGCCCGACCCCAGGGCTCGGACTCGGGCTCAGCCCCGGAAGACGACGAACTCCGCTCCGCCCGACCCTAGGGCTCGGACTCGGGCTCAGCCCCGGAAGACGACGAACTCCGCTTCGCCCGACCCCAGGGCTCGGACTCGGGCTCAGACCGGGAAGACGACGAACTCCGCTTCGCCCGACCCCAGGGCTCGGACTCGGGCTCAGCCCCGGAAGACGACGAACTCCGCTTCGCCTGACCCCAGGGCTCGGACTCAGCCCTAGCCCCGGAGGACGACGAACTCCGCTTTGCCCGACCCCAGGGCTCGGACTCAGCCCTGGCCTCGGCCGACGGTCTCCGCCTCGCCCGACCCAGGGGCTCGGACTCGACCTCGACCTTGGAAGACAGACTCGACCTCGACCTCGGAAGAGCCTCCACATCGCCCAACCCAGGGCACGGACCGACCACGTCAACAGGAGGCGCCATCATTACCCTGCCCCAAGCTGACTCAGGCTACGGGGAACAAGACCGGCGTCCCATTTGGCTCGCTCCGCCAGACAAGTAATGATGGCGCTCCGCACGCTCTATGACGACGGCGGCTCTCAGCCCCCTTACGGAAGCAAGAGGACGTCAGCAAGGACTTGACAGCCCCAACAGCTGTCCTTTCGCCAGGCTCCAGCGCTCCTCCGAAGGCCACGACACCACATGAACCGGGTGCCAAAACCTCTCCGGCTGCCACGATGGCATGTACTTAGGGCGCTAGCTCTCCTCCGCTAGACACGTTAGCACACTGCTACACCCCCCATTGTACACCTGGATCCTCTCCTTGCGCCTATAAAAGGAAGGACCAGGGCCCTCTTACGGAGGGTTGGCCGCGCGGGGAAGGACGGGACGGCGCTCGCGTGAGGCCGCTTGCTCCCTCCCGCGTGGACGCTTGTAACCCCCTACTGCAAGCGCACCCGACCTGGGCGCGGGACAAACACGAAGGCCGCGGGATTCCACCTCTCATGCCCGTCTCCCTCCGGCTGCCTCCCCCCTTCGCGCTCCGTCTCGCGCCGACCCATCTGGGCTGGGGCACGCGGCGATCATTTACTCGTCGGTCCAGGGACCCCCCGGGTTTCGAAACGCCGACAATTGGCGCGCCAGGTAGGGGCCTGCTGCGTGTTGACGAACAGCTCCCCGTCAAGCTCCAGATGGGCAGTCTTCAGCAACCTTTCCAGCCCGGGACGATACTCCGTTTCGGGAGTCTTGAGTTCATGTCCCTCGACGGCAGCTACGACATGATACTCCTTCCCCCGTCGTGCGACAACGACAATGGCGGCCGACAGCCCGCGCGCCGGCGGCGGAATCGACGACGTCTTCCCCGCGTGGTGGAAGAACAACATTCGAGCTCACCCCGTCCCCTCCCCCGCTGACGAAGGAGGAGGCGGGGCAACCAAGGCCAAGCAGAAGGCGGCACCTCGTCGGCTGTCGAGCGAGTCGACGGCGCCGGCGCCCCAACGGGGGGCACGTCGGGCATCGACCTCACGTCTGAGACGAAAGCGAGCGCCGTCTCCCCGCAACACGCCAATCCCAAGCAAACGGACGATGCCAGCACGCTCGCGAAGGACTTGCTGGGCGTCACCCTCGTACCTGAGACGGCGGTGCAGTCTGCTCCGGACGTGACTTCGTCACCGCCCGTCGACCAAGAGGTACCGACCGATTCCCATCTCACGCCTTTTGGATTCAGCCTCGACCCACCAAGCGACTTTGCTTTGGTGGACGCCCTCGTAGAGGCGAGTCCAAACCCTCTGGGGTATCGTGTGCGGTCACCCTGGGACCGGTTGACGAACGTCTCGACCTAGGGCCCTCGGGGTCCGAGGAAGATGACGAGCCCGACTTCTGTTGGGATTTCTCCGGACTTGGTAACCCCAGAGCCATGCGGGACTTTATGACCGTGTGTGACTACTGCCTTTCCGACTGTTCCGACGGTAGCCGCAGCCTCGGCGACGAGGACTGCGGCCCAAGTCGTGAATGTTTCCACGTCGATCTAGGGGGTCCCTCCGAAGGCAACCATCTTGGTATGCCGGAGAACGGTGATCTCCCTAGGCCTGTGCCTCGCGTTGACATCCTACGGGAGCTAGCTGTGGTTCCCGTTCCGGCGGGGGGGGGGGGGGGGTCATGACCCACAGCTCGAGCAAATCCGCGGGGTGCAGGCCAGGCTCAACGAGGGAGCAGGAACACTTGAGCCGATCCGCCGGGACATCGGGCAGGAATGGGCGGGCCAACCTCCGGCCGGAGAAGTGCGTCATCTACCCCAGGGTATCCAGCACCGCATCGCCGACGATGTCAGGGTAAGGCCGCCACCGACTTCCAGTGGAGTCGGCCGGAACCTGGCTACGGCGGCAATGCTTCTCCGCGCGATGCCGGAGCCATCAACCACCGAGGGGCGGCGTATCCAGGGAGAGCTCAAGAATCTCCTGGAGGGCGCCGCGGTCCGACGGGCCGAAAGCTCCGCCTCCCGAAGGCAGGGGTACCCCTCGGAACATCGCGCCGCGACTTCCCGATTCATGCGGGAAGCCTCGGTCCACACCGGACGCACGCGCAACACGGCGCCTGCGGCCCCGGGTCGCCTCGGCAACGAGCACCATCACCGCAACCGTCGGGCCCACCTCGACGAGAGGGTGTGCTGAAGCGTCCCAATCCTTTGGGACTCAAATGTGAAACAATTACTAGTCCCAGGAGGCTAGTAAACACATTCCTTACTTCAAATAGTACAGAGTTTAGATAAAATTATTACAATACCGGGGTACAAGCTCGAGAGAGCCAAATTAAGAAACGCAGTAGGAAAATACACTAGCCCAAGCCACAGGCAGAACTGGGTGCAGACACAGCCCTCTTAATCAAGCATAGCAGAAAAGAAGTCCTCGGCTGCTGAAAAACATAAATAAATCTGGGTGAATACACTAGGTATTCCGCAAGCCCACCCCGTTCCCGTAGAGAGAAAGAGACCTATGATATACATGCTCAATTTGGTGGAGTTGTGGTCACTCAACATTTTTTTCTTAGAGAAAGGCAGATACTTGAAGGTTTTTCCCCTAGTCTTATAATAACCAAAAACTCAACCGCCACTGAGCTTCCCGCTCCCGTGGCCTTAGTTCTTTCCTAACACCTACTCATTCACACATTCCCCTTTCCATAAAACTCATAGAGAAAATTCTAATTGCCATACCATACCAGACTCATCCATACCAGTGGACACGGACTATTCGAATAGGTTTCAACTCTGCGCAGAGGGGTACACTTTACCCACTAGTCCGGTTTCTGCGATCTCACTGTCGCGAGACCCGAATGCCGGATCTCTTTCCTTGCTCGTACGTCCTAACCTTAATGGTTATCCGGAAGGAGTCAGGCCACCACCAAGTCCAAACCGGACAAAACTTTCCCCCTCCTTATCCTCCCGGTGCTCCCCAGCCTTCTTAACCCTGGGGTTGGACCGCACGAGTTCGGATTGAGTGACTGCCCACACAGTCTCGAGTGGTTGTACGATAAAGGAGTACAGGTAGTGAAAATGACAAGCCAGTCCTTATATGAGGGGACAATCCTTCTGCTCACACCTAAACCAGCTGAGCCAACACCTTAGGCCCTCCCCTAAACCAGGGAGTCCCTGATCATCCCACTCCAGGGTGATGAGGGTGAGTACCCTTCATCGCAAAACTTTTCAAGAGGAGACTTTATTTGAAGAAAACACATTTCCTTTCTTCCCAAACCACATTTCGTATCCAGAATGAATATGTTAATGCGGGCCATCTCTCGCTCACAATGCAATATTCCCCCATAGTTCCCGGTCTAGGCAGTGGTAGAGAGAGTGGGTAATTTATGCATCAAGGGAAGGATGGACTCGCCTTCGTTGAAGCTCTCTTGGCACAGAAGATCTACTTCCGGAAGTTCGGGCTCCGACCCTTCTTCTGGAGCTGCGGGATCCGGATCTTCGGTCCCCGCTTCTTCTAGGAAACAAGCAGTAAAACAATACATCAATAGTGGTTTATCAATCATAGTGTGCCATTTTCTAACAACATTATTGTATGTAACCTTGGAAATTCTTTTTGATAATTTTTGGTACATAAAATATTGAGAAAACTATTTTAAATGGGAAAAAGGGTGGAAAAAGAAAAAAGAAAAGAGCATTCCTCTCTCCTGGGCTGGGGGCACGGCTTTTGGCCCACCCCGGGCGCGAGCGCGCGCGCTGAAGCGCTTTCGGCCCAGGGGCGGCCCAAGAGCGAGGGTGACGGCGCTTCTGTGGGCCCACTTGCTAGCGAGAGGGGGGGGGGAGGAAACGGCGTCGCAGCCAGACGGCGGGGCGAACCGGCCGAGCGAGGGAGAAAAGGCCGGTCGCCAGGGAAGCTTGACGGCGGCTTGCCGCCGGTGGCCCGGTTCTTCGACCAAGGGAGGGTGGTTTGGCATGGGAGGAGGCTGGCGATTCCAATGGTAGGCTCAATTTGGCCGGAGAGGGTTGGGAGGGGGCTGCCCACGGGGAGGGGGCGGAGTTCCGCGGCGGGGATCGCCGCCGGTGGGCTCTGGGTGGGGGACGGGGGTTGGAAGGTGGTGCTTTGGGTTCGTGGCTACGTGAGGGAGCTGCTCGCCCCACTTAATTTCTTGCCGGACCAACGGAGAAGGGAAGGGAGGAGGAGTAAGGGACTCACCGGAGAGGAGAACGACGCCGGCGCTTCGCGAATTGAGCTCGGGGGAGGGGAGGAGAGGGATGGTCGAGGCTGGTGCGAGGAAGGAGGGGCTCGGGCCAGCCTTTTATAGGCGCCCGAGGGGAGGGGGAGCGGTGGAGCTTCTTGGCTCCGGCGAGCTTCACAGTGCCGCCATTAATGCCGCACAGCGCCGCCGAGGGGACGCTACGGCGGGGCGGTACCGGCGAGGACGCTGGTCAAGGGGGGGGAGGACGGAGCGGTGCCAAACTTCTCTGTGCGGCGAGGTGGCAGAGGGGAGGACGGAGGCGACGGCCGGAGGTGACTTCGGTGAAGAGACGACGAAAGGACGACGAAGCAACTGACCAGCGGGGCCGTTCTGCCAGAGGGAGTGAGCGCGCGAGAGAGGGCGGCTGACGGGTGGGGACGCCTTGCCAGCGAGAGAGGGGCGGGGCGAGGAGCGGGCTGGCGCGCGCGCGCGGAGGCAGGCCGAAGATGGGCCGAAAGCGGAGGAGCGCGGGCGCGTGGGAAAGGGGGAGGTCGCGGGCTTGGGCCGGGATTCGGTCCAGCAGGGGGAGGAGAAAGCTTTTCTCTTTTTCTTTTTACTTTCTATTTCCTATTTCCCATTTTGCCCCTTTTCTTTTGAACAAATTATTTTGTGGATACTCTAAGTGTTTAGAAAATAGAATCTAAGTGAGGTGCTTTGTGATCAAACAAAATGTATGCATATGATGAAAGAAAACTAGTGGAGGTCTTGGAATTAGAGGATGAAAGGGAGGGGAAAAGGGTAGATTAGGGTTTCAAACCTGGGTTAGGATTTTTGGGATGCTACAAACCTACCCCACTTAAAGGAATCTCGCCCTCGAGATTCAGACGGGGCTTGAGAAAAGGTAAGGGTATTCCTTCCTCAGAGAGTCCTCACTTTCCCAGGTGGCTTCCTCTTCTCCATCTCTGCTCCACTGAACCTTACAGAGTTTCACTTCTGAATTGCGGGTCCTTCTGACTGCTGAGTCGAGAATCTTCACTGGCTTTTCCCGGTACTGGAGATCCTTTTGAATCTGAATTGCCTCTGCCTTGATGCGGGTTTCTGGTACTTTTAGGCATTTGCGGAGTTGAGACACATGGAACACATTGTGAATATCTGACATGGATTCTGGTAGCTCAAGACGGTATGCCACGGGTCCTATTCGGGAAATGACAGGGTAAGGACCGATGAAACGGGGTGCTAGCTTTCCTTTCATCCGGAACCTTTTGACACCACGCATTGGGGAAACCTTGAGATAAACAAAATCTCCTTCCTCAAATCTGAGTTCCCTTCGCCTATTGTCTGCGTAACTCTTCTGTCGACTCTGAGCTTCAAGTAACCTCCTGCGGATCAAAGCAACTTTTTCTTTGGCTTCTTTAACAAAGTCGGGTCCTTCTAGTGTCCTTTCCCCCACATTGGACCACATTAGGGGAGTCTGGCATTTTCTTCCATACAGTGCATCGAATGGTGACATTTTGATGCTGGCCTGATGGCTGTTGTTGTACGAGAATTCGGCGTACGGCAAACTGGACTCCCAATCTCTGTCGAAGGCTAACACGCAGGCTCTGAGTAAATCTTCAAGGACCTTGTTGACTCTTTCGGTTTGACCATCTGACTGGGGATGATAAGCAGTGCTGAAGTCTAGCTTGGTGCCCATTGCTTGCTGAAGGCCCTTCCAAAATTTTGAAGTGAACTGCGTTCCTCTATCTGATACTATCTTCCGTGGAATGCCATGTAGCCTGACTATCTCTTTAAGGTATATTCGGGCAAGGGCTGCTCCTCCAAAAGTGGTCTTTACTGGAACGAAGTGGGCCACCTTGGTGAGACGATCGATTATTACCCATATGGAATCATTTCCTTTTTGTGATCTGGGCAGTCCGGTTACGAAATCCATGCCTATTTCTTCCCACTTCCATTCGGGTATTGGGAGGGGTTGAAGTAGGCCTGCAGGCTTCTGATGTTCGGCCTTTGTTCGCTGACAGGTGTCACATCGGGCCACATACTGTGCTATTTCCTTCTTCATCCCTTTCCACCAATATCTGGCCTTAAGGTCTAGGTACATCTTGGTGGTCCCTGGGTGGATAGAGTAAGCTGAGTTGTGGGCTTCATCGAGCAGGGTTTCTTGTGCCTCTCCCACTGGCACGCACAGGCGGTCCTTGAACCAGATGACTCCTTGCTGATCTGTCCTGAGGTCCGGAAGTTGCTCCTTGCGTGCTCTTTCCATAAGCTTGGTTGTTGTAGGATCTAGGACACCGGCTAGAGGGGGGGGGGGGTGAATAGACGGTTTTGACTAAAAACAACAATATTAAGTAAATTTAATCAATACAACAAGGGGAATAAATTTACTAGTGTCAATAAGTAAACAATGTATGAAAGACAACTACGGAGATTGAATACTTGAAGAACAATAAGCAAAACACTAATCAATTGCAAGGCAATAAGTAATGCTAGAAGGAATAGACACCGAAATTTATCCCGTGGTATCGGTGATTTGCCGATCACCCCTAATCCACGTTGAGGTGGACTTCAAGCTCTCACTTGCTCCTCTATCAAGACACGACTTGATCTTTGAGCCAAGTGGACAAGAAATCACTCAATACCTCGATTCCACTAATGTCACCTTTGCCGCTCCGGCGAGGTAGGCGCGAACCCCTCACAATCAACACCGCGGCTTCTCCACAATCTTCTTGGAGAGCTCGACGGAGACAATCACCCGAGCCGTCTAGGAGGCGGCAACCTCCAAGAGTAACAAGCCAACGACGCTTGCTCGGTGTACCACCTAGTGCCTCAAGAATCACCAAATGATGCAAATGCACTAGGAACCCTCAATCTCTCACTAGAATGCAACCTCAAGCAAAGAGTGTGAGAGAGTGAGTTGGAGGATCACAAATGAGCTCAATGTGTGCAAGGAATGGCCAAGAGAGGTCTCACACACGAGCTACCCTTCTATTTATAGTCCCCCATCTAAAACCAACCGTTATGTGCAAAAGGGGGCAGTTCTGCGCACGCGCGGACCGTCCGCGCCCTAGGGCCGGACGGTCCGCCGTACACCATAACGGCTATAATGACCGTTGGAACATGTCAGAGCAGACTCAAAAGGTGGGTCCGGACAGTCCGCCCTTCAAGGTCGGACCGTCCGCGACCTGGCAAGTTCAAACACCCGAGCCTCGGATCAAACGGAGTTAACACACGCGGACCGTCCGGCTATAAATCCCGGACCGTCCGCGACCTGAGACAGTACTGTCCGGACTGGTCCGCCGGACCGTCCGTAGTACAAATCAATAAAAACACACAGTCCCTGTCCAAAAACGAGTTAGACACATGCGGACCGTCCGCGCCTCACAGGCGGACCGTCCGCCTATAATTCAGGGACTGACCCGAAGCCTACCTTCCTCTGGTCAGGACTGCGGACGGTCCGGCCCTAAGGCCCGAACGGTCCGCAGTGCAAAAAGAATACAGAGTCAACACAAATGGTCAAACCTCGGACCCTCTGGAGGATCGCGGACAGTCCGCCCCCAAGGGCCGGACAGTCCGCGCGACCAAGACTTCTCAAATTTCAAACATGCTTTTGAATGAACTTTTAACTCACGAAATGAGAAGCGCTGTTAGTCCTTATGTAAATGCAACTACTTGATGCTCTATGAGGCACTAAGTTTTACACAGATCTAAGTCATTGACCCCTCTTAATAGTACGGCTATCTAGCCTACTAATCCGGTCAAGTATCTTCTCTAAACTCCTCAAGACCGGCAAAAGTAAAACCTATATTATACCTTTGCCTTCATCTGATCCACAACCAATGCGTATGACTCTTCAACATTTCCTGTTCTATGTGGTCCAACCCTGCATTCTTATTTCTCCAAGAATCGTTAGTCCACAAGTAGTTGTCATTAATTACCAAAACATTACCATAGGGGCCTAGATGATTCACAATCTCCCCCTTTTTGGTAATTGATGACAACACCACATAGTATATTAAAGAGAAGTTTTAGTTTCTCCAAATCTCTCTCATACCTAAGGTATAAGATAGATCTTGGAGATGAGTTTCATAGGACTTATCTTGATTTGAAGTTCTGTCCAAGAGATAGATAAATCCAAATGAAAACTCAGTATGCAAGAAAGGCTCCCCCTAAGTGTGTGTGCAGGATTATTTGAAGTTGAAGATATAACACACATAATATATTGGAGCTTGATGGAGACTTTCCTACAATCATGGTTATCGAGGCATACAAGAAATGATTCGTAGAGTGAGCGCAGCAATTATAATCACATCTCGATTAACCACACACAGAGTAATTTGAACTAACACATAGTTCATCCCACAGAATATTACAGATAATAGTCCACAGACATACGACATAGAGGTACAGATAATAGTCCACAGACATACGACATAGAGTTAATAGATCAAACCAAGTTCCAAATGCATAAAACATAAACTAAAGCGGCATAAAAAGATAAGATGCATATGCATGGTCTTAGTGTCCACATAGAACCACCAACTCCCCCTGAAGGAGACACCTCGCCTTACAACTTCTCATCACTTCTCTCCCCCTTTGGCATCAATTGCCACAAAGGAGAGGCCCTACTGATCACTCGGCGGAGGATGCATGTTGTAATAATGAGTGCTGAAGGTGTCAAACAGGGAGGAGAACTGGCCAAAGTCCTGCTGGAGCTGCTGCTGCCTCTGACTTATATCATGCATGTTGTCAGTTGTAGAAAGATTGTCAAACTGACTGGAGAGAGCACCCATGTTATCTTGAAAACTTTGCTGCATATTGTTCAGCCTTGACATGATGGGATCAGTGACATTAGTGTGAATTTGATCACGAAAGTCAGAAAATTCAGAGTTGAGCGCATCCCAGTTGCTGTCAAAGCGAGACTGCATGTCATCGAGGCGGTGATCCACATGTGACATCAACCCCTCAAAGCGAGTGTCAATATGAGTCTCCAGCCCTTGCTGCATAGTGTGAAAATAAGGATCAAAATACCCTGGAGCAGGCTCCCAATAGTGCTGAGGCTGAGGAGGAGGTGGAGGAGGAGGCATCTGCTGTTCCTCAACATTAGGAGCTGCTCCACCTTCATAGCCAGGGTCTTCCTCATCATCTGGGAATGGAGTGAGTGGCCTGGTGAGAAACCCTATCTCATTCTTAAAAGGCCTGAAGGGAGTGTGAACAATCTCACATGGGCCCTCAAATCTTGTCTTGGATTTGATAAGAGCCATAATGTATGGAGCATATGCCAAGTTTTGATTCTTGTCCATCTTTAAATCATTAAGCTGCCGCATCATGAAAAGAACAATGTTCATGACTTCACCATTCATGATGTGCTGGATTATGTTCCAGAACTTATCTCGAATTTTACTCTTATCACCACTCTTGGGAAGAATGGTGACTTTGGCAATCTCGTTGATGACAGCAGGATGATGTCTGAGTCCTGCTGTTTCTCCAAATCTCCTGGGTATACCGAGCCTGGCTGGCTCATAAAACTGCACAAAATCCTCAAAATTATCTTCAGTATAAAGATCCACCCCAGCAGAAATGGTGCCATAGTCCAGACTGTTGGCAGCGGCAAAGTCAGCAAAAGAAGCAGAATACCGCTTGAAGCCAGTCATCCAGGTGATAGATTCTTCTGCAATATCAATCTCTGAGGTAGCCAAGAATTGCTTAACTGCCATTTCATTGAAATCGGTGCGCTGCCCCATAAACTGATATAACCCACATGTTTCAAATTTGGGGATGAGACCCTCCATGACTGATTGACTGAGCAAGAACGACCAATCAATCACCTGATGCTTATGAAAGTTGGTATCCACCAGGGTGCCCCAAAAGACATCAAACTGCAGCTGAGTGTGGAAAAACTGAATATTGGTATCTGATGGCAGAGCATACTGGTTCACAGTCCGTCTAGAGCAGTACTCAGCCATAGAAAATCTCCGCTTGGGATAAGTCCATCCTTGGATATCAATGGGATAATCTGGATGAACATGAAGAAAATCTTCAGCATCCATGGATTCAGTGCCCCCAGCTGAGGATTGGGCCTCTGAATCAGTGGTCGGTGTATAATCATCATCATTGCCACGTGGGCGCTTGGATTTAAAGCGACCTGCAAGTTTCTTGCGGAGACCACCAAAACCACTGCAACAAGGTGACAGACATCCAGAGATAAATAATGGAGACCAATCGCCACTTATAAAAAAGGAATGGAATGGTAATGCTCTGCCAGGGTCCGGACGGTCCGCGCTAGGGGGCCGGACGGTCCGCGCCAGAGGCCCGGACGGTCCGCGTCCACCAGGCGGACGGTCCGCGACCGACCAGGGGCGACTCCAAGAACCCTAGCCGCCACAAGTGTTCAATTTGATGTTTTTGCAGATAATACCCAGCCAAACAAGTTCAAAATTTTGCATAGCATTGACATTGAGAAGAACTATCAATCCCACCAATCAGATTTTGAAACCCACTGCTCAATTTCAGATCAGAGAAGAAACCCAAATAATCTCAAAGTTAATGAAATTTGATTAAATCCACAAGATTTGAAGATACCGTGATGAAGACATGTTGAGGGAATGTTGCTGCAAGCCGTCGGACTGTCCGCACGCAACTTCACTTCACGGTCCGCGCACACTTGACACAAAAGAGTATATAGCGAGTGGAGAGCGAGAGAGAACAACCGAATGGGCATAACTGGCAAGTCTGCGGGCTCTGTCCCTTTTTCTGCCCTGTCGCGGACGGTCCGCGCGGGGGCGGCGGACGGTCCGCGCCCTGATGATCTCAGACAGTCTGCGAGGCTGCTCGGACTGTCCATTGCCTGATGCGGCGGACGGTCCGCGGTCCATGGGCGGACGGTCCGCGGCCTGATACTCATTTTTCCAATTTCTGTTCACTTGCTGATTTTGAATTCCGAATCCGAATTGGTGCTCATATATGGACATTTTGACCAATCCAAGTGTTGGTATGCATGCATATACATATGATGTAATTGAGTAATGCAAGATTTTTGAATTAAACTATCTAGAGCAATTAAAAATGAAAAATGCACAAATAATACCAAATAAATAGCATAAAAAGCATACTTAGACCCGAGATGCAAGACGACACATGTGTGATCAACTTCAAGTCACATTTGAGATATCGATCACATTCATTTCACTTCGTAGAGAACAAAATCTTGTTTCATCCAAAGGTTTTGTAAAAATGTCTGCTAATTGATCATCGGTGCCAATGGAATAAATAGAGATATCTCCCTTGCCAACATGATCTCTTAAGAAGTGATGCCGTATATCAATATGCTTGGTTCTTGAGTGTTGGACCGGATTGGTAGCCAATTTTACCGCACTCTCATTATCACACATGAGAGGCACATTCTTGAAAATAATTCCATAGTCCATTAAGGTTTGTTTCATCCATAATAGTTGAGCACAACAATTTCCGGCCGATATATATTCCGCCTCGGCGGTAGATAGAGCAACCGAATTTTGTTTCTTAGAAGACCATGAAACAAGAGATCTACCAAGAAATTGACAACAACCGGAGGTGCTTTTTCTATCAACTTTGCACCCCGCATAGTCCGAATCCGAATATCCAATTAATTCAAATTGAGCACCTTTGGGATACCATAGACCAATATTGGGAGTATACTTCAAATATCTTAGAATTCTTTTAGCGGCCTTCAAGTGAATCTCTCTAGGAGAAGCTTGAAATCGAGCACACATGCATACACTAAACATAACATCGGGCCTAGATGCGGTAATATAAAGCAAACTACCAATTATTGAACGATAAAGTTTTTGATCAACTATAGTACCTCCTTCATCTAAGTCTAGATGACCATTTGTTGCCATTGGAGTCTTGATAGGCTTAGCATTTTCTAAACCAAACTTCTTGAGCATGTCCCTCAAATATTTTGATTGACTTATAAAAATTCCATCTTTCAATTGTTTGATTTGAAGGCCAAGAAAGAAGCTCAATTCTCCTATCATAGACATTTCAAATTCCTTTGACATCATTTTTCCGAACTCCTCACAAAATAATTCATTAGTAGATCCAAAAATAATATCATCAACGTAGATTTGACAAACAAATAAATCTTTGCCAATTCTTTTAGTGAATAGAGTAGTGTCAACCTTCCCAATTTTGAAGTCTTTGGAAAGCAAGAAATCCCTAAGCCTTTCATACCAAGCGCGTGGAGCTTGCTTAAGCCCATAGAGAGCTTTAGAAAGCTTGAACACATGGTTAGGTCTTTTGGGGTCCTCAAAACCGGGAGGTTGTTCAACATACACTAGTTCACTAATCTTACCATTTAGAAAGGCACTCTTTACATCCATTTGGTAGAGCTTGATATTATGTGCACAAGCATAAGCAAGTAGAATCCAGATTGCTTCTAATCTTGCTACGGGAGCAAATGTCTCCCCAAAATCCAATCCTTCAATTTGAGTATATCCTTGTGCAACTAATCTTGCCTTGTTTCTTACTACCACACCATCTTCATTGTGCTTGTTGCGAAACACCCATTTTGTACCAATAACATTGTGGTTCTTTGGTCTCTCAACAAGCTCCCAAACTTCATTTCGAGCGAAGTTATTTAATTCTTCATGCATTGCATTCACCCAATCAACATCAAGTAGAGCTTCATCTACACGGTTAGGTTCCATACAAGATACAAAAGAGAAATGTTCACAAAATGAAGCTATGCGAGAGCGAGTTTGAACACCCTTACTAATATCACCCACAATTTGATCAACCGGGTGATTCTTCACAATGGAATGATGAATTCTTGATACCGTTTGATAGTTGCTTGTTGAAGCATTAGGAGGAACCGTAGATCTTGAAGTACCTTGATCATGAGTATCCATAGTTTCATCGAGTTGTTGGCTTTGGTGATCTTCCTCATTTATAGTTGAGGATGAAGGAATGACAACCACACTATCTTCATCATCATCTTCCTTAGGTTTTATTTCACCAATGGCCATTGTTTTCATTGCATTTATCAATTGAGTTCCCCCAACATCATCGAGATTATCACTCTCATCTTGAGACCCATTTGTTTCATCAAATTCAACATCATATGCTTCCTCAATAATACCATGAGTTTTGTTGAAGACTCTATAAGCCTTACTATTTGATGAATATCCAAGAAGAAAACCCTCATCACATTTCTTCTCAAATTTAGAAAGCCGGCTTCCCTTTCTTAAAATATAACATTTGCAACCAAATACCCTAAAATATGAGATATTTGGCTTTCTACCAATGAGCAATTCATATGGAGTCTTCTTCAAGAGCTTGTGACAATATAGTCTATTTGATGAATGACAAGCGGTATTTATTGCCTCGGCCCAATAAGAGTCCGATATATTATATTCCGCTAACATAGACCTTGCCATATCAATAAGAGTTCTATTCTTTCTTTCAACAATACCGTTTTGTTCCGGGGTATATTTGGAAGAGAATTCATGTTTGATACCCTTGTCATCACAATATTGATCAATCCTTGCATTTTTGAATTCCGACCCATTATCACTTCTAACCTTTTTGATGCCGAAATCAAATTGATTTTGAGCCAATATAGCAAATGACTTAAATGTTTCAAACACATTGGATTTGTCTCGTAGAAAATAAACCCAAGTAAATCTTGAATAATCATCCACAATCACAAGACAATAAGAATTACCACCAATACTTACAAAAGATGTGGGCCCAAATAAATCCATGTGAAGTAATTCCAAAGGTCGATGAGTGGACATTTGACTTTTATTTGGATGAGTATTTGCCACTTGCTTACCGGCTTGACAAGAGCTACACAATTTGTTCTTTTCAAACTTCACATCTTTTAAGCCTCGAACTAAGTCATGCTTGGTTAATCGATTGAGTTGCTTCATCCCAACATGACCAAGTCTTCTATGCCATAACCAACCTAGTGAAGCTTTTGAAAATAAGCAAGTTGTGAGCTTTGCCTCATTAGATGAGAAATCAACAAGATAAAGATTTTCATGTCTAAAACCTTTAAATTTAAGATTGCTACCATCAACACTAGAGATAATAACATCTTCAACTGTGAAATTGCAACAAAATCCTAAATCACATAATTGAGCTACGGAAAGTAAATTAAAATTCAAAGACTCAACCAATAGCACATTTGATATAGAATGATCATTTGAAATAGCAATTTTACCCAAACATTTAACCTTTCCTTTACGATTATCTCCAAATGTGATACTATCATAATTTGAGCAATCTTCCTCACTCATTTGGGTAAACATCTTCATATCCCCGGTCATGTGTTGAGTACATCCACTATCCAACACCCAATGATTCCCTCCCGCCTTGTAGTTTACCTACAAAAGGAAATCAATCTCTTTTAGGTACCCAAACTTGCTTGGGTCCTTGGATGTTAGTGACCAAGGTCTTTGGCACCCAAATAGCTTTCTTTTTGTTTCCAACAATTGAAGTACCAACAAATTTAGCATGAACACCTTTTGCATTATGAGAAAGAACATAACAATGCTCAAAACAAGTGGAGGATACATGTTTAAACTTGGGACAATTTTTCTTAACATGTCCCTTTTTGTGACACTTGTGACACACTTTGTCACATTCTTTCACAAACAATGTCTTTTGCTTTACAAAAGCATTCTTTCCTTTCTTGGGAACATATCCAAGACCTTCACGGTTAAGAGAACATCGTTGACTTCCCAATATGAAATCCAATTTCTTCTTACCACCATATGCCTTTTCTAGGTCATGAGTTAGAGTATTTATTCTATCCACTAACACTTCATTCTCAACAATAATTTTTGATTCATCAAGAGCAATATTATCATTGAGAGAAATTTTGCATTTATCACAGATAGAGTTAGTAGGTAGTGGTTCACTTGTAAGACTATCAAGTAAGTCACAAGTGACTCCAACATCCTTAGTGACCATCTCAACTTCATGCACAATAGATGATTTTTGAGCATCCGCAAGCTTCTCACAATTTTATTTGAGATCATTGTGAGAGGTCTTGAGCTCCTCAAAAGACACTTGGAGGTTTTTATACAATTCCTTCAAGGCCTTAAATTTTTCTTTTTCTTTGTGCATGTAGTCATCGGCCTCACCTAACATTCTAACAAGATCATCATATGAATAGCCGTCATCATCAACATCATCGATATCATCATCATCATTTATATCATTTAAATCGGTGATGATTTTTACCTTAGCATCTCCCTTTGCCATGAGGAAATGGGGGGATGAGAAGAGTGAGGGAGCTTCCTTGATGGCAATTCCGGCATTAAGCTTGGATGAGGTGTCATCATCATCATCATCCGAGCTATCATCCGAGTCCCATTCAACTAAGTAGGCTTTGCCATCTTTCTTTTTGTTATAGTATTTCTTTTTCTTCTTGTCACTTTCATCTTTGCCCTTCTTTTTCTTGCTTGGACAATTCATGGCAATGTGACCGGGTTCCCCACACTCAAAACATTTTCTATCATTGAAAGCATTTCTTCTAGATGTTTGACCTCTTCTAGGTTGACCTCTTTTCATCTTCATGAATTTATTGAATTTCCTTACAAATAAAGCCATGTCACCATCACTCTCACTTTCATTTTCTTCATCATTGCTATCTTCCTTTTCAATTGCCCTTGAGGCCTTGGCTTTGAGAGCAATAGATTCATTTTTCACCTTCTTTGCCAAACTTAAAGCATCGGCTTGTGACTTCTTAAATATATCTTGAGTGAGAATTTCTCCCAATACTTCGGTTGGAGAGGTTGTAGATAGATCACTCCTTACTAGCATTGTCACAATAGTCTCATATTTCTCCGGAAGTGATCTAAGGAACTTGTGTGTGAAATCCACATCCGGTACATTAAAACCAAGTCCTTTGAGTTCATTCACAATCTCATTCAATCGATTGAACATATCGGATACACTCTCATCTTCTTTCATAATAAATTGCTCAAACTTCCCTTTGCACACATATAGTTTGGCACTCTTCACAATTGTAGTTCCTTCATGAATTTCCATTAGTTTTACCCAAATCTCATGAGCGGTTGTGAGATTCTTGATACGATTGAACTCATTTATATCAAGAGCATCATAAAAGACATTCATGGCTTGATCATTTGTGAGGATATTCTCATTATCACTAACGGATGGTTCATCTTCCTTCAATACAACAAATCCATCTCTAACAATTGGCCAAATTTTTCCACCCATTGCTCTAAGATGCATTGACATTCTTATTTTCCAATAATCATAATTGTTTCCATCAAAGTGCGGTGGCTTCCCAATGTGCACATTGTTGTTACTAGCCATTTTGTCCCACTCCGGGATGATTAGATCCACAAACAATGGAGTCCTCGGCTCTGATACCACTTGTAGGATCTAGGACACCGGCTAGAGGGGGGGTGAATAGACGGTTTTGACTAAAAACAACAATATTAAGTAAATTTAATCAATACAACAAGGGGAATAAATTTACTAGTGTCAATAAGTAAACAGTGTATGAAAGACAACTACGGAGATTGAATACTTGAAGAACAATAAGCAAAACACTAATCAATTGCAAGGCAATAAGTAATGCTAGAAGGAATAGACACCGAAATTTATCCCGTGGTATCGGTGATTTGTCGATCACCCCTAATCCACGTTGAGGTGGACTTCAAGCTCTCACTTGCTCCTCTATCAAGACACGACTTGATCTTTGAGCCAAGTGGACAAGAAATCACTCAATACCTCGATTCCACTAATGTCACCTTTGCCGCTCCGGCGAGGTAGGCGCGAACCCCTCACAATCAACACCGCGGCTTCTCCACAATCTTCTTGGAGAGCTCGACGGAGACAATCACCCGAGCCGTCTAGGAGGCGGCAACCTCCAAGAGTAACAAGCCAACGACGCTTGCTCGGTGTACCACCTAGTGCCTCAAGAATCACCAAATGATGCAAATGCACTAGGAACCCTCAATCTCTCACTAGAATGCAACCTCAAGCAAAGAGTGTGAGAGAGTGAGTTGGAGGATCACAAATGAGCTCAATGTGTGCAAGGAATGGCCAAGAGAGGTCTCACACACGAGCTACCCTTCTATTTATAGTCCCCCATCTAAAACCAACCGTTATGTGCAAAAGGGGGCAGTTCTGCGCACGCGCGGACCGTCCGCGCCCTAGGGCCGGACGGTCCGCCGTACACCATAACGGCTATAATGACCGTTGGAACATGTCAGAGCAGACTCAAAAGGTGGGTCCGGACAGTCCGCCCTTCAAGGTCGGACCGTCCGCGACCTGGCAAGTTCAAACACCCGAGCCTCGGATCAAACGGAGTTAACACACGCGGACCGTCCGGCTATAAATCCCGGACCGTCCGCGACCTGAGACAGTACTGTCCGGACTGGTCCGCCGGACCGTCCGTAGTACAAATCAATAAAAACACACAGTCCCTGTCCAAAAACGAGTTAGACACATGCGGACCGTCCGCGCCTCACAGGCGGACCGTCCGCCTATAATTCAGGGACTGACCCGAAGCCTACCTTCCTCTGGTCAGGACTGCGGACGGTCCGGCCCTAAGGCCCGGACGGTCCGCAGTGCAAAAAGAATACAGAGTCAACACAAATGGTCAAACCTCGGACCCTCTGGAGGATCGCGGACAGTCCGCCCCCAAGGGCCGGACAGTCCGCGCGACCAAGACTTCTCAAATTTCAAACATGCTTTTGAATGAACTTTTAACTCACGAAATGAGAAGCGCTGTTAGTCCTTATGTAAATGCAACTACTTGATGCTCTATGAGGCACTAAGTTTTACACAGATCTAAGTCATTGACCCCTCTTAATAGTACGACTATCTAGCCTACTAATCCGGTCAAGTATCTTCTCTAAACTCCTCAAGACCGGCAAAAGTAAAACCTATATTATACCTTTGCCTTCATCTGATCCACAACCAATGCGTATGACTCTTCAACATTTCCTGTTCTATGTGGTCCAACCCTGCATTCTTATTTCTCCAAGAATCGTTAGTCCACAAGTAGTTGTCATTAATTACCAAAACATTACCATAGGGGCCTAGATGATTCACAGTTGTTTCTGCGTCCAGGCGTTGGGCCTTGCATATGAGGTCTTCTAGATTTGGCTTGACTTCCAGGCCACCGTTGTCTCCCAGGCATGCATTTAGCTGAGCTGATTCTTTCTTCCAATCTTCCAGAAAGTTTGTTCCTTTAACCCCGAAAGGTTTTCGGCTGAGGGCGTCTGCTACTACGTTGGCCTTTCCGGGGTGGTAGTGGATGTCGAGGTCGTAATCCTTGATCAATTCGAGCCACCTTCTTTGACGGAGGTTGAGGTCCGGTTGCGTGAAGATGTACTTTAGACTCTTGTGATCAGTGAAGATGTGGCATTTGTTCCCAATCAGATAATGCCTCCATATTTTTAGGGCGTGCACTATGGCTGCCAATTCCAGATCGTGGGTGGGGTAGTTTTGTTCGTGCGGCTTGAGTAAGCGGGATGCATAAGCAATGACTTTCTCATTTTGCATTAAGACACACCCTAAGCCTTGCTTGGAAGCATCACAAAAGATGACAAAATCCTGGTGTATGTCTGGCAGAGTCAGGACTGGTGCGGTTGTAAGCCTCTCCTTGATGATTTGGAAACTTCCTTCACATTTGGGAGTCCACACAAACTTATTGTCCTTTTTGAGAAGTTCGGTCATGGGCTTTGCTATGCTGGAGAATCCCTTGATAAAGCGGCGATAATACCCTGCCATTCCCAGAAAGCTTCGTACTTCACTGACGTTGGATGGTTGCTTCCAATTTGAAACAGCTTCTACCTTAGATGGGTCCACTTCTATCCCTTCTGCAGTCAAGATATGCCCTAGGAAAGCTATCTTCTCTAACCAGAACTCACACTTGCTGAGTTTAGCATAAAGTTGATGTGCTCTGAGTCTTCCGAGGACGATTCGAAGGTGATGCTCATGGTCCTTGCGACTCTTGGAATAGATGAGGATGTCGTCGATAAAGACCACGACAAACTTATCCAATTCTTCCATAAATACCTTATTCATGAGGTTCATGAAAAAGGCGGGTGCGTTGGTCAGTCCAAATGGCATCACTGTGAATTCATATTGCCCGTATCTGGTGACGAATGCAGTTTTCTGAATGTCTGCCTCCTTAATCCTGAGTTGGTGATACCCTGACCTGAGGTCTATCTTGGAGAAGTATTTGGCTCCTTGTAGTTGGTCGAAGAGGTCATCGATTCGAGGGAGAGGGTACTTATTCTTGATTGTAACTTCGTTCAAGGATCGATAATCAATACACATCCTCATACTTCCATCCTTTTTGGTAACGAAAAGAACTGGTGCTCCCCAGGGAGACGAACTAGGACGGATGTACCCTTTTTGCTGTAGTTCTGAAATTTGAAGTTTTAATTCCGCCAATTCAGTGGGGGCCATGCGGTATGGTCTCTTTGCGATGGGCGCAGTGCCGGGAATGAGATCTATATAGAACTCTACTCCTCTTTCTGGTGGCATCCCGGGCAATTCTTCTGGAAATACATCCTCAAACTCCTTGATTACAGACATGCTCTCTGTTGTTAGATTAAACATCATCGGATCATTTGCGGGCGGTTGGGCTTGACAGGAAACTGCCTTTCCTTGGTGATCGGTGAGGAGAACGGTCTTGCTCGCACAGCTGATGATACCCTTATGCTTAGCTAGCCAGTCCATCCCTAGGATTACATCAATTCCTTGGGATGGCAAGATGGTTAAGTCTGCCAGGAACACTACCCCACTTAAAAGAATTCTGACTTGGGAACACCTGAGTTTGCACAGGAGGTCTGATCCCGGGGTTCGGGTGACCAAAGGGATAGCTAGGGGTGTAGAGGGGATGCCATGCTTTTCCACAAACTTAGCGGCTATAAAAGAATGGGATGCTCCCGAATCAAAAAGCATAGAAGCGGGAGTAAATTCAACAAGGAACTCACCGAGCACTACTCCCGGGGCTTGCTGAGCTTCTTGAGCGTCGACGTGGTTGGCCCGGGCTCTGCCCTGATACTGAGTCCTGCTCTGCTGGCTGTTTGAAGGAAGTGCCTTGGAGGTAGGTGCCGATGGAATCTTGGGGCCATTCACCGAGTTGGAGTAAGTTGGTCCGGGTGCCTTCAACTGAGGGCAGTTGTTCTTGAAGTGACTGGGGTCTCCGCAGTGCCAACAGGCGTTTGCTGGCGGCTGGTTGCTTGCAACGGAGGGTGCCTGATGGGAGCTCTGACTCTGCTGACTGTAGCGTGATGGAGAGGGTCCAGTTGTTTATTGAAGCTTGGACCCCTGGGTGGAAGCCCAAAGGGTCGAGCTCTCTGGTGACGTTCTTGCTGTTGCGCTCGGAGGACTTGGAATTTCCTCTTGATGTGCCCTTTTTCTTCCTCTTTTGCTCTTTCCACTTGAATAGCTTTGTTGGAGAGGTGAGAGAAGCTGTGGAAGTCTTGGCTGGCAAGGATGGTCTTAAGCTCGGGTCTTAATCCTCTCAGGAAACGGGCCATCTTTCTGGACTCGGTGCTGACATCCTCAGGCGCGTAGCGGGCCAGCTCTGTGAACTTGTGCACATACTCACTGACTGTTCTCCCGCCTTGAGTTAGCTCCCGGAACTCATCCTCCTTGAGTTGAACTATCCCCTGGGGTACGTGGTGCTCACGGAAGGCTGCTTCGAAATCTGCCCAGGTAGCATCTCTGACGGCTTCACTGAAAGTGTCCCACCATGCTAAAGCCATTCCTGAAAGCTGATGGGCTGCCAGCTGAACACGCTGATTCTCGGGACAAGCGATGGCTTCCAGCTTCCTCTTGATCGTGTGAAGCCAGTCATCTGCATCGAGGGGATTGCTGGACCCCGCGAACGTGGGCGGCTTGAGTCTCAAAAATTCTCCCATCCTGTCCTGGGGCCTTCCACCGCCTGGACGCTGGTTTTCCAGACTTCGAGTGAGGACTTCAATGAGTCGGGTTTGATTGGCTAGAACTTGGGCTAGGTCTAGTGGTAGTTCCGGAGGTGCGGGGAGGTGGGTCTCACCCCCTTCTCCGCCAGCCTCTCCTTCAGCTCCTAGAGGAAGTCTTGCTCCAATCCCGGAGGCGGTAGGCGTGGTTCTATCCGAAGCCATCTGCCATGGGAAAAGGGTCACTATTATGCACATGCCATTTTTTTAACTAGTTATTTTATTCATTACATCAAGCCATTACATTACATAGCATACTGCTACCACAAGCTCATCACACACGAGTGCTACCTAGGGTACTCCCGAACTCTTTCTCTAAAGTGTCCCCAAATTCCTTGAGGAGGTCATCAAGGCTGGCCAGGGACATGTCCTCGGTGTCGGACTGGTTCCTAGGAGGGTTTTCTTCTTTCTGCTCAGTCTGACATCCTTGGCTTTTGGTCTTCTTGCGGATTTTTCTTGCGGGGGCGAGCTTCTTCAGTTTCTTGTTGTAGTCCATTTTGAGGGTGCGGTAAGCTTCACGGGTATTGGTCTCTTCGCCTTCAGCTATCGAGAGGCTCTCTTGAAGGGACGCTTTTTCTTCTGAAAGTTCCCTGACTTTTTGCTCCAGGCTTTCCACTCGGGAGGTTAGGGAGGTGCAGTGGAGGGCGAGGTCATCATATTGGTTATCAAGGGTGTGAAGGTATCCGGCCATGTAGACAATGGTGGGATCATTCTCAATAGGATCTCCTCCTGATAGGGCCTGAAGTCTTTTCCTCCAGGTGGGGGTATTCTTGTTGCTGGGTGGAAAGTAGCGAAGGGGGGTTTCAATGATTACTTTGTTGTAGTTCTGACACAGTTGTCGGAGGGCTTTTCGGGCGACATTTTGGCAAGCATCTAGGAAATGGTCTCCGGTAAAAGTGACTTGGAAGGGACGTTGGTTTGGATAGCTTTGGCTTTCCCCCAGGTAGACTGCCATAGAGCATCTTTTCATTCCGCCCTCGATATGCTCCGTCCAGACGTATTCCGGCTTCTTGCGGATTCCCATGCGAAGCGCACAGCTTCGCAAGAGACGTGGGAACCCTTCCACTTCTGAGCAGTAGGATGACCTAATGGCCAGAGAGTCTTCCATCTGGAATAGGAAAAGAAGGGTCTTATTAAAACCGGGGAAGGGAAGAGAAAACTTTTCTTGAGGTAAGAGGTATTTTCTTTTTAGGGCAAGTTTTTAAGGTCAGGGCTGCGTCCTACGGCCAGTCCTATGGGTTCTGATACCACCTGAAGCGTCCCAATCCTTTGGGACTCAAATGTGAAACAATTACTAGTCCCAGGAGGCTAGTAAACACATTCCTTACTTCAAATAGTACAGAGTTTAGATAAAATTATTACAATACCGGGGTACAAGCTCGAGAGAGCCAAATTAAGAAACGCAGTAGGAAAATACACTAGCCCAAGCCACAGGCAGAACTGGGTGCAGACACAGCCCTCTTAATCAAGCATAGCAGAAAAGAAGTCCTCGGTTGCTGAAAAACATAAATAAATCTGGGTGAATACACTAGGTATTCCGCAAGCCCACCCCGTTCCCGTAGAGAGAAAGAGACCTATGATATACATGCTCAATTTGGTGGAGTTGTGGTCACTCAACATTTTTTTCTTAGAGAAAGGCAGATACTTGAAGGTTTTTCCCCTAGTCTTATAATAACCAAAAACTCAACCGCCACTGAGCTTCCCGCTCCCGTGGCCTTAGTTCTTTCCTAACACCTACTCATTCACACATTCCCCTTTCCATAAAACTCATAGAGAAAATTCTAATTGCCATACCATACCAGACTCATCCATACCAGTGGACACGGACTATTCGAATAGGTTTCAACTCTGCGCAGAGGGGTACACTTTACCCACTAGTCCGGTTTCTGCGATCTCACCGTCGCGAGACCCGAATGCCGGATCTCTTTCCTTGCTCGTACGTCCTAACCTTAATGGTTATCCGGAAGGAGTCAGGCCACCACCAAGTCCAAACCGGACAAAACTTTCCCCCTCCTTATCCTCCCGGTGCTCCCCAGCCTTCTTAACCCTGGGGTTGGACAGCACGAGTTCGGCTTGAGTGACTGCCCACACAGTCTCGAGTGGTTGTACGATAAAGGAGTACAGGTAGTGAAAATGACAAGCCAGTCCTTATATGAGGGGACAATCCTTCTGCTCACACCTAAACCAGCTGAGCCAACACCTTAGGCCCTCCCCTAAACCAGGGAGTCCCTGATCATCCCACTCCAGGGTGATGAGGGTGAGTACCCTTCATCGCAAAACTTTTCAAGAGGAGACTTTATTTGAAGAAAACACATTTCCTTTCTTCCCAAACCACATTTCGTATCCAGAATGAATATGTTAATGCGTGCCATCTCTCGCTCACAATGCAATATTCCCCCATAGTTCCCGGTCTAGGCAGTGGTAGAGAGAGTGGGTAATTTATGCATCAAGGGAAGGATAGACTCGCCTTCGTTGAAGCTCTCTTGGCACAGAAGATCTACTTCCGGAAGTTCAGGCTCCGACCCTTCTTCTGGAGCTGCGGGATCCGGATCTTCGGTCCCCGCTTCTTCTAGGAAACAAGCAGTAAAACAATACATCAATAGTGGTTTATCAATCATAGTGTGCCATTTTCTAACAACATTATTGTATGTAACCTTGGAAATTCTTTTTGATAATTTTTGGTACATAAAATATTGAGAAAACTATTTTAAATGGGAAAAAGGGTGGAAAAAGAAAAAAGAAAAGAGCATTCCTCTCTCCTGGGCTGGGGGCATGGCTTTTGGCCCACCCCGGGCGCGAGCGCGCGCGCTGAAGCGCTTTCGACCCAGGGGCGGCCCAAGAGCGAGGGGAGACGGCGCGGCTGCGAGGGTGACGGCGCTTCTGTGGGCCCACTTGCCAGCGAGAGGGGGGAGGAAACGGCGTCGTGGCCAGACGGCGGGGCGAACCGGCCGAGCGAGGGAGAAAAGGCCGGTCGCCGGGGAAGCTTGACGGCGGCTTGCCGCCGGTGGCCCGGTTCTTCGACCAAGGGAGGGTGGTTTGGCATGGGAGGAGGCTGGCGATTCCAATGGTAGGCTCAATTTGGCCGGAGAGGGTTGGGAGGGGGCTGCCCACAGGGAGGGGGCGGAGTTCCGCGGCGGGGATCGCCGCCGGTGGGCTCTGGGTGGGGGACGGGGGTTGGAAGGTGGTGCTTTGGGTTCGTGGCTACATGAGGGAGCTGCTCGCCCCACTTAATTTCTTGCCGGACCAACGGAGAAGGGAAGGGAGGAGGAGGAAGGGACTCACCGGAGAGGAGAACGGCGCCGGCGCTTCGTGAATTGAGCTCGGGGGAGGGGAGGAGAGGGATGGCCGAGGCTGGTGCGAGGAAGGAGGGGGCTCGGGGCGAGCCTTTTATAGGCGCCCGAGGGGAGGGGGAGTGGTGGAGCTTCTTGGCTCCGGCGAGCTTCACAGTGCCGCCATTAATGCCGCACAGCGCCGCCGAGGGGACGCTACGGCGGGGCGGTACCGGCGAGGACGCTGGTCAAGGGGGGGGAGGACGGAGCGGTGCCAAACTTCCCTGTGCGGCGAGGTGGCAGAGGGGAGGACGGAGGCGACGACCGGAGGTGACTTCGGTGAAGAGACGGCAGAAGGACGACGAAGCAACTGACCAGCGGGGCCGTTCTGCCAGAGGGAGTGAGCGCGCGAGAGAGGGCGGCTGACGGGTGGGGACGCCTTGCCAGCGATAGAGGGGCGGGGCGAGGAGCGGGCTGGCGCGCGCGCGCGGAGGCAGGTCGAAGATGGGCCGAAAGCGGAGGAGCGCGGGCGCGTGGGAAAGGGGGAGGTCGCGGGCTTGGGCCGGGATTCGGTCCAGCAGGGGGAGGAGAAAGCTTTTCTCTTTTTCTTTTTACTTTCTATTTCCTATTTCCCATTTTGCCCCTTTTCTTTTGAACAAATTATTTTGTGGATACTCTAAGTGTTTAGAAAATAGAATCTAAGTGAGGTGCTTTGTGATCAAACAAAATGTATGCATATGATGAAAGAAAACTAGTGGAGGTCTTGGAATTAGAGGATGAAAGGGAGGGGAAAAGGGTAGATTAGGGTTTCAAACCTGGGTTAGGATTTTTGGGATGCTACATGTGCCGAGGCTACCACCCTAGGCGTGGGGGACGCTACGACAGCGGGGAGGATCGGAGTCCCTCGCCCGAACCACCCGGTCCACAGGCTTTCAGCCGCGCCATACGACGGGCGCCGTTCCCAACCCGGTTCCGAACCCCGACTACTATCACAAAGTACTCGGGGGAGACGAGACCGAAACTGTGGCTCGCGGACTACCGGCTGGCCTGCCAACTGGGTGGAACAGACGATGACAACCTCATCATCCGCAACCTCCCCCTGTTCCTCTCCGACACCGCTCGCGCCTGGTTGGAGCACCTGCCTCCGGGGCAGATCTCCAACTGGGATGACCTGGTCCAAGCCTTCGCCGGCAATTTTCAGGGCATGTACGTGCGCCCTGGGAACTCCTGGGATCTCCGAAGCTGCCGACAGCAGCCGGGAGAGTCTCTTCGGGACTACATCCGATGATTCTCGAAGCAGCGCACCGAGCTGCCCAACATCACCGAGTCAGATGTCATCGGCGCGTTCCTCGCCGGCACCACCTGCCGCGACCTGGTGAGCAAGCTGGGTCGCAAGACCCCCACCAGGGCGAGCGAGCTGATGGACATCACCACCAAGTTCGCCTCTGGCCAGGAGGCGGTCGAGGCCATCTTCCGGAAGGACAAACAGCCCCAGGGCCGCCCACCGGAAGATGTCCCCGAGGCGTCAACTCAGCGCGGCATCAAGAAGAAAGGCAAGAAGAAGTCGCAAGCGAAACGCGACGCCGCCGACGCGGACCTTGTCGCCGCCGCCGAGTACAAGAACCCTCGGAAACCCCCCGGAGGTGCCAACCTCTTCGACGAGATGCTCAAGGAGCCGTGCCCCTATCATCAGGGGCCCGTCAAGCACACCCTTGAGGAGTGCGCCATGCTTCGGTGCCACTTTCACAAGGCCGGGCCACCCGCGGAGGGTGGCAGGGCTCGCGACGATGATAAGAAGGAAGATCACCAGGCAGGAGAGTTCCCCGAGGTCCGCGACTGCTTCATGATCTACGGTGGGCAAGCGGCGAACGCCTCGGCTCGGCACCGCAAGCAAGAGCGTCGGGAGGTCTGTTCGGTAAAGGTGGCGGCGCCAGTCTACCTAGACTGGTCCGACAAGCCCATCACCTTCGACCAAGCCGACCACCCCGACCGCGTGCCGAGCCTGGGGAAATACCCGCTCGTTGTCGACCCCGTCATCGGCGACGTCAGGCTCACCAAGGTCCTCATGGACGGAGGCAGCAGCCTCAACATCATCTACGCCGAGACCCTCGGGCTCCTACGTGTTGATCTGTCCTTGGTCCGGGCAGGCGCTGCGCCTTTCCACGGGATCATCCCCGGGAAGCGCGTCCAGCCCCTCGGACAACTCGATCTTCCCGTCTGCTTTGGGATGCCCTCCAACTTCCAAAGGGAGACCCTCACGTTCGAGGTGGTCGGGTTCCAAGGAACCTACCAAACCACGCAGTACTAGGGAGGCCATGCTACGCGAAGTTCATGGCCGTCCCCAACTACACCTACCTCAAGCTCAAGATGCCGGGCCCCAACGGGGTCATCACCGTCGGCCCTACGCGACGTGGAGTGCGTGGAGTACGCCGAGGCCCTCGCCGAATCCGAGGCCCTCATCGCCGACCTGGAGAGCCTCTCTAAGGAGGTGCTAGACGTGAAGCGCCACGCCGGCAACTTCGAGCCAGCGGAGACGGTTAAATCCGTCCCCCTCGACCCCAGCAGCGATGCCTCCAAGCAGATCCGGATCGGCTCCGAGCTCGATCCCAAATAGGAAGCAGTGCTCGTCGACTTTCTCCGCGCGAACGCCGACGTTTTTGCGTGGAGTCCCTCGGACATGCCTGGCATATCGAGGGATGTCGCCGAGCACTCGCTGGATATCCGAGCTGGAGCCCGACCCGTGAAGCAGCCTCTGCGCCGATTCGACGAAGAAAAGCGCAGAGCCATAGGCGAGAAGATCCACAAGCTAATGGCGGCAGGGTTCATCAAAGAGGTATTCCATCCCGAATGGCTTGCCAACCCTGTTGTAACACTATGAAAATCATTAAATAAAATAATGAATTTAGTTAATAATGATATTAATGGTAATGAATTTTCTTTTAAGCGTGTGTCATTTAGTTGCCTTTGGAATGATTTTTTGGATGCTCATGATTGATTTTGGTCATTTAATGGCATTTCGTTTTAAATAAAAATCCTAGTAAATAATATATATAATAATATTAGTCCAAGAATTAATATCTTATTTATAAATAATTTTAGTTTGATTATTATGATTTTTAGGGTTATTTCAAAATGTATTTCGAAATTGGAAAAGGGAAATAAAAAAAAAGAAAAAAAAACCTAATCCTACCGGCCGTGTGGCCCATTAGGCTCAACAAGCAACCACAGCCGCCCCTAACCCTAACGCGCGTGCTCCCTGTCTTCCAGCCGCCGCGCCCTGTGCTTCTCCCACCGGCATCTCTCTCTCCCTTCCATTCCTCTCCTTCCCCTTGCTTCTCTCCCTGTCGCGACGCCCGCGCTACGTTCGCGCCCGTGGAGCCGCCCAACGACACGCCAGGTGCCCAGGCGCTGGACCGACGCTCCGGCCGACCGCGTCGACCGCCCCAGCCCCAAGCCCAGCCGCGCCAGGCGCCGAGCGCCTCTGCCCGCGCCAGCGACCCGCGCGCGCCGCACGGCCCCGCGGACGCCCCTGCACCGACCCGCGCACCAGACAGCGCCGAGCCCGACCACGTCCAAGCGCCAAGATCCGTAGCACCCGCGCCGTCCGTGCGTAAATGGAGTTTCAATGAGACGTTTCTCCTCCCCCTTCACTCCCCCACGTTCTTCTCTATTGAAACCGACAGCGCCATCAATGGAGTTTTCATGGCCGGCCGCCGTTTCTTCTCCCCGGTGCCTCTCTCGCCCTCTATAAAAGTCGAGCACCTTCCTCCTCAATTCATCCCCGAAGCTCGCTCGCAATCCCCACACTCTCTCCTTCGCTCACGCTCGCTGGAACCGCGCTAGAGATCTGCTCACGCGCGCCCGCCGTCGAGCCCCTGCTCTCGCCGTGCCCAACTCACCACCGTGAAGCCCCCCGTGACCGTGACCACGGCATTCGCCATTCGTCCGCCATTCGTGGAGCCTCATCGCCGGAGTTACGCCGTCGACCAAACCGATCGTCACCGTCGTCGCTGGAGTCCGTGGAGACGCGTCGGAGTTGTACCTCGCTGTCCACCGACGATCGCACTCGTTCCCCTGCTCGCCGGAGACGTCCCCGAACCCCGTCCAAACCTCGTCGTTACCTGCCCGTCGAAACCCCTCGTCGACGTTCATCGCTGCGCATGAGCAAGAATCCAAGGTTGAAGACAACCCCAACTCATTAATTTATTGTCTACATCATGTGTTGAATTAATTTATGAATTTATGAATTATCGTTGTAATATTATACGACTTGGCGATTCGTGAATGATTTTAGAGATTCCGATGTATACGTATAACTAAAATCGAGTCCCGCGACAATATTTTAAAATGCGTATGATTTTATAATTCTAACAATGAACACAGTCACTATTCACCACTTTCGTGATTTTCATACTAGAATACGTTTAGAGATTTGATTTTACTTTTGTGGGTGGAACGATAATTGTTAGTAGTATGTTAAGTATAAACTTATTTGCATAAAGAAATAGAAGAAATACTAGGCCACGTATTTTCGGTCAAATAAGGATATAATTTACTATTCATAATAAATGAATTCATAAGTGTGGCACTTAAGTACTTAGAATTAGTAAGACATTTATTTATGTCATAATAACCATGAATATGTTATTAAAAGTCTCATTTAGTAATTTACAATTAATTCTTAGTATATTAATATTAGAAGAATTAAATAAACAATTTTTAGTTATACATAAATTCTATTTAGAAAAGAAAAGGAGAAAACCGAAAGAGTAGAATAATGTTAAAATGATTTATAATAATGACTTAACTAGGCGCTTATGATTTTCTAATAAAGAGATTGATAGTTATGTTGTTAAACATAGGTTTCTTACTAATAAGAGATAATTTGTTCTAATTTAAAAATGACTTTTTTTAGATATCATATTTAACAAGATTCGTTATAGGTATTTAAGAATAGTCGTATTAAATAGAAACATAAAAGTAATATGTCTTATTACTTTTCTAATTATTATATAAAGTGCTCACATCGTTATAACTAAAACAATAGTTAATAACATACCAATGAATATAATATTCATTTTAAATATCTATGTCATATGTTTCTAAAATAAATGTAAAGGTAAATAATAGAGTAATTATGTCCTCTCATAACCTAGTTAATTAGATTTATATTTGTTTACAACTGGTTATATAGGCTTAATTATTTAATCAAAATTAGTTCATATTATTTATATATGTGTCACTTAGTTTTTCTTAAAGAATAAACTAAGGAAATTAGTGTTCATGTTCTTTAATAATAATGTTAGTTTGTATATTGTTTTGTATATAGCTTTCTCAATAAAATATAGGACATGTACTTTCTAATAAAAATAAAATATAATTATTGTTCATTGTCTTTTACACAAAAGTTCATTTGAGGCATATATCATAACTTTCCATAGATATGTGTTTAATAGTAATGATCTTTTCACATAAAACCTATTTAGACTTATATCTTAATAAGTGACTGGTTAACAATATTTATAATATGTTTCATAATGCTTCTACAATTAATAACGTGATTAGTAGCCCATTAACGTTAGATATAACATATATCTTTTCTAAAATGTTAAAAAGGTTTAATATTGTTATAACATGTTTTGTCATCTTGTAAACCCTTTATCTTAGATATATCGCGTATGTCGTTTTATAAAAGATTAATTTGGTGAACCTAATATTTGTATATTTTAATTAAGATATTTATAAGCTTATGTCTTCTTTTATAAAGTATAGATCACACATTTTTTTAAAAAAAGAACACCCTCCCATTATAACCATTACTTGCGACGTTTTAGAAAAACGAACGCTCTTTTCGTTAGGCTTTCTTTTAGCTTTACGTATGGTGAATATGGTATGTTATTGAGTGGTGTTTGTTTTTCTTGTTTGTTTGTGTGATATTCAGTGGTTGATCTAGTAGTTAAGAATCAAGATCTATTCCTATCCGTGGAAGGAACCTCAAGTTTCAATAAGCAAGGCAAGTGGACTTCTCCCTCTGCATACTCTGTTTGATCCCAAACAATACATTTAATAAAGTTTACTCTTTTGGATATATATATATGCATAACTTGACGGGTTACCTATTTAGATAACCTTTCCAACCTTACTCCTTGTTTAACCTGGGATTATGATCTAACCAAGTAGCTATGCTATTGCTACAACTTTAAATTTATGCAGTCACTCCTGTTTATGATATTAATGTTCCAAATGGTAAGATTACTTAATTGTTGTTAACCCGACGGTTAAACAAGATTATTGCATATTAATTGGAACATGGAGTGACCACCCGGGAAAACAGTGCTACCGTGAGAACTATCATGGCTCTGGTCTTGGCTAAATAACTAGGGAAGTCTTATGTTGGGTGCTGGTCGTGGTTGACAGGAACAGGGGCATCTGGCAAGCTCTTATAGTTCCGGCTCAGGCAGATTGGATACGGGCATAGTTCCCAAAGCTTTACCCTGTAGTCTGGACTATAAGTTGGTTACGGTAGGTGTGCCTTATGCAGTTTGACCATTTCCAGCATTTGCGTAATGAGGACTCTAGGGAGAAGCCTCGTAGTGAGACCCTGGCCATTCACCTCGGAAGTGAATACGGGTCTAGCTAACCCGGGCTAGAAGGGAATCGCGACTCATGGGTAAAGATGTGCCACCTCTGCAGAGTGTAAAACTGATATATCAGCCGTGCTCACGGTTATGAGCAGCCTGGACTCCTCACATGATAATTGAACTTGAAGATGGAAATAAATCGAGATCCGATGATCTGCCAATGGTTTGCTTAAGTGGTTTCACTTAAGTGTTTTTGATATACTCTTGTACCTTTGTTTAAAGGGAACACTTGGGATTCACACTTATTAGTAAGACAGGTGTTGTTAATAAAATGTTGACCAACTAAAATGCTTACTGCTCAACCTTAGCCTCACCTTGTTACCTTGCATTAGTTTTTCCCCCACTTGCTGAGCCCCGACCATAAGTGAGCTCACCCTTGCTTAATTTTGATCAGAAGTTGCAGATGAAGATATGATGCTGAACTCCATGGATGCTAGTCTAGTGATACCCCGGTCATCTTCCTGTGGATGGATGTCCATGTTCGCTGTACTTTGATGAATAAAGGTTAAGACATTATGTCTGTTCGAAGTGTAATATGTTAATATAATCGTTATTTACGCTCTTATGCATTGTTCTTTTGATATATTACACTTGTGACGTCAACATATGTGTGGAAATAGATCCTGGCACACATATGCGATGCACCCGGTTCTGCCCCTTTGGAAACGGGTGTGACAGAAGTGGTATCAGAACAATGTGACCGTAGGTCGCTAGATTAGTTAGAAATGGAAAGCCCAGTCAATCTTTCAAAACTTGACTTAATTGTCTTCATAAAAACTTACTTTATATCAAAACTCGTCTCTTTTATTTTCAACTCTTCTTGTCTGATTTTTGGTCTATCAAAAGGTTCTAATGAGAAGCATTGCAAGATGATCAAGCTAGGATTGCGGAACTTGAAGCGAAGTTTGCCAGAAGAAATCTTTTCGAAGCTATCAAGATGCCTCATTCTCTGTCTTATCCCTGCCCCGCAAGAAGTTTTCGTTATAGATCTCTTGGATCTATTGCCAATCTTCTTGGTTAGGTTGATAGGATAGTTCTATAGTGTTAAGTTTTCGACTAGATCGGTAAAGACGACGTTATATTGTGGTTGTTTTCTAACTCATAATATTGCTATATAACCCTTGATTTCTTCTACTCTTGTTTTCATTCCATTGTATTGCCATCCTTAGGCAATATCTACCTTGATATATTAAACCTTTGCCTCTCTACTTTTCTCCTTGATAATGCTTTCTCCCTATTGAATTCTTATAATTTTGCTTTCGTGCCATTGTATTGCCACTCTTGCGCAATATCTACCTTGATATATTAAACCTATGCCTCTCTATTTTGTCTCCTTGATAACGCTTTCTCTCTAACTCACTTCATATCCTTGGTTGTATAATTTATCCTGACTTTAATAGTTCATGATTATCTTATTTCACTATTGGCCACCGACGAATATGTCTTGTCTAACTCCTTGATAATTCTTATCTGACTCCTTGAGTTTATAATATCTTTCTTATTCCAAATCTTGTCTCACCTTTTGTTTTGGTTGAATGAGTAGAACTGGATTATGTTGTGCTGGTATGCTGGAGTTCATTGTCCTTTGTGTTCATGTTTGATTTGTTTCTTTGAAATGATTGTTGGTGTATTGTGTGATTTTTGTCCACAATGGAATCAGTTAGCTAGGTAAAACCTTAGATAGTTGGGTTTTCTCTGCCCTCTATAATCTGTCTTTGCTCAACCTTTTCGTCCCTTCTATTCTTCCATACCCATACAGATGTCAGACCTTGGAATGTCAACTACAAGTGATGTCACTAAATGCAAAGAATGTGGTGTGTTGGCAAGTCAAAACAGCACTATAAATGAAACAACTGATGAACAGACCTTCAAGACACAAAAGGATGAACAACCAAACCAACAGACAAGTGATCTTGGAAAATGTTGTTGTTGTGAGTACTATGGAATTCCTTGTCGCCAGATTAGTACAAACGAAAGTGAAACTACAAAACAGAAGAACCGGATTTTGTTTTCTGGCATTAAAAGACAAATGTCTCTCCAAGAACAAGTAATAGCAGAGTCTCTCATACCTAACGCATTGTCAGTTGATGAATTGCAAAGTATTCCAAAAAGGAAACATCACAAGGATGCCCAGCCCCAAGAAGAAATACATGAGTGTTACATTGATGGATGGACTATTACTTGCACACAGTTTCAGCCTCGTCGTCGCATCAGGTCCAAGAAACGAAAAGGGAAACATGGAAAAAGTCAAGAAATAACTTCAAGAAAAGCTTGCTATCAATGTGGACGTGAAGGTCATTACTTCCGTAACTGTCCTGAGAAGAGTTCACTTCAGATTACCTCTGAGATGAAGCTATCTCAGTCTTCAGACATGGAATGTGAGCAAAAATGCACAGAAATTTCTACCAACACCATAAAGACAACCCCACCATGTAACTTATCAAGTCGTGCTTGCTTTGGCTGTGGTGATACCGGCCATCTTGTTAATGGTTGTCCTAAGAAGGATGTGGAGATCAATAAGGTCCAAACGAAAAGACAACACCCTCAAACCCATGCATCAACAAAGAATAAACAAAGGAAAGAGACCAGTGGAAAGATAAGTTATGCAGTGACAGGAACCATTCAAAGTGATAATGCAGTAATTTTTGGAACACTGGTCATTCACACAACCATCGCCACCGTCTTGTATGATCCTCATACAACACATTCTCTTATCAGTGCCCAGTTTGCAACAAAGTATGGTATCTTTAAGTGTCCCTTAAGATCAAGAAAGACCATCAGTACACCCGAAGGAAAAATGTTAGTGGACTACATATGTCCGAAAGTAAGCGTTAAAATCAACGGGATAGATTTTCCAGCTGATCTCCTAGTGATAGAATCAATAGGAAAGGATGTGGTTCTTGGAAAGAATTGGTTACAAAGAACTAAGGCAGTAATCCAACATACTGAGAGAACCATGTGCTTGGAAACTCCATCTGGAGAAACAATAGTAGTTGAAGACAACCGACCTCCAGCTCAGATTGGTACATCTGACAAGGAAGAATAATATACCATTTAGCTAGAAGGAGTGTGTCTCACGAAAAAAATGTCTAGTTGTTGCCCCTTTGAGAAATTGTAATTGTGCTAAGTGATATATGAATAAATTTGGAGAATCTTTCGCACCTATTGTGTTTTGTCTCTTTATAAAGAAAATAAAGTATGGTGTCATCTATTATATGCAAACAATGTGATGCTCTACTCTAGTTGCCCTAAAGTCCCGCTCGAGATTTTCTCTCACATTGTGCTCAAAGAAATACTCTGGGATCAGAAAGATTATTTGGATATCAAGCTCTGAAATCTATAAGGTTCAAAAGGATCTATGTTAAGGATTATGACACTTGTACACTCTTGTAGTATGATGAAGCTAGTAGAAATCTGAAACCACCCTTGTTCCTTAACTAATCTTATATTGGAAATTAAAACGTTGTGTTAGCACTTTATCTTCATATCGTACAAGCCTCTTATGTAATCTTGTCTCACTATCTCCTTTACTCTCTAACCAGATGATGAACCCCAATGGAAATGAAGTAAATGATGCCAACGACAATATTCCTACCTTAACAACTATGAACGAGAAAAACAAGTCACCGAGATATTCGATGAATGGAATGAAGAACAACAAAAGGAATAGAAAAATGTTTGGATACATGATTAGTTCACCTCAACCACAAGCAAAAGCCATGAAACACATGGATACCCAAACAGAAGAATCAAGTCAGGCTCAGCTATATGAGATACAGACACCCAATCAACCCTCACCCCCTGTTGGTCAGGCAACGTTGACTCGCAAAGAACTCAAAGCAAGAGGTGCTTGCTACTATTGCAAAAATGAAGGACACCTTATTCGCGAATGCCCCAAGAAGCGTCTAGACCGAATAAAGAAGATAGCTGCCAAGCATGACCTAAGCAGTAGTTCAGAAGACCCACCATTTTATAAGTATGATGATGAAGGTCGCCTGATTAGCATACATTGCGGAGCAAAGAAGTAAGGAAGTTCCTTAAGTTTGGAGGAGTTCAATGAGAACCAAGAACCTACAAATAACCATGTATCTCCTTTGCTTTCGTGCTAGCCTTTATTAATCTCGAGGACGAGATTCTTTTTAAGAGGGGTAGATTTGTAACACTATGAAAATCATTAAATAAAATAATGAATTTAGTTAATAATGATATTAATGGTAATGAATTTTCTTTTAAGCGTGTGTCATTTAGTTGCCTTTGGAATGATTTTTTGGATGCTCATGATTGATTTTGGTCATTTAATGGCATTTCGTTTTAAATAAAAATCCTAGTAAATAATATATATAATAATATTAGTCCAAGAATTAATATCTTATTTATAAATAATTTTAGTTTGATTATTATGATTTTTAGGGTTATTTCAAAATGTATTTCGAAATTGGAAAAGGGAAATAAAAAAAAAGAAAAAAAACCTAATCCTACCGGCCGTGTGGCCCATTAGGCCCAACAAGCAACCACAGCCGCCCCTAACCCTAACGCGCGTGCTCCCTGTCTTCCAGCCGCCGCGCCCTGTGCTTCTCCCACCGGCATCTCTCTCTCCCTTCCATTCCTCTCCTTCCCCTTGCTTCTCTCCCTGTCGCGACGCCCGCGCTACGTTCGCGCCCGTGGAGCCGCCCAACGACACGCCAGGTGCCCAGGCGCTGGACCGACGCTCCGGCCGACCGCGTCGACCGCCCCAGCCCCAAGCCCAGCCGCGCCAGGCGCCGAGCGCCTCTGCCCGCGCCAGCGACCCGCGCGCGCCGCACGGCCCCGCGGACGCCCCTGCACCGACCCGCGCACCAGACAGCGCCGAGCCCGACCACGTCCAAGCGCCAAGATCCGTAGCACCCGCGCCGTCCGTGCGTAAATGGAGTTTCAATGAGCCATTTCTCCTCCCCCTTCACTCCCCCACGTTCTTCTCTATTGAAACCGACAGCGCCATCAATGGAGTTTTCATGGCCGGCCGCCGTTTCTTCTCCCCGGTGCCTCTCTCGCCCTCTATAAAAGTCGAGCACCTTCCTCCTCAATTCATCCCCGAAGCTCGCTCGCAATCCCCACACTCTCTCCTTCGCTCACGCTCGCTGGAACCGCGCTAGAGATCTGCTCACGCGCGCCCGCCGTCGAGCCCCTGCTCTCGCCGTGCCCAACTCACCACCGTGAAGCCCCCCGTGACCGTGACCACGCCATTCGCCATTCGTCCGCCGTTCGTGGAGCCTCATCGCCGGAGTTCCGCCGTCGACCAAACCGATCGTCACCGTCGTCGCTGGAGTCCGTGGAGACGCGTCGGAGTTGTACCTCGCTGTCCACCGACGATCGCACCCGTTCCCCTGCTCGCCGGAGACGTCCCCGAACCCCGTCCAAACCTCGTCGTTACCTGCCCGTCGAAACCCCTCGTCGACGTTCATCGCTGCGCATGAGCAAGAATCCAAGGTTGAAGACAACCCCAACTCATTAATTTATTGTCTACATCATGTGTTGAATTAATTTATGAATTTATGAATTATCGTTGTAATATTATACGACTTGGCGATTCGTGAATGATTTTAGAGATTCCGATGTATACGTATAACTAAAATCGAGTCCCGCGACAATATTTTAAAATGCGTATGATTTTATAATTCTAACAATAAACACAGTCACTATTCACCACTTTCGTGATTTTCATACTAGAATACGTTTAGAGATTTGATTTTACTTTTGTGGGTGGAACGATAATTGTTAGTAGTATGTTAAGTATAAACTTATTTGCATAAAGAAATAGAAGAAATACTAGGCCACGTATTTTCGGTCAAATAAGGATATAATTTACTATTCATAATAAATGAATTCATAAGTGTGGCACTTAAGTACTTAGAATTAGTAAGACATTTATTTATGTCATAATAACCATGAATATGTTATTAAAAGTCTCATTTAGTAATTTACAATTAATTCTTAGTATATTAATATTAGAAGAATTAAATAAACAATTTTTAGTTATACATAAATTCTATTTAGAAAAGAAAAGGAGAAAACCGAAAGAGTAGAATAATGTTAAAATGATTTATAATAATGACTTAACTAGGCGCTTATGATTTTCTAATAAAGAGATTGATAGTTATGTTGTTAAACATAGGTTTCTTACTAATAAGAGATAATTTGTTCTAATTTAAAAATGACTTTTTTTTAGATATCATATTTAACAAGATTCGTTATAGGTATTTAAGAATAGTCGTATTAAATAGAAACATAAAAGTAATATGTCTTATTACTTTTCTAATTATTATATAAAGTGCTCACATCGTTATAACTAAAACAATAGTTAATAACATACCAATGAATATAATATTCATTTTAAATATCTATGTCATATGTTTCTAAACTAAATGTAAAGGTAAATAATAGAGTAATTATGTCCTCTCATAACCTAGTTAATTAGATTTATATTTGTTTACAACTGGTTATATAGGCTTAATTATTTAATCAAAATTAGTTCATATTATTTATATATGTGTCACTTAGTTTTTCTTAAAGAATAAACTAAGGAAATTAGTGTTCATGTTCTTTAATAATAATGTTAGTTTGTATATTGTTTTGTATATAGCTTTCTCAATAAAATATAGGACATGTACTTTCTAATAAAAATAAAATATAATTATTGTTCATTGTCTTTTACACAAAAGTTCATTTGAGGCATATATCATAACTTTCCATAAATATGTGTTTAATAGTAATGATCTTTTCACATAAAACCTATTTAGACTTATATCTTAATAAGTGACTGGTTAACAATATTTATAATATGTTTCATAATGCTTCTACAATTAATAACGTGATTAGTAGCCCATTAACGTTAGATATAACATATATCTTTTCTAAAATGTTAAAAAGGTTTAATATTGTTATAACATGTTTTGTCATCTTGTAAACCCTTTATCTTAGATATATCGCGTATGTCGTTTTATAAAAGATTAATTTGGTGAACCTAATATTTGTATATTTTAATTAAGATATTTATAAGCTTATGTCTTCTTTTATAAAGTATAGATCACACATTTTTTAAAAAAAAGAACACCCTCCCATTATAACCATTACTTGCGACGTTTTAGAAAAACGAACGCTCTTTTCGTTAGGCTTTCTTTTAGCTTTACGTATGGTGAATATGGTATGTTATTGAGTGGTGTTTGTTTTTCTTGTTTGTTTGTGTGATATTCAGTGGTTGATCTAGTAGTTAAGAATCAAGATCTATTCCTATCCGTGGAAGGAACCTCAAGTTTCAATAAGCAAGGCAAGTGGACTTCTCCCTCTGCATACTCTGTTTGATCCCAAACAATACATTTAATAAAGTTTACTCTTTTGGATATATATATATGCATAACTTGACGGGTTACCTATTTAGATAACCTTTCCAACCTTACTCCTTGTTTAACCTGGGATTATGATCTAACCAAGTAGCTATGCTATTGCTACAACTTTAAATTTATGCAGTCACTCCTGTTTATGATATTAATGTTCCAAATGGTAAGATTACTTAATTGTTGTTAACCCGACGGTTAAACAAGATTATTGCATATTAATTGGAACATGGAGTGACCACCCGGGAAAACAGTGCTACCGTGAGAACTATCATGGCTCTGGTCTTGGCTAAATAACTAGGGAAGTCTTATGTTGGGTGCTGGTCGTGGTTGACAGGAACGGGGGCATCTGGCAAGCTCTTATAGTTCCGGCTCAGGCAGATTGGATACGGGCATAGTTCCCAAAGCTTTACCCTGTAGTCTGGACTATAAGTTGGTTACGGTAGGTGTGCCTTATGCAGTTTGACCATTTCCAGCATTTGCGTAATGAGGACTCTAGGGAGAAGCCTCGTAGTGAGACCCTGGCCATTCACCTCGGAAGTGAATACGGGTCTAGCTAACCCGGGCTAGAAGGGAATCACGACTCATGGGTAAAGATGTGCCACCTCTGCAGAGTGTAAAACTGATATATCAGCCGTGCTCACGGTTATGAGCAGCCTGGACTCCTCACATGATAATTGAACTTGAAGATGGAAATAAATCGAGATCCGATGATCTGCCAATGGTTTGCTTAAGTGGTTTCACTTAAGTGTTTTTGATATACTCTTGTACCTTTGTTTAAAGGGAACACTTGGGATTCACACTTATTAGTAAGACAGGTGTTGTTAATAAAATGTTGACCAACTAAAATGCTTACTGCTCAACCTTAGCCTCACCTTGTTACCTTGCATTAGTTTTTCCCCCACTTGCTGAGCCCCGACCATAAGTGAGCTCACCCTTGCTTAATTTTGATCAGAAGTTGCAGATGAAGATATGATGCTGAACTCCATGGATGCTAGTCTAGTGATACCCCGGTCATCTTCCTGTGGATGGATGTCCATGTTCGCTGTACTTTGATGAATAAAGGTTAAGACATTATGTCTGTTCGAAGTGTAATATGTTAATATAATCGTTATTTACGCTCTTATGCATTGTTCTTTTGATATATTACACTTGTGACGTCAACATATGTGTGGAAATAGATCCTGGCACACATATGCGATGCACCCGGTTCTGCCCCTTTGGAAACGGGTGTGACACCTGTGCTTGTGAGAAAGAAAGGAGGGAAATGGCGGATGTGTGTAGACTACACTGGTCTAAACAAAGCTTGTCCGAAAGTTCCCTACCCTCTGCCTCGCATCGATCAAATCGTGGATTCCACTGTTGGGTGCGAAACCCTGTCTTTCCTCGATGCCTACTCGGGGTATCACCAAATCAGGATGAAAGAGTCCGACCAGCTCGCGACTTCTTTCATCACACCCTTCGGCATGTACTGCTATGTCACCATGCCGTTCGGCTTGAGGAATGCGGGTGCGACATACCAACGGTGCATGAACCATGTGTTCGGCGAACACATTGGCCGGACGGTCGAGGCCTACGTCGATGACATCGTAGTCAAGACGAGGAAAGCCTTCGACCTCCTTTCCGACCTTGAAGTGACATTTCGATGTCTCAAGGCGAAAGGCGTGAAGCTCAATCCCGAGAAGTGTGTCTTCGGGGTTCCCCGAGGCATGCTCTTGGGGTTCATCGTCTCCGAGCGGGGCATCGAGGCCAACCCGGAGAAGATCGCAGCCATCACCAGCATGGGGCCCATCAAGGACTTAAAAGGCGTACAGAGAGTCATGGGATGCCTTGCGGCTCTGAGCCGCTTCATCTCGCGCCTCAGCGAAAGAGGCCTGCCTCTGTACCACCTCTTAAGGAAGGCCGAGTGCTTCACTTGGACCCCTGAGGCTGAGGAAGCCCTCGGGAACCTGAAGGCGCTCCTCACGAACGCGCCCATCTTGGTGCCCCCCGCTGTCGGAGAAGCCCTCTTGATCTACGTCGCCGCGACCACTCAGGTGGTTAGCGCCGCGATTGTGGTTGAGAGACGAGAAGAGGGGCATACATTGCCCGTCCAGGGGCCAGTATACTTCATCAGTGAGGTACTGTCCGAGACCAAGATCCGCTACCCACAAATTCAGAAGCTGCTGTACGCAGTGATCCTGACGCGGCGGAAGTTGTGACACTACTTCGAGTCTCATCCGGTAATTGTGGTGTCATCCTTCCCCCTGGGGGAGATCATCCAGCGCCGAGAGGCCTCGGGTAGAATTGCAAAGTGGGCGGTGGAAATCATGGGCGAGACGATCTCGTTCGCCTCTCGGAAAGCCATCAAGTCCCAGGTCTTGGCGGACTTCGTGGCTGAATGGGTCGACACCCAGCTCCCAACAGCTCCGATCCAACCGGAACTCTGGACCATGTTCTTCGACGGGTCGCTGATGAAGACAGGTGTAGGCGCAGGCCTACTCTTCATCTCGCCCCTCGGGAAGCACCTACGCTACGTGCTACGCCTCCACTTCCCGGTGTCCAACAATGTGGCTGAGTATGAGGCTCTGGTCAACGGTTTGCGCATCGCCATCGAGCTAGGGGTCCGGCGCCTCGACGCTCACGGTGACTCGCAGCTCGTCATCGACCAAGTCATGAAGAACTCCCACTGCCGCGACCCGAAGATGGAAGCCTACTGCGATGAGGTTCGGTGCCTGGAAGACAAGTTCTACGGGCTCGAGCTCAACCACATCGCCCGACGCTACAACGAGACTGCGAACGAGCTGGCTAAAATAGCCTCTGGGCGAACAATGGTTCCCCCGGACGTCTTCTCCCGAGACCTGCACCGACCCTCCGTCAAGACCGACGACACGCCCGAGCCCGAGAAGGCCTCGGCCCAGCCTGAGGCACCCTCGGCTCAGTCCGAGGTACCCTCGGCTCGGCCCGAGGCACCCTCGGCCCAACCCGAGGCACCCTCGACTCAGTCTGAGGCACCCTCGGCTCGGCCCAAGGCACCCTCGGTTCGGCCCGAGGTACCCTCTGCCCTCGAGGGTGAGGCACTGCGCGTCGAGGAGGAGCGGAGCGGGGTCACGCCTAATCGAAACTGGCAGACCCCGTACCTGCAATATCTCCACCGAGGAGAGCTACTCCTCGACCAAGCCGAAGCTCGGCGGTTGGCACGGCGCGCCAAGTCGTTCGTCTTGCTGGGAGACGGGAAGGAGCTCTACCACCGAGCCCCTCAGGCATCCTCCAGCGATGCATTTCCATCGCCGAAGGTCAGGAGCTCCTACAAGAGATACACTCGGGGGCTTGTGGCCATCACGCAGCACCTCGAGCCCTTGTCGGAAACGCCTTCCGACAAGGTTTCTACTGGCCGACGGTGGAGACCGACGCCACAAGAATTGTCCGCACCTGCGAAGGGTGTCAGTTCTACGCAAGGCAGACCCACCTGCCCGCTCAGGCCCTACAGACCATACCCATCACCTGGCCTTTTGCTGTGTGGGGTCTGGACCTCGTCGGCCCCTTGCAGAAGGCACCCGGGGGCTACGCGCACCTGTTGGTCGCCATCGACAAATTCTCCAAGTGGATCGAGGTCCGACCCCTAAACAGTATCAGGTCCGAAAAGGCGGTGGCATTCTTCACCAACATCATCCATCGCTTTGGGGTCCCGAACTCCATCATCACCGACAACGGCACCCAGTTCACCGGCAGAAAGTTCCTGGACTTCTGCGAGGATCACCACATCCGGGTGGACTGGGCCGCCGTGGCTCACCCCATGACGAATGGGCAAGTAGAGCGTGCCAACGGCATGATTCTACAAGGACTCAAGCCTCGGATCTACAACAACCTCAACAAGTTCGGCAAGCGATGGATGATGGAACTCCCCTCGGTGGTCTGGAGTCTGAGGACAACGCCGAGCCGAGCCACGGGCTTCATACCGTTCTTTCTAGTCTATGGGGCCGAGGCCATCTTGCCCACAGACTTAGAATACGGTTCCCCGAGGACGAGGGCCTACGCCGACCAAAGCAACCAAGCTAATCGAGAAGACTCACTGGACCAGCTGGAAGAGGCTTGGGACATGGCCTTACTACACTCGGCGTGGTACCAGCAGTCCCTGCGACGCTACCACGCCCGAGGGGTTCGGTCCTGAGACCTCCAGGTGGGCGACCTGGTGCTTCGGCTGCGACAAGACGCCCGAGGGCGGCACAAGCTCACGCCTCCCTAGGAAGGGTCGTTCGTCATCACCAAAGTTCTGAAGCCCAGAACGTACAAGCTGGCCAACAGTCAAAGCGAGGTCTACAGCAACGCTTGGAACATCCAACAACTACGTCGCTTCTACCCTTAAGATGCTTTCAAGTTGTTCGCATACCTCGTTCCCACGCAAAGTTTAGTCATCAAGGAAGGGTCAGCCTTGCCTCGGCAAAGCCCGACCCTCCCTCGGGGGCTAAAAGGGGGCAACCCCCTCTGCGTCGAAATTTTCCTCGAAAAAAGATCTTTTCTGCGAGAATGTCTTTCATGCTTTTCGACTACTTCGAAAGTGGGTCCTAAAAACGACGGAGTACACATAAGCAGCCAAGGCTGACCGAGCCGAGGGACTCCTACGCCTCCGGGATACGGATACCTCACTCATCACCTTCTGCGATAAGTAACTCGCGTTCGGATAAGTGATTCCGCGGACCGAACAAGTCTTTACGCTCGAAAGCTCCTCTGCCGAAGCGATTCTTTAGGCCTTCTCGACTGCGTGCCCCTCCCCTGAGTATATAAAGACCAAGGCGAGACCCGTTCAACGCGTCGCCCGAACCCGCCGCGGGATTCAAAGACTCAAAGCGAAACGACCGTTCCTCGAACGGCTCGTGCACGCGCAGCGGCCGCCTCGCGAACCACTCGCCCCATCGCATTAACTCCGCGGCGGGACAGGCGGCGCCTCAGGCAGGAGAAGCGAGCGACGCTTCGCCTTCGCCATAATGACCGCGTCAAAAAAGGTACGCCACGTCATTCGATTTCGTATCCTTTTCCTTTTCCTCTTTCTCTCTCTTACAACAGGGACCGGGAAAGCGGGATACCCCGAAAAGGATCCTTCTCCGTGAAGGAAATAGGCCCCGAGCCTCACTACTGATCAGAGGTTCGAAGGCTGGCCCCACGGAGGGGTTCAACAGCCGCCTCAGAGCGCTTGGGTTCTGCGCCCACTACTAGTCAGAGGTTCGAAGGCCGGCCCCTCAGAAGGGTTCAACGGCCGCCTCAGGCCACTCGGGCTCCGCGCCCACTACTGATCAGGGGTTCGTAGGCTGGCCCTCGAAGGGTTCACAGCCGCCTCAGACACAGAGCGAGGGATGACCCTGGGTACGTTCGATACATAACCAAGGCTCGGGCTACACTCCCGAGGTACCCTAGGATATTTCCGAGACCAGCAGGAACGATCTTGTAACGGAATCCCATCAGAGGGAGGCATCGAGCCCTCGGACCCCGTCGAAAGCGGACCGGGTCCAGCAGATCACCCGCAGGTACTTTTGAGCGCGCCTCCGGGCCTCTAGCCGACCCCTAACAAATGGGGCACGGGCGTCCACTCGGATTACCCGCCAGCAACTCACCGGAGACACCATGTTCGGCGCCCTCCGAGGGCAACATGGCGCTTTCCCCCCCTCCTCCTTGTGGAAAGGCGACGCAGGGGCGTATGTAAAAAAGTCGAGTCTATCCTTGACCGTCCTCTCGCCCTGTGCAGAGGCTCGGGGGCTGCTCTCGCAAACCCGGCTCCGGCCAAACCGTTGACAGCGTCAACATACCAGCCCGAGAACTTGGGACCCGACCGTGCACCCGGGCCACGGCCAGCTCGCATGAGGGAACAACCAGACCAGCCGAAGCATTGCGCGAGGCATTAAGACCTCGGAGGAGTCAAACCACTCCTCCGAGGCCTCGGGGGCTACACCCGGCGGGTGCGCTCGCGCGCACCCACCGGAACAAAATGCAGCCGAGAAAGGCTGGACCCCATGCAAAAAAGTGCGACAAAAGCCTCCAAGCGAGTATTAACACTCCCTTCGAGGCTCGGGGGCTACTGTCGGGGACCATAATTAGGGGTACCCTCAAGACTCCTAAATCTCAGCTGGTAACCCCAATCAGCACAAAGCTGCAAAGGCCTGATTGTGGCAGAACCTCCCAAGTTATTGGGCCCACATGCACCTGTCCTTGTCTCAAAGACCTCAAACTGCTATGCATGTGCACCAGATAACTTAACAGGATCCGTCCGATTGCCCCAAGGACACCGGATAAACCACTTACAACCAGAACCGCGAGATTAAGTAACACAAATCACACACACCAATATTTTTGCAGCGGAAATCTTAGTACCAAATTTTACAGGTTACAAAAATTTTATATTATTTTATCGAAGTGATTACAAAAGTATAAGTTTGAAATATATGCTAGCTCAAATGACCATCCTCAATAAGAAGATAAAGACGGGGTATACTTATATAAGAAGGCCGAGCCCACCGGCACTTAACACCATCAACAACAGCACAAGACTATAACCTGAAAAACAATAGGGAATAAAACCCTGAGTATGGAATTACTCAGCAAGACTTACCCGACTAAAGAAAAGACTCTCAAGGATATGCTGGATTTAGGAATCAAGGAAAAGGCTTTAGCAAAAATCAACTTAGATACTTTTGCCGAAAGAGCTTACTAAAGTGAGTCCTTACTTTCAATATTTTAACGCCAGATTAAATATTAATAGACTCTGTTTGCATCTAGTATAATTTCACCATCTCATCAATACAACATCATTTTTTATTCATAATGTTTACATCCTGACTTAGGTTGCAGGGCAGCGATCAAGTCTCCACTCTCCGGGGATATAACGGCGATCCGAATCGATTTACTCAGCTGAGGATCTCTAACCACACGACATATGTAGCACTTAACCCTTGCATATGTCAACCGTTCCCACGGATCCTCCACTACATGAACAGGTCCACGCCACCCGAGAGCACACCACCCCTTTTAGGCGATCCTTTGCCAGGAGGGTACGTGCCACTCTCGCCATCTCTCCACTCCCAGTGCGCGATTGTCTTTTCATGTATGGAATAGCCGGATTCAAGCTTACCCTGTCCCATATCCAGGGCATGTGGCTAGTTAAGATAGTCCTTGATCATACATGCCTACATATGCATCCAATCCTTAATTAACCTGGGTAGAACATCACCTGTTCCAAGCCCAAGTCCCGATTTAAGTACTTCCATCCTTAGGATTGTTTGTGTTCCTTAGGATGAAAAGAGCACATTATAGGGAACTTTGCAGTAAGATCCCACCATGCTCTCAATGAAAATATTCTTGCAGGTAGAAGCCATCCTTCCTCAGGATAACCCCTGAGCTAGGCCTTATTGCGAAAGACAACTTCGATCCACAAGATCTAAGCAGAGCTAAGCATTTTTGTAAATCATATTTTGATACTTCATCGGAAGTATCTATAAAGGTATGGATATCAAGGAAGGAAATGCATCAAAGGGTTCCAAGCAACTCCTATAAACCTAATGCACATTTCACTAGACTTAAAGTGTGAAAAAATTATTTAAAAACACAAGGAAGGGGTTGCATGCACCGGGGCTTGCCTGGGTAACACTAGGTTAGTGTTTGTTAGACGATGTCCACTTGACGATCATCCTTGTCCTAGCACTTGATCAGGCAGTCCTTGGGGCACATGGTGCTCCCGGAAAGCTGCTTCAAATTCCGCCCAGGTAGCATCCCTGATGGTGACGCTGAAGGTGTCCCACCAGGCTAAGGCCATCCCAGAAAGTTGGTGGGCGGCTAGTTGAACACGCTGATTTTCTGGGCAACCAATGGCTTCCAGTTTCCTTTTGATCGTGCGCATCCAATCGTCTGCATCGAGGGGGTTGCTTAATCCGGCGAACGTGGGAGGTTTGAGTCTCAGGAAGTCCCCCATTCTGTCTTGTGGTCTTCCACCATTCGGTCGTTGATTTTCCATATTTCGAGTGAGGACCTCGATGAGTCGGGTTTGATTGGCTAGAACTTGGGCTAGGTCTAAGGGTAGTGGTGGAGGTGCGGGGAGGTGGGTTTCACTTTCTTCTCTAACGACTTCCCCTTCGGCTCTTCGGGGAAAACCTGCTCCAATCCCAGAGGCGGTAGGCGTGGTTTTATCCGAAGCCATCTGCCAGGGAAGAGAGCCACTATTATGCACATGCAAATTGTTTTCAACCAAGTTATTTTATTCATTACACCATCACATTACAAGCATAAGACTACTATAGGTGGAGCTACATGAGAGCGTTCCTCGAGGTACTAGCGAGTTCCTTGTCTAAGGTGTCCCCAAATGCCTTGAGAAGATCATCGAGGCTGGCTAGGGATACATCTTCTTCGTCGGACCAGTCATCTATTCTGGGGGGAGGTAGGGCTAGAGGGGCCTTCTTCTTCTTCTTCTCTGTCTGGCATCCTTGGTTAGTGGTCTTCTTCTGGATCTTCTTTTTGGGGGCGAGTGTCTTTAGCTTCTTGTCAAAGTCTATCTTCAAGGTCCGATAGGCCTCATGGGTGTTGGCTTCCTCGCCTTCTGCTATGCTGAGACTCTCCTGGAGAGATGCCTTCTCTTGCTTAAGCTCTTTGACTTGCTGCTCTAGGCTTTCCACTCGGGAGTTTAGGTGGGTACAGTGGGAGGAGAGCTCATCGTAGTGGTTGTCGAGGGTGTGGAGGTATCCGGCCATGTAGACGATAGTGGGATCATCTTCTATGGGATCTCCTCCTGACAGAGCCTAGAGTCTTTTCTTCCAGGTGGGGGAGTTTTTGTTGCTGGGTGGGAAATATCGGAGGGGGGTCTCAAAGATCTCGTGGCTATAGTTTTGGCACAGTTGTTTGAGGGCTTTTCGAGCAACGCTCTGGCAAGTGTCTGGGAAGCGGTGCCCGATGAAGGTAATTTGGAAGGGAGGGTGGTTTGGGTAGTTCCGGCTTTCTCCCAAGTAGACCGCCATAGAGCACTTTTCTATTCCATTTTCACGGTACTCCTTCCAGACATATTCGGGCTTCTTGCGGATCCCCAAGCGTAGCGCGCAACTCCGAAGAAGGTGAGCAATAGGAAGTCCTAATCACCCAGGGGTTTTCCATCTGGTAGACGAAAAGAAAGGTCTATTAATATCGGGGAAAAGGGGAAAGAGTGTTTCTTGGGGGGTAAGAGGTGTTTTCTTGTTAAGGCAACTTTTAAGGTCAGGGTTGTGGTCTACGGCCAGTCCTATAGGCTCCGATACCACCTGAAGCGTCCCGATCCTTTGGGACTCAAATGTGATACAATTACTAGTCCCAGGAGGCTAGTAACCACATTCATTACTTCAAATAGTTATAGAGTCTGAATAATGTTATTACAATACCGGGGATACAAGCTCGAAAGTGAGCCGAAAAACATAAAGCGCAGTGGAAGATAAAATAGCCCAGGCCACAGGCAGAACTGGGTGAAGACACAGCCCCATCAATCAAGCATAGCAGAAAAGAAGTCTCCAGCTGCTGAAAAACATAAATAAATCTGGGTGAATACACTAGGTATTCCACAAGCCCACCCGGCTCCCGTAAAGAGAAAGTGACCTATATTGTACATGCTTTATATGGTGGAGTTGAAGTCACTCATACTTTTTCAGAGAAAGGCAGTACTCAATGTTTAGGGTTTTCCCAAGACAATAGAAGTAACACTTGCTTGACCACCACTGAGCTTCCCGCTCCCGTGGTACTACTTTCTTTCCAGAACATACACACACATTTCCCTGTTCCCAGTTGTAGTAGAAACACTAATTGTCATACCATACCAGACTCGTCCATACCAGTGGACACGGACTATTCGAATAGGTTTAGACTCTGCGCAGAGGGGTACACTTTACCCACTAGTCCGGCTCTGCGATCTCATGGCCAATGAGACCCGAATCCGAAACTCTTTCCTTCCTTGTACGTCCAAACCTTAACGGTTATACCGGAAGGAGTCAGGCCACCGCCATGTCCAAACCGGACAAAACATTCCCCCTCCTTATCCTCCCGGTGCTACCCCAGCCTTCATAACCCTGGGGTTGGACCGTACGAGTTTAGATTGAGTGGCTGCCCGCACAGCCTCGAGTGGTTGTACTTTTGAGAGTACAGGTAATGAAAGATGACAAACCAGTCCTTATATGAGAGGACGATCCTTCTGCTCACGCCTAAACCAGCTGAGCCAACACCTTAGGCCCTCCACTAAACCAGGGAGTCCCTGATCATCCTACTTCACCAGGTGATGAGGGTGAGTACCCTTCATCGCACTCTTTTGGAAAACATTTCACTTATACCCCTTTTTTTACTTGTCCCATATCTTTTAATCGAAGTAATAGTTAATGCGGGCTCTCTCATGCTCACCATGCAATTCGATTCCCATCCCAAAATCCAGGCTTAGGCAGTGGTAGAGAGAAATAGGTAAATAATGCATCAAGGGTAGAGATGTCAATGGGGAATTCCCCACCGGGTTATAGCATCCCATACCCATCCCCATCATGTTTGATCTGTCCCCATACCCATCCCCATACCCATCATGGGTACAAAACTCATCCCATACCCATACCCATTCGGGTTTCGGGTCCCCCAATGGGTCCCCATCCCCAATTAAGGGATAACTAGGTATTAATAGGTAGCACAAACTATCCAGATTTCAGACATCACCATATCGGCAAGCACTCATCCATGAACCATGATCCATTCATCCATCCATCAAAAAAGAAATAAGTACTTCGAGACCGATAGAAAAAATGGAGAAATGGAGTTTGCTCACCTTCCTTGGTCACCATCTGAGTTTGTTGGCGCCTGAGATTCCATGGTCGTCACCGTCGTCTGGGCAGAGCGTAGCATATGTCTGGTTATTTTAGGGTTTTGTTTTTTGCTAGTCTGCTAGTTTCCTTGCCGTTTTGCCTTGTTGGGCTAAGACCTGGGGCCTGGTGCGCTGTCGTGCTAGGCTTGGTGGCCGGCTCGACCTCAACTTATTCATACAAACATGACAGGTGTACACGTATGAAATACCCATGGGTAATCGGGTTCGGATTATTGCTTTCCAAACCCATACCCGTTTACCCAATGGGTAGAGACTTTGTCCCATATCCATACCCATGGGTACAATTTTTGTCCCATACCCGTACCCTAATAGGGGAATTCCCCACGGGTTAGCGGGTATCGGGTCCCCATTGACATCTATAATCAAGGGAAAGATGGACTTGCCTTCGCCGAAGCTTTCCTGGCACAAGAGGTTAATCTTGGAGGGGTCGGGTTCTTGCCCTTCTTCCGGAGCTAAGAGTTCCGGAGGATCGGATCCCTCTTCCGCTAATTAAACATAGACAATAACAATACATCAAACATAGTGACCTTTGTGGGGTGTGCAAATTGTTATACTTTATTATTTTTGTGCCCTAATAATTTATTTAGACAATTTTTGGTGCATAAAATATTAGCATCTAAATATATATGTGAAAATGAGAAAAAGAAATAGGAAAAGAAAAAAAGAAAAGGAATTCTCCAGCTAACTGGGCCAGGGGGGAATTTCGGCCCACTCAGCGCGGACGCGCGGGCGCGGGCGCGCTTGCGGCCCAGTCGGCCCAGCAGCGAGGAAGCGGCGGCGGGGACGGCGCCGTAGCGCGGGCCCACCAGCCAGGGAGAGAGGGGGGGGGGCTGACGGCGTTACTCGGCAACGGAGGGGGGAGAGGCTCGACCGGGGCCGGTCGGCGGCGAACTCTGCGGCGGTTCTCCGCCGTCGGTCCGGTTCTCTGGCGGGGAAGTGGTGGCGAAGCACGGGCGGGTGAAGTGGGTCACGAGGGTGGGGCAAATTTGGCCTGCGGGGGCCTATGGCGGCCGGTCCACGACGCAGTGGCGGGTGCCCGCGGCGGCGAAGCTGCCGGTGAGGTTTCCGGCCACGATACAGGAGGCAAAGTGGTGCCCTGCGATCGTGAGCGTGTGGCGGAGCTTCGGCCATAGCTTAATTGAACAGAGAAAAGCTAGAGAGGGGGAAGGGAGCTCACCAGAGCAAGGAAGGGAGCACGACGGCGCTTGCTTGAACGGCTCGGGGAGGAGGGAAGTGGGGATGGCTGGAGTTGTGTGGCGAAGACGGGGCTCGAGCGGGTCCTTTTATAGGCGCTCGGGGGAGGGAGGGGGATGGGGGAGACGGCGAGCACCGGCGAGCTCGCCATGGGTGCGGGAATGGCGCTAACGCCGATTGGGACGGCTCGAACAGGCTGAGGGGGTGAGAGGTCGGCTCAAGCACAGTGGCGGGGTTGTCGCGGAGGCTGGCGAGCATTAATGGCGTGGCGACGAGGCGAGGGGGCGCTCGGCGGCGATCGCGCCGGTGAGGGATGGACGAGGGAGAAGGAGCTGACGGGTGGGCCCTGGCTGCCAGTGAGAGGGGTCTGCGCGAGAGAGAGGGCGGTGAGGCGCTGACGGGCGGGGCCCGGAGGTCAGTGGGCGGGAGCGGCGCGCGGATTGGGCCGCCTGGGCCGGAAGAGAGGGGGGGATGCGGGCGCGCGCGAGCTGGGCTGGAATTCGGCCCAGCCGAGGGAGGGGAGAGAGATTTCCTTTTTCTTTTCTTATTCTAATTCTTTCCTTTTTCTTTTCTTATTCTAATTCTTTTCTTTTTCTTTTCTACTTTTGTGTCTTTTTGTTTCTTTTTCCCCTAACAAAAATTTTCTAAATGAACTTGGGTGACAAACATGGTCTATGTGAGGTGCTTCAAATCATTTTAAGTGCATGCAAATGATTGGGTGACCTAGGGGTAGAGTTAAGGGAGAAGAATAAAATGAAAGGGGGGGATTAGGGGGGGGTTAGGGTTTCAAACCTGGGTTGGGATTTTGGGATGTTACAGTTTCACTACGTAGCCTTTACAAAGATTCCCCGAGGCTATAGCCGCCCGTTAGGTTTCCTAAATGCACCGCACTCCTCCCCATGGGGCGAACCAAACTTGGCAGAGCGAGCCGCATACACCGAGCCCCATTAACGGCACGACGGCTAAGCGAACTACACCCCGGTTCCTCTGATTATTCAGCTAAGGGCATCCCATTCCACCCTCATGGTTGCACTGTTTTCCCGGGCGGTCATCCAACGAACAGGTCCTTACGGAGAGGCACTCGAGAAACCGCTCGATCCCCCTTGAATACCACAGATACAACATCATAATAAAGGAGGGAAACAGCGTATCACTGATAATTCTCATCATGTTCATTGATTAGAGTTGAGCAATAGCATAAAGCTAAACAATAATAACCCAAAAGGTAATCAAGGACAAGGTAAATACAAAGCTAGTCAATCCTTAGGTTGATAATGGTATGCAGGTTGATGAATTATAAAGTAAATGGGACATAATAGGTCAGAGGACACTTGCCTTCACCAAACAGATGCTCAGGGTCTTTGATCTCATAGAACTCGAAGAGTTCGATCACTTGGTCGCCATGCTTAATCGTTGATTCCTCGAAGCTCAAAAACGAATCGCGATCTAATCGCAACGCGAAGCGAAGACGAACAGGCACAAGCAAACAAACATATACATGTGCATAAGAACATTACGCCATACAAGATAAAATGTTATAAAAGCGAGCAATATAAAATAGAGAGCGCCTCTACGGTTACGCGAGGAAAAGAACCACGATAGTCGAAGCTACGGTCGAGGGGTTAGCGCGTTTACGTTAAACAAGTACTAATTAGAACATCCAATTCAACATAATTATATTAATTGATATTAATCAAATGTAAATTAATACTACTACTTAGTTTTGACTAACTTACTATTTTAATAGTTGACAGTTAAGCAAGTGACTTAATGAATATGAGCGATTCTAAGCGAGACGAATTAACGACGCACAACATGTAAACACGATGTGCGCAACACGCGGACACAAACGACTTAGCGCGCGGACAACGCGTGATACGCGCGAACGGCACGCGGCAAGGCGCGCAACACACGCGAACGGCACACGACAACGCGTGCGAACAACACGCGCGACACTCGCGAACGACACGCGACGACGTGCGCGAAACAGCACCGCGGCACGCGCGGACCGACATGCGAAACTAATAAATAAACAACGTGATTAAACTAAATAATTATTAATAAATAACATTTCAGTTAAGCTTAATTATATTGATGACTAATTATAAATGCGCAAATCGAATTCCTAAATTAGGTTTTTAAATTGAAACGTCGTTCTAGTAGCCACTGGTTAAACAAACGTTTAACTAAATTAAATAAAATGTGCAAAAATTGAGATAAATATTTCTATATTAAGATAATTTTAGTACGAATCTAACGCAACTTGAATGGATCGAATCGGGTTTAAAACGTAAAAGTTATGAATATTTTAAACCATACTGTAATTCGCACGGACTAAATTTACGAGACTGCCATCGTCTTCTTCCTCTCTTCATCTTCTTCCTCCCATCCATGGAAGAGAGAGGAGAGGAAGAGGAGGGGGCTGCGCAGGGGAGGACGAGGTTGGGCCGGCCGGGGGTGGGCGCGGCCGCACGGGGCGCGAGGGGCGCGGCCACCGCTCCCGGGGAGGGGTGCGCGCGGGCGTGGGGCGCGGGAGCGCGAGCGCCACCGTCGGCCACCGCCGCCACCGCCGGGGAGGGGTAAAGGGGCGCCGCCGCCGGGGAAGGTGAGGGGAGAGTGGGAGATGCTCTGCACGGACGGTAAAACGAAGAAACGAAGAAACCCTAGGTACAAAAATGGAGGTTCTCACCGGGGAAGAAGGCCCTCGCCGGAGCCGAGAGGAAATCCGCCGATTGCCGGATATTCGGGGATCCAATCGACGAACCGAACGCGCTACGACGAAGCCCTCGACGAGACGAACGCAGCGGTAACCTCGGATTCGGCAGACGATGCACGGATTGGGAGTAATTGCTCGCCGGAGTTGGATCCGCCCCAAACTTCGGCGAGCAATACCGGGAGCTAGGGATTGGATTTGGAGAAAACGTTTCGTATTCTGGAACGGGCTCGACGAGATGAAGCCGGACATGTATATATATCTAGGGTTTGGATGAGATGAAAATTCAGTTAAATTCGGATTTTACTATTTTTAAAATTCGAAAAAGCCTAGAAATCCATATTTTGTGCTCAAAATATTATAGATACTTTCAAAAATTCTAAAAAAATTCCTATAAATGTTTTGGCACCTAATGAACTAAAAAAACATAATTAGAATTTCTAAAAACATTTTTAAGTTCCACAAATAAATAGATTTTGGTTTCCGGAAAATAGAAAAATATTCTGAAAAATATGAAAATTTACCGAGCGCTTCTATAAGATATGTTACATGTTTCAAACATATTTTTCACTTAGAAACACCATGCAACGACATGAATGCAACAACCAAAGTGCCTCTAGGGCTCATTCCACTAGGTTTACACTAATATAAAACAAAATAATTCTCCATTTTTAGAGAAAAGAGAAAGGAAAGCGAAGAACTGAGAGAGTAACACCTGAATTTGGTGGATATTAGAAAAGAAATTTTATACCCCCAAATTCAGGGTGTTACAAATCTAACCCCCTTAACAGAATCTCGTCCTCGAGATTCAAGAAGAGGCTAGCAAGAAAATGAGATTGGTTCATTAGTCTTTCATAGCTTTTTCTAACTCAACTTTGCCTCCGCCAGCTTGACTTGTGAATTGGTTGCTTTGACCATCAGATGCTTGAGACCGATTGATGCAATTCTTGAGGATCTCCTGGACCTGTGGGTTAGGACCCACACACGCTTTCGCTGCGCCACTCTGATCTTGTTGGTTGATGTTGATCACATTGTATTCATTAGTGTTTGCGGCTAACCCCCTTAACAGGAGCGTTGATATGCACTTGGTGAAGATGCTGCCGAATCTGATCTTGACTGATTTGGAGGAGTTGGAGGTTGCCAAAAGGATAGGTGCAAGAGGAAAGAATAACGAGAAAAGGTAAGTATAGACGGATTAGAGAGAGCTGGGGGAGAACCCAACTACTTAACTCTATGGCACTCACCTAGTAAACAGATTCCATTGCGGTCCAAGGGCCACAACACATCAACACTCATTCCAAAGAAGCGAATCAGTCATAGCAGAAGGACAAACATCATGAGCACACATCAACAAACATCTCGTTGCTATACGTTCATTTTAATTAAATGGTGGTCTTTCCTCTAAGGCCAACAAAAGGCAAGGGGAATAATAAGACATGGAGGGTAGGGGCATGAGCATAATAAAGGATGGAGCTAAAGCAATGATTGTAACCGACAAGGGAGAGAATGCAACCAAGGTCAGGATAGGTAAAACACCATTCTCAAATCAAGATAGAAAAGATGATATTTCAAAAGGTAGGCATAAGATAACATCATGGAAAGATCTAGAGATTACAAAGGTAAGGGAGGTGAAAGGCAAAAACACACCAAAAGATAGAGTTAGGACAAGACTTGCAACACGACAGAGGAAAAAGGGAATGAACAAGAGCGGGATAGGCAAGACATCACTCTTGAAATGAAATGGGATAAGAGGCTTCAAAATGCAGGTGCAAGATAAGCATCATGGTAAAGATCAAGGGATGACAAGGGTTAAGATGATAACAGACAAACACAACCAAGGATGTATTTTAGACAAAACTTGTGAGGCATCAAAGAAGGGGAAGCAATCAATGGTGAAGTAGGTGAGGCATTATCCTCAAACAGCGATGAAAAAGAGCAGGCTTTAAAGGGTAGGTTCAAAGTAAGCATGAGGGCAAGGGCATAGATATCACGCGGGTTTAAAGGTGATAACAGACAAGGATGTAGGAGAGGAGGTAAATGCGCATAATAACCAAGGATATAAGTACCACAAAGGATGGAGTTAAGACAAGACCTGCAGATGAAAAAGAAGGAGGTACGTCTAATGGCCAGATAGGTAAACTGCCACTCTCAATTTGAGGTGGAAGAGCGGAGATTTTTTTGAGTATGAATAAAGATGAATATCAAGGCAAGATTGATGGATGACAAGGTGATGGTGATAGAAAATCAAAACACAACAAAGGATGGAATTAAGACAACACTTGTAAGGCGAAAAGAAGTGAAGAGAAATCAAGGGAGAGGTAGGTAACTCGCAACTCTCAAACTGGGTTGAAAGAAAGGGGAGGATTTAAAGGGTAAATTTAAGGTAAGCATTTAGGTAGAAGACATAAATATCGCAAGGGCCAAAGGCGATAATGGACAAGGGTGTAAGAGAAAAGATAAAAGCATAGAAGAGCAAGTGGTACAAATACAATAACGAACGGAGCTAAGTCTAGGCCTACACGCGGTAAAGAAGAGCATATAGTCAAGGGTGAGATAAGTAAAACATATCTCTCGAATTGAGATAGAAAAGAGGGGATTTCAACAAGCAGACCTAAGATAAGTATCAAGGCAAGATCTACAGATTACAAAGGTAAGGATGATATCAAACAAAAGCTCAACAAAGGATGAAGTTAAGGTAAGACAAACTTGCAAAGCGACAAAGGGAAAGGAAACAAACAAGAGCAGGATAGGGAAAATAACACTCTCGGATTGAAATGGAATAAGTGAGGCTAAGAAATAGGTAAACATCATGGTAAATATGGAGAGAGGTCAAGGGTCAAAGGTGATAATAGGCAAGGATATAAAGGAAGAGGTAAATGTGCATAAAAAAACCAGGAATCTAGGTACAATCAAGAATAGAAATAAGATAAGTCTTGCAAGAGGTAAAGTATAGGATATAACCACGGGTGAGATAAGTAAGAGACCACGCTTGAACTAAGGTGGGAGATTGGAGGTTTTAGATAACGAACATAGTGTAATCACCAAGGTAAGATTGAGAGATGAGAAGGGTAAAGGCAATAAGAAGCAAAAGCACAACAAAGGATGAGGTTACAAACTCGCGAGCCAAAGAAGAGGATACGACCAAGAGAAAGAAGGTATGAGACAGAAGAGGGGCGATTTTAAAGGGCAGGTATGAGACAAACATCAATGTAGGATATAGAGGTGTCAAGGGTGCATATGATAATAATTAAAAAGCATAACAAAGGATATAATTAATACAAGACTTGCGAAACGACAAAGTGGAGAAAACAATCAAGGGTAAGATCGGTAAGGTTCTAACAGAAGGGTTGAAGTAAAGATTCATTACCGAGTGGAGTTACAAGGAAACAACGAGATTACTACAGGTGTGCAAAATAAAATGATCACTCATGGATCATTAGGAAACACGGGTGGTCAAGGGCATGTTAACTGAAATATTTCAAATAGATATTGGGACATAAAGGTAAGCATATATAAAAATAAGAGTATGCAAGATTCCAATGGTACGAGCATACCAAGACCAAGAAAGTACAAATTGCCAAAAAGATAGCGACTTATCAATAGAATAGGAAAGGGTCTCAAACAGTAAGATCATGGACATATAAACTAAAATGTTTAAATAGGTAGTAGAGGTACAAGGGTAAGTGCTTTAGATTAAGGGATAAGGGTATTAAAAATGCAAGGATACGAGCATGTCAATAACAAAATGGAATAAAGATGGTCAAATAGTAGCAATTTAGTAATGGATGAGGAAAGAGTCCCAAAAGACTAAAGGCTATGGTCAGGGGGCATCTACAAAGATGTCGCAAGCACAAGATGAGATTAGATCTAATAGATTGAGAGAAGTATAGACCATACTAGAATAAAATACTTTTTGGCAAGGGGGCATATAGGAGCACAACATAGAATTAGTCGAGGTGACTAATATTTTGAATCAGAATCAAGGACGAGGTGAAGTAATAATCAATAAGTCCTTAAAACGGGCAATGCTACTCTAGGTCAGCGGTCCTACAGTCAGCACGACTTTGATACCACTTATGTCACACCCGGTTCTGAAGGTAAACCGAATGCGAACCATGTACGTGCCAGGATCAGTAATTCACGTACACAGCGATTACATAAATGACTCATCATAGCACAATGCTTCGAATTACAATAAAGAGTATGTAATAATATTACAGACTAGAACCATTTACATAATATAAATTAAAGTACACAGAATCGAAACGTAGCCAACGTAAACAACCCACCACAGGCAGCTGACTGGGGGAGGTCGCTAGCCTAATCCTCGAACTCGTCGACGTCCTGGAACTCCTGGAGATCCGCCTCGACGCCTTCTTTACCTGAGCATAGATTGCACCAAAGGCAACCTGGTGTTTTGTGAAAGCAAGGGTGAGTACACATCAACGTACTCAGCAAATGTCCCGTTTGGCTGTAGTGGACTAGCTTTATGTGGGGTTAAGTCAAGCAGTTGCTTTTAGTTGGTCAGGTTATTATTACTAGTAGAAAGCCATGTTTTAGCATTAACCCAAGTTCTTAACCCAAAGTACCCTTTCCAAATGGAAAGAATACCACTTACCATTACCATAAGCATGATCATAACCATCCTCATCATCATCTGTAAACCAAACATCTCTGATCAAGTATCACTAATCAATGGAGCTCCCTTGGCCACTCATAACCGCGAGCACGGCTGATATATCAGTTTCATAACACTCTGCAGAGGTTGCGCACTTTACCCACAAGTCGTGATTCCCTCTTGCCTCGGGCCGATCAAACCCTTAAACACTACCAAGGTGAATAGGCAGGGTTTCACTACGTAGCCTTTACAAAGATTCCCCGAGGCTATAGCCGCCCGTTAGGTTTCCTAAATGCACCGCACTCCTCCCCAAGGGGCGAACCAAACTTGGCAGAGCGAGCCGCATACACCGAGCCCCATTAACAACACGACGGCTAAGCGAACTACACCCTGGTTCCTCTAATTATTCAGCTAAGGGCATCCCATTCCACCCTCATGGTTGCACTGTTTTCCCGGGCGGTCATCCAACGAACAGGTCCTTACGGAGAGGCACTCGAGAAACCGCTCGAGCCCCCTTGAATACCACAGATACAACATCATAATAAAGGAGGGAAACAGCGTATCATTGATAATTCTCATCATGTTCATTGATTAGAGTTGAGCAATAGCATAAAGCTAAACAATAATAACCCAAAAGGTAATCAAAGACAAGGTAAATACAAAGCTAGTCAATCCTTAGGTTGATCATGGTATGCAGGTTGATGAATTATAAAGTAAATGGCACATAATAGGTCAGAGGACACTTGCCTTCACCAAACAGATGCTCAGGGTCTTTGATCTCATAGAACTCGAAGAGTTCGATCACTTGGTCGCCATGCTTGATCGTCGATTCCTCGAAGCTCAAAAACGAATCGCGATCTAATCGCAACGCGAAGCGAAGACGAACAGGCACAAGCAAACAAACATATACATGTGCATAAGAACATTACGCCATACAAGATAAAATGTTATAAAAGCGAGCAATATAAAATAGGGAGCGCCTCTACGGTTACGCGAGGAAAAGAACCACGATAGTCGAAGCTACGGTCGAGGGGTTAGCGCGTTTACGTTAAACAAGTACTAATTAGAACATCCAATTCAACATAATTATATTAATTGATATTAATAAAATGTAAATTAATACTACTACTTAGTTTTGACTAACTTACAATTTTAATAGTTGACAGTTAAGCAAGTGACTTAATGAATATGAGCGATTCTAAGCGAGACGAATTAACGACGCACGACATGTAAACACGATGTGCGCAACACGCGGACACAAACGACTTTGCGCGCGGACAACGCGTGATACGCGCGAACGTCACGCGGCAAGGCGCGCAACACACGCGAACGGCACACGACAACGCGTGCGAACAACACGCGCGACACTCGCGAACGACACGCGACGACGTGCACGAAACAGCACCGCGGCACGCGCGGACCGACATGCGAAACTAATAAATAAACAACGTGATTAAACTAAATAATTATTAATAAATAACATTTCAGTTAAGGTTAATTATATTGATGACTAATTATAAATGCGCAAATCGAATTCCTAAATTAGGTTTTTAAATTGAAACGTCGTTCTAGTAGCCACTGGTTAAACAAACGTTTAACTAAATTAAATAAAATGTGCAAAAATTGGGATAAATATTTCTAAATTAAGATAATTTTAGTACGAATATAACGCAACTTGAATGGATCGAATCAGATTTAAAACGTAAAAGTTATGAATGTTTTAAACCATACTGTAATTCGCGCGGACTAAATTTACGAGACTGCCATCGTCTTCTTCCTCTCTTCATCTTCTTCCTCCCATCCATGGAAGAGAGAGGAGAGGAAGAGGAGGGGGCTGCGCAGGGGAGGACGAGGTTGGGCCGGCCGGGGGTGGGCGCGGCCGCTCGGGGCGCGGCCACCGCTCCCGGAGAGGGGTGCGCGCGTGCGTGGGGCGCGGGAGCGCGAGCGCCACCGTCGGCCACCGCCGCCACCGCCGGGGAGGGGAAAAGGGGCGCCGCCGAGGAGAAGAAACGGAGGGGGAAGGGGCGCCGCCGCCGGGGAAGGTGACGGGAGAGTGAGAGATGCTTTGCACGGACGGGAAAACGAAGAAACGAAGAAACCCTAGGTACAAAAATGGAGGTTCTCACCGGGGAAGAAGGCCCTCGCCGGAGCCGAGAGGAAATCCGCCGATTGCCGGAGATTCGGAGATCCAATCGACGAACCGAACGCGCTGCGACGAAGCCCTCGACGAGACGAACGCAGCGGTACCCTCGGATTCGGCAGACGATGCACGGATTGGGAGTAATTGCTCGCCGGAGTTGGAACCGCCCTGAACTTCGGCGAGCAATACCGGGAGCTAGAGATTGGATTTGGAGAAAACGTTTCGTGTTCTGGAACGGGCTCGACGAGATGAAGCCGGACATGTATATATATCTAGGGTTTGGATGAGATGAAAATTCAGTTAAAATTCGGATTTTACTATTTTTAAAATTCGAAAAAGCCTAGAAATCCATATTTTGTGCTCAAAATATTATAGATACTTTCAAATATTCTAGAAAAATTCCTATAAATGTTTTGGCACCTAATGAACTCAAAAAACATAATTAGAATTTCTAAAAACATGTTTAAGTTCCACAAATAAATAGATTTTGGTTTCCGGAAAATAGAAAAATATTCCGAAAAATATGAAAATTTACCGAGCGCTTCTATAAGATATGTTAACATGTTTCAAACACATTTTGCACTTAGAAACACCATGCAACGACATGAATGCAACAAACAAAGTGCCTTTAGGGCTCATTCCACTAGGTTTACACTAATATAAAACAAAATAATTCTCCATTTTTAGAGAAGAGAGAAAGGAAAGCGAAGAACTGAGAGAGTAACACCTGAATTTGGTGGATATTAGAAAAGAAATTTTATACCCCCAAATTCAGGGTGTTACAGTAGAGTAAAGAACCTATCATCGATCGGTATACCTTTTGATCTACAGATTTACCTCCCATGTTGAGGTCGAGATGCCCATTGGTTCCCATTGGTGTCTTGATGGGCTTGGCATCCTGTAACACCCTGAATTTGGAGGTATAAAATTTCTTTTCTAATATTCACCAAATTCAGGTGTTACCCTCTCTTTTCCTTAGTTTTTTTCTTTTCTTTTTCCTAGATAGTGGGGAGTTATGTTGTTTTGCATATTTATAAGTTTAGTAAAATAAAACCCTAAAGGAATAATGATTGTTGCATCATGCAGGAATACATCTATTTTTGTATGAGGTGTTGCTTTGATGTGCATCTATCTAAAATCGTGAGTGTGGTTGAATTTGAAATAAAACTAAACCAAGTTTCAAATAAAGAGAAGCGAAATAAATAAAAGAAAGAAGAGAAGATAAAGAAAATAGGAGAGGAAAGGAAAAGGCCCATACCTCCCTCCCCCTCCTGGCCAGCCCAGCTCGCCACCCCGGCCCACCAGGCCAGCGCCTCTCCCCGTCCTGGGCCAGCTCGGCCCAGCAGCGCCCCTCTCGGCCTGTCCGTGACCCTCTTTGCGTCTCGCGGCCCAGTGCGCCGCGCAGCCCACCTCGCGTGCGCCGCACCCCCCGCCCACCCGCTCGGCCCAGCAGGCACGCTCGCGCATTCCAGCGCGCGCCTTGCGCGATCGCCGTTCGCCCGGCCTGCTCAACCTGGCGCGCCCACGCCAGCCCAACATCCCAGCCGCATGTGCGCTGGCCCACGTGCTCACGCAGCCCTCGCTCGCTCGCCTGCCCGCGCAGCCGCACGCGCGACGCCCACTCGCGCCCCCAGCCGCATGCTAGCAGCAGCCCGCACGCGACCAGTGGTTAGCCCCTCTGCACGGCAGCGGTCGACCCGACCCTCGTCGGCGTTGCCTAGTGGTTAGCCCGGCGGCTCGGCTCCGAGCGCGCTCGTCCTCGTTAAGCAGTGTCCGGGATAGCCTGTGCGCTGCTGACCTTCGTCCCGCCGTGCTGAACGCCTTGCCAGTGCCGCTGTGCAGAGCCACCCGTCGTGCCGTCGTTGCATCGTCGACGCGTTAGTAATCTTGTTTCACTGTATCGCACGTTTTAGATAATCAACTACACTTTTTTTAACTAACGTTAATTAATTAGACCTTTTAATTAAACTAATTTATAGTAGTTAACTATGCTTTATAAATCCGTGTCAAACAATAATAACTCAAACGTTTTGCTCTAATGTTCGTTTAATATAAATGCGATGTTTATTTAGTTTATCTCGTGTATCGCGCGCATGTGTTGCACGTGGTTACGTGCTGATCCGCGTGTCGTTCGCGCGTCGTCGCTGTGCTGTTCACATCGCTCGCGCGTGCTGTCGCTCGCTGTTCACGTGTGTCGCACGGCGTCTGTGCGTGATAATAAATAGTTTGCCACTAATAAACACTCATGTTAGTAACATTAATTCGTCAAGTTATATATGTTAGATAATTAACTTAAGGTTCGCTCGACTAATATTTATTAGACTAATATTTCAATTAGATTAAATGTGGTGTTTATCTCGCGCTTTTATAATAAACATTAACCTGGCTAATATTAGCTTAACTTATTTTGATTTATTTAATAGGTATTTAGTATAAATGTGTCACCTATTTAGTTTTCTCGTGTGTCGCGCGTGCTGTTCCGCACGTGGTGGCGTGCTGTTCGCGCGACGTTCGCGCTGGTCGCGCACACTGTTTCGTGTGTCGTCAGCGTGCTATGTCGCGCATGTCTGCGCGTCGTTTGCACACTGTCGTGTTGTTTCGCTTGTCATAAAATTTGTCTCTCTTAGAATCACTTGTGTTAATTAAATTACTTATTTATTTGACAGATGTTAGTGTAGCAGATTAATCAAACTAAATAGTAGATATAATCTATAATTGATAAGGTCGAATTAATTGTTAGCGTTAATACTTGTTTAGCGTAAACGCGATATTTTCCCGACTGTCTCTTCGAGTTCGACATTTCTTTTTTCCTCGTGTGACCATAGTAACGCGCTCTATTTCATTTTGCATGTTTTACTATGTTTTTATTTGTATGGTGTAATGTTCTTATGCATATATGTGTTTGCTTGCTTGTGTCTGTTTGTCTTCGTTTCGCGTTGCGATTAGAATGCGATCCATCTCCAAGCTTCAAGGAATCGACGGTTAAGCTTCGACGACTCAATGATCAAGCTCTCTGAGTTCTATGAGGTTGAAGATCCTGAGCATCTGTTTGGTGAAGGCAAGTGTCCTCTGACCCATTATGTCCCATTTACTTTATAATACACTGCCTCGCATACTATTAACAACCTAAGGATTTACTAGCTTTCTATTTACCTGGTCCTTGATTATCTTTTGGGTTACTATGGTTAGCTACATGCTAGCGCTTTACTTTAATCAATGAACATGATGAGATTTAATGATGATACTATGATTTTATTTTGGATATGATGATATACTTGTGGCATTTAGGGGACTCGGGCTGTTTCCCGAGTACCTCTCCGTAAGGACCTGTTCGTTGAGAGACCACCCGGGATAACAGTGCAACCATGAGGGTGAAATGGGATGCCCTTAGCTAATTAATTAGAGGAACTAGAGGTGTAGTTACTTCGCCGTCGTGCCGTCAATGGGGTCCAGGCACATTGCTTGCTCTGCCGAGGCTGAGTGCCGAGGTTCTTTCGTTTTGCTTTTGTTAGTCACTCTCCTGCGGGGAGGGGTACTGTGTTTATCAACTGGAGAAACCTAACGGGCGGCTATGATCACTAGGGAATCTTTGTAAAAGCTACGTAGTGATACCCTGTCGGACCACCTAGGAAGTGATCAATGGGGATTAGCTCTCCCCGGGCAAAACGGGAATCACGGCTCATGGGTAAAGTGTGCGACCTCTGCAGAGGGTTAGAAACTGATATATCAGCCGTGCTCACGGTTATGAGCGGCCTTGGGATCCTCTTTGATTAGAGATACAGATGGTTCGAGATACAATGGTTCTACTAATGTTTTTGGTTCGATGATGATCATGATGTTTCCTCGATGAGGAAATGGCTCATGGGATGGTTATATGATAAAACTTGGCTTCTACAAATAATAAATACCTGACCAACTAAAAGCAACTGCTTGAGCTTAACCCCACATAAAGCTAGTCCACCTCAGCCAAACGGGACATTTGCTGAGTACGTTGATGTGTACTCACCCTTGCTTTCACAAAACACCAGGTTGCCTTTGGTGCAATCCATGCTCAGGTAAAGAAGAAGGCGTCGAGGTGGATCTCCAGGAGTTCCAGGACTTCGACGAGTTCGAGGATTAGGCTAGCGACCTCCCCCAGTCAGCTGCCTGTGGTGGGTTTATTTACGTTGGCTACGTTTCTATTCTGTGTACTTTGATTATATTATGTAAATGACTCTAGTCTTTATATTATTACTTACTCTTTATTGTTAGTCGAGGCATTGTGCTATGATGAGTCATTTATGTAATCGCTATGTACGTGAGTTCTGATCCTGGCACGTACATGGTTCGCATTCGGTTTACCTTCCAAAACCGGGTGTGACATAAGTGGTATCAAAGCCTTGCTGACTGTAGGACCGCTGACCTAGAGTAGCACTGACCGTTTTAAGGACTTATTGATTATTACTTCACATCATCCTTGATGCTGCTTCAAAATATTAGTCACCTCGACTAATTCTATGTTGTGCTCCTTCATGCCCCCTTGCCAAAAGTATTTTATTCTAGTATGTTTTATACTTCTCTCAATCTATTAGATCTGATCTCACTCTTGTGCTTGTGACACCCTTGTAGATGCCCTGACCATAACTTTCTTGTCTTTTGGGATTTATTCTTCTTCTATCATTAAATTTCTACCATTTGGCAATCTCTATTCCATTGGTGTTGACATGCTCGTATCAATGAAATCTTCAATACTCTTGTTTCAAATACTTACCTATGAAAACTTTGTTGCCCATTTAAACATTCCAGTTTATATGTTTACAATCTTGTCTTTTGCAACCTCTTCCTATTCCGTCGTTAAGTCATTATCTTTCGGCAATTTCTATTCCCTTGTTCATAGTATGCTCGTATCCTTGGCGTTTTGTATACTCCTATATCTTTATGTATGCTTATCTTCATACCCTAATATTTGTTTAAGACATTTCAACTTACATGATCTTGACCACCCTTGTTTCTTAATGATCCATGAGCGGTCATTTTACTTTGCATATCCTTGGTGATCTAGTTGTCTCCTTGTAACTCCACTTGGTAATTAATTTTCTTTACTTCAACCATTTTGTTGAACCTTACCTATCTTACCCTTGCTTGTTTTCTCCACTTTGTCAGTCTTGCCTTAACTCTGTCCATGGTTATGCTTCTCATCATTATCACCTTTACCCTTATCACCTCCATATCTTACGTTGATGTTTATCTTATACTGGCCCTTTAAAATCTTCTCTTTTCCATCTCAATCTGAGCATTGTACTTTACCTACTCTTTCCTTGGTCGTATCCTCTGCCTCATTGCTTGTGAACCTTCAACTCCATCCCTTGTTGTGCCTCTGTTTAGCGTTGCCTTGACCTTTCCCATCTCTCGACCATACCTTGGTGATGACATTATTTCTGTTATCTAAAATCTCCAATCTCCTATCCCAAATTGAGAATGGTGTTTTACTTATCTTATCCTTGGCAATATCCTCTTCTTTATCGCGTGCAAGCCTTGACATACCCCATTTTATTGTGCTTATACCACTGGCTCTTCTATGCCTTCATCTTTTCTCCTATACTCCTGTCTGTTATCGCCTTTGGCCCTTGCGATATTTATGCCTTCTACCTAAATGCTTACCTTGAACTTATCCTTTAAAAGTCTCCCCTTTCTTTCAACCCAACTTGAGAGTTGCGAGTTCTCTTGATTTCTTTTCACTTATGGCCGCCTTACAAGTGTTGTCTTAATTCTATCCTTTGCTGTGTATTGATTTTCTATCACCATCACCTTGTCATCCATCGATCTTGCCTTGATACTCATCTTTATTCATACTCAAAAAAAAATCTCCGCCCTTCCACCTCAAATTGAGAGTGGCAGTTTACCTATCTGGCTCTTGGACGTACCCTCTTTCTTCACTTGCACGTCCTGTCTTAACTCCACCCTCTGTGGTATTTATATCCTTGGTTCTTATACCCATTTACCTCCTATTCTACATCCTTGTCCATTATTACCTTTAAACCCTCGTGATACCTATGCCCTTGCCCACATGCTTATCTTGAACCTACCCTTTAAAGCCAACTCTTTTTCATCGTTGTTTGAGGATAATGCCTCACCTACTTCACCATTGATTGCTCCCCCTTCTTTGACGTCTTGCAAGTTTTGTCTCAAATACACCCCTTCATGTGTGTTTGTCTGTTATCACCTTAACCCTTGTCACCCCTCGATCTTTACCTCGATGCTTATCCCGTATCTGCAATTTAAAGCCTGCTCTCCCATTTCAGTTCAAGAGTGTTGTCTAACCCATCTTGATCTTGGTAGTTCCCTTTTCCTCTGCCGCATTGCAGTTCTTAGCTTTTGTTTGATATCACTCTTACCTTTGTAATCACTAGATCTTCCCTTGATGCTTATCTTAAGTCTGCTTTTTGGAATCTCCCCTTTTCCATCTCAGCTCGAGAGTGGTGTTCTACCCATTATGCCCTTGGTCGTATCCTTTTTCTGGTCGCTTACAATGCTTGCTTTAACTCCATTCTTTATGGTGCTCATGCCCCTATCTTGCATGTCTTATCATTCTCTTTATCTTTTGATGGCCTTAAAGTAGTTTCCCCTTTGTAAGGAAAGACCACCATTTAACTAAAAGGAACGTGTAGCAACGATATGCTTGTTGTTGTATGTTTGTGCTGTTTGTCTTTGTGTGATGACTGATTTGCTTCTTTGTGATGAGTGTTGATGTATTGTGGCCCTTAGTTCACAATGACATCAGTTTACTAGCTGAATGCCATATAGTTAGGTAGCTGGGCGCTCTCCTTTTTTTTCTTTAATCCATCTATGCTTACCATTTCTATCTATACCTTTCCCTCTTGCACCTGTTCGATTGGAATCCTACAACTTCTCTTAATCAATCAAGATCAGAGTCGACATCATCGTCCCCAAGTGCATATCAACGCTCCTGTTTAGGGGGTTAGTCGCTAACCCCAATTAAGACAATGCGATCAACATAAACCAACAAGATCAAAGTGGCGCAGCAGAAGCGTGTGTGGGTCCCAACCCACAGGTCCAAAGATCCTCATGAATTGTATCAGTTTGTCATGAGCGTCTAAAGGTCAAAGCAACCAGTCTGCAAGTTAAAGTAGCCAAAGTCAAAGCTGAGTTAGAAGAAGCTATGAAAGAAACCAATGAACCGATATCTTTTCTTGCTAGCCTCTCCTTGAATCTCGAGGGCGAGATTCTGTTAAGGGGGTTAGATTTGTAACACCCTGAATTTGGAGGTATAAAATTTCTTTTCTAATATTCACCAAATTCAGGTGTTACCCTCTCTTTTCCTTAGTTTTTTTCTTTTCTTTTTCCTAGATAGTGGGGAGTTATGTTGTTTTGCATATTTATAAGTTTAGTAAAATAAAACCCTAAAGGAATAATGATTGTTGCATCATGCCGGAATACATCTATTTTTGTATGAGGTGTTGCTTTGATGTGCATCTATCTAAAATCGTGAGTGTGGTTGAATTTGAATTAAAACTAAACCAAGTTTCAAATAAAGAGAAGCGAAATAAATAAAAGAAAGAAGAGAAGATAAAGAAAATATGAGAGGAAAGGAAAAAGGCCCATCCCTCCCTCCCCCTCCTGGCCAGCCCAGCTCGCCACCCCGGCCCACCAGGCCAGCGCCTCTCCCCGTCCTGGGCCAGCTCGGCCCAGCAGCGCCCCCCCTCGGCCTGTCCGCGACCCTCTTTGCGTCTCGCGGCCCAGTGCGCCGCGCAGCCCCCCTCGCGCGCGCGCCGCAGCCCCCGCCCACCCGCTCGGCCCAGCAGGCACGCTCGCGCAGCCCAGCGCGCGCCTTGCGCGATCGTCGTTCGCCCGACCTGCTCAACCTGGCGCGCCCACGCCAGCCCAACATCCCAGCCGCATGTGCGCTGGCCCACTTGCTCACCCAGCCCTCGCTCGCTCGCCTGCCCGCGCAGCCGCACACGCGCCGCCCACTCGCGCCCCCAGCCGCATGCTAGCAGCAGCCCGCACGCGACCATGACGCCCTGTGCGCGCCAGTCGTGTTTCCCTCCGCCAAATGCGCCCACGTCGCGCGGACGCGCGGCTGCACATGACCCTGCCTGCCCCTGCAGTCTTCTCTCTAGACGTAGTCTCTCCCCTCACTCCCTCACGAACCGCTCCCAGCCGCCCTATTTTCTCTGCGCAGCCCGCGCGCTCGCCGTCGTCGTCGCGTCTCAACCTCGCCACTGTCACCGCCTTGCCCGGAGCAGCCTAGCCCCACCGTCGTCGGCCGTCCCGTGGTGAGCCCTCCCCTCCCATCTCTCTCTACCTCTCCCATCCATGCAGCCGTCTGGCCGTGGCTCGGCAGTCGGCCCGGCGCGCAGCCCGCCTGCTCGGCGGCACGTAGCTTGCTTGCACGACGTCCGTGCAGGTCGGCGGGGCTCCTGTGCACGGCAGCGGTCAACCCGACCCTCGTCGGCGTTGCCTAGTGGTTAGCCCGGCGGCTCGGCTCCGAGCGCACTCGTCCTCGTTAAGCAGTGTCCGGGATAGCCTGTGCGCTGCTGACCTTCGTCCCGCCGTGCTGTACGCCTTGCCAGTGCCACTGTGCAGAGCCACCCGTCGTGTCGTCGTTGCATCGTCGACGCGTTAGTAATCTTATTTCACTATATCACACGTTTTAGATAATCAACTACACTTTTGTTTAACTAACGTTAATTAATTAGACCTTTTAATTAAACTAATTTGTAGTAGTTAACTACGCTTTATAAATCCATGTCAAACAATAATAACTCAAACGTTTTGCTCTAATATTCGTTTAATATAAATGCGACGTTTATTTAGTTTATCTCGTGTATCGCGCGCACGTGTTGCACGTGGTTACGTGCTGATCCGCGTGTCGTTCGCGCGTCGTCGCTGTGCTGTTCACATCGCTCGCGCGTGCTGTCGCGCGCTGTTCGCGTGTGTCGCACGGCGTCTACGCGTGATAATAAATAGTTTGCCACTTATAAACACTCATGTTAGTAACGTTAATTCGTCAAGTTATATATGTTAGATAATTAACTTAAGGTTCGCTCGACTAATATTTATTAGACTAATATTTCAATTAGATTAAATGTGGTGTTTATCTCGCGCTTTTATAATAAACATTAACCTGGCTAATATTAGCTTAACTTATTTTGATTTATTTAATAGGTATTTAGTATAAATGTGTCACCTATTTAGTTTTCTCGTGTGTCGCGCGTGCTGTTCCGCACGTGGTGGCGTGTTGTTCGCGCGCCGTTCGCGCTGGTCGCGCACACTGTTTCGTGTGTCGTCAGCGTGCTATGTCGCGCATGTCTGCGCGTTGTTTGCACGCTGTCGTGTTGTTTCGCTTGTCATAAAATTCGTCTCGCTTAGAATCACTTGTGTTAATTAAATTACTTATTTATTTGACAGATGTTAGTGTAGCAGATTAATCAAACTAAATAGTAGATATAATCTATTATTGATAAGGTCGAATTAATTGTTAGCGTTAATACTTGTTTAGCGTAAACGCGATATTTTCTCGACTGTCTCTTCGAGTTCGACATTTCTTTTTTCCTCGCGTGACCATAGTAACGCACTCTATTTCATTTTGCATGTTTTACTATGTTTTTATTTGTATGGTGTAATGTTCTTATGCATATATGTGTTTGCTTGCTTGTGTCTGTTTGTCTTCGTTTCGCGTTGCGATTAGAGTGCGATCCATCTCCAAGCATCAAGGAATCGACAGTTAAGCTTCGACGACTCAGTGATCAAGCTCTCTGAGTTCTATGAGGTTGAAGATCCTGAGCATCTGTTTGGTGAACGCAAGTGTTCTCTGACCCATTATGTCCCATTTACTTTATAATACACTGCCTCGCATACTATGAACAACCTAAGGATTTACTAGCTTTCTATTTACCTGGTCCTTGATTTACCTTTTGGGTTACTATGGTTAGCTACATGCTAGCGCTTTACTTTAATCAATGAACATGATGAGATACAATGATGATACTATGATTTTATTTTGGATATGATGATATACTTGTGGCATTTAGGGGACTCGGGTTGTTTCCCGAGTACCTCTCCGTAAGGACCTGTTCGTTGAGAGACCACCCGGGATAACAGTGCAACCATGAGGGTGAAATGGGATGCCCTTAGCTAATTAATTAGAGGAACTAGAGGTGTAGTTGCTTCGCCATCGTGCCGTCAATGGGGTCCAGGCACATTGCTTGCTCTGCCGAGGCTGAGTGCCGAGGTTCTTTCGTTTTGCTTTTGTTAGTCACTCTCCTGCGGGGAGGGGTACTGTGTTTATCAACTGGAGAAACCTAACGGGCGGCTATGATCTCTAGGGAATCTTTGTAAAAGCTACGTAGTGATACCCTGCCGGACCACCTAGGAAGTGATCAATGGGGATTAGCTCTCCCCGGGCAAAACGGGAATCACGGCTCATGGGTAAAGTGTGCGACCTCTGCAGAGGGTTAGAAACTGATATATCAGCCGTGCTCACGGTTATGAGCGGCCTTGGGATCCTCTTTGATTAGAGATACAGATGGTTCGAGATACAATGGTTCTACTAATGTTTTTGGTTCGATGATGATCATGATGTTTCCTCGATGAGGAAATGGCTCATGGGATGGTTATATGATAAAACTTGGCTTCTACAAATAATAAATACCTGACCAACTAAAAGCAACTGCTTGAGCTTAACCCCACATAAAGCTAGTCCACCTCAGCCAAACGAGACATTTGCTGAGTACTTTGATGTGTACTCACCCTTGCTTTCACAAAACACCAGGTTGCCTTTGGTGCAATCCATGCTCAGGTAAAGAAGAAGGCGTCGAGGTGGATCTCCAGGAGTTCCAGGACTTCGACGAGTTCGAGGATTAAGCTAGCGACCTCCCCCAGTCAGCTGCCTGTGGTGGGTTTATTTACGTTGGCTACGTTTCTATTTTGTGTACTTTGATTATATTATGTAAATGACTCTAGTCTTTATATTATTACTTACTCTTTATTGTTAGTCGAGGCATTGTGCTATGATGAGTCATTTATGTAATCGCTATGTACGTGAGTTCTGATCCTGGCACGTACATGGTTCGCATTCGGTTTACCTTCCAAAACCGGGTGTGACACATCCTTCATCCCAAACTTGTTTAGAATGTCTTGAATATACTTTGTTTGGCTAATGAAGGTGCCCTCGTGGAGTTGCTTCACTTGAAATCCCAAGAAGTACTTCAACTCTCCCATCATAGACATCTCTAATTTTTGTGTCATGATCCTACTAAACTCTTCATATGTAGATTCATTAGTTGTCGGCGTTTCGACCCCGGGGGGTCCCTGGACCAACGAGTAAATTTGTCGCTGCGCATCCTAGCCCAGATGGGTTGGCGCGAGAAGGAACACGAGGGAGAAAACGCGGCTCGTGTTACCCCGCGCCAGGGGGAGTGTGCTCGTAGTAGGGGTTACAAGCGTTCGCGAGAGAGAGAGAGAGAGTGAGCCTGTTCGTCAGCTCGTTCTCCCGCGCGACCCTCCCTCCTCTCGCATGAAGGCCCTGGACCTCCCTTTTATAGATGCAAGGAGAGGGTCCAGGTGTACAATGGGGGGTGTAGCTATGCGCTAACGTGTCTGGCAGAGAGGTGCCTGAGCCCTGTGTACATGCCAACGTGGCTGTCGGAGAGGTGCTAGAGCCCTGTGTATGCGGTAACGTGGCCGTCGGAGAAGCGACTGAGCCCTGTAGAAGCACATCTGTCGGTGCTGCCGGGATCCTGCTGACGTCTCCTTGCTTCCGTAGGGGGCTGAGAACCACCATCGTCATGGGCGCATGCGGGGAGCCATCATTACTTGTTACCGAGGCGAGCCAGATGGGACGCCGGTCTTGTTCCCCCGTAGCCTGAGCTAGCTAGGGGTAGGGTAATGATGTATCCCCCGTGGCGCGGTCGGTCCGAGCCCAAGGTCGGGCGAGGCGAAGACTTCTCCTGAGGCCGAGGCCGGGGTCGGGTGAGGACGTGATCCCTCCTGAGGCCGAGGTTGAGGCCGAGCCCTGGGGTCGGGTGAGGCGGAGACCACCTTCCGAGGCCGAGGTTGAGGCCGAGCCCTAGGGTCGGGCGAGGCGGAGACCACCTTCCGAGGCCGAGGTTGAGGCCGAGCCCTGGGGTCGGGCGAGGCGAAGACCTCCTTTTGCACCCGAGGCTGAACTTGGCTATTGTCAGCCTCACCCTGGTGGGTGGCACAACAGTCGGAGCGGGGCGAGCGACGCTGTTTTCCTGTTAGGTTGGTCAGTGAAAGGGTGAAGTTACTGCGGTCACTTCGACCTTGCAGACTGAGGCACGTGTGTCAGGATAAGGTGTCAGGCGATCCTTGCATTGAATGCGCCTGTGATACGGTCGGTTGGAGAGGCGATTTGGCAAGGTTGCTTCTCGACGAAGCCTGCCCGAGTTGGGCCTCGGGCGTGCCGAGGGTGTGCCCATTGCCTGAGGAGGCCCTCGTGCGAGACGTAACTTCGTCCGGGACTACAGTTCCCGCCCGAGGCTGGGCTCAGGCGAGGCGGGATCGCGTACCTTGGATAGACAAAGCCTTGACCAGAATCGTGCCCATCAGTCTCTGCAGCTTGTGCTGATGGTGGTTACCAGCCGTGTTTAGGAGTGTTGGGGGTACCCCTAATTACGGTACCCGACAGTATCCCCCGAGCCTCAAAGGGAGTGTTGGTACTCGCTTGGAGGCTTTGCCGCACTTTTTTGCGAGGGGTCCGACCTTTCTCGGTTATACTTTGTTCCGGTGGGTGCGCGCGAGCGCACCCGCCGGGTGTAGTCCCCGAGGCCTCGGAGGAGTGGTTTGACTCCTCTGAGGTCTTAATGCCTTTCGTGATGCCTTGGCCAGCCTGGTTGTTCCCTCATGCGACCTGATTGTAGCCCGGGTGCATGGTCAGGTTCCAAGTTTTTAGGCTGGTTGGTTGACGCTGTCAACGGTTTGGCTGTAGCCGGGTTGCGAGAGCAGCCCCCGAGCCTCTGCACGGAGCGAGAGGACGATCAAGGACTGTCTCGACTTTTATTATACGCCCCTTTGTCGCCTTTCCGCAAGGAGGAAGGGGGGAAAGCGCCATGTTGCCCTCGGAGGGCGCCGAACATGGTGTCTCCAGTGAGTTGCTAACGGGTGATCCGAGTGGACGCCCGTGCCCCGTTCGATAAGGGTCGGCTAGTGGCCCAGAGGCGCGCTCCAAAAGTACCTGCAGGTGATTTGTCGGACCCGGACCCGTTCGATAGGGTCCGAGGGCTCGATGCCTCCCTCTGGTGGGATTCCGTTACAAAATCGCTCCTGCTGGTCTCGGAAATGTCCTAGGGTACCTCAGAAGCGTAGCCCGAGCCTCGGCCATGTAACGGACATACCCAGAGCCATCCCTCACTCTGCGTGCTCTGGGGCGGCTGTCGAACCCTTCCGAGGGGCCAGCCTTCGAACCCCTGATCAGTAGTGGGCGCAGAGACCGAGTGCTCTGGGGCGGCTGTCGAACCCTTCCGAGGGGCCAGCCTTCGAACCCCTGATCAGTAGGAGGGCTCGGGGCCCGCTTCCTTCGCGGAGAAGGATCCCTTTCGGAATATCCCCTTTCCTGGTCCCTGTAGCAAGAGAGAGAAAGGGGAAGAAGAAAAGGATATGAATTTAAACGGTGTGGCGCACCTTTTATGACGCGGTCATCATGGCGGAGGTGAAACGACGCCCGCTTCGCCTGCCAAAGGTGTCGCTTGCCCTGTCGAGGAGTTAATGCGACGGGACGGACGATTCGCGGGGCGGCCGTTGCGCGTGCTCGAGCCATTCGAGGAACGGAACACGGGCGCGTCGTCTTCACGCCGTGGGAGAGGGCTCCCCTGCCGCTTCAGGAGGGGACGTGAGCCTGTAGGCGATTTGACCGCTGCTTCCGCTCGTCTGCTGCTGCCATTACTGCCGGCCCACTTTTGGCCATACCAACCGTCGTGCTTCCTCCCGCGGCTGACTGGCCCGTGATTGTTGCACCCAGTTGGCACTGTTGGGTCATGTTGGAACTTGCTCTCCGATGCAAGTTGATCCAACGGGGGAGTGTAGCAACGTAAACAGGATTCTTGCACGAGATGGCAATAGCTCTGTTAATCTAGCCTCTCAAGGGCACTGTGCAGGGGTATTTATAGGTATCTAAGTGCCCAGCGTCCTGTGTTAAGGACGCATGTGCCCTCAGACACCTAGGTTATCCCCGGAATATTCCCATAAAGCGGGGTTACAAACCGTAATTACAGGGAGGCCTTTACAAATTAGGCCCGTAATGCGCAGCGACCACGCAGGGCCTGTTACAATGGGCCGGATCACACGTGGGCCTCCATGGTGGACGAGGTCGCAAGATGAGACGACCTTGTCACAGGTCTTCGTCCGGCGGCGTATGGGACGAAGGGTAAGTCTGCCCGTTGTCTTGTCTCCGTTGGTGCAGCGAGGACGGCGAAGGCATCGAGCGAAGGGTGGCGTCTTCGCCTTCGCCCCAACATTTGCCCTTCGAAGGGACCAGTTCGACTAAGTCATCTGGTGCCGAAGACGTCGCTAGATGGCGGAGACGCTGCCCTCGCTCGAAGTGGTTCCGCGGGGGTTTTTGACATGACCGTTGATTGACGCCGTACTGTTGGATTGCGGGTTTCCCGAAGCGCCGCGCCCTGTGTATAAAAGGGGCGGGCGGCGACGCGTTTTGAACTTTATCTTTCCACGCTCCGCGAAAACCCTAACTGCCTTCTCAAACCGCTCGCTGCTCGTCTGCCCTCCTTTCTCTTGCTCGTCGGAGATCTGGCCCGTGTGAAGCAGACCGCCCGCCGCCGCCGATGGTACGTAGTGATGCCGTCCTCTTCTTCTTCTGCTGCCGCCGGCCGACGCGTCGTCTGAGGGGACGCTGAGCACTGTGGCGACGGAGGAGTTGCGCGCCGGCGACATGGTGGATTTCGGCGCATCGTGGATGTCCTCGGTTCGCGTGCAAGACATGCAGCAGCTTGGTTATTTTGGAGGCGGAGTGGCACGTGTCCCGGGGGCGGAGGAGGTCCCCGAGCCAGAAGGCGAGTTGGTTGTCTTCGAGGCGTTCTTCGCCGCTGGTCTTCGTCTGCCCGCGCATCGATTCGTGGGAGAAGTCCTGCGCAGATTCAACGTCCAGGTCCACCAGCTGACGCCGAATGTCGTGGTGGCCCTGTCAAAATATGTATGGGCAACGACTTCGTACGGCGGGCAGCCATCAGTCGAAGTCTTCGCGAAGTATTATTGTCTGCATTGGCAGAAAAGGATGATCGGAAATAAGATTGCTCAATTTGGGTCCTGTACATTTACGCCGAAGACCGGCAAGACTTCGATGGAAGTCGTTGAGTTGGTTCCTTGCGCCCACAATAAATGGGGCAACTGGTATGAGTTTTTGTTCTACGTTGCCGAGGGCACAGTCGAAGACCATCCGGGGCTCCCCGTGGCCGAGATGTGCTCGCATTATTACTCAGCATACCCACAGTTTGAAGTGGCGGAGGCGGATGCGGACGAAGGGGCCCTGCGGTGCGCGGCCGGCCTGAGTAGCGGGCGCGATTTGGTTGAGGAGTTTGTCGCGTATGGGGTGTGGCCCTTGGCGCGTGGCTGGGCTCTGGGCGAAGTATGCCCTCGCCAGATGCCTTCCCGTGGTGGGATGCTGGTGCGAAGTCCCGCCTTCACACTGAATTTGCATAGCCGCGATCCCCCCGCATTCGTGCGTGAGGCGGAGGATGGGGCGGTGCGGATTGTTGGTCGGTACGTGCCGAAGACGGAGGGCCAGCGTAGCTGGGATATACGCGGGTCCAACGATCGCTTGAACAGGGTCTTCAAGTTGAACCGTCTGCCATATGGTGGTTATCCCGGGCAAGACGATGTCGACCGTCGCGGGAAGAAACCGGCGGCAGAGACCGGAGACGACCCCGCGCCGGCGGCCGCCCCATCCTCTAAGAAGAGGAAGCTAGGTACTGCTATGGGAGGACTGGGGGTCTCCGATAGTTTTGCTACGGAGTTGATGGGGACATGCGCGACCCCCGGGGAAAGGATGTCTTCGCCCGAGCTCCGGGAGTCTTCGGCGCGGATGCTGAAGGTTACCGGGGATTGGTGGCCTAAGAACGTTCCTATCCCTCGCGCGGCCGGCGAAGACTTTTTTACATCTCGCATGGTTCGTGACTTGAGAGTGTTTCCTTATGGACGGAATATTGCTGCTGTTGTGTCGGCAGTGATGGATAAGGATCGTCAGGAAGCTGTGCAAAAGCGCCGGGCGGTCATCAGGCTGCCCGAGGCTAGGCCGAAGAGGGCGTGGGGGACCGCGAAGGCTGCCGCCCCCGGCGGTAGCCAGCCGACGCTGGCAGCAAAGTCGGCCGACCCTAGGTCTAGCAAGGTGCAGGATGTCGTGAAGGCAGCCGGCGCCGGCGGAGCCAAGTCTACCTCGGTCGGAGCCGCGAAGGCCCGAGAATTGCCTCCGCCGGGAAAGCGCATTGCCGATTTCGGCACTGATATTAGTGTGGATGACTATCTCACGGGTACGTCGTTGGCCCGTTTTTTTTGACTGTTGATACGTCGCAGGATCGGGCGAGGGGCAACTTGTTGTTGTTCCGCCTGCGGTGGCGACGACGGTGTCTGCCACAGTGCCGGCGGCGAAGGGTGGCGCTCTCGGCGCTGGCGGTGAGATTTCGGCGCTTGCTGCCATCAAGGACGAGGTGGGTGTTGTGTCCCGCCGGCTGAAGGAGGCGTCGCAGCGGCTAAGTCAGGTAAGTTGGGCTAGACTTCGGTTTTCACCGGTTTCGTTGGGATTGTGGTCTTATGTGTGTCTTTTAGGCGGCTGACTTCGCTAACCGCGTGGCGTCGGGGGCCCTTACGGCAGCTGTGTCTGCCGAAGTCGAGAGACTTCGGGCGCAGCATGCTGAGGCCATCCGGGACAAGTCGGCCGCCGATAGCAAGTGCCGCAAATTGGCGGAGAATGTGGCCGCGCTGGAGGGCGAGAGGACTGAGCTCCGGCGCCAACTGGCGGAGGAGAGGAGGGAAGCTAATCAGGCCCTCGCCAAGGCGCAGTCTGCGCAGGCGGAGGCCAATGTGGCGCGGGTGGAGGGTAGCCTTGCCAGGCAACGCGCCGAGGAATGGGAGGAGCGGTTCAACGCTCTGCAGGCCCGCATGGAGAGGGCCGAGGCTTCTACGCGCTTGGAAGTTGAGCGAACGCGCAAGCAGCTTATGGACTCATACCACGAGCTGGGGGCACGGACCGTGGACTTCGAAGTGCCTGACCGAGAGTCAGGCCTTCGTTGCCTCGAGTGGCTGCAAGAGGAGTTGTTGGTGCTCCCGACCATTGTGGAGGGATTTATGTCCTATGCCTCCCTGGTCACCTGCGAAGGGGCGATGAACGCGCTGTCCCGCGAAGGGTGCCGTCACTATGAGGTCTTCGACCGATCTGATGAGGATTTCGAGCGCGAGATATACAAGGTTGAGGACCCTGTGGTGAAGGAATCCGCGGGAGCCCTCTTTGACCGGATGTGGGGCCCCCACGGTCGGGAGGTGGTCAGAGAGCGGTCCGACATGGCGAGGGGTCAGGTAATGTTTGACTCTTGTTTAGTGTTGTTGAATGTGGGTAATATGTGGGCTTGTTGTATCTGTGTGCTGTGTTTCAGGCGGCGCGTGACGAGAAAGTGGAGGACTTCGGGGCTTTGAACAGCGTGTGGCCTGAGGCGGAGTCAAACTCGGTGGCGGCTGGGCCCGAGGTCGCCCCGCCGCCGCCCCCAGAAACCGTCGAAGGCTCCCTCGATGCCCCCGCAGCCACTGCGGCCTATGGTGGCTCATCGCCAACCGCTGTGCCAAAGGCTGAGGATCCCTCGAAGACAGCGACAGAGTTGGCAGCGGAGGATCCCACGGCGGCTGGGTCTTCGCAGGTGGCTTAGTGGGTGTGGGTAGTTAGGGAATTTTGTATATGTTGATGAACCTTGGTTACTGCACAGGTTCAAGATTTTGGGCCTGCGCACGCAACCGCTACTGCTAATTTTTTGGCGGCTTCGACCGTGGATGCTGGTAATGAATCGGATGAGTTTGGTGACTCTGGGAGTTTGGTTGAGTGGACGGAAGAGTCGTCGGATGAGGACTTGGATTACTTTGCGGCCTTGGATGTGGCAGTGGCGGAGGCTTCGCCGCGTGCTGCGGATGCTGAAGTTGTGCCTGGTCCAAGTGCTGGGCGTAGGCGGCGAAGGGCGGTTGCGAAGCGTAGAGTGAGTGAGGCGGACGGCGGTCGGCTTCGTGTGGGCAGGGCTGGCAAGCAGGAACTGTTGTCCTCGCCGGCCGTTGCGAGTGTAGGTGAGGGGGAGCTGCGAAGTCTTTTTGAGGGTGAGGAGCTGAGGATAATGCTAATTAACTATAGGGAGATGGGAATCATTCCGAAGGTTGAACCGATGTAAGGTGTGATGCCCTCGCTGTACATATGTAATAGCTTGTATGATGAGATTGTGCGCCTTCGCACATTTGGCTATGCTCACAAAGGCGTTGTGCACTTGGTCTGGTGTATTTGTTATGTCGGTCCGACGCGCATGTAGTCGGTCTTTGCGCGGACAGTTTGGTGTAGTCTTTTTGAGGAAGACTTCGATTTTTCGCACTTGTTGTGCTTGGTCCGGCTACACCCTTAGGCGACTTTTGCACGGATAGTCTTTTTGAGGAAGACTTCGATTTTTCGCACTTGTTGTGCTAGTCCGGCTGCACCCTTAGGCGACTTTTTGCATGGATAGTCTTTTTGAGGAAGACTTCGATTTTTCGCACTTGTTGTGCTAATCCGGCTGCACCCTTAGGCGACTTTTGCACGGATAGTCTTTTTGAGGAAGACTTCGATTTTTCGCACTTGTTGTGCTAATCCGGCTGCACCCTTAGGCGACTTTTGCACGGATAGTCTTTTTGAGGAAGACTTCGATTTTTCGCACTTGTTGTGCTAATCCGGCTGCACCCTTAGGCGACTTTTGCGCGGAGTGTCGCACGCGAGGGTAGCTAGCGCTGGACCTCGCGGTGACTTTGTATTGGTCGAATGTCGAAGACCGTCGGTGCGGTCTTTTTTCGACGTAAATTTTTGCGGGGGATTTTTCACTTGTATATTACATGACTCCGCCTCGTTAAAAACCTCACCCCCCGGGAGGAAAAGAGTGCGGGCCAGAATAAAATTGTTTTTTGCGAATTACAAGGGCGAGCTGGCCCTGATGAGTCAAACAAAAAATTTGCGGATATTATCAATGTTCCAGGAATGCTCCAAGTCTTCGTTGTTTGGCGTTGCGAGCCTGTATGCGCTGGGGGATGAATTCGTCTTGACAATGAAAGGGCCTTCCCACTTGGGCTCTAGCTTGCCCCTGGACTCTGTCCGAGCTGTTCGGACGAGTACGAGGTCCCCTTCGCTGAATTCCCTCGGGATGACTGCGTGGCCGCGCCATGCTTTTGTTTGGGCTTGGTATTTATTTAGAGCCTGTAGGGCAAAGACGCGGTCTCCATCGATGAGATCCTTCGAAGTTGGTTCGTCCACGTCGGGGACAGCTGACGAGACTGTCCGTGGGGACCCATGTTTTATTTCTTGCGGGGTCATGGCCTCCGATCCATATAGAAGGCAGAAAGGGGTGAACCCAGTCGCCCTGCACTCAGTCGTGTTTAGCGCCCAAACCGCTTCAGGTAACAAATCAGGCCACCTGCCCTTTTTTCGTCGAGGAGCATCTTCTTGACAGTTGTGAAAATTTTGCCATTGGCGCGTTCCACAACTCCGTTGGACTGCGGGTGGTATACTGAGGCGAAGGCAAGCTTGGTGCCAATGGAGAAGCAGAAATCCTTGAAGTCTTGGCTATCAAACTGCTTGCCGTTGTCAACTGTGAGTTCGGACGGTACTCCGAAGCGGCAAACAATGTTTTGCCAGAAGAATTTCTGTGCAGTCTTTGATGTTATTGTGGATACAGCCCTCGCCTCGATCCATTTGGTAAAATACTCGACAGCGATGAAGGTAAACTTGAGGTTCCCCTGAGCCGTGGGCAGGGGCCCGACAATGTCCAGGCCCCAGCGCTGGAGAGGCCATGTGTGGGCGATTAATTTTGTGAATTGCGAAGGGCTGCCTGGTCGAGAAGAAAACTTCTGGCAGGCTTCGCAGGACCTTGTGACCCGATTTGCGGCGCAGATCATTGTGGGCCAGTAGAAACCTTGACGGATCACCTTTGCGGCTAGGGCCCTTGGCCCTGCGTGAGAGTCGCAAGTACCGCTGTGGACTTCACGCAGGATTTCGACGCCTTCGATCTCGGTGACACATTTAAGCATTGGCTGACTGACCCCCTTCTTGTAAAGCTGGCCCTCAATCAGTGCGAAGTCTCGGCTTCGATGTTTGAGGCGCTTGGCCTCGTTGATGTCGGTTGGGTGGTAGTACCCCTGTAGAAACAGGGTTATTGGTGCCCGCCAGTCTTCGGTCATAATAAGGTTGACTATGCGGTGGCCCTCGCTGTCGTTGGTTATTTGGAGCCCTTGGGGGCTCTGGACGGCTGGCGTGCCGATAACATGGTACAACACGTCGGAGGGCAGGGACTCGCCTCTGGCGGCAGCCTTGGCCAATGCGTCAGCTTCTTCATTCTTGGCCCGGTCCACATGCTGCAAGGTGAATCCCTTGAATTGTCTCTCGAGACTTCGGATGGCCGCGAGGTATTGCATAAGTGCGGGGTCCTTTGCTGCGTAGTCTTTCTCGACTTGGCCGGCGACTACCTTGGAGTCTGTTTTGACAATGCAGGTGGTGACACCAAGGGCCCTTAGCTTGCAGAGGCCGAGGATGACAGCTTCGTATTCTGCTATGTTGTTTGTGCATCTGTCAGATTCCAGAGCGAAGCTGAGGCGTGCCGCGTATCTGTGCTTGACCCCGGCGGGTGAGGTGATGACTGCAGCAGCGTCTGCCCCCGCATGGCACCATGCGCCGTCGCAGTGGATTGTCCAAACCTTCTCTGTGGACGGGTCCGACTGTGTTATTGGCCCAGTCCAGTCGACGATGAAGTCTGCCAAAACTTGCGACTTGATGGCTGTCCTGGGCTCGAAAGTGATGTGGTAGCCGGAGAGTTCGGCCGCCCATTTGGCAATCCTGACCGATGCCTCCGGGTTTCTGAACAATTCGCCTAGTCCCCTATCTGAGGTGACCCGGACCTTGAATGCTTCAAAATAGTGGCGCAATTTGCGTGAAGTCATAACAACTGCATAGGCAATCTTTTCCAGTTCTGTCATATTACATTTTGATGGTGTTAGCACTTCGGAGACGTAATAAACTGGACACTACCTGATCACGCCCTCTACTGACTGCTCCTGAACCAGTGTCGCGCTGACCGCATGTGGCGAAGCTGCAACATAAAGCAACAGGGGTAGCGAAGAGTCGGGGCTTGTAAGAACTGCCAATTCCGATAGGTACTGTTTTAATGAGGCGAAGGTCGCTGCCTGCTCTGGTCCCCAAGCGAAGTCTTTTGCGCCACGGAGAGTTTTGAGGAAGGGAAGACTTCGCTCTGCGGACTTGGAGATGAATCTGTTGAGGGCGGCCAATCTGCCTGTCAAGCGCTGGACGTCTCTGGCTGATTGCGGTGGCGTCATGTTGATGATGGCCTGAATTTTGGTTGGGTTGGCCTCGATTCCGCGGTGTGACACCAGGTAGCCCAATATTTTTCCCTGGCAAACGCCGAAGACGCACTTTTCGGGGTTTAGGCAAAGACGTGCGTCCCGCATGTTCGCAAACGTTTCGGCGAGGTCAGCAAGGTGATCCTCCTTGCTTCTGCTGGCGACGACGATGTCATCCACATACGTGAATATATTTCTGTCGACCTGCCCTTCGAGCACTGTTTTGGTAAGTCGGGAGAAAGTGGACCCAGCGTTCTTGAGTCCCTCCGGCATTCTGATGAAGCAATACGTGCCGAAGGGTGTTATGAAGCTGGTGCTGGCCTTGTCCTCCTCCTTCATGTATATTTGATGGTAACCGGAGAAGCAGTCGAGGAGTGACATGACTTCGCACCCGGCCGCGCTATCGACTATTTTGTCGATCCGAGGCAGCGGGAAGTTGTCCTTTGGGCAGGCCTTGTTGAGACTGGTGAAGTCGATGCACATCCGCCATTTGCCGCTTTTTTCTGCACCATCACAACGTTGGCGAGCCACGTGGGGTAGGCCACTGGCTCGATAAATTTGGCCTCCAGGAGGCGATGTACCTCAGCCTTGGCGGCTTCTGTCTTCTCATCAGACATTTTGCGGAGCCGCTGTTTTTTCGGTCTCACCGAAGGGTCGATTCCCAAGCTGTGCTCAATGATGGATCGGCTGACCCCGACCAGGTCGAGGGCGGACCAGGCAGAAGACGTCTTTGTTCTTGGACAAACAGCAGAGGAGTTTCTCCTCGTCATGCGAAGTGAGGTCTTCGCTGATGGTGACCGTCTGCTTGGGCATGGCCTGGTCGAGGGGAACAGTCTTGGTCCCGTCGTTGCTCTGTAGCTGTGCTTTGTCGTGTTCTTTGTCAGTTTGGCTGGCGGACACGGGGACCTCGCGCTGGGCCGTGAGGCAGTGCACGTTTCTTTGCCCGGGGACGAAGTCCCGCTCTATGTTCCGCGCAGTCTGCTGATTGCCGTAGACCGTGATGGTGCCTAGCGGACCTGGTATCTTCATGCACAGGTAAAGTCCATGAATGGCTGCCTCAAACTTGTTGATGGAGCCCCGGCCCATGATGGCGTTGTACGGATACACCATATCGACGATATCGAAGGTCACTTGCTCACTTCGGGCATTGGGTGCTACACCGAAGGAGAGAGGCAACTCTATTTTGCCGACGGGAAATGTGCCCTTGCCGCCAAAACCATACAACGGGTTGTCCGAAGGCTTGAGCAGGCTGTGGCTTATGCCCATGCGGTCGAAGGCATGGAGGAAAATGATGTCTGCTTGACTGCCATTGTCGACTAGGACTTTGTGCAAATCCCAGCCTGCCACGCTGCAGTTGATAACCATGGCGTCGATGTGGGGGGCGCTGCGCAGATTGACGTCTTGGGCGTCGAAGGTTAGCGGCACATGGGACCACTTCGTCTGCACGACCGGACCGGTGATGGCGACGTGGTTGATGCTGCGGTAGTGGTCCCGCTTCTGCCGCTTCGTGTCGAAGTCGGCGCTGGACCCCCCAGTGATCATATGAATGACTCCGCGATACGGCTGATCGACGAAGTCTTCTTGCTTTGGGGCATGGGGGTGGTGGATGTTTTGTTGTTGCTGGTGTGGAGGTCGGGTGGGGGAGGTACGATTTGTACTTCCTGGTGGTGTTGGTATGCGTGGTGCTGTGGATGCGGGGCAGGGGCGTGGATGTATGGTGGAGGGGGTTGCTGATATATGTGTGTGACAACTCTAGGGTTGTCGGCTGGTTGCGCCCGTGCCATCCTGTCTCTAGTGGCCTTCGTCTCTGGGCAGTCTCTGGTTTGGTGGGCGCAGTCTTCGCCGTGAAATAGGCAGTAAAATCGGCGCGGCAGCTGCGCACGTCCCCGGCCCCGTCCGCGAGTTCCGTTTCCGCGGCCCTGGGGGGATATTCCTGGCGGCGAGGGGCCTCACCAGCGGGGTGCTGGTTGGCGATGTTGTGCACCTGCTGCTGATTGCGGCCGTCCCGACCGGAGTCTGGCTGCGGAGTCCTCGTCCACGTGCGGCTGGACTGTGGAGCATCTTTGGGTTTCCTCTGAGACTCAACTTTGCGCTGGTGGAGCTCTTCGGATTTGGCGTATTTTTCAAATAGCTGATACAACTCCTGGAGGTTCTTGGGCGGATCCCTGATGCAGTGACTATAAAGGACGCCGGCCCGAAGGCCACTGATGGCGTAGTGGATGGCGATCTGGTCATCGACCGAGGGCAGCTGTGACTTGAGTGTCAGAAACTTGCGGTAGTACTCCTGCAGAGTCTCTTTTTCCAGTTGCTTGCAGAGTGAGAGTTCGGCCAAGGCATCGGTGTCTGGGCTATACCCTTGGAAGTTGAGCAGGAATTTGTCCCGGAGGCTTCTCCAGGAGTCAATGGACAACGGGGGCAACCTGGTGAACCAGGTGAGAGCTGGGCCCTCGAGGGTGATGATGAAAGACTTGGCCATCGTGGCATCGTCCCCTCCGGAAGATGCGACGGCGACCTGATAACTCATCATGTACTGTGCTGGGTCAGTGCTGCCGTTGTACTTGGGGTAGGTCCCTGCCCGGAAGTTGGCAGGCCAGGGTGTCACTTGCAGGTGTGGCGCCAGGGGACTTTGCTCGTCGAGGTAGTTGACACCTTGGAATGTCGCGGCATGTGGGATGGCGTGGTCGCGCTGGGGGAAGTGCAGGTCTTTGACTTATGCGCGCTGTTGCAGGGGTGGCCCGTGTTGCAGGTCGAAGTGGCCTCCGTGTTGCATTAGCGCGATCTCTTGCTTAAGCTCCTGGGCCTTCTGCTCTTCGTCTCGTACCATTTGCCGCACCTTGGCTTGTGCAGACACACGTTGGCACTTGGCCTCAAGTATCTCTTTTTGCTTCTGGAGATTGCGGTTCTTGATGCGCAGGGTGCGCAGCTATAGCTCTTCTTCTGCTGAGACACCGATGACTTCGCCGTCCTTGGTGAGGTCCGCGCCCTCCGGTGGAGCGAAGCCTGGGGGAGGTTGCGGCTGTCCTTCAGGGCCGCAGGTGCGGAGAGCGTCGTCTTCAGTGGCCTCTTGGTGGGTGGTGTGGGTGAGGGTGAGGGCCTTGCCCTTTTTTGCGGCCAGCAGTGCTGCCTTCGCAGCCTCGTCAGCCTTCGAGCTAGCTTTCTTGGGTGCCATCGCGGGTGGTTTTTTCGTAGCACGAACGGTGGGCGCCAAATGTTGGAACTTGCTCTTCGATGCAAGTTGATCCAACGGGGGAGTGTAGCAACGTAAACAGGGTTCTTGCACGAGATGGCAATAGCTCTGTTAATCTAGCCTCTCAAGGGCACTGTGCGAGGGTATTTATAGGTATCTGAGTGCCCAGCGTCCTGTGTTAAGGACGCATGTGCCCTCAGACACCTAGGTTATCCCCGGAATATTCCCATAAAGCGGGGTTACAGACCGTAATTACACGGAGGCCTTTACAAATTAGGCCCGTAATGCGCAGCGGCCACGCAGGGCCTGTTACAATGGGCCGGATCACACGTGGGCCTCCATGCTGGACGAGGTCGCAAGATGAGACGACCTCGTCACAGGTCTTCGTCCGGCGGCGTATGGGACGAAGGGTAAGTCTGCCCGTTGTCTTGTCTCCGTTGGTGCAGCGAGGACGGCGAAGGCATCGAGCGAAGGGTGGCGTCTTCGCCTTCGCCCCAACAGGTCACGCGCAGGGCTTCCTCGAGTCGCGACACTGGTTCCGTAGTCGAGGAGGCGGGGCATTGGCGCAAGTGGCGGTGCGGTTTCTTGCACGTAATAACTGACGCGCCGGTTACATGATGTGTGGGCCTAGGCCTTCATGCTGACCCACCGGATGCGATGAAGCCGAAAGGGTGCACAACCGTGGTGCGGTTGCACACCTCCCGCACGGCGGTCCGCCCTTTCGCCTGCTGGTTTCAGCGAGAATGGGGGAACGCTTATAACCGCGGGGTGGTTACCTGCTTCGCGCGCAGTGGTTTGGCTTCTTTCGTTTCTGGTCAGCTTGCATGACGTGTGGGACCCAGCCCCCGTGTCGTAGGGGGAGGACCCCGGAGCACGTTGGTGAAGACTTTGCTCGTGACGCTTAAGGATGCGAGTGGGGAGAGCCGCCTTTAAAAAGGGATCGATCCCCCGGGCGGTAGCCATGCCTTCGCACTCCCCTCATGCATCGCGCCCTTCCACCTTCCGAGCCCCCGGATGGGGGCACCCGCGTTGCCTTCGTCTTGCTGCTGTTGGAGGAGCGCGACCTTGCGGGGGTTGGCACCCTTCAGCCATCGCTCGGCTTCAAGTATTTTCATCATGCAGCCCGGTTGCATTCCCTCACCAATGGTCATCCAGGATGATGACCACCAGTTTGGTGGTGGGGAGAAGCAAGCCGGGCTGCGGCCTCTACCCCGCCCTCAGCTTCAAGGATCTTCATCATCCGAGCTGGGGAGGAGGGCGGGGCAAGTCGGGGCCTCCCTCCGTGTGGGCCGGCGACCCGCTTCTTCCTCCGGCATTCGGGGGAGAGAGGCATCCTCCAGCCATGCGGGGGAAGGCGAACTGCTGCTTCCTGGACAGGGTGCAACTGTCCGTCCTCCACCCAGGCGACGACCGTGCCGCGCGCGGGCCGGCTACGTCCAGGTCCTCCCTGCGCCGTCGGCTGCACAACACGTCGTACGCCGCGAGGGCGGTACTCGTGTTCTGGGACGGCCCCATTCTCATTCTCGTGGCGAGAACGGGAGTGAGGACCTACCGGTGCGCTTTGTGGCGGCCGCCGCTCGCTGGTGCGGTGTTGATGGGCAGGTGGCCGCTGTCGTCGATGCTGAGGTGGTGGTCGCCAGAGGAGGTTTCTCCGCCGACGAGACCGTCGGCGCCACCCGCGGTCAGACCTCCGGCTCTTTGGCTTTGATGGCTTGTCCTCGCCCCTCGAGTGGGGACGTGGGCGAGGGCCTTCTTACAGCAGCGTTTGCCCTAAGGTCATCACTGCTGTTGTTTAGCCGCCCGAGGCGGAGGTCGTTGTCACTGCTGGTGCAGTGGTCGCCGGCAAGCCACCTGGAGTTTTTTTGTCCCGCAGGCCCTCTGGTGTGGAGGTTGTTCATACCCGCGGGAATGGAACCGGAGTCCCGTTTGTAATGGCACCTTGAACATGGGTGTATGTTCATTGTGGCTGTCGAGGCCTGAACATCTGGGTATCTGAGTGTAATACAGTGTTTCTTCCTCATTTCGAGCACTAGGACTCGCCTGTCGGCTAGCTGAACCGCTTAACCGAGCGTGAGTTGCCTCGCGCGGAAGGTGACGAGTGAGGTATCCGTATCCCGGAGGCGTAGGAGTCCCTTGGCTCAGTCGGCCTTGCCGCTCAAGGCTTCTCTTGCTCAGTTTTAGAACCTTCGGCCGCTCTGCGATGAGCTGGAGCCGAAGGCAGCGGCGTCGGCGTGGACAGAGGCAGAGTCGGCTCGAAAAGAGGCTTCATCGGCCCGGGAGCATGTGGCTTCTCAGGCTGAGGAGGTGCAGCGGCGGTGGCTGGAGCTTGGCAAGGTCGTCCGCTAGCGGGACCAACCCCTGAGTCACGCTGCCGAGGCCGTGAGTCGGGCTGAGGTCCTCGGGGGACAGCTGGCTGAGGCTATGGAGCGGCCAGCCGAGGCGTCCGCTCAGGCCGGAACCCTTGCGGAGATCCTAACCGTGAGGGCCCGAGCGCGGTGCTGGCGTCCTCCTCCGAGGTGGAGATCCTTCCGCCCGAGTCACCGTCCGAAGCTGGGCCAGGATCTGCCGAGGGTGGAAACGACGTCGGGGGTGCTGCTGCTCCCTCTGCCGATGTCTGAACCTGCAGGAACAGTTTGTCTGTAGTATGCGTATGTTTTTCGCGGCCGTTGGGGCCTAAACATTTTAACGCCGGATTATAAAGCTGCGTTTTCTTTCCTCTTGTTTCGTGTGTTTGGACTTGTTTGGTAGCAGAGTCACTCGTCCGAGCGTGAGTTACTTTTCGCGGAAGGTGATGAGTGAGGTATCCGTATCCCAGAGGCGTAGGAGCCCCTCGGCTCGGTCGGCCTTGCCGCTTACGTGTACTCTCGTTGTTTTTAGGACCCCGCTATCAAAGCAGTCGAAACGACACGAAAGCCGTTCTGGCAGAAAAGTTTTTCAAGCGTTAGGACTCGTTCGGCAGCAGAATCCCTCACTCGAGCGTGAGTTACTTTTCGCGGAAGGTGATGAGTGAGGTATCCGTATCCCGGAGGCGTAGGAGTCCCTCGGCTCGGTCGGCCTTGCCGCTTATGTGTACTCTCGTCGTTTTTAGGACTCCGCTATCGAAGCAGTCGAAACGGTACGAAAGACATTCTAGCGAAAGACTTTTTCGAGGAAAATTTTGACGTAGAGGGGGTTCCCCCCTTCTAGCCCCCGAGGGAGGGTCGGGCTTTGCGGAGGCAAGGCTGACCCTTCCTTGACGGTTAGACTTTATTCGTGTATGTAAAGAAAAAACAAGGTATATGAACGACTTGAAACATCTTAAGGGTAGAAGCGACGTAGCTATTGGATGTTCCAAGTGTTGTTGTAGACCTCGCCTCGATCGTTGGTCAGCTTGTATGTTCCGGGCTTCAAAATCTTGGCGATGATGAACGGCCCTTCCTAGGGAGGAGTAAGCTTGTAGCGCCCTCGGGCGTCTTGCCGCAGCCAAAGTACCAAGTCTCCCACCTGGAAGCCTTGGGGCCGAACCCCTCAGGCGTGGTAGCGTCGTAGAGACTGCTGATACCGCACCTAGTGTAGTAAGGCCACGTCCCGAGCCTCTTCCAGCTGGTCTAGTGAGTCTTCTCGGCTGGCCTGGTTGCTTCGGTCGTTGTACACCTTTGTCCTCGGGGAACCGTATTCTAAGTCTGTGGGTAAGATAGCCTCGACCCCATAGTGGCTCGGCTCGGCGTCGTCCTCAGACTCCAGACCACCGAGGGTAGCTCTTTCATCCACCGCTTGCCGAATTTGTTGAGGTCGTTGCAGATCCTCGGTTTAAGTCCCTGCAGAATCATACCGTTGGCACGCTCCACCTGCCCATTTGTCATGGGGTGAGCTACGGCGACAGATGTGGTGGTCCTCGCAGAAATCCAGGAACTTCTTCCCAGTGAACTGTGTGCCATTGTCGGTGATGATGGAGTTCGGGACCCCAAAGAGATGGATGATGTTTGTGAAGAACGCCACCGCCTGCTCGGACCTGATGCTGGTTAGGGGTCGGACCTCGATCCACTTGGAGAATTTGTCGATGGCGACTAGCAGGTGCGAGAAGCCCCCAGGTGCCTTCTGCAAGGGACCGACAAGGTCCAGACCCCACACTGCAAATGGCCAGGTGATGGGTATTGTCTGCAGGGCCCGAGCGAGCAGGTGCGTCTGTCTCGCGTAGAATTGACACCCTTGGCAAGAGCGTACAATCCTAGTGGCGTCGGCCACCGCGGTCGGCCAGTAGAAACCTTGTCGAAAGGCATTTCCCACGAGGGCTCGAGGTGCTGCGTGGTGACCGCAAGCCCCCGAGTGTATTTCTTGCAATAGCTCCTGTCCTTCGGCGACGGATATGCATCGTTGGAGAATGCCCGAGGGGCTGCGGTGGTAGAGCTCCTTTTCATCACCCAGTAAGAAGAACGACTTGGCGCATCGCGCCAGTCACCGAGCTTCGGCCTTGTCGAGGGGTAGCTTTCCTCGGAGAAGATATTCCAAGTACGGGGTCTGCCAGTTTCGGTTTGGCGCAACCCCATTCCGCTCTCCCTCAATGCGCAAGGCCTCACCCTCGGCGGCCGAGGATTCCTCGGGCTGGGCCGAGGCCTCCTCGGGCTCGGGCGTGTCGTTGATCTTGACGGAGGGTTGATGTATGTCTCTGGAGAAGACGTCTGAGGGAACCGTTGTCCGCCCCGAGGCTATTTTCGCCAGCTCATCTGCAGTCTCGTTGTACCGTCAAGCGATGTGGTTGAGCTCCAGCTCGTAGAACTTGTCTTCCAGGCACCGAACTTCGTCGCAGTAGGCCTCCATCTTCCGGTCGCGGCAATGGGAGTTCTTCATGACCTGGTCAATGACAAGCTGCGAGTCGCCACGAGCGTCGAGGCGCCGAACCCCTAGCTCGATGGCGATGCGCAACCCATTAACCAGAGCCTCGTACTCGGCCACATTGTTTGACGCCGGGAAATGGAGGCGCAGCACGTAGCGGAGATGTTTCAAGAGGAGTGAGATGAAGAACAGGCCAGCACCTGCTCCTGTTTTCATCAGCGACCCATCGAAGTACATGGTCCAAAGCTTGGGTTGGATCGGAGCTGTAGGCAATTGGGTGTCGACCCATTCAGCCACTAAGTTCGCCAAGACTTGGGACTTTATGGCCTTCCGAGGAGCGAACGAGATTGTCTCGCCCATGAGTTCCACCGCCCACTTTGCTATCCTACCCAAGGCCTCACGGCACTGGATGATCTCCCCCAGGGGGAAGGATGACACCACAATCACCGGATGAGACTCGAAGTAGTGTCGCAACTTTCGCCGCGTCAGAATTACTCCATACAGTAGCTTCTGAATTTGCGGGTAGCGGATCTTGGTCTCGGATAGCACTTCACTGATGAAGTAAACCGGCCTCTGGACGAGCAGTGCATGCCCTTCTTCTCGTCTCTCGACTACAATCGCGGCGCTGACCACCTGAGTGGTTGCAGCTACGTAGATCAAGAGGGCTTCTCCTGCAGCGTGGGGCACCAAGATGGGCGCGTTTGTAAGGAGCGCCTTTAAGTTTCCGAGGGCTTCCTTGGCCTTGGGGGTCCAAGTGAAGCCCTCGGCCTTCCTTAAGAGGTGGTACAAGGGTAGGCCTTTTTCGCCGAGGCGCGAGATGAAGCGGCTCAGAGCCGCAAGGCATCCCATGACCCTTTGTACTCCTTTCAAATATTTGATAGGCCCCATGTTGGTGATGGCCACGATTTTCTCTGGGTTGGCCTCGATGCCCCGCTCGGAGACGATGAACCCCAGGAGCATGCCTCGGGGGACTCCGAAGACACACTTCTCAGGATTGAGCTTCACACCCTTCGCTCTCAGACACTTGAATGTCATTTCAAGGTCGAAGAGGAGGTCAGAGGCTTTCCTCATCTTGACAACGATGTCATCGACGTAAGCCTTGACGGTTCGGCCGATGTGCTCTCCGAACACGTGGTTCATGCACCTTTGGTATGTTGCACCTGCATTCCTCAAGCCAAATGGCATAGTATTATAACAGTACATGCCAAAAGGTGTGATGAAAGAAGTCGCGAGCTGGTCGGACTCTTTCATCTTGATTTGGTGATAACCTGAATAGGCGTCGAGGAATGACAGGGTTTCGCACCCAGCAGTGGAGTCCACAATTTGATCGATGTGAGGCAGAGGGTACGGAACCTTCGGACATGCTTTATTTAGACCAGTGTAGTCTACGCACATCCTCCATTTCCCACCTTTCTTTTTCACAAGCACAGGGTTGGCTAACCATTCGGGATGGATTACCTCTTTGATGAACCCTGCAGCCATCAGCTTGTGGATCTCCTCGCCTATGGCTCTGCGCTTTTCTTCATTGAAACGGCGCAGAGGCTGCTTCACGGGTCGGGCACCGGCTCGGATATCCAGTGAGTGCTCGGCGACATCCCTCGGTATGCCGGGCATGTCCGAGGGACTCCACGCAAAAACTTCGGCGTTCGCGCAGAGAAAGTCGACGAGCACTGCTTCCTATTTGGGGTCGAGCTCGGAGCCGATCCGGACCTGCTTGCAGGCATCGTTGCTGGGGTCGAGAGGGACGGACTTAACCGCCTCAGCCGGTTCAAAGTTGCCGGCGTGGCGCTTCGCATCGGGCACCTCCTTGGAGAGGCACTCCAGGTCGGCGATGAGGGCCTCGGACTCGGTGAGGGCCTCAGCATACTCCATGCACTCCACGTCGCATTCGTACGCGTGTCGGTACGTGGATCCGACGGTGATGACCCCATTGGGGCCTGGCATCTTGAGCTTGAGGTACGTGTAGTTGGGGACGACCATGAACTTGGCATAGCATGGTCTCCCCAGCACTGCGTGGTAGGTCCCTCGGAACCCGACCACCTCGAATGTGAGGGTTTCCTTTCAGAAGTTGGAGGGAGTTCCGAAGTAGATGGGCAGATCGAGTTGTCCCAGGGGGAGGACGCGCTTCCCAGGGACGATCCCGTGAAAGGGCGCCGCACCAGCCCGGATCGTGGACAAATCGATACCCAAGAGCCCGAGTGTCTCGGCGTAGATGATGTTGAGGCTGCTGCCTCCGTCCATGAGGACCTTGGTGAGCCTGGCATTGCCGATGACGGGATCGACAACGAGCGGGTACCTCTCTGGGCTCGGCACGCAGTCGGTGTGGTCGCCTTGGTCGAAGGTGATGGGCTTGTCGGACCAGTCTAGGTAGACTGGCGCCGCCACCTTTACCGAGCAGACCTCCCGACGCTCCTGCTTGCGGTGCCGAGCCGAGGCGTTCGCCACTTGCCCACTGTAGATCATGAAGCAGCCGTGAACCTCGGGGAACTCCTCTTCCTTGTCGCCCTCCTTCTTGTTGTTGGCTTGGCCTTTGCCATCTCTCGCCGGTGGCTCGGCCTTATGGAAGTAGCGCCGAAGCATGACGCATTCCTCAAGGGTGTGCTTGACGGGACCCTGGTGATAGGGGCACGACTCCTTGAGCATCTTGTCGAACAGGTTGGCCCCTCCAGGAGGCTTCCGAGGGTTCCTGTGCTCGACAGCAGCGACGAGGTCCGTGTCAGCGGCGTCGCGCTTTGCTTGCGCCTTCTTCTTGGCCTTCTTCTTCGTGCCCCGCTGGGCGGACGCCTCGGGGACATCTCCCGGCTGCCGTCCCTGAGGCTGCTTGTCCTTCCGGAAGATGGCTTCGACCGCCTCCTGACCAGAGGCGAACTTGGTGGCGATGTCCATCAACTCGCTCGCCTTGGTGGGAGTCTTGCGGCCCAGTTTGCTCACCAGGTCGTGGCAAGTGGTGCCGGCGAGGAACGCCCCGATGACATCCGAGTCGGTGATGTTGGGCAGCTCGGTGCGCTGCTTCGAAAACCGCCGGATGTACTCTCGCAGGGATTCCCCTGGCTGTTGGTGGCAGCTTCGGAGATCCCAGGAGTTCCCAGGGCGCACGTACGTGCCCTGGAAGTTTCCAGCGAAAGCCTTGACCAGGTCGTCCCAGTTGGAGATCTACACAGGAGGCAGATGCTCCAGCCAGGCCTAGGCGGCGTCGGAGAGGAACAGGGGGAGGTTGTGGATGATGAGGTTTTCATCGTCTGTTCCTCCCAGCTGGCAGGCCAGCCGGTAGTCCGCAAGCCACAACTCCGGCCTTGTTTCCCCCAAGTACTTGGCGATGGTAGTCGGGGCCCAGAACCGAGCTGGGAACGGCGCCCGTCGTATGGCCCGACTGAATGCTTGCAAACCTGGTGGTTCGGGCAAGGGGCTCCGATCCTCCTCGCTGTCGTAGCGTCCCCCACGCCTGGGGTGGTAGCCTCGGCGCACCTTCTCGTCGAGGCGGGCTCGACGGTCGCGGCGGTGGTGCTCGTTGCCGAGGCGACCCGGGGCTGCAGGCGTCGCGTCCCGCGTGCGCCTGGTGTGGACGGAGGCCTCCCGCATGAGTCGGGAAGTCGTTGCGTGATGCTCCGGGGGGCACCCTTGCCTTCGGGAGGCAGAGCTTTCAGCCCGCCGGACCGCGGCATCCTCTAGGAGATTCTTGAGTTCTCCCTGGATACGCCGCCCCTCGGTGGTGGATGGCTGAAAGTCGCCTAGAGGGGGGTGAATAGGGCGAATCTGAAATTTATAGACTTAATCACAACTACAAGTCGGGTTAGCGTTAGAAATATAAACGAGTCCGAGAGAGAGGGCGAAAAACAAATCGTGAGCAAATAAAGTGTGAGACACAAGGATTTGTTTTACCGAGGTTCGGTTCTTGCAAACCTACTCCCTGTTGAGGTGGTCACAAAGACCGGGTCTCTTTCAACCCTTTCCCTCTCTCAAACGGTCACCTAGACCGAGTGAGCTTCTCTTCTCAATCACACGGAACACAAAGTTCCCGCAAGGACCACCACACAATTGGTGTCTCTTGCCTCGGTTACAATTGAGTTTGATCACAAGAAGAATGAGAAAGAAAAGAAGTGATCCAAGCGCAAGAGCTCAAATGAACACAAATGTCGCTCTCTCTAGTCACTATTTGATTTGGAGTGATTCCGGACTTGGGAGAGGATTTGATCTCTTTGGTTTTGTCTAGAATTGAATGCTATAGCTCTTGTAATGTGTTGAAGGTGGAAAACTTGGATGTCATTGAATGTGGGGTGGTTGGGGTACTTATAGCCCCAACCACCAAAAGTGGCCGTTGGAAGGCTGCTGCCGAATGGCGCACCGGACAGTCCGGTGCGCCACAGGACACTGTCCGGTGCGCCAGCCACGTCAGCAGGCCGTTGGGTTCTGACCATTGGAGCTCTGATAGGTGGGACCTCTGGGCTGTCCGGTGGTGCACCGGACAGGTACTGTAGACTGTCTGGTGCCCCTTCTGCGCGTGCTCTGACACTGGTGCGCACTGTAGCACATTTAATGCGGTTGCAGTCGACCGTGGCGTGCGAAGTAGTCGTTGCTCCGCTGGCACACCGGACAGTCCGGTGTGCACTGGACAGTCCGGTGAATTATAGCGGAGCGCCCTCTGATTTTCCCGAAGGTAGCGAGTTCAGCGTCGGGTTCCCTGGTGCACCGGACACTGTCTGGTGGTGCACCGGACAGTCCGGTGCGCCAGACCAGGGTGCCTTTGGCTTGTCTTTTACTCTCTTTGTTTGAACCCTTTCTTGGTCTTTTTATTGGTTTATTGTGAACCTTTGGCACCTGTAGAACTTATAGACTAGAGCAAACTAGTTAGTCCAATTATTTGTGTTGGGCAATTCAACCACCAAAATCAATTTAGGAAAAGGTGTAAGCCTATTTCCCTTTCAATCTCCCCCTTTTTGGTGAATGATGCCAACACAAACCAAAGCAAATATAGAGGTGCATAATTGAACTAGTTTGCATAATTGTAAGTGCAAAGGTTGCTTGGAATGAAACCAATATATTCTCATAAGATATGCATGGATTGTTTCTTTATATTTTTAACATTTTGGACCACGCTTGCACCACATGTTTTGTTTTTGCAAGCCCTTTTGTACATTCATTTCAAAGTCTTTTTGCAAATAGTCAAAGGTAAATGAATAAGATTTTGAGAAACATTTTCAAGATTTGAAATTTTCTCCCCCTGTTTCAAATGCTTTTCCTTTGACTAAACAAAACTCCCCCTTAATAAAATCCTCCTCTTAGTGTTCAAGAGGGTTTTAGATATTAGTTTTTGAAGAGGGTGATCCAATTTGAAATTCTATAAAAAATAAGATACCAATTGAAAAATTCATCATTTCAAAAATCTTTTCTTAACCCAAATTTTGAAAAATGGTGGTGGTGCGGTCCTTTTGCTTTGGGCTAATACTTTCTCCCCCTTTGGCATGAATCGCCAAAAACGGATACTTGAGTGAAATATAAGCCCTTGGAACTACTTTATCCCCCTTTGGCGAAAAGTATGAGTGAAGATTATACCGAAGACGGAGAGCTGCTCGGAGCGACGGCGAAGGATGAGTAATTTAATGGAGTGGAGTGGAAGCCTTTGTCTTCGCCGAAGACTCCAATTCCCTTTCAATCTATGACTTGGTTTGAAATATACTTGAAAAACACATTAGTCATAGCATATGAAAGAGACATGATCAAAGGTATAGTAATGAGCTATGTGTGCAAAACATCAAAAGAAATTCCGAGAATCAAGAATATTTAGCTCATGCCTAAGTTTGTTAAAAGTTTGTTCATCTAATGGCTTGGTAAAGATATCGGCTAATTGTTCTTTAGTGTTGATATAAGCAATCTCGATATCCCCCTTTTGTTGGTGATCCCTTAGAAAATGATACCGAATGGCTATGTGTTTAGTGCGGCTATGTTCGACGGGATTATCCGCCATGCGGATTGCACTCTCATTATCACATAGAAGAGGAACTTTGGTTAATTTGTAACCATAGTCCCTAAGGGTTTGCCTCATCCAAAGCAATTGCACGCAACAATGGCCTGCGGCAATATACTCGGCTTCGGCGGTAGAAAGAGCTACGAAATTTTGTTTCTTTGAAGCCCAAGACACCAGAGACCTTCCCAAGAACTGGCAAGTCCCCGATGTGCTCTTTCTATTAATTTTACACCCCGCCCAATCGGCATCCGAATAACCAATTAAATCAAATGTGGATCCCCGAGGGTACCAAAGCCCAAACTTAGGAGTAAAAACTAAATATCTCAAGATTCGTTTTACGACCGTAAGGTGAGCTTCCTTAGGGTCGGCTTAGAATCTTGCACACATGCATACGGAAAGCATTATGTCCAGTCGAGATGCACATAAATAGAGTAAAGAGCCTATCATCGACCGGTATACCTTTTGATCGACGGATTTACCTCCCGTGTTGAGGTCGAGATGCCCATTTGTTCCCATGGGTGTCTTGATGGGTTTGGCATCCTTCATCCCAAACTTGTTTAGAATGTCTTGAATATACTTCTGTCGGCGTTTCGAGACCGGGGGGTCCCCGAGCCGACGAGTGAGTGTGCCGCGTGCCCCAGCCCAGATGGGTCGAGCGCGTGGGCGAGCGCGAAGGGGGGAGAGGCGAGGTGTCCGGAGACGGGCGTGAGAGAGGTGGAGATCCCGCGGCCTTCGTGTTCGTCCCACGCCCAGGTCGGGTGCGCTTGCAGTAGGGGGTTACAAGCGTCCACGCGGGTGAGGGAAGCGAGCGGCCCCAAGAGAGCGCCTGTCCCGTCCTCGTCCCCGCGCGGCCAACCTTCTCTAAGAAGGCCCTGGTCCTTCCTTTTATAGGCGTAAGGAGAGGATCCAGGTGTACAATGGGGTGTAGCAGAGTGCTACGTGTCTAGCGGAGGGAGAGCTAGCGCCCTAAGTACATGCCAATGTGGCAGCCGGAGAGATCTTGGCACCCTGCTGGCGTGATGTCGTGGCTGTCGGAGGAGCAACGGAGCCTGGCGGAGGGACAGCTGTCGGAGCGGTCGAGTCCTTGCTGACGTCCCCCTGCTTCCGTAAGAGAGCTGAGAGCCGCCGTCGTCACAGAGCTTGTGGGGCGCCATCATTGCCCATCTGGCGGAGCTAGCCAGAGGGGACACCGGTCTTGTTCTTCGTGACCCGAGTCGGCTCGGGGTAGGATGATGATGGCGCTTCCCGTTGACGTGGCGGGCCTGTGCCCTAGGTCGGGCGACGTGGGGGCTCCTCCGAAGCCGAGGTCGAATCTGTCTTCCGTGGCTGAGGCCGAGCCCGAGCCCCTGGGTCGGGCGAGGCGGAGGTCGTTTGGCAGAGGCCAGGGCGGAGTCCGAGCCCTGGGGTCGGGCGGAGCGGAGTTCGTCGTCTTCCGGGTCTTAGCCCGAGTCCGAGCCCTGGGGTCGGGCGGAGCGGAGTTCGCCGTCTTCCGGGTCTTAGCCCGAGTCCGAGCCCTGGGGTCGGGCGGAGCGGAGTTCGCCGTCTTCCGGGTCTTAGCCCGAGTCCGAGCCCTGGGGTCGGGCGGAGCGGAGTTCGTCGTCTTCCGGGTCTTAGCCCGAGTCCGAGCCCTGGGGTCGGGCGGAGCGGAGTTCGTCGTCTTCCGGGTCTTAGCCCGAGTCCGAGCCCTGGGGTCGGGCGGAGCGGAGTTCGCCGTCTTCCGGGTCTTAGCCCGAGTCCGAGCCCTGGGGTCGGGCGGAGCGGAGTTCGCCATCTTCCGGGTCTTAGCCCGAGTCCGAGCCCTGGGGTCGGGCGGAGCGGAGTTTCCTATGGTGCCTTTGGCAAGACCTGACTGCCTGTCAGACTTACTCTGTCGGGTGGCACTGCCGTCGGAGTGGCGCAGGCGGCGCTGTCCTTCTGTCAGACCGGTCAGTGGTGCGGCGGAGTGACGGCGGTCACTTCGGCTCTGCCGGGGGGCGCGCGTCAGGATAAAGGTGTCAGGCCACCTTTGCGTTAAATGCTCCTGCAACTCGGTCAGTCGGTGCGGCGATTTAGTCAGGGTTGCTTCTTAGCGAAGCCAAGGCCTCGGGCGAGCCGGAGATGCGTCCGCCGTTAAAAGGGGGGCCTCGGGCGAGACGGAAGTCCCTCGAGGTCGGCTGCCCTTGGCCGAGGCTAGGCTCGGGCAAAGCGTGATCGAGTCACTCGTATGGACTGATCCCTGACTTAATCGCACCCATCAGGCCTCTGCAGCTTTATGCTGATGGGGGTTACCAGCTGAGAATTAGGCGTCTTGAGGGTACCCCTAATTATGGTCCCCGACAGTAGCCCCCGAGCCTCGAAGGGAGTGTTAGCACTCGCTTGGAGGCTTTCGTCGCACTTTTTTGCAAGGGGACCAGCCTTTCTCGGTTGCATTTTGTTCCGGTGGGTGCGCGCGAGCGCACCCGCCGGGTGTAGCCCCCGAGGCCTCGGAGGAGTGGTTTCACTCCTTCGAGGTCTTAATGCCTTGCGTAATGCTTCGGCTGGTCTGGTTGTTCCCTCATGCGAACTGGCCGTAGCCCGGGTGCACGGTCGGGGCCCAAGCTCTCGGGCTGGTATGTTGACGCTGTCAACGGTCTGGCCGGAGCCGGGTTTGCGAGAGCAGCCCCCGAGCCTCCGCACAGGGCGAGAGGACGATCAGGGACAGACTCGGCTTTTTTACATACGCCCCTGCGTCGCCTTTCCGCAAGGAGGAGGGGGGAGAGCGCCATGTTACCCTCGATGGGCACCGAACATGGTGTCTCCGGTGAGCTGCAAGCGGGTGATCCGAGTGGACGTCCGTGCCCCGTTCGTTGGGGGTCGGCTAGGGGCCCAGAGGCACGCCCAAAAGTACCTGCGGGTGATCTGCCGGACCCGGTCCCCTGGCGACGGGGTCCGAGGGCTCGATGCCTCCCTCCGATGGGATTTCGTTACAAGATCGTTCCCGCTGGTCTCGGAAATGTCTTAGGGTACCTCGGGAGCGTAGCCCGAGCCTCGGTTACGTATCGAACGTACCCCTGGTCATCCCTCGCTCGGCGTCTGAGGCGACTGTGAACCCTTCGGGGGCCAGCCTTCGAACCCCTGATCTGTAATGGGCGCGGAGCCCGAGTAGCCTGAGGCAGCCATGGAGCCCTTCGGGGGGCTGGCCTTCGAACCCCTGACTAGTAGTGGGTGTCGGGCCCACGCGATCTGAGGCGACTGTTGAACCCTTCGGAGGGCCAGCCTTCGAACCTCTGATCAGTAGGGGGGGCTCGGAGCCCGGTTCCTTCGCAGAGAAGGATCCTTTTCGGGGTATCCCCCTTTCCCGGTCCCTGTTGCAAGAGATAGAGAAAGAGGAAAAAGGAAAAGGATACAAAATCGAATGACGTAGCGTACCTTTTTGGGCGTGGTTATTACGGTGAAGGCGAAGCGTCGCCCGCTTCTCCTGCCAGAGGCGCCGCCTGTCCCGCCGCGGAGTTAATGCGACGGGGCGAGTGGTTGGCGGGGCGGCCGTTGCGCGTGCGCGAGCCGTTCGAGGAACGGCTGTTTCGCTTCGCGTTTTTTGAATCCCGCGTCCGGTCCGAGCGGAGCGCTGGAAACGGTTCCGCCCTGGCCTTTATATCCTCGAGAGGGGGTCCGGTGACGGTTCTTCGCTCTGCTCCCCGCTTCTTCCTTTAGGTCTTCGCAACCCAAGGAACTTTAGTCGGAGAAGAGAAAAATCACCCTTCCTGCCCCTTGCGCCGCCATCCCTTCCATCTTGGTGATGGCTGATCGGGTGACCATAATCCCCCCACGCGATCCGTGGCCCTTTTCCATGGTGACGGCGAGCGACCTGGAGGAGCTAGTCGGCGAGGGTTTGCTTCGCCCCCTCACCGATAAGCAGCGACCAGAATGAATTCCTCCCGTGGGCGGAGCCGCTCCGTCCCCACCGCCGGGGTACGTCGTGAGCTTCGTCTCCTTCCACGAGCGGGGATTCGGTGTGCCAACGGGCCGCTTTATGCGGGCAATCCTGTTCCACTATGGGGTGGAGTTGCATAACCTCACCCCCAACTCCATCTCGCAGGCCGCTATCTTCGTAGCGGTGTGCGAAGGGTACTTGGGGATCGCCCCCCATTGGGATTTGTGGACTCATCTCTTCCTCGCCGAGCCTTTCGCCTTGTCGACGGGGGAGAGGAGGATCCGTGCAGCGGTGCGGGCCGGAGGCTGCACTCTTTTGCTGAGGCAGTCGCGGGCGTCGCAGTACATCCCTGCCATCCTCGCGTCCTCGAACAAGGGGTGGCAGCGCCGGTGGTTCTACCTCCGGAATGACGGTGAGTTGCTCCCACCGTTCTCCCAGCGGGTAATCACCGCCGCCACCGACGCCTGGCGCCATGGGACCCCGCACGAGAGACAGAAGAATCTCGAACCCCTTCTCCAGGCCCTGAAGGAGTTGCGGGAGGGGGGACTCACCGCTGCGGGAGTGGTCGCCGCCATCCACCGTCGGAGGGTGCTTCCTTTGGCGGAGCGGCGGCTGCCGCTCTGGGAGATGACCCCGGAGGCTGACTGGGAGGGCTCGCGAATGTCCCCTAATCCTCTTCCCTTCGACGCCCTCCAATGGCGAGTGTCGGCTGCGATGGGGAAGCCGGACCCTCATGCCTACTCCCAGCTTCGGATGCGCCCCGACCAGGGGTGCGTAACTCTGGTGAGTATTCACTCCCTCCTTCTTCATACATCGGGTTGCTCCGGGTTCTTATGATTGGGTTTCTTTCTCCCCTTCTTTTAGGAGGTGGGATGGCACAAGCCCTCCCTGCCACGGGTCCCGGAGGACGCAGTAGACCGAGCAGCGCGGCGGGTCGCCGCAGAGGAGAAAAAGAAGAAGAAGGACGCGGAGAAGGCCCGGGCCCGCGAGCGGAGGCGGGCTCGGGACGCCTTGGAGAAGCGCCGCCGCCAGCAGGAGAGGGAAGGGCTCCCGAGGGAGCCATCGCCAGAGACGCCCGACGACGACGATGACGATGATGATGAAGAGGAGGATGACATGGCCACCCGTCTCGGCCTCAGCCCCGGCTAGGGGTGTGGCCAGGAGCCGTCGAGCCAGCCCCCGAGCGGGCCGACACCGTCAGTCCCCGGAGTTGGGGCGTCGGGGTCCCGGCCCGAGGCACGGGGGCGATCCGAGAGGTCACCTGACCCCTCAGCCGGAGGAGCTGAGGTGGCTCCGGAGGGCCAGGTCAGGGCGTTTGCTCCCCAGGGGCCGCCGCTCGTGCCGGCGGCGCATGGGGGTGACCCTCAAGTCATCGCGACCGTGTCCGGGCAATCTGCTCCCCGGGCGTCCAAAACAAGGGTGGCGCCGAAGGTGCCGGCGAAGCGGACCTCAGCGGCTGTTTCGGGAGCCGGGACCCAAGAAGGCTCCCCCCAGGCGCGGTGGATCATGGCCCGAAGTGGGTGAGTATCTCGGAATGTCTTCGTCTTGGCTTCCCATTCGTATGTCTCGGCTGTGATTTTCCCTTTCCCTTTTTTTTATCCAGCAAGCGAAGCCATGGCCAGACCGACCTGGCACCCCGGAAGGCCCTTAAGACGGCACCGGACCGCGCGGCCAGCGCCGCCCCAGGTCTTGTCGTTCAGCCGACCCTTTCGCAGGGTGTTCCACCGCAGGGGGCTCGGGTGTCGCCCGTCTCTGGGGAACGGGCTCCCAAGGCTGGCTCTTCTGCCGAGGCGGCCATCGTGATAGGGGAGGCGGCCGACGCCGACGTGGCCCCGAGCCCGCCTGTCGTGTCGGCCACGCCGGCGCCCGTCGCTACCGAAGTCGCCGCCGTCCCAGTCGGAGAGCGACCGGTTGCTGCCAGCGTCAGGATGGCCGACGCGTCGGCGCCCAGTGCCTCGGAAGAGGTGGGTGTGGGCGCGCGATCCGTCCAGCCGGGCGGCGGCCTTGTCACCGTGCGGCGGTGCCCCGAGGCCCGGCGTCAGCTGCTCCGATTCCGGACCCGCGAGGCCTCGGACCCTGTCTTTGTCCTCGACGATGAACAGGAGGACCAGTCCTGGGATGATCTCCGCGAGCGCGCTGAAGCAACGGTGGGGTCGCTCCGGTCGTCGTTGGAGGTTCTCTGCAGGGATGTCCCCAAAATCCTCCAGGTAACGGTTTCAGGCATACCTTTTCCTTTCTGCGAGCGAGGCGTTCGTCGTGACGCCCTGTCTCCTTCCTCCAGGACCTGACGGACCGGAGCGCCGCCAAGTCGTCATTCATCCGCCGCGAGGTCGATGTCTGGGGCTCGCTGCGATCCCTGAGGACCTCGCTCGCCGGGGCTACTGCGCGCCTTTTCTCAGCAGGATGCCAAGGTAGCGGACCTCCAGTTGCTCTGCGCTGACCTGAGAGTCGAGGCGGCAGCAGCGCGCACGGAGGCGCAACGGCAGCGGTTGGAGTTCGCCCAGGTCATCGAGGAGCGGGACCAATCTCGGGGCCGAGCTACCGAGGCCGAAGGCCAGGCTGAGACCCTCGCGGCCGACCTAGCCGCAGCCCAGGTCGCGGCCTCGGAGCAGCGTGCCCGAGCCGAAGGTACGCCATGGCCGTCCCTGATTCTTGTTCTTGTCGGTTTCCTCTGCTTGTGCTTGAGGTCTTTCTTCTGGTTGTTCGCAGAGCTCGAGTCCGCCCTTGACGAGTCCGCCAAGGCGCTCGCCGAGGCGCTTGCCGGAGCTGCCGAGCAGAGGGAGGCCGACCTCGCGGCCATGTCCGAGGCCGTCTCGGATGTTTATCGGATCCTTGGCTCCGCCGACGTCCCTTCAGGAAGCTCCCCCCAAAGCCGCCTTCAAGCCTTGGGTGATCACGCGCGTGGCAGAGTCCGCGAGGCGCTACACCACGGCGTCAGGTGGGCCTTCGCCGTGCTCGCTTCCCACTACGTTGTGGACCTGGAGCGGGTTAGCGAGGGGTATTGCCTTCCTGACGAGGACGAAGCTGCCCTGGCGGAAGTTCAGCGGCTCGCCGCGGGTCCGAGCGCGGCGCTGGCGACCACCTTCGAGGCGGAGATCCTTCCCCCTGCGCCGTCGCCCGAAGCCGAGATGGACCTTACCGACGGAGGGGATGGAATTGAGGGCGCGGCTCCTTCCCAAGGCGGCGCCTAACTCTTGTTGGGACAGCTTCTGTTGAATGTGTGTCTTACCGCGGCCGCTGAGGCCTGAACACTCTGTTTTTCTTGCATGAAGTCGTACTCTTCTTTCTTTCAGTCTGTGTGTCCGGCCAAGCTTGTCAATAATGGGGTGGCTTCCCAAGCTGGGCCATTTTTCGTGGCAGGTGATGAGTGAGGCGTCCCTAGCCCGGAGGCATAGGAGTTCCTCGGCTCAATCGGCCTTGCCACTTACATGTACCCACGTTCGCCCCTCGGGACCCTGCTTCTGACATAGCCGGGAGCACGCAAAAGCCCCTTTTTGATTGAAACATTTTTTGATGTGGAGAAGTACATCCGATCTTCGACGCAGAGGGGTTCCCCCTTTCTAGCCCCCGAGGGAGGGTCGGGCTCCGCCAAGGCGAGGCTGACCCTTCCTTGACGGCCGAGGCGCAGAGGCTGCCTGACGAGTCGGACTCAGGCCCGAATATCCAGCGGGTGCTCGGCGACATCCCTCAGTATGTCGGTCATGTCCGAGGGACTCCACGCAAAGATGTCGGCGTTCGCGTGGAGAAAGTCGACGAGCACTGCTTTCTATTTGGGGTCGAGCCCGGAACCGATCCGGATCTGCTGGGAGACGTCGCCCCTGAGGTCGAGAGGGACGGCCTTAACCGTCTCCGCTGGCTCGAAGTTGCCGGCATGACGCTTCACCTCTGGCACCTCTTTGGAGAGGTTCTCCAGGTCGGCGATGAGGGCCTCGGACTCGGCGAGGGCCTCGGCGTACTCCACGCACTCCACGTCGCATTCGAACGCGTGTTTGTACGTGGGGCCGACGGTGATGACCCCGTTGGGGCCCGGCATCTTGAGCTTCAGGTAGGTGTAGTTGGGGACGACCATGAACTTCTCGTAGCATGGCCTTCCCAGTACCGCGTGGTAGGTTCCTCGGAACCCGACCACCTCGAACGTCAAGGTCTCCCTTCGGAAGTTGGAGGGCGTTCCGAAGCAGACGGGGAGGTCGAGTCGTCCGAGGGGCTGGACGCGCTTCCCAGGGATGATCCCGTGGAAGGGCGCAGCGCCTGCTCGGACGGAGGACAGATCGACGCGCAGGAGCTTGAGGGTCTCGGCGTAGATGATGTTGAGGCAGCTACCCCCATCCATCAGGACCTTGGTGAGCCTGATGTTGCCGACGATGGGGTCGACGACGAGCGGGTATTTCCCCGGGCTCGGCACATGGTCGGGGTGGTCAGCCTGGTCGAAGGTGATGGGCTTGTCGGACCAGTCTAGGTAGACTGGCGCCGCCACCTTCACCGAGCAGACCTCCCGGCGCTCTTGCCTGCGATGCCGAGCCGAGGCATTCGCCGCATGCCCACCGTAGATCATGAAGCAGTCGCGGACCTCGGGGTATTCTCCTGCTTGGTGATCTTCTTTCTTGTCGTCGTCGTGGGCCCTGCCACCCTCCGCGGGTGGCCCGGCCCTGTGGAAGTGGCGCCGAAGCATGACGCACTCCTCGAGAGTGTGCTTAACGGGCCCCTGATGGTAGGGGCACGGCTCCTTGAGCATCTTGTCGAAGAGGTTAGCACCTCCGGGGGCTTCCGAGGGTTCTTGTACTCGGCGGCGGCAACAAGGTCCGCGTCAGCGGCGTCGCGTTTCGATTGCGACTTCTTCTTGCCCTTCTTCTTGGCGCCGCGCGGAGTAGACGCCTCGGGAGCCTCTTCCGATGGGCGGCCCTGGGGCTGCTTGTCCTTTCGGAAGATAGCCTCAACCGCCTCCTGACCAGAGGCGAACTTGGTGGCGATGTCCATCACCATCAGCTCGCTCGCCCTGGTGGGGGTCTTGCAACCCAACTTACTCACCAGGTCGCGGCAGGTGGTGCCGGCAAGGAACGTGCCGATGACATCCGAGTCGGTGATGTTGGGCAGCTCGATGCGCTGCTTCGAGAATCGCCGGATGTAGTCCCGGAGCGACTCTCCCGGCTGTTGCCGGCAGCTCCGAAGGTCCCAGGAATTTCCGGGGCGCATGTACGTGCCCTGGAAATTGCCGGCGAAGGCTTAGACCAAGTCGTCCCAGTTGGAGATCTGCCCCGGAGGCAGGTGCTCCAACCAGGCGCGAGCAGTGTCGGAGAGGAACAGGGGAAGGTTGCGGATGATGAGGTTGTCGTCGTCCGTTCCACCCAGTTGGCAGGCCAGGCGGTAGTCCGTGAGCCACAGTTCCGGCCTCGTTTCCCCCGAGTACTTTGTGATAGTAGTCGGGGGTCGGAACCGGGTCGGGAACGGTGCTCGTCGGATGGCCCGACTGAAGGCCTGCGAACCGGGTGGTTCGGGCGAGGGACTCCGATCCTCCCCGCTGTCGTAGCACCCCCCACGCCTGGGGTGGTAGCCTCGGCGCACCCTTTCATCGAGGTGGGCCTGACGGTCGCGTCGATGGTGCTCGTTACCGAGGTGGCCCGGGGCCGCAGGTGCGGTGTTGCGCGTGCGTCCGGTGTAGACCGAGGCTTCCCGCATAAATCGGGAAGTCGCGGCGTGAGGTTCCGAGGGGTATCCCTGCCTCTGGGAGGCAGTGCTCTCGGCCCGTCGGGCCGCAGCGCCTTCCAGGAGATTCTTGAGCTCTCCCTGGATTCGCCGACCCTCGGTGGTTGATGGCTCCGGCATCGTGCGGAGGAGCATCGCTGCGGCTGCCAGGTTCTGACCAACCCCGCTGGATGCGGGCGGCGGCCTGAGCCTGACATCGTTGGCGACGCGATGCTGGAGACCTTGGGGCAGGTGACGTATTTCTCCGGCCGGGGGTTGGCCCGCCCATACCTGCCCGACGTCCCGGCGGATCGTCTCAAGCGCCCCTGTTCCCTCATCAAGCCTGGCCTGCGCCCCGCGGACTTGCTCGAGCTGTGGGTCGTGACCCCCCGCCAGAACGGGAACTACAGCTAGCTCCCGCGGGATGTTGGCGCGAGGCACCGGCCTAGGAAAATCACCGTCCTCCGGCATGCCAAGATGGTTGCCTTCGGAGGGATCCCCTAGCTCGACGTGGAAACATTCGCGGCTTGGGCCGCAGTCCTCGTCGTCAAGGCTGCGGCTTCCGTCGGAACAGTCGGAGAGGCAGTAGTCACATGCGGTCATGAAGTCCCGCATGGCACTGGGGTTGCCAAGTCCAGAGAAATCCCAACAGATGCTGGGATCGTCATCTTCCTCGGACCCAGAGGGCCCGTAGGTCGAGACGTCCGTCAATCGGTCCCAAGGCGACCGCATACGAAACCCCAGTGGGGTTGCACTCGCCTCAATGAGAGCGCCCGCCAAAGCGTGGTCGCTTGGCGGGTTGAGACCGAGTCGAAAAGACGTAAGATGGGAGTTAGTCAGTACCTTTTGGTCGACGAGGAGCGACGTAGTCACATCGGGGACTGGTTGCACCATCGTCTCAGGTACGAGGGCGACGTCCTGCAAGCTCTCCGCGAGTGCGCCGGCGTCGTCTTCTTGCTCGGGATCAGCGTGTCGCGGGGGGACGGCGCTTGCCTTCGTCTCGAACGCGAGGTCGACGTCCGGCGTGCCCTCCGTTGGGGCGCTGGGAACGTCGATTCGCTCGACGGCCGACGAAGCGCGGCCTCCCGCTTGGCCTTGGTTGCCCTGCCTCTTCCTCCGTTGGCGGGGGAGAGGACGGGGCGAGCTCGAATGTTGTTCTTCCACCGCGCGGGGAAGATGTCGTCGGTTCCGCCGCCGGCGGGCGGGATGTCGGCCGCCATTGTCGTTGTCGCGCGGCGGTGGAAGGAGTATCATGTCGTAGCTGCCGTCGAAGGACATGAACTCAAAACTCCCGAAACGGAGCACCGTCCCGGGCCGGAGAGGTTGCTGGAGACTGCCCATCTGGAGCTTGACGGGAAGCTGTTCGTTAGCACGCAGCAGGCCCCTACCTGGCGCGCCAACTGTCTGCGTTTCGAGACCGGGGGGGTCCCCGAGCCGACGAGTGAGTGTGCCGCGTGCCCCAGCCCAGATGGGTCGAGCGCGTGGGCGAGCGCGAAGGGGGGAGAGGCGAGGTGTCCGGAGACGGGCGTGAGAGAGGTGGAGATCCCGCGGCCTTCGTGTTCGTCCCGCGCCCAGGTCGGGTGCGCTTGCAGTAGGGGGTTACAAGCGTCCACGCGGGTGAGGGAAGCGAGCGGCCCCAAGAGAGCGCCTGTCCCGTCCTCGTCCCCGCGCGGCCAACCTTCTCTAAGAAGGCCCTGGTCCTTCCTTTTATAGGCGTAAGGAGAGGATCCAGGTGTACAATGGGGGTGTAGCAGAGTGCTACGTGTCTAGCGGAGGGAGAGCTAGCGCCCTAAGTACATGCCAATGTGGCAGCCGGAGAGATCTTGGCACCCTGCTGGCGTGATGTCGTGGCTGTCGGAGGAGCAACGGAGCCTGGCGGAGGGACAGCTGTCGGAGCGGTCGAGTCCTTGCTGACGTCCCCCTACTTCCGTAAGAGAGCTGAGAGCCGCCGTCGTCACAGAGCTTGTGGGGCGCCATCATTGCCCATCTGGCGGAGCTAGCCAGAGGGGACACCGGTCTTGTTCTTCGTGACCCGAGTCGGCTCGGGGTAGGATGATGATGGCGCGTCCCGTTGACGTGGCGGGCCTGTGCCCTAGGTCGGGCGACATGGGGGCTCCTCCGAAGCCGAGGTCGAATCTGTCTTCCGTGGCCGAGGCCGAGCCCGAGCCCCTGGGTCGGGCGAGGCGGAGGTCGTTTGGCAGAGGCCAGGGCGGAGTCCGAGCCCTGGGGTCGGGCGGAGCGGAGTTCGTCGTCTTCCGGGTCTTAGCCCGAGTCCGAGCCCTGGGGTCGGGCGGAGCGGAGTTCGCCGTCTTCCGGGTCTTAGCCCGAGTCCGAGCCCTGGGGTCGGGCGGAGCGGAGTTCGCCGTCTTCCGGGTCTTAGCCCGAGTCCGAGCCCTGGGGTCGGGCGGAGCGGAGTTCGTCGTCTTCCGGGTCTTAGCCCGAGTCCGAGCCCTGGGGTCGGGCGGAGCGGAGTTCGCCGTCTTCCGGGTCTTAGCCCGAGTCCGAGCCCTGGGGTTGGGCGGAGCGGAGTTCGCCGTCTTCCGGGTCTTAGCCCGAGTCCGAGCCCTGGGGTCGGGCGGAGCGGAGTTCGCCGTCTTCCGGGCCTTAGCCCGAGTCCGAGCCCTGGGGTCGGGCGGAGCGGAGTTCGTCGTCTTTCGGGTCTTAGCCCGAGTCCGAGCCCTGGGGTCGGGCGGAGCGGAGTTTCCTATGGCGCCTTTGGCAAGACCTGACTGCCTGTCAGACTTACTCTGTCGGGTGGCACTGCCGTCGGAGTGGCGCAGGCGGCGCTGTCCTTCTGTCAGACCGGTCAGTGGTGCGGCGGAGTGACCGCGGTCACTTCGGCTCTGCCGGGGGGCGCGCGTCAGGATAAAGGTGTCAGGCCACCTTTGCGTTAAATGCTCCTGCAACTCGGTCAGTCGGTGCGGCGATTTAGTCAGGGTTGCTTCTTAGCGAAGCCAAGGCCTCGGGCGAGCCGGAGGTGCGTCCGCCGTTAAAAGGGGGGCCTCGGGCGAGACGGAAGTCCCTCGAGGTCGGCTGCCCTTGGCCGAGGCTAGGCTCGGGCGAAGCGTGATCGAGTCACTCGTATGGACTGATCCCTGACTTAATCGCACCCATCAGGCCTCTGCAGCTTTATGCTGATGGGGGTTACCAGCTGAGAATTAGGCGTCTTGAGGGTACCCCTAATTATGGTCCCCGACAACTTCGTTTGGCTAATGAAGGTGCCCTCTTGGAGTTGCTTCACTTGAAATCCCAAGAAGTATTTTAACTCCCCCATCATAGACATCTCGAATTTCTGTGTCATGATCCTACTAAATTCCTCACATGTAGATTCGTTAGTAGACCCAAATATGATATCATCAACATAAATTTGGCATACAAACAAATCATTTTCAAGTGTTTTAGTAAAGAGTGTAGGATCGGCCTTTTCGACTTTGAAGCCATTAGTGATAAGGAAATCTCTTAGGCATTCATACCATGCTCTTGGGGCTTGTTTGAGCCCATAAAGCGCCTTAGAGAGTTTATATACGTGATTAGGATACTCACTATCTTCAAAGCCGGGAGGTTGCTCAACATAGACCTCTTCCTTCATTGGTCCATTGAGGAAGGCACTTTTCACATCCATTTGGTAAAGCTTAAAGCCATGGTAAGTAGCATAGGCAAGTAAAATGTGAATTGACTCAAGCCTAGCTACAGGTGCATAGGTTTCACCGAAATCTAAACCTTCGACTTGTGAATATCCCTTGGCTACAAGTCGGGCTTTGTTCCTTGTCACCACCATGCTCATCTTGCTTGTTGCGGAAGACCCACTTGGTTCCTACAACATTTTGGTTAGGACGTGGAACTAAATGCCATACCTCATTCCTTGTGAAGTTGTTGAGCTCCTCTTGCATCGCCACCACCCAATCCGAATCTTGAAGTGCTTCCTCTACCCTGTGTGGCTCAATAGAGGAAACAAAAGAGCAATGTTCGCAAAAATGAGCAACACAAGATCGAGTAGTTACCCCCTTTTGAATATCACCGAGGATGGTGTTTACGGGGTGATCTCGTTGAATTGCTTGGTGGACTCTTAGGTGTGGCGGTCTTGGAACTTGTTCATCTTCCTCATCTTGATCATGGGCATCTCCCCCTTGATCATTGCTCTCCTCTTGAGGTGGCTCGACTTCTTGATCTTCTCCTTCATCATTTTGAGCCTCATCCTCATCTTGAGTTGGTGGAGATTCTTGCATGGAGGAAGATGGTTGATCTTGTGCTTGTGGAGGCTCTTCGGATTCGTTAGGACACATATCCCCAATGGACATGTTCCTTATCGCGACGCACGGAGCCTCTTCATCATCTAGCTCATCAAGATCAACTTGCTCTACTTGAGAGCCGTTAGTCTCATCAAACACAATGTCACAAGAAACTTCAACTAGTCTAGAGGACTTGTTAAAGACTCTATATGCCCTTGTGTTTGAATCATATCCTAGTAAAAAGCCTTCTACAGCCTTAGGAGCAAATTTGGATTTTCTACCTCTTTTAACAAGAATAAAGCATTTGCTACCAAAGACTCTAAAATATGAAACATTGGGCTTTTTACCGGTTAGGAGTTCCTATGATGTTTCTTGAGGATTCGGTGTAGATACAATCGGTTGATGGTGTAGCAAGCGGTGTTGACCGCCTCCGCCCAAAACCGATCCGAAGTCTTGTACTCATCAAGCATGGTCCTTGCCATGTCCAATAAGGTTCTATTCTTCCTTTCCACTACACCATTTTGTTGTGGGGTGTAGGGAGAAGAGAACTCATGCTTGATGCCCTCCTCCTCAAGGAAGCCTTCGATTTGTGAGTACTTGAACTCCGTACCGTTGTCGCTTCTTATTTTCTTGATCCTTAAGCCGAACTCGTTTTGAGCCCGTCTCAAGAATCCCTTTAAGGTCTCTTGGGTATGAGATTTTTCCTGCAAAAAGAACACCCAAGTGAAGCGAGAATAGTCATCCATAATAACTAGACAGTACTTACTCCCGCCGATGCTTATGTAAGCAATCGGGCCGAATAGATCCATATGTAGGAGCTCTAGTGGCCTATCAGTCGTCATGATGTTCTTGTGTGGATGATGAACACCAACTTGCTTCCCTGCCTGACATGCGCTACAAACCCTGTCTTTCTGAAAATGAACATTTGTTAGTCCCAAAATGTGTTCTCCCTTTAGAAGCTTGTGAAGGTTCTTCATTCCAACATGTGCTAGTCGGCGATGCCAGAGCCACCCCATGTTAGTCTTAGCAATTAAGCAAGTGTCGAGTTCAGCTCTATCAAAATCTACTAGGTATAGCTGACCCTCTAACACTCCCTTAAATGCTACTGAATCATCACTTCTTGTAAAGACAGTAACACCTATATCTGTAAAAAGACAGTTGTAACCCATTTTACATAATTGTGAAACTGAAAGCAAGTTATAATCTAAAGAATCTACAAGAAAAATATTGGAAATGGAATGGTCAGGTGATATAGCAATTTTACCCAATCCTTTGACCAAACCTTGATTTCCATCCCCGAATGTGATAGCTCGTTGGGGATCTTGATTTTTCTGGTAGGAGGAGAACATCTTCTTCTCCCCTGTCATATGGTTTGTGCACCCGCTATCGATGATCCAACTTGAGCCCCCGGATGCATAAACCTACAAAACAAATTTAGTTCTTGATTTTAGGTACCCAAACGGTTTTGGGTCCTTTGACATTAGATACAAGAACTTTGGGTACCCAAACACAAGTCTTTGATCCCTTGGGTTTGCCCCAACATACTTGGCAACTACCTTGCCGGATTTGTTAGTTAAAACATAAGATGCATCAAACGTCTTAAATGAAATGTTAGAATCATTTGATGCAATAGGAGTTTTCTTCTTAGGCAATTTAGCACGGGTTGATTGCCTAGAGCTAGATGTCTCACCCTTATACATAGAAGCATGATTAGGGCCAGAGTGAGACTTCCTAGAATGAATTCTCCTAATCTTGTGCTCGGGATAACCGGCAGGGTACAAAATGTAACCCTCATTATCCTGAGGCGTGGGAGCCTTGCCCTTAACAAAGTTAGATAATCTTTTAGGAGGGGCATTAAGTTTGACATTGTCTCCCTTTTGGAAGCCAATGTCATCCTTGATGCCAGGGCGTCTCCCATTATAGAGCATGCTTCTAGCAAATTCAAATTTCTCATTTTCTAAGTCATGCTCATTAATTTTAGCATTAAGTTGAGCTATGTGATCATTTTGTTTCTTAATTAAAGCTAGGTGATCATGAATAGCATCAACATTAATGTCTCTACATCTAGTGTAAATGGAAACATGCTCAACGGTAGATGTAGAGGGTTTGCAAGATTTTAGTTCAACAATCTTAGCATGTAAAATGTCATTTTCGTTTCTAAGATTGGAAATGGTAACATTGCAAACATCTAAGTCCTTAGTCTTAGCAATTGATTTTTCATTCTCATTTCTAAGGCTAGCAAGAGAGACATTCAATTCTTCAATCTTAGCAAGTAAACTAACATTATCATCTCTAAGATTGGAAATTGAATCATCACAAGCATTTGAATCAACCTTAGCAATTAGTCTAACATTCTCATTTCTAAGGTTGTCAATAATATCATGGCACGTGCTTAGCTCACTAGATAATTTTTCACATTTCTCTACCTCTAGAGCATAAGCATTCTTAACCTTAACATGCTTCTTATTTTCCTTAATTAGGAAGTCCTCTTGGGAGTCCAAGAGTTCATCCTTCTCATGAATAACACTAATTAGTTCATTTAATTTTTCCTTTTGTTGCATGTTTAGGTTGACAAAAAGGGTGCGCAAATTATCCTCCTCATCACTAGAATTATCCTCATCACTAGAGGTTGCATATTTAGTGGAGGATTTTTATTTTACCTTCTTCCTTTTGTTGTCCTTGGCCATGAGGCACTTGTGGCCGACGTTGGGGAAGAGGAGTCCCTTGGTGACGGCGATATTGGCGGCGTCCTCGTCGGAGGAGGAGTCGGAGTTCCACTCGCGGCACACATGGGCATCGCCGCCCTTCTTCTTGTAGTATCTCTTCTTTTCTCTCCTCTTTCCCTTCTTGTCGTCGCCCCTGTCACTGTCACTTGATATTGGACATTTTGCAATAAAGTGACTGGGCTTACCACACTTGTAGCACACTTTCTTGGAGCGGGACTTATAGTCCTTCCCTCTCCTTTGCTTGAGGATTTGGCGGAAGCTCTTGATGATGATCGTCATTTCCTGGTTGTCGAGCTTGGAGGCGTCGATGGGGAGTCTACTTGATGTAGACTTTTCCTTCCTCTCCTTCGTTGCCTTGAATGCGACCGGTTGTGCTTCGGGCGTGGAGGATGCATCTTGCTCGATGATTTTCTTTGAGCCTTTGATCATCAACTCAAAGCTCACAAATTTTCCTATTACTTCCTCGGGAGACATTAGTGTGTATCTAGGATCACCACATATTAATTGAACTTGCGTAGGGTTAAGAAAAACGAGTGATCTAAGAATAACCTTGACCATTTCATGGTCATCCCATTTGGTGCTCCCGAGGTTGCGCACTTGGTTCACCAAGGTCTTGAGCCGGTTGTACATCTCTTGTGGCTCCTCCCCTTGGCAAAGCCGGAAGCGACCGAGCTCCCCCTCGATCGTCTCCCGCTTGGTGATTTTTGTCACCTCGTCTCCTTTGTGCGCGGTCTTGAGCACGTCCCAAATCTCCTTGGTGCTCTTCAATCCTTGCACCTTGTTATACTCCTCTCGACTTAGAGAGGTGAGGAGTATAGTGGTGGCTTGAGAATTGAAGTGCACGATTTGGGCCACCTCGTCCTCATCATAATCTTCATCCCCTATGGATGGTACCTGTACACCAAACTCAACAACATCCCATATACTTTTGTGGAGTGAGGTTAGGTGATATCTCATCATATCACTCCACCTAGAATAATCTTCACCGTCAAATGTCGGTAGTTTGCCTAATGGGACGGAAAGTAATGGAGTATGCTTAGGAATGCGAGGATAGCGTAGGGGGATCTTACTACACTTCTTGCGCTCTTAGCGCTTAGAAGTGACGGACGCGGCGTCGGATTCGGATGTAGAGGGCGAGGAAGAATCGGTCTCGTAGTAGACCACTTTCTTCATTTTCTTCTTCTTCTCGCCACTCTTGTGCGATCGAATGCGTGAAGGGGATCCATCCTTCTTGTTGTTGGCGGACTCCCTTGATGGAGCCTTCCCGTGGCTTGTAGCGGACTTCTCACCGCCGATCACCATCTTCTTGGCGTGATCTCCCGACATCACTTCAAGCGGTTAAGCTCTAATGAAGCACCGGGCTCCGATACCAATTGAAAGTCGCCTAGAGGGGGGTGAATAGGGCGAATCTGAAATTTATAAACTTGAGAAAAACTACAAGCCGGGTTAGCGTTAGAAATATGAACGAGTCCGAGAGAGAGGGTGAAAAACAACTCGCAAGCAAAATAAAGAGTGAGACACAAGGATTTGTTTTACCGAGGTTCGGTTCTTGCAAACCTACTCCCCGTTGAGGTGGTCACAAAGACCGGGTCTCTTTCAACCCTTTCCCTCCCTCAAACGGTCACTTAGACCGAGTGAGCTTCTCTTCTCAATCAAACAGGACACAAAACCCCGCAAGGACCACCACACAATTGGTGTCTCTTGCCTCGGTTACAATTGAGTTGATCACAAGAAAGAATGAGAAAAAGAAGCAATCCAAGCGTAAGAGCTCAAATGAACACAAGTCACTCTCTCACTAGTCACTAATTGATTGGGAATGATCTATGGACTTGGGAGAGGATTTGATCTCTTTGGTGTGTCTTGTATTGAATGCTATAGCTCTTGTAAGGTGTGGAAAGTCAGAAAACTTGGATGCAATGAATGGTGGGTGGTTGGGGGTATTTATAGCCCCAACCACCAAACTAGTCGTTTGGTGAAGGCTGCTGTCGCACAGTCCGGTGCGCCACCGGACACTGTCCGGTGCGCCTGCCACGTCACCTGGTCGTTGGATTCTGACCGTTGGAGCTTCTGTCTTCTGGGCCACCAGACATTCCGGTGGTGCACCGGACAGGCACTGTTCAGTGTCCAGTGCGCCATCTGCCTCTGCTCTGACTCTGGCGCGCACTGTAGCGCATTTAATGCCTTCTACAGACGACCGTTAGCGCAAAGTAGCCGTTGCCCCGCTGGCACACCGGACAGTCTGGTGCCCCACTGGACACTGTCCGGTGCTACACTGGACAGGCCAGTGAATTATAGCGGAGCGGCCTCCAGAATTCCCGAAGGTGGGCAGTTCGGAGTTGGAGTCACTGGTGCACCGGACACTGTCTGGTGGCACACCGGACAGTCCGGTGCGCCAGACCAGGGCACACTTTGGCTGACTTTAGCACTCTATATTTGAATCCTTTCTCGGTCTTTTTATTGGTTTGTTGTGAACCTTTGGCACCTGTAAAACTCATAATCTATAGCAAACTAGTTAGTCCAATTATTTGTGTTGGGCAATTCAACCACCAAAATCAATTAGGAAAAGGCGTAAGCTTATTTCCCTTTCACGTTCCCTCATGCGGCCTGGCCGTAGTCCGGGTGCGCGGTCAGGCTTCGAGTTTTCACGCTGGTTTGTTGACGTGGTCAACGGTTCGGCCGTAGCCTGGTGCGAGAACAGCCCCCGAGCCTCTGCACGGAGCGAGAGGACGATCAAGGACCGTCTCGACTTTTATTGTACGCCCCTTTGTCGCCTTTCCGCAAGGAGGAAGGGGGGGAAAGCGCCATGTTACCCTCGGAGGGCACCGAACATGGTGTTTCCGGTGAGTTGCTAGCGGGTGATCAGAGTGGACGCCCGAGCCCCGTTCGATAAGGGTCGGCTAGTGGCCCAGAGGCGCGCTCCAAAAGTACCTGCAGGTGATTTGCCGGACCCGGACCCATTTGATAGGGTCCGAGGGCTCGATGCCTCCCTCCGGTGGGATTCCGTTACAAAATCGTTCCCGCTGGTCTCGGAAATGTCCTTGGGTACCTCGGGAGCGTAGCCCGAGCCTCGGCCATGTAACGGACGTACCCAGGGTCATCCCTGACTCTGCGTGCTCTGGGGCGGCTGTCGAACCCTTCTGAGGGGCCAGCCTTCGAACCCCTGATTAGTAAAGGGCACGAAGCCCGAGTGCTCTGGGGCGGTTGCCGAACCCCGGAGGGCGCAACCTTCAAACCCCTGATCAGTAGGAGGGCTCAGGGCCCGTTTCCTTCGCTGGGAAGGGTCCTTTTTCGAAATACCCCCTTCCCCGGTCCCTGTGGCAAGAGAGAGAGGGAAAGAAAAAGGACATGAATTTAAATAAGGCAGCGCACCTTTTTTGACGCGGTCATCATGACGGAGGTGAAACGGCGCCCGCTTCGCCTGCCGGAGGTGACGCTTGCCCTGCCAAGGAGTTAATGCAACGGGACGGGCGATTCGCGGGGCGTCTGTTGCGCGTGCGCGAGCCGTTCGAGGAACGGAACACGGGCGTGTTGTCTTTACTCCGTGGGAGGGGGCTCCCCTGCCGTTTTAGGAGAGGATGCGAGCCTGTAGGTGATTGGACTGCTGCTTCCACACGTCTGTTGCTGCAATTACTGCCGGTCCGCTTTTGGCCATATCGACCGTCGCGCCTCCCCCCGCGGCTGACTGACCCGTGATCGTTGCACTCAATTGGTACTGTTGGGTCACGCGCAGGGCTACCTCGAGTCGCGGTACTGGTTCCGCAGTCGAGAAGACGCGACATTGGCGCGAGTGGCGGTGCGGTTTCTTTGCACGCAGTAACCGTTGCGCCGGTTACATGACATGTGGGCCCGGGCCTCCATGCTGGTCCGCCGGATGCGACAGAACCGAAAGGGTGCACAACCGCGGTGCAGTTGCATGCTCCCAGTGTGGCGGTCCGCCCTTTCGACCGCTGGTTTCGGCGAGGATGGGAGAATGCTTATAACCGCGGCGCGGTTACATGCTTCGTGTGCGGCGATTTGGCTTCTTCCGTTTCGGGTCAGCCCGCATGACGTGTGGGACCCAGCCCCCGCGTCAGAGGGTGAGAACCCTGGAACACGTCGGTGGAGACTTTGCCCGTGACGCTTGGGGGTGCGAGTGAGGAGATCTGCCTTTAAAAAGGGGTCGATCCCCCGGGCAGTAGCCATGCCTTCACACTCCTCGCATTCGTCGTGCCCTTCCACCTTCCGAGCCCCCCCAGATGGGGTGCACCTGCGTTGCCTTCTTTTTGTTGTCGTTTGAGGTGCGCGACCCCGTGGGGGTTGGCGCTCTTCAGTCGCCGCTCGGCTTCAAGGATTTTCATCATGCAGCCCGGCTGCAGTCCCTCACCAATGGTCATCCGTAGGGATGATCACCAGCCTTGTGGTGGGGAGAAGCAAGCCGGGCTGCGGCCTCTGCCCCGCCCTCAGCTTCAAGGATGTTCATCATCCGGACACAGTTACTATTCACTGTCCTGTGCACCGGACACAGCTACTATTCACTGTCCTGTGCACCGGACAGCTACTATTCACTGTCCTGTGCACCAGCCAACAGCACACTAAGTGATTTTTCCTCCGTTCTTTCTCCGTTTGACTTCAACTTTTGGGAGGATTTTCCTGAGACTTAAACAAACACATTTAGAGTATAATCCAATTGATTTAGTCCTAGAAACTTACATCTTTCTTGTTCTTCTCCTAGCTTTTCTGTTTCTCCTCCAGCAGAGCTTAGAATGGTACTTTCTCTACAAAAAGAGTTAGAGAGCAAACCAAAGCACCAAACTTGTAGTAAGAGGTGTATGGAACATGGTTGAACACTCAAACCTTACATACTTAACCTTTTTCATTGTTTTACCCAATTTGGCATGTTTGAGGTCGATGTTGGACTCTAAACCATTAAGTCAACTTGACTTGATCTAGATTGACATATCTGAGCTCCAACTCCCTTGTTCATTTCTCGAGCTTGATCTTGAGCCTTATGACTTACACCACATAACTGTAGATGTTACCTCATTGGTTGTAAGTCATGTCCTTATGTAGTGATCCTTGATGCACCATAACTCTTAACTCGATCAACCTTGACTTTGCAAGTCTTCTTCTTCACCCCTGGCTTTGGGTTCCTGGTCTCCTTGACCTTCTCCCGTGCACTCGGTACCTCGAAGCTCTTCTTGCCTCCATCCTTGGCTTGATCGGTTGTCTCTGAGTTACGCACACCGAGTCTCACTTAAGCAGTGTTCATTATCTATAGATAAATCAGTCTTTGGACCATCACACTTGTTCACTTGTGTTGAACCCTGTTAACTTTGCATTAAGCACTTGTTCAACACTTAGCACACTTGTTAGTCATTTAATTGGGTTATCATCCAAACACCAAAACCCACAAGAGAGCTTTCACTATTTTAGCCAGCTCATTCGCGGTCTCGTTGTACCGTCGAGCAACATGGTTGAGTTCCAGCCCGTGGAACTTATCCTCCAAGCGCCGAACTTCGTCGCAGTAGGCCTCCATTTTTTTATCGCGACAGTGGGAGTTCTTCATGACTTGGTCAATGACGAGTTGCGAGTCACCCCGAGCGTCGAGGCGCTGAACCCCTAGCTCGATGGCGATGCGCAACCCATTAACCAAAGCCTCGTACTCAGCCATGTTGTTTGATGCCGGAAAATGGAGGCGCAGCACGTAGCGCACATGTTTCCCGAGGGGTGAGATGAAGAGCAGGCCAGCACCTGCTCCTGTTTTCATCAGCGACCCATCGAAGTACATGGTCCAAAGTTCGGGCTGGATTGGAGCTATCGTCAATTGGGTGTCGACCCATTCAGCCAGGAAGTCCGCCAAGACTTGGGACTTTATGGCATTCCGAGGGGCAAATGAAATTGTTTCGCCCACGAGTTCCACTGCCCATTTTGCTATCCTACCTGAGGCCTCTCGGCACTAGATGATCTCTCCCAGGGGGAAGGATGACACCACAGCCACCGGATGAGACTCGGAATAGTGTCACAACTTTCGCCGCGTCAGAATTACTGCGTACAGTATCTTCTGAATTTGTGGGTAGCGGATCTTGGTCTCGGATAGCACCTCACTGATGAAGTAGACTGGCCTCTGGACGAGCAGTGCATGCCCCTCTTCTCGTCTCTTGACTACGATCGTGACGCTGACCACCTGAGTGGTTGCGGCTACGTAGATCAAGAGGCTTCTCCCGCAGCGGGGGGCACCAAGATGGGCACGTTAGTAAGGAGTGCCTTTAAGTTCCCGAGGGCTTCCTCGGCCTCGGGGGTCCAAGTGAAGCACTCGGCCTTCCTTAAGAGGCGGTACAAGGGCAATCCTCTCTCGCCGAGGCACGAGATGAAGCGGCTCAAAGCCGCAAGGCATCCCATGACCCTTTGTACTCCTTTTAGACCCTTGATGGGTCCCATGTTGGTGATGGCTGTGATTTTCTCCAGGTTGGCCTCGATGCCTCTTTCGGAGACGATGAACCCCAGGAGCATGCCTCGGGGGACTCCAAAGACACACTTCTCGGGATTGAGTTTTACGCCTTTTGCGCGCAGGCACCCGAAAGTCACTTTGAGGTCGGAGAGGAGGTCGGAGGCTTTTCTTGTCTTGACAACGATGTCATCGACGTAAGCCTCGACCGTTCGGCCGATGTGCTCTCCGAACACATGGTTCATGCACCTTTGGTAGGTTGCACCTGCATTCCTCAAGCCAAATGGCATAGTAATATAACAATACATGCCAAAGGGTGTGATGAAAGAAGTCGCGAGCTGGTCGGATTCTTTCATCTTGATTTGTTGATAACCTGAATAGGCGTCGAGGAATGACAGGGTTTCACACCCAGCAGTGGAGTCCACAATTTGATCGATGCGAGGCAGAGGGTAGGGAACCTTCGGACATGCCTTGTTTAGACCAGTGTAGTCTACGCACATCCTCCATTTCCCACCTTTTTTCTTCACAAGCACAGGGATAGCTAACCATTTGGGATGGAATACCTCTTTGATGAACCCTGCAGCCATCAGCTTGTGGACCTCCTCGCCTATGGCCCTGCGCTTCTCTTCATCAAAGCGGCGCAGGTGCTGCTTCACGGGTCGGGCACCGACTCGGATATCCAGCGAGTGCTCGGCGACATCCCTCGGTATGCCCGGCATGTCCGAGGGACTCCACGCAAAAATTACGGCATTTGAGCGGAGAAAGTCGACGAGCACTGCTTCCTATTTGGGGTCGACCTCGGAGTCGACCCTGACTTGCTTGCAGGCGTCGTTGCTGGGGTCGAGGGCGACGGATTTAACCGCCTCAGCTGATTCGAAGTTGCCGGCGTGGCGCTTTGCGTCAGGCGCCTCCTTTGAGAGGCATTCCAGGTCGGCGATGAGGGCCTCGGACTCGGCGATGGCCTCAGCGTACTCCACGCATTCCACGTCGCACTCGTAAGTGTGGCGGTACGTGGATCCGACGGTGATGATTCCGTTGGGGCCTGGCATCTTGAGCTTGAGGTACGTGTAGTTGGGGACGGCCATGAACTTGGCATAGCACGGTCTCCCCAGCACCGCATGATAGGTTCCTCGGAACCCGACCACCTCGAACGTGAGGGTTTCCCTGCGGAAGTTGGAGGGAGTTGCGAAGCAGACGGGCAAATCAAGTTGCCCAAGGGGCAAGACGTGCTTACCGGGGACGATCCTGTGAAAGGGTGCTGCACCGGCCCGGATCGTGGACAGATCTATCCCTAAGAGCCCAAGGGTCTCGGCGTAGATGATGTTGAGGCTGCTGCCTCCATCCATGAGGACCTTGGTGAGCATAGCGTTGCCGATGACGGGGTCGACAACGAGCGGGTACCTCCCTGGGCTCGGCACATAGTCGGGGTGGTCGCCTTGGTCAAAGGTGATGGGCTTGTCGGACCAGTCTAGGCAGACCGGCGCCGCTACCTTCACCGAGCAGACCTCCCGGCGCTCCTGCTTGCGGTGCCGAGCTGAGGCGTTCGCCACCTGTCCGCCGTAGATCATGAAGCAGTCGCGGACCTCCAGGAACTCCTCATCCTTGTCGCCCCCCTTCTTGTTGTTGCCTTGGTCCTTACCACCTTCTGTCGAGTGTCCCGCCTTGATGAAGTAACGCCGGAGCATGTCATACTCCTCAAGGGTGTGCTTGACGGGACCCCTATGATAGGGGCATGAATCCTTGAGCATCTTGTCAAACGTGTTGACTCCTCCGGGAGGCTTCTGAGGATTCCTGTGCTCGGCAGCAGCGACGAGATCCGCGTCACCGTCATCGCGCTTTGCTTGCGCTTTCTTCTTGACCTTCTTTTTCGAGGCACGCTGGATGGACGCCTCGGGGGCGTCTTCCTTCTGTCTTCCTTGAGGTTGCTTGTCCTTCCAGAAGATGGCTTCGACCACCTCCTGACCAGAGGCGAACTTGGTGGCGATGTCCATCAATTTGCTCGCCTTGGTGGAAGTCTTGCGACCAAGTTTGCTCACCAGGTCACGGCACGTGGTGCCGGCGAGGAATGCCCCAATGACGTCTGAGTCGGTGATGTTGGGCAGCTCGGTGCGCTGCTTTGAAAACCGTCGGATGTACTCCCGCAGGGATTCCCCTGACTGCTGGCGGCAGCTTCGGAGATCACATGAGTTCCCAGGGCGCACGTACGTACCTTGGAAGTTTCCCGCGATGGCCTTGACCAGGTTGTCCCAGTCGGAGATCTGCGCAGGAGGCAGATGCTCCAGCCATGCTCGGGCAGCGTCGGAGAGGAAAAGGGGAAGGTTGCGGATGATGAGGTTGTCGTCATTCGTCCCTCCCAACTGGCAGGCCAGTCGGTAATCCGCAAGCCACAACTCCGGCCTTGTCTCCCCTGATACTTGGTGATGGTAGTCGGGGCTCAGAACCGGGCCGGGAACGGTGCCCGTCATATGGCCCGGCTGAAGACCCTCAGACCCGGCGGTTCGGGCGAGGGGCTCTGGTCCTCCTCACTGTCGTAGCGTCCTCCGCGCCTGGGGTGGTAGCCTCGGCGCACCTTCTCTTCAAGGCGGGCTCGACGGTCACAGCGGTGGTGCTCGTCGCCGAGGCGATCCAGGGCTGCAGGCGTCCCGTCCCGCGTGCGCCCGGTGCGGACCGAGGCCTCCTGCATGAGTCGGGAGGACGTTGCACGATGCTCCGAGGGGCACCCTTGCCTTCGGGAGGCAGAGCTCTCGGCTCGTTGGACCGCTGCGTTTTCCAAGAGACCCTTGAGTTCACCCTGGATACGCCGCCCCTCGGTGGTGGATGGCTCTGGCATCGCTCGGAGCAGCATCGCTGCTGCAGCTAGATTCTGGCCGACCCCGCTGAAGGCCGAGGGCAGCCCTGCACTGGCATTGTCAACGATACGGCACTGGAAGTCTCGGGCCCGATGAGGAGCTCCTCCGGCAAGTGCTCGGCCTGCCCACTCCTGCTCGATGTTTTGTCGGATCTGTACAAGCCGCCCTGCTTCTTCGTCGAGCTTGGTCTGCATCTCGTGGAATTGCTCGAGCTGTGTGTCCTGACCCCCCACAGGGTGTGGGACCACAGCTAGCTCCCGCGGGATGTCAACGCGAGACGCAGGCACAGGGGTGTTGTCATCTTGCGGCATGCCGAGGTGGTTGTCCTCGCCGTGATCCCCCTGATCGATGTGGAAACACTCACGGCTTGGGTCACAACCCTCGTCGCTGAGGCTGAGGCCATCGTCAGAGCAGCCGGAGAGGCAGTAGTCACATGCGGACATGAGTCTCGCATGGCACTAGGATCACTAAGCCCAGAGAAATCCCAACCGAAGTCGGAGTCGTCGTCTTCCTCAGAACCCGCGGGTTCGGAGGTTGAGACGGTCGTCAGTCGGTCCCAAGATGACCACATACGACACCCTGGAAGGTCAGGGTATGCCCTGGCGAAAGCGCTCACCGAAGCGGGGTCGCTTGGTGGATCGAGGCTGAATCTAAAAGGGACAGGGTGAAAAACGGACGGTACCTCTTGGTCGATGGACGGTGGCGAAGTCGCATCGGGGCTGGACTGCACCGTTATCTCAGGTACGAGGCTAACGCCCAGGAAGTCCTTTGCGAGGGTGCTGGCGTCATCAGTCCGCTTGGGGTTGGCACGTAGAGGGGAAGCGACACCCGTCGTTGTCTCAGGTGCGAGGTCAACACGCGACATGGCCCCCGCAGGGGTGTCGGCGTCGTCGACTCGCTTCGGCCTGACAGCCGACGAGGTGCCGCCTCCTGCATAGCCACGGTTGCCCTGTCGCCTCCTCCTCCGACGAGGAGGGTGGCGGGGCAAACCCGGGTGTTCCTCTTCTGCCACGGTGGGAAGTCGTCGTCGAGTTCGCCGCCGCCGGGCGAGCCGACTGTCGTTGTTGCTGTCGCGCTGCGGGGGGAGGAGTACCATGTCGTAGCTGCCGTCAAGGGACATGAACTCGAGACTCCCGAAGCGGATCAACGTTCCCAGCTGAAGAGGCTGCTGGAGGCTACCCATCTGGAACTCAATGGGAAAGTGTTCATTAACACGCAGCGAGCCCCTACCTGGCGCGCCAACTGTCGGCGTTTCGGACCCGCGATGACCGTCAACCGACCAATAAATTTGTTGTTGCGTGTCCCTGTCCAAATGGGTTGATGCAAGATGGAACACAAGAGGGAAATGTGGCTTATGTTATCTCGCATCGTGGTGCTCGTAGTAGGGGTTACAAGCGTCGCGAGACAACGAGGGTGAGAGCGAGAGGGCGCCGTCCAACATTGTCAGTGTTGCAACGTCTGTCCGCGATGTGCCTTAGGAAGGCCCTGGACATCCCCCCTTTATAGATACAAGGAGATGCCCAGCTGTACAAGGGGGGTGTAGCTATGTGCTATCGTGGCTGGCAGAGAAGCGCCTTGAGCCCTGTACACGAGCTAACGTGGCCGTCGGAGAAGTACCTTGAGCCCTGTAGAAGCACAGCTGTCGGCGCGGCATGGATCCTGCTGACGTTGTCTTGCTTCCGTAGGGGGTTTGAGAGCAACCGACGTCATGGGCGCACGCGGGGGACCATCATTACCTGTTACCGGAGTGACCTTAGATGGGACACTGGTCTTGTTCCTTCGTAGCCTGAGGCAGCTACCTAGGAGTAGGGTAATGATGTATCCCCTGTGGCGTAGTCGGTCCGAGGCCCAGGTCAGGCGAGGCGGAGACTTCTCCTGAGGCCGAGGCTGGGCTCGGGCGAGGTTGTGACTCCTCCCGAGGCTGAGGCCTAGGGTCGGGCGAGGCGGAGATCTTCTTCCGAGGCCGAGGCTGAGGCCGAGGCCTGAGGTCAGGCGAGGCGGAGCTCCCTGTTGCGCCCGAGGCCAAACTCGTGGGAGATCGTGACTCAGTTTTATCATGGTGGTTGGCACAGTAGTCGGAGCGGGGCGAGCAACGCTGTTTTCTTGTCAGATCGGTCAGTAAAGGGGGCGAAGTGACTGCGGTCACTTCGACCTTGCCGATTGAGGCACGCGTGTCAAGATAAGGTGTCTGGCGATCCCCGCATTAAATACGCATGCGATACGGTCGGCTGGTAAGGCGATTTGGCCAAGGTCGTTGCACGACAAAGTCTGCCCACGCTGGGCTTCGGGCGAGCCGAGGGTGCGTCTGCTGACTGAGGGGACCCTCGGGCGAGGCGTGAATCCGTCCGGGACTACTGTTCCCGCCCGTGGCTGGGCTCGGATGAGGTCGCGTCCCTCGGCAGATGTGGCCTTGACTTGAACCGCGCTTTATCAGCCGTGTATGGTTTGTTCTGAAGATGTTTTCCAGTCGGATTAAGGAGCGTTGGGGGTACCCCTAATTACGGTACCCGACAATATATATATATATATATATATATATATATATATATATATATATATATATATATATATATATATATATATATATATATATATATATATATATATATATATATATATATATATATATATATATATATATATAACGCGGGCACAGGAAGTCGTGAGGGGCGTCTGTTTTTTTGGAGCGCTCGGGTCCGACTGTTTTTTTGGAGCCCAGAGATGCAGCATCTTGAGAGAATATTCCTATATTAGAGCGGCTTCGTTCCACTTTGATTCGAACCAAACAGTCTTAGTACTAGAATAGAGCGGTTCCATTCTACTATACTTTGGAACCAAACACTACCTAATTGTTTTCAGGTTTTTTGGATACTGGATCACGAAATTCTAAGGGGGTCAACTGTTGGTGCGAGTGGTCTAGAAGCAAAATAGGTACGGTACATAAGATAGTAGTGGACATTGTGCAAAAGACAACGGATTGTTCTCAAATCACAACATCAGTTTGAAGCCCATTCAACAAAAATCATCATATGGCATATATATACGTGCAGGCATCGATGTTCCCGCGGTGGTACATTTTTTGAGACGTAAATACTATACATAAATTTTAAACTGTATTGTTGAAGTTATTTGTAAAAAATATAAATAATGCATTCATTGAGAATATAGGAATGTTATATATGACATGGGAGTACTTAGAAGATTTATAGGTGTTTAAGGAAGGAGTCTGTAATACTAACCTTTTGAATCTAAAAAAGTGTTTTGGGGAGTAATGATGGTTGTTTTATGTTACTGTAACGGTGGAACATACTTTTTTGAAAGAGTCAGAAATAGGTTATATCTTTTTAAAAATATTTGATTGGTGTCTTGTTAATAAATTCATTCCTCAATGGAACAACTAACTTTTTGCAGTAGAAAAACATTGTTTCAAGAATTGTACAGATCATATGTACTGAGGAAAAAATAATATGAGAATCAGTTGCTATGTAATCATGTTTGCAGGTGTTTAAAACAGAAGAGTATTGAAACAGCTTGATGACTAAAATCTAAGCAATTATATGTCTAGGTATCTTTTTAAAACAAATCTGTGTTGCTTTCAATGTCTGTTCAAATATAATATACAAACTGTATATTTCATATAAAAGGAACATATGAAGCTAGACATCTTTGAAGTAAAAATATGGGCAGCAAATTTTAGTATGTATGCAAGCGGATTTCTGATTATGATTAATAAGATTTTTAGGTGCAAACTGTATATTGGATATAGAAAGAACACATGAATAAAATATGTGTTGCAAATTTTAGTATTTGTGCAAACGGGTTAGTGCTTACGATGAATAATATTTTTAGCTTATTAATTTTTGTGTCTGCAGATAATGTTTTAGCTGCAAGCAATTGTTCTACGTAAAAGTACAAATCTGTATCCAAACAACACCTAAATGGTTTGTAATGACAACCACTAGAGTAGCAAAATTGACAGATGATGTATCATTAGCATGAAACATTTTTTGTGCAAAATTATAATGTTGATGATTACTTCCAAAGCAGCACTTAAACGGCTTATGGAAACGATAATTGGATTAGCAACATTGAAAGTCGATCAAACAATAGCACACATTGGTGTTTTTTGTGCAAAAGTAAAATATTATCTATGAACTTACTTGTGAAAGATGCGGACAGTACACTTAGAAGTTTGGAAATGGATTGACGCAGGTCCTTGTAAATTCTTGACATATGAAGAAAAGAAAAGTACATGAGTACCCATAGAACTAACTATGGTGATCCAAAGATCAGTATGGAAGTACATAATTGATCATGCATTTTGATATTATGAGATTATACCGTGGAAGTTAATGCTTGAAGTTAATGCTTTGGATAATAGCCCAAGAAGTCCAAAGATCCAGCAGCTGCAACGGAAAAGCTCAAGATTAAGTTTCACAAAAAAGGTAACACAACGATGTCGTAATTTGGTTCCTCGAAGATTGACAGCGGAATAAGTAACCAAATTTAATGACAAAGAAAAATGGAAATATATTACTGATGATTCAGTATACACATTTATGATTTATTTTTCAAGTCTTAATGCTATTAGAAGCTAGAAATTCAAATGTACATATAGGGGTATTTTATGGTATTTTTTATGTGCTTATGAAATCATTTTAAAAAGTAGCTTGACTCTCGCTGCCTTAGCATGTTCAACTTGCGATTCTAGTCGAATGAAATCTATCATATTATGTGGTGTGGTTACCATTTCAATGGTTTTTAGTTGTCAAATTTGACATATGCATTGTGCTTGCATAAGTTCAGTGGTGAATTTTTTGATACATTTTTCCGGAATATAATGTTTTGCCAATGTGAATTTTTCTCAAGCAAACAACAATGACAAAATCTGTGTTCATGATTCTCAACACAACATTTGTGTGCACTGAAGGTTTGAAAATTAAAATGACGATGTGGCGCATCGAGCTATGCAGTATCGTCAAACCTGGTGCTAACCAAGCTTTGTCCCATTTGATGGCAAAGGAGATAGCCAAAGTACATTGCGCGAATTCATTGAATTATCATGTGGTACATTAGATCCTATAAAGTAAGGAGGGAAAAACAAATTCAATGAAGTGTTTGAAAGTACAATACCCTAATTTCTAGCAATGGGATCCTGATTCCTAAAGCTTGTACCTTCATTGTGTTCCCATTTAAGTCTAGACCTGAAACTTCAACGTCTCAACACTGGCATCTAGGGAAGAGAAGCATGAGATCATCATACATAACACAATTTGGTACAGTTGTTGTATTTAGAGAATAAAAGTATTTTCATATACAATGTAGCAATTGAAATACAAAGGAGCATTCTACTGTGTACCTGAGACATCCATCAAAGAACAACACAATTCTTTTAATTGTCGTTGGGATTGATAATGATCTGTCTCCAAGGAAAAGCACAGGGCGTGACCAAATGCTTAATGGGCGGCGGTGCATAGATGTACTTCTGTGTATCCTCGAGAACAATAATATGCAATTCCATGATTAATTGGGTGTCATCGATGATTGAACGCCAGTAACAGAACTCCTAAGGCGAATCAAAGAATCAGCCATACCCGAAGCGGTACGTCAATCTGCGGGCGGAGAGGTTGACGCCTGGGGCCCTACCCTACGCATGACGTCGATCATCCGGTAAATGACGCCCTGCACCTTCTCGGACACCACGTCCCTGATGCCACCTCTTGTGTCCCCGACGTCACCGTCATCGCTGTGGATGAGTTGTTGCCCTTGCCGCAGAGTCGTGATGTCACTTGAGCGAGGGAGGGGATGGGGCTCCTGGTGGCATGCAAGGGGATTGGGCTTATGTCGTCCGTTTGGCATCATCTAGAAGCTTCGATCCAATGGGGTGGTGCTGGGTGCGTGGGGGCGGTGACCTGCTGAGCCGGCGCAGGGGTGAATTTACGCGGGGGCGGGGGTGTCGTCTATAGGCAGCTCCTAGAAGCTTCGTATCGCTCACGAGATGCCTGCCTGGGAACGATACCCTGACCGTTGATCAAGGATCGTACGCGTGAAAAATTTCTAGGTGACGTGGATATCGTGAGGGGAGCTGTTTCCATCCGACTTTAATAATAAGAAAATATATGTTGCAGACTGTGAAGTTTAATAATAAACGATATGATAAATTAATGAGGCCAGTGCTGATGTGTGGGCGCCTTCTGTGCTTGCAGTGATTGCGATTTTTTTCTTCTTCTAAAGGTGCTGTAGGCTGTAGTTTTTTTTTTACAGAAGAAACGAGTGGCAGGGGACGTCATTCATCCGGGTATCGCGACCTGACATCTAGCCTGTCTCTAGATGCGCAATTTTTTAAGAAAAAAATGAACAGCAGAATGACAGTCTTTTTTTCTTCTTCTGTAGCAGAAGGTGGTCATGGATCGTCTCCAATGCACATGATCAAAAACAAAGCTCACGACGCATCACTGTCTCGCGATTATATTGTTGTTTAGTGCGTAGCAGTGACGCCCTAGTGGGCATATGGTGACGTGCCCAATGACGGCCGCCGTAGGTCGCCCTCGCTGCTCCTACTAGATAGAGGAGGCATCTGGTTCCGGAGCTGAGCAAGTGTCGAGGTGACAATCACTCAACAGCTCGATCTGGACGGCCAGAAGCTCCGGTCGCTTTCCTCAGCTATTCCCATCGTCTACAGAATACAGTGCTGCACTGCTGCCCGGAGCGAGAACATCTAGCCGCCTCCTAGTCGTAGGTGGTCAATACGTCACTACCGGAATCCGAGGCTTTGCCGAGTGTTGGCTTCTTTGCCGAGTGCCTTTTGTCGGGCACTCGGCAAAAAAGGCTTTGCCGAGTGCCGCACTCGGTAAAGTCAGGCACTCGGCAAACCGTGCTTTGCCGAGAGCTGAACACTCGGCACCGAACGGCACTCGGCAAAGAAAACTTTGCCGAGTGTCAAACACTCGGCAAAGGGGGCTCTCGGCAAACGGCCGTCAGCGGCCGTCCCAAAGCTGACGGCCGTTAGTCTTTGCCGAGTGTCAGCCGTTGGCTCTCGGCAAAGAGGTTCTGTACCGAGTGTCACAAAGTAGGCACTCGGCAAAGCGTACTTTGCCGAGTGTCATCCCTGGACACTCGGCAAAGTATATTTTTATTTTTTTTATTTTGTCTCTCGAAATTTTTGTGGTGTGTTCCTACACTATCTAGACCTACATGTATCATTTGTGGACAATTTTAACAGATTTTTCAATCGTTAGTAGACCTACACTATCTAGACCTACATGTTCCTACACTATCTAGACCTACATTGAAACTCTATGATTTCATGTGTAGTTCTCCTAGGTTTCTACACATAGTGTCCCACAACTTTCTCCAAACATTCTAAATTTTTTATCGCAGCCTGTACATATGATATCATGACAAGTGGACAAGTTTCAGGATTTTCTGACTTTCTTTGTGTTTTATACATTTTTTAAACATGTGTATGGCAAGTTCACGGTCATGTTTAGTGAGCATGTTGCTCGAAGTTTCCGGTCCGCTCCTGGAATCGGTCGTAACTTATGCTAAGTAACATGAATATCATTTTTGCATGCACGGTTTTCCAAGTTTCGAGTGACCTACAGTTCAAATCTAAATTTTCCGAAGAAATTCAAATAAACGAACTAAATCTACTAACGATTGAAAACTCTGTTAAAATTGTCCACAAATGATACATGTAGGTCTACATAGTGTAGGAACACACCACAAAAAGTTTGGTTGCAAAAAATAAAAAAAATAAAAATATACTTTGCCGAGTGCCTGTCCTTGGGTACTCGGCAAAGTGTGTACAACACATCTTTGCCGAGTGCTCTACAGCTAGCACTCGGCAAAGGCTACTTTGCCGAGTGCCCAAGATCCAGCACTCGGCAAAGACGACTTTGCCGAGTGCCCGAGATCCAGCACTCGGCAAAGTTTATTTTTTAATTTTTAAAAAATCTTTGCCGAGTGCCGGATCGCGGGCACTCGGCAAAGAACGTTTTAATACCGTTACATCGCCCGCACTCCCTGTCTCTCTCTCACTCTCACTTTCTCTCTTGCGCCACCTCGCCGTCGCCCGCCGGAGCGCCGCCGTCGCCCGCCGGAGCCCGCCCTCGCGCCCGCCTTCGAGCCCGCCGTCGCCCGCCGGAGCGCCGCCGTCGCCCGCCGGAGCCCGCCCTCGCGCCCGCCTTCGAGCCCGCCGTCGCCCGCCGGAGCCCGCCGTCGCGCCCGCCTTCGAGCCCGTCGTCACGCCCGCCGTCGAGCCCGCCGTTGCGCCCGCCGTTCTTGCGCCACCCGCCGTCGCCCGCCGTCGCGCCGCTACGTACACGGTGACGCCCGCCGTCGCGCCCTCATGCATTTTATACATACCGTAACGTATTTCCCATCCATAAACGTGACGCTACCGCATTGTTGCCTAGTGGCTTACACAAGAAATTAACTTGGGGGGACCGAGAGCATGCATGGCGACGTCGCCGTCACTCAGAGGACAGTAGATAGACGATGAAACAAACAACACTCCTAACTCCATCGATCAACCGGGGGCTAGGCTAGCTGATGGGGCGTCAATTCTGCTGTGCCATTAGGTTAGCAAGCAAACAGAAACAGGGGAGGAGGAGGAGGCGTAAGCGTGAATGGCGTCTCACATCCGGTGTGCGCGCGGTACGTCGCTGATGCCAACGCTCCACCTCCCCCTAACAGCGACGTAATAATCCCGTAGTTTATGCGGGGGCAGGTGCCCCTCTCGCGCACACACCCGTCACATTATCTGAGTATCATATTGTTTTGCACAAAGTGCTGGATCCCCTTTCACGTCTCGGTGGTTAGCCAGTCCCATGTGCCTTCCAGAACAATTTACTTGTTTGTTTTTTATATTTCACGGCTCGGTCTCTCTCTTTCTCTATTAAATGTGATTGTCGGCCATCGTGCCGTTGATATATGTGTGAATGTCAGCCATCGTGCTGTTACTTTTATTTGCAGGTTTTGGAAACCTCCCCGTGCAGGGGAGGTGCTGTCGAATTTTTTTGTTGACATACTTGTTTATTTTTTTTGCAGAGGTCTTCCTAGCCGCTGCGGGTCTGCCTCGCGTCGCCACTGCACCGACCCGCCACAGCCCCACTAGCCTGACTCCACCGCCACCCTAGGTATAACCTCTACATCCGCATCATGGTCGTAGATCACGTAACCCTGTTAGGCGTCTCCCGTTCGAAAGAGATACGGTGTAGATATGCAGATCTTTGTATATCTACAAATGTATCAGTTTCGAATTGTCCACGTTTTTTGGACAGCCTGCGGTTGCGTAGATGGTGTTAGTTTCCATGCTCTACTCCGGTCCGAGATAGAGTTTCGGCGTCACCTCCCTGTTGTTCTCCGGACAGTACACTCTCCCTGTCAGGACGTGTATCCGGAGAACAGCGGGTAGGTGCTGCCGAAATTTTATCTCGGATCGGAGTAGAGCATGGAAACTAACTCCATCTACGCAACCGCGGGTGGGATTAGGACCTATCATCACCTATTAGAAGGTACGAACGTAGTGTACATGCATTACATGTCTATATTAAACTATACTCGGTTATATATGTTAGAGGATGGAGGACCGTGAGTGGATGTACACGGGCCGCGTTCGACGTAATGATGTCACCCCAGAATGGATTAGGAAGACCGATGCTTTCGTGGAACGGGCATATGGCGAAGCTGCTAAAGGAGCTAGCCTAGTCCCTTGTCCGTGCAGCAAATGTGACAACCGGAAAAGAAAACCAAAGAAGGCCATGGTAGAACATATTTGGAAGAATGGATTTACGCCGGACTATACTCGGTGGATCTTCCATGGTGAAGCGCATCGCACGAGAGAGGAGGTGGTGAGACAACGCGTCGAGGATTACGATGCTGATGCCGGGGTAGCGGACATGTTGAACGACTATCACGAGGCACAGTTCGCCGAAGGATGTGCGGAGGACGAGCCAGAGGCGACCGCAAAGGCATTCTACGACATGTTTGACGCGGCACAGAAACCCCTTCACGGCAAGACAAAGGTTTCTCAACTGGATGCCATTGGGCGTATAATGGCGTTCAAGTCGCAGTATAGCATGAGTCGAGACGCCTTCGATGGTTTGTTGACAGTTATTGGCAGCCTGCTTCCGGAGGATCACGTTCTCCCAAAGAGCATGTATGAGGCACAGAAACTCCTTCGTGCACTCAAGATGACGTATGAGCAGATACATGCTTGTCCGAAGGGCTGCGTCCTATTTAGGAAAGGACACACTGAGGCAAAGTACTGTTCGAAGTGTAAATCGTCTAGGTTCATGGAGGTAGACTCTGGTGATGGACAGAAGAGGCAGCTCGACATCCCCGTGACAATCCTACGCCACCTTCCGTTCATACCGAGGATCCAGCGTCTATACATGACAGAGGAATCCGCGAACCCGGACACATATGAAGATTATTTTTAATCGATGTAATGCTATATTTCATTTATTTTGCATATGTTTCTAAATACATATTTTTTATCTGTGCTTAATTGTTTACTCTTAATTGCAGGTTGTTGGACAAAGATGGTGGGCGGTGGGACGAGGACGAGGAGGGGGAGGGGGAGGAGGAGCACCCGTAGGACGGAGGAGCAGGCGCAGCAGGACGACGCCGTACAGCAGCAGGTGGAGCAGCAAGCCGCTGTCGATGCGGCACAGCAGGACGACGACGATGCGGCGCAGCAGGACGACGGCGACGACGACGCCGCTCAGCAGGACGTCTCAGGTTCTGGCTCCTCAGGTTCGAGGAGTATCTACCTGCGAGGTCCCGCGAGCCTCCCTAAGCGACCCATACTTCGTGACAGACGTCCGCTGATACGACCCGATGGAGAGAGGTAGGTAACTTTAGATATTGTTGCTGCCTTTTCATATTATATGTTCAAATTAATAATAGAAACTAATACTTCATCTTAATCACTTGGACAGGTCTTGGATGGTTTTGGAGACTGCAGGGGGTCACGGCCGCAACCCCAATGGCATCCTGGGCCTTCTATGCCGGGAACACTTCCCTGGACTTGTCGAGTACGCCGGAGTGACGAGCCCAGCATACACCTTCGACCACTACGCCGTCGCCCCCGATGCAGTAGATCGGGACGGCAGACAATTCAACAACAAGGCGGAGCGGGTGAAGCAAGAGCTGTGGGTAAGTCTTCCTCGCACTATATTGTTTAATAAGTCGCATTTGTTGCATATTCTTGAAATAATGTATGGATACATCGTCTTTGTATGTAGGATTTCTACAGGTGCGATGCTGGATACGAGGCCAGGGCGGATGTGGTGTCTACGACATGCTGTAAGAAGCTCGTCGTGGACATGCACTACGAGGCGCGCATCCGGCCATCGTCACTTACCACGGCTCCGTCCTTGGGGAGAAGGTGAACAAGAAGGACGCCCGAACCATGTCGTTGACTCCGGACCAGTACTTGCAGGTAAATACAAAACTTTATTATTGGTACTAAATATGCTTATTTTTTTCTTCTGATATGATGTGTACTTATATTTTTTTAGATGATTCCTCATTGGTGCGCCGCGCATCCTGAGTGCTGGGAGCAGATGGTGCAGAGGTGGTGCTCGGCTGAGTGGGATGAGGCGCACAACGCTAGCCGGGAACGGCGTTTGCTGATGCAAGGTCCCTCCCACCATCAAGGCAGCCGCAGCCTGGGCAAATACGCGGAAGCATGGGTACGCGCTCTTTTTTATTTAGGTATATAACTTTCGATTAGACATGATTTCTAACCATCTCGTCGGTTTTCTCGCAGTCGGTGGCACATGGTGGCGCGCCTTGCTCCACGTTCTCGGCATATGCCATGGCCCACAAGGGGAAGGCGACGTCCGACGTCACCTACAACCCGGATGACGGGCCCGAGGCGTACACCAACCCCGCCATCCACAGCCGACTCAGTGAGTACACCGCCATGGCCAAGGAGGTCCATGGGCCAGATTACGATCCGAGGACCGAGGACATCGACGGAGATGTCCTCATGAGGGTCGGAGGAGGCAAGAGGCATGGGCGGTACTGGATTGCCGACGGGGCAATCGACTCGTCCTCCACTCCCACTCTCTCTCAGGTGCGAGCAAGGAGCACGAGCGCGAGCCCAGCCATACGACCTCGGCAGGACACCTCACAGCATCGTATCCAGCAACTCCAGGTTATTCCTTATCTATTCATCGTTCATTGATTTTTATATATCTTCTCTTTGCATTATCGTAACATTAGGGCGAAATATTACAGACTCAGCTAGATGATGAGAGGAGGCAACGTGAGGAGCTAGAGAAGAGGATGGCGGAGATGTTCGCGTACATGCAGAGCCTTGGCGCCGCACAGGGTCATGCTCCACCACCTCCGTTGTTCCCTGCAGCTGACCCTACAGAGTTCACTACTCCTGTGAGTATCAAAATTTTAGTACTGCATGATATATATTCATATGTTCTCACACATACAATCTCTTCTCTGTGCAAGGTCAATCGGCGGCGTCGAACAACCCTCATGCTTCGTCCAGCCCTTCGCCGAACCAGTCCAGATGCCCACCTCGTTGATGATTTGTTTTGTGATGATCCAGACTTACCTTTATGAGTGTTGGTGATGTTAGTTACACTTTATCTTGTGAGATACTTGGTGATGTTAGTGATGATGCAGACTTTATCTGTTTTGTGATGATCCTGACTTTAGTGAGACTTGTGATCTGTTTTGTGAGACTTTGTGATATATATGGTGTTGATGATAAATGTGTTCATTCTATGATGTGCTTGATATATAATGTGATGTGAATGATATATATCTTTTGTTTGTTTGGATGGAACAACAAAAGCAAATAAAAAGGGACATCCTGGTCACTTTGCCGAGTGTAACACTCGGCAAAGGGTTGCTTTGCCGAGTGCTATGACCATGGCACTCGGCAAAGAAGGAAACCTGGGAACCGGTAAAGACATCTTTGCCGAGTGCTGACAGTGGCACTCGGCAAAGAAGGAAACCTGGGAACCGGCAAAGACATCTTTGCCGAGTGCTTTTGCCAAGGCACTCGGCAAAGATACTGGCAAAGGGGCCCACTGGAGGGTTCTTTGCCGAGTGCCAGGCCACCAGACACTCGGCAAAGAAACATCCTTTGCCGAGTGCCTACTAGGGCTCTCGGCACAGGGACTGACTGTGGGGTCCGCTGGACCAGTCTTTGCCGAGTGTCGCCGTAGGCACTCGGCAATGGATCTGTCACCGTTACTTGGCGCCGTGACAGTGACTTTTCTTTGCCGAGTGCCAGATGGCACTCGGCAAAGTCTTTGCCGAGTGCCCGACAAAAAGTACTCGGCAAAGAAGCTGTTGCCGATGTACAGTTCGCCGAGCGTTCTTTGCCGAGTGTTTAGAACACACGGCAAAGGAGCTGATTCCGGTAGTGCGTGTTAGGGACCTTCGGCTTCCGAAGGTTCTCAAAAACATGATTTAACAATGTTTTTGGAGTAAAGTACATTAACAGATATCTTCGGACTTGGATCAGAGCCACGGTAGGACGAAGCACAAGGAATATGAAGGTTGGCACAGAGCCGAAGCTGTGTGTAGAAGAGCTTCGGGAGAACGGCGGGAAAGGAAACCGACTTAAAGATGAAAAACCAGATTAGACCTCGAAGAATTATCATAGAGTTATTGATAAACGTAAAGGGCATTAATGTAATTTTGCATGGGCTGCGACCCGTGCCTATAAATAGGTGAACAGTATCCCCGTACTGTTCACACTGATTTGGCATTGGCTTTTGCGTCACACTTGTACTTTTACCTTCTCACGAGCTGAAGGTACATTTGTAATTTGACATCATTTCTATTCCTTCATCATAATAAAATAGGAATGGATTGTCAATAATACATAATCGTTTCATATGATTCCTTCCTCATTATTATATTTTATGCTGATGAAGGTATGTCCTTCATAACCTTCGTCCGGAAATCATTATATCCTTAGGGAAATAATACTTCGAAAGACGAAGTATATTAACATTTAACATTTTGTGTTGCCTTGTTCTTAATTCATAGCATTTGAGAACAAGTCCCCAACATTGGCGCCCACCTCCGGTGAACTCACTTCCATTTTTTGAGTCTTGAACACTTTCGGCAAGCATCACCTTTGTCATGCCGCCGAAAAAAGCTTCAGCGACAGGGGCTGGTACTTTACAGCCGCTGGATCCCAATCAGGATGTCCTTTCTCTTAGAGAGGCCCGAAGTCAGAAGAGGAAGGCTGTTAGTCCAACACCTCCGGAGGATGACCTAGATCAGGAGATCCAAAACCTGGAGATCCTTCAGCAACAGGTGCAACGCAAGAAGGAGAAGATGGCTCGTCTAGCTGATCTTCAGAGACAGATAGACGAAGCTTCTGAAGAGGTCCGTCATCTTGTTCAAGATGATCAAAGCCGAAGGCCTCCACACAGAGAGCTTCATCAGGAAGGCTTCCACAATGAGGACGACTGGTATGAAGATTTCCATCATGGAAACTTTGCTTTTGATGATGCTTCTCCTCTCTCAACAGAATTGCAGGCTACACCATGGCCCCAGTCCTACAAGCCACCACAGCTCCCCATGTATGACGGTCATACAGACTCCAAGCAATTCCTGATGAGCTACGAAGCAACGATATCTTCGTATGGTGGCAATACGACAGTCATGGCAAAATCTTTTGTCATGGCCGTCAGGAGCGTTGCTCAGACTTGGTACTCTTCTCTTCGGCCAGGGACAATCACTTCTTGGCAGAAATTGAAGGATATGCTGATAACAAGCTTTCAAGGGTTTCAGACGAAGCCAGTCATCGCTCAGGCTCTCTTCCAGTGTACCCAGGACCATGAAGAGTACCTTCAGGCGTATGTCCGAAGGTTTCTGCGCCTGAGGGCACAAGCGCCGACAGTGCCAAATGAAATTGTCATTGAGGCCATGATTAAGGGGCTTGGCCGGGACCATCAGCGCAGTACTTTGCCAGGAAGCCACCACAAACATTGGAGAAGCTGCTCCAGAAGATGGACGAATACATTCGAGCTGACAATGACTTCCGCCAAAGAAGGGAGGAAGCATTCAGGTTCTCTGAAATGACCAGGGGCTACGGAGGAAGATTTCACCCGAGGCATGTTAGGTCAATCCATAACTCTGCTCAAACTGATGATCGAGGGAGCCAGCAGCAAAGACCACAACACTCTTCACAAGCTTCGGCCCAACAACAGAGTTCTTTTCGGCCGCCAGCGCCAAGGGGCAGAGGCGCCAGGGGCTTCGGGGGAAGGTTTGGAGACCAGCCAAGAAAAATATATTGCCTATTCTGTGGTGAAGACAAGGGCCATACAAAGTTACATTCAAAGTTACAATATATTACACATCTTATGTTCCAAATGTTTCTACAATAACGATTTAATTCTCCTTGAGAACTATCTCTGCAGCTTCGTTCAAAAGTTGGTTGACAACCTTATCCATAATGGCTTCAACCATTTTTCTAATTTCATCGTCCCCCTTCGGGTGGGGGCCCGGAGATGCCTCAGCAGGTTCTGAGGGAAGAAAAGATACGGCTATATTACTATTACAAACCGAGAACAGAGTTTGGAATTAAAAATTACAGCATGATAAAAACCACTAATTAATACCTATGTGCCCTTCGGGCTCTGTACTTTTCTCGGCAGCTTCCGCTACTTTCCTAGCATCATGGATGCCTTTTTCACTCTTTTGAATAATTTCTTGCGCCATTTCTCGGCCGCCGTTGTCCCAGATATCAGTAAAGAATTTTCCGCCAACCATGCTTGCTTCGGTCGAGGGGTCTTTGATGTCTTCGGAGGACAAGGCAGCTTCAGACTGAGCTAAGGATTTTACATGCTCACAACCTCTTCTCTCCAAAACAGTAGCAACTCCTCTAGCACCTGAAAAAGCGCAGATGTCCCCGCGGCTATTCAGAATTTCTTCGAAGGCCTCTGCTTCGTGACTGATCCATTCCATTGGTCCTTCAGGATTGCCTCTTGAAAAATTCTCTTCACTAGAGAATGCGCCAACGCTGGCGAAGCTAGATTTTATCTTTTTGACGCACTCTATGGATTTAACATAACATTTCCTCTGGGACGCACGAAGCTCTTTAACACTCATCTCTAAATGATTGGCCAGTTGATCACTAAGCTCGCGTTTTGTTTCTTCAAGTATACGCTCTTCTTTAGCTCTAGCTAGCTGTTTCTGAAGATCTTTAATTTCACGTCTTTGGGCTTCGGCCTGGGCCTTTGAAGCAGCTTCGTCATTTTTTATCTTGTCTACCAATGTAAGCAGAATTTTATCTTTTTCCAGAGCTTCGTTTCTCAGTCTAATAACTTCTAATCGTAGATTGTTGAACGCAATTTCGTAGCTCTCGTCTTCGGCACTCTTTTGTGCTCTCAATGCGTTGCTTAGAATTAAGCCCTATATGAAAAAGAGTTTGTATAAGAATAAAAGAATGAGTTACGAATTATAAAATTTTCAAATTCCCATACCTTCAGGCTATTGTACGCAAGACTATCCGCGAGATCTTCTTTCGTCATAGCACTTAAGCCAGCTTCGAGCTTCGGAAACCCCATACTTCTAGCCATCTCCCAACAGACGGACAATTCTTTGTTGTCTGGGAGGCAGTATAGGAAATCTTCTTCGTTTGTCCCATTGAATACTAGTGCCCCCTTCGGATATTTCAATTCTTTGGCATAGTGATTAGCTTCAAAAACTTCTTCTTCCGATAACTTTTTTCCCGAAGCATGTCGCACGATATAATCGTATATTTTGGAAGATGCTTCGGGGGCAGCGGTATCAATTTCTTCGACCAAAGTTGGCTCTGGCATTTTCACTTCTTCGGTGGCCTTTGCAATTTTTGCTTCTTCTGCTTCCAAAGGTATTACCTTGGTCGGTTCTGAAGGCCCGGTTTCAATTCCAGTCTGTTGCTTCGGAGCTTTAGCAACGGATACTTCAACAAGCGCCTCAGAAGTTTCAGCAGTCTTCTTTGGGGTTGTGCTTGGAAGTTTAATTGTTTCCAAAACATCCAATACGTTAACCATTCTCTTTCTTTTGGAGGTCACTGTTGGCCCCTTTTTAATTTTTGTTACTTCAATTTCTACTGAAGGACTTAAAATTTCTGATATTTTTGCTCCCTCAGTTGATGCTTTTGCTTCTTCTATCTTTTCTGACGATGGCGCTCCGGCCAACTCTTTGGTTTCTGGTAACAGAGTCTGTGGTTCCTCCAATTCTTTTGTTGTTGGCGCTTCGGCCAGCTCTGTGGCTCCTGGCAGCGGAGTTGATTCCTTAGCTTCGGGAGCCGAAGATGTTGCGCTGCCGAATTCAGGCACTGTGGCTAGTTCAATGTAGCGTGGCCGGTGTGTGAGAACTTTCACCCTTTTTCTCTTCGGTGCTGGCTCGCTAGGAGCAGCTGAAGCGGTTTCTTTTGCAGAAGCTGTACCTTTCCTTTTCTGCCCCCGCACTGGATAATGGTAGTCGGGGTACACGAACCCAATTGCATCAAATACTCGGTTCAGTCTTTTCTTTCTTCGGCCTCCGAAGGCTGCTGACAATGCAGTATCTTCAGCCTTCGAATATATCCCAAGCAATTCATCGCTTACAGTCTCAATGCTCTTTAACCAATCATCATCTGGTTCAACGAACTTGTCCCCATACTTGAATGTATACTTCAGCCTGACTAGCCCACCTTCGTCAGTGTTGGGGACTTGTTCTCAAATGCTAAGAGTTAAGAACAAGGCAACATAAAAAGTGTTAAGTGTAAAAGTCCTTCGTCCTTCGAAGTATTATGTCCCTTCGGGAAATAATGAGCTTCGGACGAAGGTCATAAGAGACATACCTTCGTGAACATAACAAGTAATGACGAAGGATTCATATAAAGCATGAAATATAATATAAGCATCATCATAGAATCATTTCTATTTTATTAACATGGAAAAATAGAAATGATTTCAAATTACAAATGTACCTTCGGTCCTGAGAGAAGATAAAAAGTACAAGCGTGACGCAAAAGCAAATACCAAGTCAGCGTGAACAGTACGGGAGTACTGTTCATCTATTTATAGACGCGGGACGCAGCCCACGTAAAATTACATTTATGTCCATTACATTTGTCAATGACTTATGGAAATCTGACAAGGCCCACGTAGTCTTTTCATCTTTAAGTCGGTTCCCCTCTCTGCTATCGCGACGAAGCTTCCCTGCGCACAGCTTCGGCTGTGCACCATCCTTCGTGGAGCTTGGTAATCAGCCCGTCCTTCGTCTGGTTCAGGCTTCGTCCTGACCGCACTTCATGTTCGTAATTCTGAGTCCGAAGGTACCTGTTCACATAATCCACTTGGAAAACATTGTCAGATCACGTTTTTGAGGACCTTCGGAGGACGAAGGCCCCCAACAGTAGCCCCTCGCAATATTAATTTGTTAATGATAAATTCAGATTGCGATATGGACGAAGGCCTTGAGCCGAAGGTCCGAAAAAACACCTTCCCTTTGCTAGAATAGCAACTTTCACTGACAAGCGGGGTCTTTCAATTTTCAACGCATCAAGCGTATAAATACGGCCATACCGCAAACTTATTTTGCACGCTTTCTGGCCAACCACTCCTGCTCACTCATTTTTTAGCTCTTGTGCACTGTGATCTGCTAAGTTTTTAGCTTTGAAGCTTCGGCTTTTAAAAACAGTTTTTTAGTGTTTCTGAAGATGTCTGAAGCTGCTAAGAAGGCTGCTGCTGAGATGAAGCTGAGTCTTGATGAAGAGAAGAACTTAGGGTTTCTTATATCAATGTCGAAGACCAACACAGAAAAGATCACCAGGGAAATTCTGGAAGGGCTGTCTGAAGATACTGGTGACAGTGAAAGTTATGATGTGGACAGCGGTGGCGAAGACTCCGAAGATCGCCCCTGGCGACCAAGCCATTCAGTTTATGGTAAATCAACTATCAAAGAGAATCATCTTGTTAATATGAGAGGAAGGTATTTCCGGGATCTGTCCATTGTGAGGGCGGACGAAGGGGAAAAAACTTGTCCACACCCTGAAGAAAATGAAGTTGTGGTGTATCGAAGCTTTTTGAAAGCTGGATTGCGATTCCCCTTGAGCAGCTTCGTCGTGGAGGTGTTGAAAATCTTCGAAGTCTATCTTCATCAACTTACTATAAGGCTAAATATCTTCGTGTGGGCCGCGAGAAGCCAAGGTCTGAAGCCTGACGCAAGAAGCTTCTGTAATGTTCATGAATTATTATATGAAACAAAGCCTTGGGGCAAAGAACAGTACCATAACAACTTTGGCTGCTACAGCTTCGTCTCTCGGTCCGGGGCAAGCTGTCCCGTACCAACCTTTCGGAAGAGATGGCCCGGGGATTGGATGACAGAATGGTTTTATGTGAAGAATGACTTATCAGCACGAGAAGACATCAAAGGTATAATTATGCGTCCTATTTGGCAAAGCTTCGGCCTTCGGAGGCCGAAGGTTGAAATGAACGAAGCCGCCGAAGAGTGCCAAAGAGCCTTCGGCGTTGTCTGCTCTTTTATAGGAACAAGGGACTTAGTACAAGAGCATATTGCCTTCAGGGTGTGGCCGCTTGCGGAGAAATGGGAAATGCCACAAGAAACCGTTAAAGAGGCCGACGAAGGTGGACTTGTCAGGTTTAAGTACACTTTTAAATTTGAAGATAAATTTATTGAGCCAGACGATGAGTGGTTGAAAAGCATTGACAATTTAAGTGATGAGCTGCTTGGGACATACTCGAAGGCCGAAGATACTGCAATGTCAGCAGCCTTCGGAGGCCGAAAAAAGAAAAGGCTGAATCGGGTATTTGATGCCATCGGGTTTGTCTACCCTGACTATTGCTACCCCATTCGAAGGCAGAAGAGAAAAAATACAACCTCTGCAAAAGAAGAAACTACAGCTGCTCCTAGCGAGCCAGAACCGAAAAGGAAGAAGATAAAGGTTCTTACTTATCGACCGCGTTATATTGAACCAGCTTCGGTGCCTGAGTTTACCGGAGAAACTTCTTCGGCCACCGAAGCTGAAAAACCAGCCGAGCCAACTTTGCTGCCAGAAGTCACAGAAACAGCCGAAATACCAACGAAGACAAAATTGGAGCAATCAAAAATTTTGTTACCAGAAACGAAAGAGAAGGCCGAAGCGCCATTCACAGAAAAAATGGAAGAGGTAAAGGAAGCAACCGAGGACTCCAAAACATCAGAAGTTTTGAGTCCTGTGGCAAACATTGAAACAGTAAGTAATCAAAAAGTGCCAGCAGTGACTCCGAAAAGAAGGAGAATGGCTAATGTGCTAGATGTGCTGGAAACGATCAAATCTTCAAGCACCCCTCCGAAGAAGGCTGCCGTCACTCCTGAAACAACAGTCGAAGCTTCGGGTTCTAAAGCTCCAGAGCAAGATACTGAAGCCGAAGCTGGGCCCTCAGGGCCCTCAAAGGCAAAAACCTTGGAAAGTGAGGCAGAAAAAATAACAAAGCCAACTTTTGCTGAAGGAACTGGTGTTGTTACCCCTGAAGCATCCAAAATTCGTGATTATATTTTTCGTCATGCTTCGGGGAAAAAATTAACAGAAAAAGAAGAACAAGAGGCCCAACACTATGCCCAAAAGTTGAAATATCCAAAGGGGGCGTTGATATTTAATGGCAGTGGAGAAGAAGATTTCTTGTATTGCCTCCCCGACAGCAAGGAAATTTCTGTCTGTCGGGAGATGAGCAGAAGCTTCGGATTTCCAACTTTAGAAGACGGACTTTCGGTGCTGCCAAAGAACGATCTGGCTGACAGCCTAGCTTACAACAGTTTAAAGGTGCGACAAATGGAATTCTTATATTTTTGTTGAATTCAAAATTTTCCGTTTGTTTAAAACTATTGACACAGACATATTCCTGTCTGCAGGGCCTGATACTCAGCAATGCCCTCAGAGCACAGAAAGATGCTGAGGACGAAGGATGTACTATAGCCCTGAGCAACCTTCGTTCCGAAGTAATTGAACTGAGGAACGAAGGTCTCGAAAAAGACAAAATATTATACTCATTGATAGATAAAATAAAGGAGGACGAAGCTGCTTTCAAAAGTCAAGCTGAAGCTCAGAAACGCGAAATTGAAGACCTTCGGAAACAACTGGCCAGAGCCAAAGAAGAACGTATACTTGAAGAAACAAAGCGTGAACTCAGCGATCAATGGGCAGATCATCTAGAAGTGACTGTTGAAGAGCTTCGTTCGTCCAAAAAGAAATGCTACAATAAATCTGTAGATTGTGTTAAAAAATTAAAGGCTAGCTTCGCCAAAGTCGGCGCATTCTCAAGTGAAGAAAATTTTTTGAGGGGCAATCCCGAAAGTGTCATTGAATGGATTGACCACGAAGCTGAAGCCTTCGAAGAAATTTTAAATAGCCGAGGAGATATATGTGCCTTCTCTGGCGCCAGAGGGATTGCCACCATTTTAGAGAAGAAGGGCTGTGAGCATGTGAAAATTTTAGCACAGTCCGAAGCTGCTTTGTCCTTTGAAGATACAAAAGATCCTTCGGCCGAAGCTAGCATAATTGGTGGAAAGTTTTTTACTGATATCTGGGATAACGGTGGCCGAGAAATGGCAAGAGAAATTATTCAGAGAAGTGAAAAGGGCATCCATGATGCTAGAGAAGTGGCTAAGGCTGCTAAAAAGAGCACAGAGCCCGAAGGTCAATTAGGTACTAAATAATAGTTTTTACCGTGTTGTAATCTTTAGGCTTTTAAGACCTGTTTGCGATTTGTAATAGTAATGTAGTCGTGTCCCGTCCTCACTCAGATCCTACTCAAGCATCTTCGGGCCCTCAGGCTAAAGATGACGACGAAATTAAAAAGATGGCCGAAGCTATCATGGATCAGGTTGTCGATCGACTGCTGAACGAAGCTGCAGAGATAGTACTTAGGGAAGACTAAGTGCTATTGCAAAAAACATTTGATATATGATTTGTGTAATATTCTGTAATCCTGTATGTAATATACTTGTTTTATGATTCAATTCTTTACGATGCATGAAACTTTAAACACGTACCATTTTTGAGTCTTCGACGAAAAAAACACCTTCCCTTCTTTTCATGCTTCGTGAAGAAGAATTTATCATTTATCACGACAATATCCATAGTGTTCTGATAAGAAATATCCAAGCTTCGTAAAAATAATCTCCGAAGCTATACCTCGAAAATCAATATTGTTTCTCCCTGTAACTTGGCATGATTTGCCCCTTTTCAAAGCATTTTCCGAAGATCGATAACATGCCCCCTTCTTGTGCCACATGCAGCATGATGTATGATGATTATGCTATGCAAAATGATGTGATGATGTTATGTTATGCAAAATGATATTTTGTGCCGAAGATACACACATTCCTGCAATGGGGCACAATCTTTTGTATCAATACTGACTTTTTCATTATAAGCCTCCCTTAGGAGCTTCTTCGCCTTTTACTTCAGCGGAATCAGCGTTTATTTTTCGCTGTAAGTTCTGCATCCCCTTAGGAACGTCTTTGGAACTTCTTCGCCTTTTACTTAGGCGGTATAAGCTCTGCATTCCCTTAGGAACGTCTTTGGAGCTTCTTCGCCTTTTACTTAGGCGGTATCAGCGTTGACTTTTCGCTGTATGCTCTGCATTCCTTTTGGAACGACTTTGGAGCAGAAAACTTACACTGCGCTCCCTTCGGAACGACTTTTTGTGACTTCGTCAGACTTACTCTGCGTTCCTTAGAACGACTTTTTGTTGCTTCGAAGGATTTTCGATAGTCCGAAGGTCCTTTTTATTATCACAAACCTGTGAAGAAAACATATTTTTCTTGTAGGAATCAACGAAACTAATTACATGAAACCTAAACAATGTCCTTTATTAGAAAAAATAAAACTGAATGAAAAAGATTGCTATTAAGGTAGGATATTTGTCAATAGATGTGTTTTGACTCTGGCACGGTGCTGTTGACCGTGCGAGCTTCGGACTGTTCTCTGAAGTCCCTTTGATGTGGAGCATATTGGCTCCCTTCTGGCTGCTGGCCTTGTTGCAACGGGGGTGGAGGCGGGGGCTGTTGCCAGGAAGCTGAAGGCTGACTTGCCGAAGCAGCAGAGACTACAGGATGGTTGCCCACATATTCTGGGATGTAGGGCGAATGATACGAAGCAGTGTGCATGACCTGCTTCGGCTGAGCCTGTTGCGCGGCAGCTTCGGCTATCTCTTTTTGCTTCTGAATGGTAACATGACACATCCTGGTAGTATGACCTTTGTTTTCACCACAGAATAAGCAAAATATTCTTCTGGGTTGATCCCCGAATCTTCCGCCGAAGCCCCTGGCGCCTCTGCCTCTTGGAGCTGGTGGTCGAAAGGAGCTTTGCTGTTGCCCCGAAGTCTGTGAGGAGTACTGTGGCCTTTGCTGCTGGCTCCCCTTATCATCATTTTGATTGGAATTATGAATTGATCTGACATGCTTCGGATAGAATCTTCCTCCGAAGCCCCTGGTCATCTCAGAAAATCTGAAGGCCTCCTCCCTTCTTTGGCGAAAATCATTGTCAGCTCGAATATATTCATCCATCTTCTGGAGCAGCTTCTCCAGCGTTTGTGGTGGCTTCCTGGCAAAATACTGCGCTGATGGCCCTGGCCGAAGCCCCTTGATCATGGCCTCAATGACAATCTCATTGGGCACTGTCGGCGCCTGTGCCCTTAGACGCAGAAACCTTCGGACATATGCCTGAAGGTATTCTTCGTGGTCCTGAGTGCACTGGAACAGAGCCTGAGCAGTGACCGGCTTCGTCTGAAATCCTTGAAAACTGGTTAACAACAAATCCTTCAGCTTCTGCCATGAAGTGATCGTTCCTGGTCGAAGGGAGGAATACCAGGTTTGAGCAACACTTCTGACAGCCATAACGAAAGATTTGGCCATGACTGAAGCATTGCCACCGTACGAAGACACTGTTGCTTCGTAGCTCATCAAGAACTGCTTCGGGTCTGAATGGCCATCAAATACGGGGAGCTGAGGCGGCTTGTAGGACGGAGGCCAAGGTGTAGCCTGTAACTCAGCGGACAGGGGAGAAGTATCATCAAAAACAAAATTCCCACGATGGAAATTGTCATACCAGTCGTCTTCGTTGTGAAAGCCCTCCTGATGAAGGTCTTGATGCTGAGGCCTTCGGTGTTGCTCATCCTGAGCAAGATGACGAACTTCTTCAGAGGCTTCATCTATCTGCCTCTGCAGTTCAGCTAGCCTGGCCATCTTCTCCTTCCTGCGTTGAACCTGCTGCTGAAGGATTTCCAGATTCTGAATCTCCTGATCTAGATCATCCTCCGGATGTGTTGGACTGGTAGCCTTCCTCTTCTGACTTCGTGCCTCTCTGAGAGAAAGGACGTCTTGATTGGGGTCCAGCGGCTGCAGCGTGCCAGCCACTGGTGCTGAAGCCTTCTTCGGCGGCATGACGAAGCTGATGCTTGCCGAAGGTGTCGAAAAGCTCAGGAAATGGAAGTGAGTTCACCGGAGGTGGGCGCCAATGTTGGGGACTTGTTCTCAAATGCTAAGAGTTAAGAACAAGGCAACATAAAAAGTGTTAAGTGTAAAAGTCCTTCGTCCTTCGAAGTATTATGTCCCTTCGGGAAATAATGAGCTTCGGACGAAGGTCATAAGAGACATACCTTCGTGAACATAACAAGTAATGACGAAGGATTCATATAAAGCATGAAATATAATATAAGCATCATCATAGAATCATTTCTATTTTATTAACATGGAAAAATAGAAATGATTTCAAATTACAAATGTACCTTCGGTCCTGAGAGAAGATAAAAAGTACAAGCGTGACGCAAAAGCAAATACCAAGTCAGCGTGAACAGTACGGGAGTACTGTTCATCTATTTATAGACGCGGGACGCAGCCCACGTAAAATTACATTTATGTCCATTACATTTGTCAATGACTTATGGAAATCTGACAAGGCCCACGTAGTCTTTTCATCTTTAAGTCGGTTCCCCTCTCTGCTATCGCGACGAAGCTTCCCTGCGCACAGCTTCGGCTGTGCACCATCCTTCGTGGAGCTTGGTAATCAGCCCGTCCTTCGTCTGGTTCAGGCTTCGTCCTGACCGCACTTCATGTTCGTAATTCTGAGTCCGAAGGTACCTGTTCACATAATCCACTTGGAAAACATTGTCAGATCACGTTTTTGAGGACCTTCGGAGGACGAAGGCCCCCAACAGTCAGTATCTTTAACAGTTTCTTTTGGCATTTCCCAGTTATCTGCAAGAGGCCATACTCTAAAGGCAATGTGTTCTTGTATTAAATCTCTGGTTCCAATAAAAGAGCAGACTACGCCGAAGGCCCGTTGGCATTCTTCGGCTGCTTCATCCATTTCTATCTTCGGTTTCCGGAGTCCGAAGCGCTGCCAGATGGGGCACATGATGACATCCTTAATATCCTCTCGAGCATTCAAATCATTTTTAACATAGAACCATTCTTTCATCCATTCCCCGGGCCATCTCTTACGAAACGTGGGCACGGGGCAGCTTGATCCAGAGCGAGCGCCGAAGTTGTAGCAACCAAAGTTGTTATGGTATTGCTCTTTACCCCAGGGTTTCGTTTCATATAACAATTCATGTATATTGCAAAAGCTTTTTGCACTTGGCTCTAGACCCTGACTCTTCGCAGCCCAGACGAAGATTCCCATTCTTATTATTGCTTCAGGGGTAAGTTGATGGAGGTAAACCTGATATATTTTCAGAATTTCTACCACGAATCTGCTTAAAGGGAATCGTAGCCCAGCTTTTAAAAAGCTTCGGAAGATAACAACTTCATTATCTTCGGGAGTCGGCACAATTTTTCTCCGGCATCTGCTCTCACAATGGACATATCTCGAAAGTATCTCCCCTTCATGTTTTCAAGGTGACTTTGCCCAATAGTTGATTTTCCGAAGACTGAATGGCTTGGTCGCCATGGCCGGTCTTCGGAATCTTCACCCCCGCTGTCTGCATCGTAACTGTCACTTTCACCAGTATCTTTGGATAAACCTTCTAAAATCTCCCTTGTAATCTTCTCCGTATTCGTCTTCGCCATTGACTCGAGAAAACCCAGATGCATCTCTTCAGAAAGGCTCAGCTTCATTTCGGCAGCAACCTTCTTCTTCTCAGACATTCCTTCGGAATTCTTGCCTCTCGCTTCCGAAGCTTAAAACTAGGGAGGCAACCAAATATTTGTAGGCAGAAAACTATCTGAGCAGGTAAAACGGATGGCAAGAGAGCGTGTCAAATAAATTGTGGCGAGCCCCTATTTATAAACCCATTATGTTGGAGACTGGAGGGTCCCAGTTGCCAATGACTGTTGCTATTCTAGCAAGAGGAAGGTGTTTTTTCGGACCTTCGGCTCATAGCCTTCGTCCATTTCACAATCTGAATCTATTATTCTAACAAATTAATATTGCGAGGGGCTACTGTTAGGGGCCTTCGGCTTCCGAAGGTCCTCAAAAACATGATTTAACAATGTTTCTGGAGTAAAGTACATTAACAGGTATCTTCGGACTTGGATCAGAGCCACGGTAGGACGAAGCACAAGGAATACGAAGGTTGGCGCAGAGCCGAAGCTGTGTGTAGAAGAGCTTCAGGAGAACGGCGGGAAAGGAAACCGACTTAAAGATGAAAAACCAGATTAGACCTCGAAGAATTATCATAGAGTTATTGATAAACGTAAAGGGCATTAATGTAATTTTGCATGGGCTGCGACCCATGCCTATAAATAGGTGAACAGTATCCCCGTACTATTCACGCTGATTTGGCATTGGCTTTTGCGTCACACTTGTACTTTTACCTTCTCACGAGCTGAAGGTACATTTGTAATTTGACATCATTTCTATTCCTTCATCATAATAAAATAGGAATGGATTGTCAATAATACATAATCGTTTATGTTAACTTATATGTTTCATATGATTCCTTCCTCATTATTATATTTTATGCTAATGAAGGTATGTCCTTCATAACCTTCGTCCGGAAATCATTATATCCTTAGGGAAATAATGCTTCGAAAGACGAAGGATATTAACATTTAACATTTTGTGTTGCCTTGTTCTTAATTCATAGCATTTGAGAACAAGTCCCCAACAATACGCCTCTGACAAGCGGGCCTCGGGCCTGTTGTAATGCTAATAAGTTACTACTACTGGAGTATTTTCTTATTTACAAACACGGTTCAAAACGGGTGTGATTAGGCTATCCACGTCATTTCCTTATTTATGGACTGTCCGATTTTTCATCTACGATCCCTGTCCACCCAGGTGCTACAAGCCATGGTAGCTTTGTGCCTTTTCCCATTCCATACGGCTCTAGAAACTTCATCCGCATCCATTGTCTCTTGCCCACCAGTCCACCACACTCAACTCTGCATGGACGACATGGACAGCACCGCCCGCTCCGCCGCCTGTTCATCCTAGCGTCCTGTGCCGCCGCGACCTACAGGTACTTCTCGTCCACGCTCCCTCCTCTATTGTGCACTAGACGTAGCTGCTGATCCGGTTCACCACTATTTTTTTGACGTCTCCTTCGTTTTAGGGTTCTTGTTTTTTGACTAGCCGCGCACCGCCATTTTTTTGACGCCTCATTCGTTTTAGGGTTCCTGTTTTTACAACCGGCCACGCTTTGATTTCCTTATTTACAAACACGGTTCAAAACGGGTGTGATTAGGCTATCCACGTCATTTCCTTATTTATGGATTGTCCGATTTTTCATCTACGATCCCTGTCCACCCAGGTGCTACAAGCCGTCGTAGCTTTGTGCCTTTTCCCATTCCATACGGCTCTAGAAACTTCATCCGCATCCATTGTCTCTTGCCCACCAGTCCACCACGCTCAACTCTGCCTCGACGACATGGACAGCACCGCCCGCTCCGCCGCCTGTTCATCCTAGCGTCCTGTGCCGCCGCGACCTACAGGTACTTCTCGTCCACGCTCCCTCCTCTATTGTGCACTAGACGTAGCTGCTGATCCGATTCACCACTATTTTTTTTTTGACGTCTCCTTCATTTTAGGGTTCTTGTTTTTTGACTAGCCGCGCACCACCATTTTTTTGACGCCTCATTCGTTTTAGGGTTCCTGTTTTTACAACCGGCCACGCTTTGATTTAAAGTTTCTTCGCTATCTCTATTTTAGGGTTTGAGTTTTCGCTAAACAATCATTGACTTCCATCACAAATCGTTTATAAATTTGCGTCTATCGCCTGTACAATTTTCCAAATGTTACTGTATACTCAAAGGTTTACGGTTTGTTTTTCTTGGAGTCTCAGAAATTTTTTCGTACATTACAAAGCGCCTATGAGTGATCTTGTCAGTCTTCTAGGTTTCAATATTAAATAAAAAATCTTTCTGATGGTTTAATGTGTTCCTCTGCTACACCCATTTTCATTGCAGCTTGCCTTTCGAAACACGTTGAGTAATACCTCTCCTCCTTAAGGACTGCAACGACGAGGTAACTATCTCTTGTATTATTTCGTTTCTATCAAGGTATCATTAGTCGGCTGCATGTTATGCTTCGCTTAAATGTCAGCTTTATCTACTTCGCAATTAATGTTTTCACTTTAGATAAGGCCATGCTGCAATATCTTTTTGTGTGGGGGATTTAGGTTCTAATCCTCTTCAGTATTGAACGGGCTTCACATTTAAATGTTGGGTTGTATTGTCAGTACTTTGTACCAAAAAAATAGTGTGGTCGATTTAGATTCTAACCCTCTTCTTATGCATTACAACTCCATCGACAAGCGATTTCAGACATAGCAGCATGTCTTCTTATAACTCATGCTTCAAAATACCTTTATGTATATTTTGTTGTTTTATAATTTGTAGATTGCATGAAGACAACTTGCGTATTAGCATCATGTGTTTCCCAAATTAGCTCATATAAATCTTCTGCCATGTTTTTTATTGAACCTTTTACTTACTCCCTCGAGTATGCATGGCCTGTTCGGTGTGCCTATTTTTTGGCATAACATCCCATATGATGCTTGACTGTTGGCTCCTCACCGACCAACCACTAATGCTTTCGTATTATATATATTTGTTTCATAGAACGTTTTTATGTATCGAATACAACGATTATTTATTAGGCTCCTTTGTCCAACATTTAATTTCATCACAATTTATTCATATGCGGCATGCGACATATGCTCTGTATTTCTTTTCCTTGCACATGGACCTTGGTATTAACATTGTATTGTCAATATTTTGTATCAGTGTTCCTTCTCCTTTTTGAATCCCATAAGTTGCATCAATATCACGTATCTACGGTTCATCCAAAGAGGTAATTAGCTCTTGCCTTCCGTTGTTCTACATTTCCGTGCAATTGTGTCATTGCATGATTTCATACATGGACATCTGATTATATGTCTAAGTCATATAATTAATTTACATAATCTTAGTAAATTGCAGATTGATAACATAGGCAGTGTATGCTGCTACGATAAAAATTTTACAATCATAGTTACAACGTGATATCCAAAATGGAGCATATTAATGCAAATAGCAGAAAAAAAGGAGTAAGTGCCTTAGAACTCTTCTACAGACTTTTTTCCCTTCCACCATACGGATTGTGATATGCTCATGGCACATTAAATGTAACAGATCATAGTAATGTATGTTGTGCCCCATCAGCTATACCTCCTGGCGAAGCTCGTCGTATACGTAGGCATTTATTGAATGAACGAAGGTTATTATCCGCAGGTAGCATCATTACCAGATAATTTTTAAATACGGTTTCCATGACTATCTAGTGATGATAAAGAGAATAAATTGTATTAGGTAATCGCATATATGCTCAACAGGCTCCGACATTGCAATGTGGTCACTTTGACCTAGAATTTGTTAAAACACTCAAAGGTACGGTCGTATGGATATCTAATCCATTAAACATTTACATTACTAGGTATACTTCACTATCTTTCCTAATTTGTGAAAAGTGGGGAATAAAAAATGTCATTATTCTCTATTTATATGTCGCTATCTTTCCTAATTTGTGCGCCAAAATGCAGCATCATACCATTCTCGATCCTACTATGGAACACCATCATACCAGTGTAGTCACTGCTCTGCTCTTTTTTGGTATAACGAAAGAATAAGATCATCAGGTGGATCGCGCGCCATTGTCTACAACAATTATTGTAAAAATGGCAAAGTCTGTCTTCCTCCTTATAGCCCTAGACCTGAGCCATTACTATCGCTAGCACGATTTGATGGAGATTCGATATCTAAGGCCTTCATGCAAAATGAAAGGGAATTAGGCTTACACCTATTTCCTAAATGATTTTGGTGGTTGAATTGCCCAACACAAATGATTAGACTAACTGGTTTGCTTTAGTATATAAGTTCTACAGGTGCCAAAGGTTTACAATAAGCCAATAAAAAGACCAAGAAAAGGGTTCAACAAAGTGAGCAAGGGATAACCGAAGGCACCCTGGTCTGGCGCCCCGGACTGTCCGGTGCACCACCGGACAGTGTCCAGTGCACCAGGGGACTCCGAGCTAAACTCCTCACCTTTGGGAAAACGCAGAGGCGCTCCGCTATAATTCACCGGACTGTCCGGTGCACCACCGGACAATGTCCGGTGCTCCAGAGGAGAGCGACTCTGAACTCGCCAGCTTCGGGAATCCGCTCCGCTATAATTCACCGGACATGTCCGGTGCACACCGGACTGTCCGGTGAGCCAGCGGAGCAACAGCTACTTCGCGCCAACGGTCGACTGCAGGCGCATTGAATGCGCGCGCGGGTGGCACACCGGACAGCCTACAGGGCTTGTCCGGTGCACCACCGGACAGCCAGGCGGGCCCACAAGTCAGAGCTCCAACGGTCGGAACCCAACGGCCTGGTGACGTGGCTGGCGCACCGGACACTGTCCGGTGGCGCACCGGACTGTCCGGTGCGCCATGCGATAGCAGCCTCCACCAAACAGCTAGTTTGGTGGTTGGGGGCTATAAATACCCCAACCACCCCCACATTCAAGTCATCCAAGTTTTCCACCTTCCAACTACATTACAAGAGCTAGCATTCAATACAAGGCACACCAAAGAGATCAAATCCTCTCCCAACTTCACACAAAGCTTTAGTGATTAGAGAGAGTGATTTGTTGTGTTCATTTGAGCTCTTGCACTTGGATCGCTTCTTTTCTTTCTCATTCTTTCTTGAGATCAAACTCACTTGTAATTGAGGCAAGAGACACCAATCGTGTGGTGGTCCTTGCGGGAACTTCGTGTTCCATTTGTTTGAGAAGAAGAACCTCACTCGGTCCGAGGGACCGTTTGAGAGAGGGAAAGGGTTGAAAGAGACCCGGTCTTTATGACCACCTCAACGGGGAGTAGGTTTGCGAAAACCGAACCTCGGTAAAACAAATCCGCGTGTCACACTCTTTATTCACTTGCGATTTGTTTAGCACCCTCTCTCTCGGACTCGATTATATTTCTAACGCTAACCCGGCTTGTAGTTTGTGTTTAAGTTTGTAAATTTCAGTTTCGCCCTATTCACCCCCCTCTAGGCTACTTTCAATTGGTATCAGAGCCCAGTGCTTCATTAGAGCCTAACCGCTCGAAGTGATGTCGGGAGATCACGCCAAGAATAAGATGGAGACCGACGACAAGCCCACTACAAGCCACGAGAAAGCTTCATCGGAAGAGTCCCGCAACAAGGGGAAGGGTAAGGAGAAGAAATCCTCTTCCCACAAGTCGCATCGGAGTGGCGACAAGAAAAAGAAGATGAGGAAGGTGGTCTACTACGAGACCTATACTTCCTCACCTTCCACCTCCGGCTCCGACGCGCCATCCATTACTTCTAAGCGCCATGAGCGCAAGAAGTTTAGTAAGATCCCCTTACGCTACCCTCGCATTCCTAAACATACGCCTTTACTTTCCGTCCCATTAGGCAAACCACCAACGTTTGATGGTGAAGATTATGCTAGGTGGAGTGATTTGATGCGATTTCATCTAACCTCACTCCACAAAAATATATAGGATGTTGTTGAGTTTGGTGTACAGGTACCATCCGTAGGGGATGAAGATTATGATGAGGATGAAGTGGCCCAAATCGAGCACTTCAACTCCCAAGCCACAACTATACTCCTCGCCTCTCTAAGTCGAGAGGAGTATAACAAGGTGCAAGGATTAAAGAGCGCCAAGGAAGTTTGGGACGTGCTCAAGACCGCGCACGAAGGAGATGAGCTAACCAAGATCACCAAGCGGGAGACGATCGTGGGGGAGCTCGGTCGCTTCCGTCTTCGCCAAGGGGAGGAGCCACAAGACATGTACAACCGGCTCAAAACCTTGGTGAATCAAGTGCGCAACCTCGGGATCAAAAAATGGGATGACCACGAAATGGTTAAGGTTATTCTAAGATCACTTATTTTCCTTAACCCTACTCAAGTTCAATTGATTCGTGGCAATCCTAGATATACCCTAATGACACCCGAGGAAGTGATCGGGAATTTTGTGAGCTTTGAGTTTATGATCAAAGGCTCAAGGAAGATCAACGAGCTTGATGGTCCCTCCACGTCCGAAGCACAACCGGTCGCATTTAAGGCGATGGAGGAGAAGAAGGAGAAGTCTACATCGAGTAGAACACCCATCGACGCCTCCAAGCTCGACAACGAGGAAATGGCGCTCGTCATCAAGAGCTTCCGCCAAATCCTCAAGCAAAGGAGGGGGAAAGATTACAAACCCCGCTCCAAGAAAGTTTGCTACAAGTTTGGTAAGCCCGGTCATTTTATTGCAAAATGTCCATTATCTAGTGATAGTGACAGGGGCGACGACAAGAAGGGGAGAAGAAAGGAGAAGAAGAGATACTACAAGAAGAAGGGCGGTGATGCCCATGTTTGTCGGGAGTGGGACTCCGACGAGAGCTCCACCGACTCCTCCTCCGACGAGGACGCCGCAAACATCGTCGTCACCAAGGGACTTCTCTTCCCTAACGTCGGTCACAAGTGCCTCATGGCAAAGGACGGCAAAAGGAAGAAGGTAAAATCAAGATCCTCCACTAAATATGAAACCTCTAGTGATGAGGATAATGCTAGCAACGAGGAGGATAACTTACGCATTCTTTTTGCCAACCTAAACATGCAACAAAAAGAAAAATTAAATGAATTGATTAGTGCTATTCATGAAAAGGATGATCTCTTGGACACCCAAGAGGACTTCCTTATTAAAGAAAATAAGAAGCATGTTAAGGTTAAAAATGCTTACGCTCTAGAAGTAGAAAAATGTGAAAAGCTATCTAGTGAGCTAAGCACTTGCCATGAGACTATTGACAACCTTAGAAATGACAATGCTAAACTTATTGCTAAGGTTGATTCAAATGCTTGTAATGTTTCAATTCCCAATCCTAGAAATGATAATGTTGATTTGCTTGCTAAGATTGAAGAATTGAACATTTCTCTTGCTAGCCTTAGAAATGAAAATGAAAAATTGCTTGCTAAGGCTAAAGAATTCGATGTTTGCAATGCTTTCATTTCCGACCTTAGAAGTAAAAATGATATATTGCATGCTAAGGTTGTAGAATTAAAATCTTGCAAACCCCCTACATCTATCGCTGAACATACTTCCATTTGTACTAGATGTAGAGATGTTAACATTGATGTTATTCATGATCATATGGCTTTAATTAAACAACAAAATGATCATATATCAAAATTAGATGCTAAAATTGTCGAGCATGACTTAGAAAATGAAAAGTTTAAATTTGCTAGAAGCATGCTCTATAGTGGGAGATGCCCTGGCATTAAGGATGGCATTGGCTTCCAACAGGGAGGCAATGTCGAACTTAATGCCCCTCCTAAGAAATTGTCCAACTTTGTTAAGGGCAAGGCTCCCATGCCTCAGGATAACGAGGGTTACATTTTGTACTCTGCCGGTTATCCTGAGAGCAAAATTAGGAGAATTCATTCTAGGAAGTCTCACTCTAGCCCTAACCATGCTTTTATGTATAAGGGTGAGACATCTAGTTCTAGGCAACCAACCTGTGCTAAGTTGCCTAAGAAGAAAACTCCTAAGGCATCAAATAATTCTAATATTTCATTTAAAACTTTTGATGCCTCCTATGTTTTAACTAACAAATCCGGCAAAGTAGTTGCCAAGTATGTTGGGGGCAAACACAAGGGCTCCAAGACTTGTGTTTGGGTACCCAAAGTTCTTGTGTCTAATGCCAAAGGACCCAAAACCATTTGGGTACCTAAAGTCAAGAACTAAACTTGTTTTGTAGGTTTATGCATCCGGGGGCTCAAGTTGGATCATTGATAGCGGGTGCACAAACCACATGACAGGGGAGAAGAAAATGTTCTCCTCCTACGAGAAAAACCAAGATCCCCAACGAGCTATCACATTCGGGGATGGAAACCAAGGTTTGGTCAAAGGTTTGGGTAAAATTGCTATATCACCTGACCATTCCATTTCCAATGTTTTTCTTGTAGATTCTTTAGATTACAATTTGCTTTCCGTTTCCTAATTATGTCAAATGGGCTACAACTGTCTATTTACTGATGTAGGTGTCACTGTCTTTAGAAGAAGTGATGATTCAGTAGCATTTAAGGGAGTGTTAGAGGGTCAGCTATACTTAGTAGATTTTGATAGAGCTGAACTCGACACTTGCTTAATTGCTAAGACTAACATGGGTTGGCTCTGGCACCGCCGACTAGCCCATGTTGGGATGAAGAATCTTCATAAGCTTCTAAAGGGAGAGCACATTTTAGGATTAACCAATGTTCATTTTGAGAAAGACAGGATTTATAGCGCATGCCAAGTAGGGAATCAAGTTGGTGTTCATCATCCACACAAGAACATCATGATGACTGACAGGCCACTGGAGCTCCTACACATGGACCTATTCGGCCCGATTGCTTACATAAGCATCGGCGGGAGTAAGTACTGTCTAGTTATTGTGGATGATTATTCTCGCTTCACTTGGGTGTTCTTTTTGCAGGAAAAATCTCAGACCCAAGAAACATTAAAAGGATTCTTGAGACGGGCTCAAAACGAGTTCGGCTTAAGGATCAAGAAATTAGAAGTGACAACGGAACGGAGTTCAAGAACTCTCAAATTGAAGGCTTCCTTGAGGAGGAGGGCATCAAGCATGAGTTCTCTTCTCCCTACACCCCACAACAAAATGGTGTAGTAGAGAGGAAGAATAGAACTCTATTGGACATGGCAAGAACCATGCTTGATGAGTACAAGACTTCGGATTGGTTTTGGGCCGAGGCGGTCAACACCGCCTGCTACGCCATCAATCGATTATATCTACACCGAATCCTCAAGAAGACATCATATGAACTCCTAACCGGTAAAAAGCCCAATATTTCATATTTTAGAGTCTTTGGTAGCAAATGATTTATTCTTATTAAAAGAGGTAGAAAATCTAAATTTGCTCCTAAGACTGTAGAAGGCTTTTTACTAGGATATGATTCAAACACAAGGGCATATAGAGTCTTTAACAAGTCCTCAGGACTAGTTGAAGTTTCTTGTGACGTTGTGTTTGATGAAACTAACGGCTCTCAAGTAGAGCAAGTTGATCTTGATGAGATAGGTAATGAAGAGGCTCCATGCATCGTGCTAAGGAACATGTCCATTGGGGATGTGTGTCCTAAGGAATCTGAAGAGCCTCCAAATGCACAAGATCAACCATCCTCCTCCACGCAAGCATCTCCACCAACTCAAAATGAGGATGAGGCTCAAGTTGATGAAGTAGAAGATCAAAGAGATGAGCCACCTCAAGATGACGGCAACAATCAAGGGGGAGATGCGAATGATCAAGATAAGGAGGATGAAGAAGCAAGACCGCCACACCCAAGAGTCCACCAAGCAATACAAAGAGATCACCCTGTCGACACCATTATCGGCGACATTCATAAGGGGGTAACTACTAGATCTCGTGTTGCACATTTCTGTGAGCATTACTCTTTTGTTTCCTCTATTGAGCCACACAGGGTAGAGGAAGCACTTCAAGATTCGGATTGGGTAGTGGCGATGCAAGAGGAGCTCAACAACTTCACTAGGAATGAGGTATGGCATTTGGTTCCACGTCCTAATCAAAATGTTGTAGGAACCAAGTGGGTTTTCCGCAACAAGCAAGATGAGCATGGTGTGGTGACAAGGAACAAAGCCCGACTTGTGGCCAAGGGATATTCACAAGTCGAAGGTTTGGATTTCGGTGAAACCTATGCACCCGTAGCTAGGCTTGAGTCAATTCGTATATTATTGGCCTATGCTACTTACCATGGCTTCAAGCTTTATCAAATGGACGTGAAGAGTGCCTTCCTCAATAGACCAATCAAGGAAGAGGTCTATGTCGAGCAACCTCCCGGCTTTGAAGATAGTGAGTACCCTAACCATGTCTACAAACTCTCTAAGGCGCTTTATGGGCTCAAGCAAGCCCCAAGAGCATGGTATGAATGCCTAAAAGATTTTCTTATCACTAATGGCTTCAAAGTTGGAAAAGCGGATCCTACTCTATTTACTAAAACTCTTGACAATGATTTGTTCGTATGCCAAATTTATGTTGATGATATAATATTTGGGTCTACTAACGAATCTACATGTGAGGAATTTAGTAGGACCATGACACAAAAATTCGAGATGTCTATGATGGGGGAGTTGAAGTATTTCTTAGGATTTCAAGTGAAGCAACTCCAAGAGGGCACCTTCCTAAGCCAAACAAAGTATACTCAAGATATTCTAAGCAAGTTTGGGATGAAGGATGCCAAACCCATCAAGACACCCATGGGAACCAATGGGCATCTCGACCTCGACACGGACGGTAAATCCGTAGATCAAAAGGTATACCGGTCGATGATAGGCTCTTTACTCTATTTATGTGCATCTCGACCGGACATTATGCTTTCTGTATGCATGTGTGCAAGATTCCAAGCCGACCCTAATGAAGCTCACCTTACGGCCGTAAAATGAATCTTGAGATATTTAGTTTATACTCCTAAGTTTGGGCTTTGGTATCCTAGGGGATCCACATTTGATTTGATTGGTTATTCGGATGCCGATTGGGCGGGGTGTAAAATTAATAGAAAGAGCACATCGGGGACTTGCCAGTTCTTGGGAAGATCCTTGGTGTCTTGGGCTTCAAAGAAGCAAAATTCCGTAGCTCTTTCTACCGCCGAAGCCGAGTATGTTGCCGCAGGTCATTGTTGCGTGCAACTACTTTGAATGAGGCAAACCCTTAGGGACTACGGTTACAAATTAACCAAAGTTCCTCTTCTATGTGATAATGAGCGTGCAATCCGCATGGCGGATAATCCCGTTGAGCATAGCCGCACTAAACACATAGCCATTCGGTATCATTTTCTAAGGGATCACCAACAAAAGAGAGATATCGAGATTGCATATATTAACACCAAAGATCAATTAGCCGATATCTTTACCAAGCCACTTGACGAACAAACCTTTAACAAACTTAGGCATGAGCTAAATATTCTTGATTCTAGGAATTTCTTTTGATGTTTTGCACACATAGCCCATTCATATACCTTTGATCATGTCTCTTTTATATACTATGACTAATGTGTTTTCAAGTGAATTTCAAACTAAGTCATAGGTGTATTAAAAGGGAATTGGAGTCTTCGGCGAAGACAAAGGCTTCCACTCCGTAACTCATCCTTCGCCGACGCTCCGAGCAACTCTCCGACTTTGGTATAATCTTCATTCATATGTCTTTTACCAAATGGGGAGAAAGTAGTTTAGAGAGGGCTTATACCTCACTCTAAGTATCCGTTTTTGGCGATTCATGCCAAAGGGGGAGAAAGTATTAGCCCAAAGCAAAAGGACCGCACCACCACCTATTTCAAAAATTCTAGTCTTTCAATTTGGTTTTAAAGAAGTATTTTCAAATTGGTATCTTATGTGTGAGATAATTTCAAATTGGTATACCCTCTTCAAAATTAACATCAAAACCCTCTTGAACACTAAGAGGAGGATTTCATTAAGGGGGAGTTTTGTTTAGTCAAAGGAAAAGCATTTGAAACAGGGGGAGAAAATTTCAAATCTTGAAAATGCTTCTCAAAATCTTATTCATTTACCTTTGACTATATTGCAAAAGGACTTTGAAAAGGATTTACAAAAGAATTTGCAAAAACAAAACAAGTGGTGCAAGCGTGGTCCAAAATGTTAAAGAAAGAAACAATCCATGCATATCCTATAAGAATTTATATTGGCTCAATTCTAAGTAACCTTTGCACTTACTATTATGCAAACTAGTTCAATTATGCACTTCTATATTTGCTTTGGTTTGTGTTGGCATCAATCACCAAAAAGGGGGAGATTGAAAGTGAATTAGGCTTACACCTATTTCCTAAATGATTTTGGTGGTTGAATTGCCCAACACAAATGATTAGACTAACTGGTTTGCTTTAGTATATAAGTTCTACAGGTGCCAAAGGTTCACAATAAGCCAATAAAAAAACCAAGAAAAGGGTTCAACAAAGTGAGCAAGGGATAACCGAAGGCACCCTGGTCTGGCGCACCGGACTGTCCGGTGCACCACCGGACAGTGTCCGGTGCACCAGGGGACTCCGAGCTAAACTCCTCACCTTCGGGAAAACGCAGAGGCGCTCCGATATAATTCACCAGACTGTCTGGTGCACCACCGGACAGTGTCCGGTGCTCCAGAGGAGAGCGACTCTGAACTCGCCAGCTTCGGGAATCCGCACCGCTATAATTCACTGGACATGTCCGGTGCACACCGGACTGTCCGGTGAGCCAGCGGAGCAACGGCTACTTCGCGCCAACGGTCGACTGCAGGCGCATTGAATGCACGCCAGCGCGCGCAGAAGTCAGAGCACGCGCGGGTGGCACACCGGACAGCCTACAGGGCTTGTCCGGTGCACCACCGGACAGTCAGGCGGGCCCACAAGTCAGAGCTCCAACGGTCGGAACCCAACGGCCTGGTGACGTGGCTGGCGCACCGGAATGTCCGGTGCGCCATGCGACAACAGCCTCCACCAAACAGCTAGTTTGATGGTTGGGGGCTATAAATACCCCAACCACCCCCACATTCAAGTCATCCAAGTTTTCCACCTTCCAACTACATTACAAGAGCTAGCATTCAATACAAGGCACACCAAAGAGATCAAATCCTCTCCCAACTCCACACAAAGCTTTAGTGATTAGAGAGAGTGATTTGTTGTGTTCATTTGAGCTCTTGCACTTGGATCGCTTCTTTTCTTTCTCATTCTTTCTTGAGATCAAACTCACTTGTAATTGAGGCAAGAGACACCAATCGTGTGGTGGTCCTTGCGGGAACTTCGTGTTCCATTTGTTTGAGAAGAAGAAGCTCACTCGGTCCGAGGGACCGTTTGAGAGAGGGAAAGGGTTGAAAGAGACCCGGTCTTTGTGACCACCTCAACGGGGAGTAGGTTTGCGAAAACTGAACCTCGGTAAAACAAATCCGCGTGTCACACTCTTTATTTTCTTGCGAATTGTTTAACACCCTCTCTCTCGGACTCGATTATATTTCTAACGCTAACCCGGCTTGTAGTTTGTGTTTAAGTTTGTAAATTTCAGTTTCGCCCTATTCACCCCCCCTCTAGGCTACTTTCACAAAATATTCGGCAATACAACTGCTTGTTTGCATTTACATCCATGGGTGCTCAAGTTGATAGATCAATGAATGATGGCCACGGTCCACCCATTTTTAAGGTATGTGGTCAGGTGCACCATCGAATAGGATCATTGCTACCGATGACTAATGAGCCTCCAAAGTTTCTTCAGCTTTACGTGTATGATACGACACACGAGGTTAACAATCGAATACAATCGTTATCCAGTACTGATGCCCCTGCTTATCCTATACGACCAGAAATTGTTCATGAATTGCTAAAGATGTTAGATGAGCACAATCTCTTTGCTAAAAAATTTAGACTTGCTAGAGAAAGACTTAATGAACACACAAACGAAGAATTTATCATCAGAATTGTTGGAGCTAGAGAGGAAGATCCTGTGCAGTACAATATGCCAACAACTGATGATTTAGCCATGCTTGTTATTGGTGATTTCTCACTTGATACCTTTAAACGAGACATTATCATAGAGACAAGGAATTCAGAATTGAGGCGTATTTCATCATTGCATCCAGCATATATGGCCTTTCAATATCCACTTCTATTCCCATATGGAGAACGTGGATTCCAAGTTGGTGTTGTGTATAGTGGTCTAGAGGCCAGGGAAACAAATTCAAGAACACATATGACTATGCAAGACTACTATTGCTATCAATTTCATTACAAATCTGGCCAGCCAAATCCATTTCTGTCCTACGGGACATTGTCAAACCAAGCTAAGGTTGATGCTCGGGCCTGCATTGATGAGAATAGACTTACATACATTTTGTATAACCAGGATAGATTGCGAATAGAAAACTTGCAAGGTATATCAGATGCTGTTAGCAGAGGTTGCATAAATGGTGATGAAATGGGGAAAACAATTGTACTTCCAGCTTCACATATCGGTGGAAGACGATATATGATTCAAAATTATCATGATAGCATAGCCATATGTAGAGTCCATGGGCCACCAGATTTTTTCGTAACATTCACATGTAATGCAAAGTGGCCTGAAATTGTTGAAAGTCTTTATCACTCTGGCCAAAAAACTTCAGATGCACCCGATATTGCAGTAAGAATATTCCACATGAAGTTGGAGGAGTTGTTACAAGACATAAAATCTGGTAATATATTTGGTCCATGCAAAGCAGGTGCGGATACCGTTCTGCCATGTTTTCATGATTAAATTTTTTTTATCCCTCTATTTCTTTTTTTCGCATACGTGTCCACAAACATTACCTACAAATAACAATTTCATTTCTAAAATTTTGGATAGTATGTTATTGATCATACTATGAGTACTGGCTTTGGTTCTGTACCTTATGTTTAGGTTAATTCCCTTAACATTGTGTTCATCAATTCAGCATGATTGTTTATCTAATATTGATCATACTGCTCATCAACTGGATTATTGGTTGTAATATAAACATTGGTTTCATCCCTGTAATATGTTTTAAAAGGATCATTCCTATAGCATTGTGTTTTTTCAATTGGGATTCAGACATAACTGTATGTGTAATACCACCCATGTTGCTCATTCGCACATCTCTTTTACAAGTTGTTGTGATTAGCTTTGCGGAGCACATTTGTTGACATCTTTGTCCTTTGCTTCCTTGGTTCTTATGGCATTTAATTTTCCTTTGCTTGAAATTGATATTGCATAGTTCCTACTATAGCTTGTTAGTTGTAGTGAAATGGTCTTTTTTTGTTCCAGTACAACCACCACACATAATATTCCTCCTTCGGGAAATAATCACATACACATGTTCATTTTGCAGCAACAAAGACATGTTGCTTCATACAATTAGTGCTTACAAGAAACCCTTATTTTTTGCTGAAATTATTGCTTATATTGCTTGTGCACAAGTTTACTGTTAAAATTGATTGAACATACAAATCCTCGTCTTTAAAAAAAGACTTATAGAACATTCATGTAAGGCTTATCATAGATTTCTTTTACAACAACAAAGATATGTTGCTACACACAATTAGTACTTACAAAAAAGAACATATTTTTGGTGAAATTATTGCTTATATTGCTTGTCCACAAGTTTATTGTTTCAGTTAATTGAAGATATGCACCCTCTTATTTTTATAAGAGACTAAATAGTGGGCTTACAAAACATTCACAATAGATTTTTCATAGCTAAATCTAGAATTACAATGGAAAAATGTTGTTTGCTTTATTGTCAGACATGGTTCCAGTAGTATCTTCCCTACTAATATATTGTTACTGTAGTGCACCTGCCACCTTAGTTACGAAAATTTTATCCTTTTTTTATCCAACTTATTATTTGCCCTATGCAGTTTTGTACACAGTAGAGTTCCAGAAACGTGGATTGCCCCATGCACATATTATTTTCCGGGTTTCCACCAACACTGCGCAACCAACTACTGAATTTATAGACTCTTTTATCACTACTGAGATACCAGATCCAGCCATTGATCCCTTAGGATACGCTTTGATTGCGGAGCATATGGTTCAAAGGCCATGTGGATCTTACAATCAGATCTCACCTTGCTTGAAAAAGGGTCAATGTTCAAAACACTATCCCAAAAAAATTCAAAATGAAACTGTAGTTGATACAAATGGATTTGCGGTCTACAAAAGATCGAATAATAATAGATTTGTCATGAAGTCTAACATCAAACTAGATAACAGATGGATTGTTCCATATAACTTGACATTGCTCAAGAAATATCAAGCACACATCAATGTAGAATGGTGTAACAAAAGCATATTCATCAAATATTTGTTCAAGTATGTGACAAAAGGTCCGGACCGGAGCAAACTATACCTACAACGAGTTTTAGATGGTCAAGACACTCCTATTGATGAGGAGACAAATACAAGGAATGAGGTCAAAGAATACTTAGATGCTAGATTCATATGCCCATATGATTCATGTTGGAGAATTCTTGGTTACGAAATCCATAGGCACTTTCCTCCTATTGCTAGATTGCCAGTTCATTTGCCTAATGAGAATTACATTACATATCATGCCAGCGCCAACATGTCACAAATCTTGTCACAAGAATTCCTACGCTGAACAATGTTAACAGAGTGGTTTGTTGCTAACCAATTACATGAAAGTGCTAGGTCCTTAACTTACCCTGATTTTCCATCCGAGTGGAGGTGGGACGAAAAAAAGATCATGGGAACAAAGACATAGACACGGTAACATAGGCCGCATACACTTTGTGCATCCATCTGCAGGGGAAAGATATTATCTTAGAATGCTTGTAATGGTTGCAAAAGGAGCCCAGAATTTTGAATCGTTGCAAACATACAATAATGTTTTATACCCCAGCTTCAAAGAAACGTGTAGAGCTCATGGGCTCCTCGAGGTGATGAGGCTGCTTCGTGGGCAATGTCCAGTCAACTTCGAGATCTATTTGTCACAATGCTTCTTTTTGTGAAGTAGGTGATGAATTTACTTTCTTTGAAAAAGTCTGGACGTTATTGGCTGATGATATTCAGTACAACGCGAGACAAATACTAAATCATCCAACCTATCAAATGAGTGATGACGCCCTAAAAAATCAGTTGATAGAAGAACTCACTACATTATTCAGCAGAAGAGGAAGTCGAATACAAGATTTCAATTTACCAACTAGATCTGACTCACCTTGTTTAGTGAATTCAAATCGCTTTATTGATGATGAACTAACATATGACATTTCCATTATGCAAACTGAGTCCGAAATGTTGACATCAAGGTTAAATAATGACCAGTTGCATGCATTCAAGATTATTACAGAAACTGTTTTGGCAAACAAAGTAGGCTTCTATTTCGTGTCGGGTTATGGCGGTACAGGGAAAACATATTTATGGAATTGCATCGTAACATTCCTACGTAGTCGCAAACAAATAGTTCTATCTGTAGCTTCATCTGGTGTGGCCTCTTTACTTCTACCAGGAGGACGAACAACACACTCTCGTTTCAAAATTCCATGTGAATTAGAAGAAACAACAGTATGTGACATCAAATGTGGCACGATGCTTTCCGAGTTAGTTCAAGTTGCATCATTAATAATATGGGATGAAGCACTAATGACACATAGATTTGCTTTTGAGGCTCTAGACAGGTCCTTCCGTGATATCTTGGCATCTTCATCACCTATGGCTAAGGACTTACCCTTTGGTGGAAAGGTTGTTGTTCTAGGTGGTGATCTTAGACAAACATTGCATGTGATTGAAGGAGGCAACCGCTCACAAATTGTTAATTCAGCAATAATCAATTCTTCTCTTTGGTCTCATGTACACATCCTACATATTACACAGAATATGAGACTTATAATGCCATCATTGTCACAAGAAGAACGACAAGAACTATCTCAATTTATCAAGTGGATGCTCGATGTTGGAGAAGGCAAAATAGACGCCACATCACAAGAAGGTGAAGACGAGCCAACATGGATAGAGATTCCACAAGAATTGCTCCTAATGCCTCAAGGTGATAAAATCACTTGTATAGTTCATACAATTTATGAAAAACTCAATGAAAATTATATGAGACTTGAGTATCTAAAAAGTTGTGCCATATTGACTCCAACAAATGATATAGTTGACTCAATAAATAAGTATATTGTCTCTCTTAACCCTGAGGACGCAAGAGAGTATCTAAGTTGTGACAAGGTAATCAAAGCACCCAACACTCATGAATCCTATGATCTTTTATATCCTGTTGAATTTTTGAATACATTGAACAGAAACAGCTTTCCACAACATCGAATAATTCTCAAAAAAGGTACACCAGTCATGCTTATCAGAAATTTGAACCAATCAGAAGGTCTATGCAATGGTACAAGATTGCTCATAACTTCCTTGTGTGACAAAGTGATTGAAGGTCAAATTATGACAGGTATTCATAAGTCAAAAAATGTGCTTATTCCTCGTATATCATTAACACTAAAGAATACAAAATGGCCATTTGTTCTTCAGAGACGCCAATACCCTATAAAGGTATAATATGCAATGACAACTAACAAAAGTCATGGGCAAACACTTTCAAATGTTGGTGTATACTTGAAAAAACCTGTTTTCACACATGGACAGCTCTATGTTGCCATATCAAGAGTTACATCTAAAAAAGGTCTTTCAATCCTTATTGAAGATGACTCGGACAAGTGCAGTTCTAAGACCCGAAACATAGTGTACAAAGAGGTTTTCGCACGTATTGCTGAGCAAAGCTCCGACCAATAGCAAGCCGCGTTTCTAATGTCATATATATATATATATATTTATTTATATATATATATACACAAAAGTTTGTTTACAATCATGTGTATGCATTGAAGTGTGGTGGTTGGGGGGTATTTATAGCCCCAACCACCAAAAGAACCGTTGGTGAGGGCTGTACATGGTTATATATACATACACATGATAGTATAAAACATAAGAGGAACTTTTAATAAAATATACTAAAACTAAGTCTTATTTGATCATGGTTGTGACATCAATTGAAGGTTGCAAAACAATGACCTCCAACTAATACAACCCACAGCAGCCGAAGAAGAAATCTAGGTTTCTCAACCACCAAATTTGGAACACAAGACTGTTGAAGAGCTGCCCGACATAGATCCAGACATGTTTCCCGTATTCATTACTAAATCCTCCTATATTTCACTTATCTAACACATCTACGATATGTTTGTCTGACTTGGTACATCTTTTTTCTCTTTTATACTACAGCCAGAAGGCTACAGATGCACTGTTACTATCTCACGCATTGTGCAAAACAGCAAATGGTGGTACCCATCTTGCTCCAGGTGCCACAAATCTTCATCTCAAACTTCAATTGGATATCACTGCACATCATGTGGCTGCACAGATATTAACTTTAGGTAAATCTTAGCACACACACTTGATTTACTACCATTTATTTCATCTTGATAAAGTCTTATCTTTACTACAAACTTAATTGCTGCTTCGAAATACTCATAATTTCCATTGACAGATACAAGCTCAGCTTCATTGCTACTGATGGGACATGTGAAGCAGAGTTCTTTTGTTTTGATAGCATAGCCAGAAAAATTGTAGGAAAACCTTGTGACAACCTTGTTACAACAGTTACAACTTCTCAGGGCCCCCAAACAGCCCTAGCCGCTATTGTGTGTCTGAAATTTACCCTTGCAGTTGCCATCAATATGTCAGCCTACTCAGTCACAAATAGAGTCTTCTTTATTCTGTCTATTTTAGCAAATCATGGAAGACAGTCCTTCATACCATCTAACATGCCTAGCCATCCTCAACGAGAGTTGCATACACAAGATGAAATACCTAGCCTTCCGACCACACAAGACTCTCCAGCAACATCAATGGCAAAACTATCTACCTGTAGCAACAAAAAAACGAGGTACGAAACTTCTTATTTTTCTTGCCATGTACAGCCTATTATAAACATATCATTCCTTCATGCATACAACTTGATGAAGTCTATTCAACAGGCATGGCGCGTTCTAATATATTCAGATATGCCGCATGACACAGAGGTACCTTTAGTACTGCTAAATACTTAATTTCCATGCACTCACAAAGTTACATATCTATTGCATTTTAATACCAGATATAAATTGATACAAACAATACCCACAGAATAAATAAACTAAGACAAAATGAACTTCCACTTTGTCATAGCAAACTACATTCATATATTTTATGCACTTAATCATAGGGTGATGACCAGCGCATAAGTGAAGTCAACAATCAAGAGTTATCGTCACCACCGAAAAGGTATGTATTACAAAGATAGTTGAACATAATAGCAGTACCAACGGCGACCTTCTTTTAAATGATAGATCTTATTTTCCATGCTAATACAACATTCATGATATTATATAGGATAAAACATAGCCACACTAACAAAGGCATACCAGATCTTATAGACCCAAAAAAGAAAAGCTCCTAGATCGTCATCAAGTTCATGGAGGTATAACACCATGTGCAAACCTTATTCATACACCGCTGTTGAGCGCCATTTTGAGCTGGCGGACGGTCCGGCCCTAAGGCCGGACGGTCCGCGGTCCGGATAGTCCGCGCCTGTGGGCCGGACGGTCCGCACATGCGCAGAGCAGTTTAGGGTTCCGAGTTTTGTGCTATGTTTGTTGGCTAGATTTGCGGAATTAGCTCGGAATCCAGTTGTGTAAAGGGTCCAGCCCCCCTCCTCTATAAAAAGAGAGGTCTACGGCCGATTTGTAATCATCAATCGAATCAATACAACTTCTATTTCGCATTTTATCCTAGGAGTAGTTCTAGTCTAGTTTAGGTTTAGCTTCTTGATCCCCAAATTCTCCACCTCTCCTCGACTCTACGTCGATTAGAGGAGTCTAGGTCGGCCTGCCCGAGCCTAGACAACTCCTAGGATCTCTCCTCCCCGACGGGGTTCCTCCCGGGAGCGAGATCCAGGCGCCGCCGGCGATCTTCCGCCGCCCCTGCGCACGCGCGGACCGTCCGGCCGTCAGGCAGGGAACCCGAGCTCCTGCACCAGGTCGTGGACCGTCCGGCCCTGCGCTGCGGACCGTCCGCGCTTGACCAGAGAGCACCGCCGCCTCACGCCAGGTCGCGAACCGTCCGGCCCTGTGCCGCGGACCGTCCGCGCCTGACCAGAGAGCACCGCCGCCGGTTCTTCTTGAGTATTTGGCGCTCCAAAAAAGCGTCAACATACTTTTTGGCGACTCCGCTGGGGAAGACATATTTAGACCTATCAAATCGGCCCTTAATGGCCGGTTCAAGGGATAGCTCTGATATTTCCCCAAGCAACATCATAGAGCCGACTTGGGACACATTGCCGGCTGACGAACAGCTCCAGTTTGAGGAGCACAAGGAGCAGATGATCCAGGAGGCAAAAGCGAGGTTCTTGGCCAACTTCAAAGTGGACAGGAACAACAAAGTCGTCCGACATCGGGCGACGAATCCAGCTTCACTGCGACCCACGCCAGACATCCCCAATGTAAGTAATACAAACGAGCTGCAATCTCTTAAGAATTATGTAGATGAACAGCGTGAGCAAATGCAAAATATCATAGGGGATATGCAAAACGAATATAGGAGATTAGCGCGTGCATTTGACAAATCTTGCATTGCAAATTTCCCATCACACGAGGTAGAATTAGGGGGTAATACGCGTAATGCATCGGTTGTAGGTTGTCACGACCAGTCACAACCCCTTTATGGGATGCCGATGGACACGTACCCTGAGCAACCGCAAATCGGCAGCAAAACAGTCGATCTGCACATGTCTGGACCGTCCGCTCGTGATCGCGGACCGTCCGGGCCAGCCACGGCTGGGCCCATATTTAATGAAGTACCCAGACATGCACCCGAGCCACCACATATGACACAGAACCCAAACTACCCAGTCGGACGGTCCGCATACAACGACGGACGGTCCGCATATACTCACGGACGGTCCAGGTACGTATCCGGACAGTCCGCGCATGAGTCTTTTGAGGAGGATTATTACCTGAATCCTCGCCCGTCCCAGCAACACTTCCCATCACACTATGCAATGCACCGGCCCATTAATTCAGGATCCAGAGCCCAGGAAAGCTTTCCGGCCCCACCTAGAAGGCCGAAAAGAAACGATCAAACCTATGAGCCATATAGGGCAAATGGAAACGCACCACGTAGCTCAAACCAATGGGGGGAAAGACAACATACTAACATACAACCAACCCCACCTATGTTTGACCAGAGAACTGGTGGTCTTGCACCGGCTGCCATTGATATAGTGAGGGAAGAAATAGCCAGGGCGTTCTGAGATAAGCTCGGAGTAAGCATGGTCCCTGGGGGGCAATCATATCGGAAACCTTATGACAGCCGATTTGATCACCACCCGTACCCACAGGGAACTAGAATACCCGAATTCACAAAATTTTTGGGTGATCAAGGGAAAAACACGCGTGAACATATAGGCCAGTTCTTAGCACAATTGGGAGAATTGGCCGACACAGAGGCATTTCGCGTGCGCTTATTTTCATTATCTCTAACAGGAACCGTGTTTGCATGGTATGCCACTTTACCTCCCAATTCCATTTCATCATGGGGGATCTAGAATGTAACGCCCCGAATTTTTGCAGTGAATTTTTTCTTTTCTTTACTCGCCAAAATTCGGGCGTTACCTTTTCTTTTTCTTTTTCCCCTCGCTAAACCTTGACCTTTTCCAAAGTTCTAGCGGGATTCGGTTTGGATCTCCCGTGTAGGAAAAACCCTAAATACTTTATGCTGTTTGATGCACCATGCCGAACCTTGCATTTCTTTTGATTGCTTTGAAAGCGCAATTGCATTCATGTAGAAAGATCGGATTTCGAAAATGTGGAGAAGATCTTTTCTTTCTTTTTTCTCCCTCTCTTTTTTCTCTCCTCTTTTTCTCTCTCTCCCGCGCCGTGGGCCGACCCCGGCCGGCCCAAGCCCCTGCGCCCCCCCCCTCTTGGGCCCAAAGCAGGCCCAGCCGCCCCCACCCCCCCTTTTTTTTCCCCAAATCCCCTCTCCCTCCCCCTCATTCTCTCCCTCTCTCCCTCCCCACCCAAGCCGCCGCCCCCACCCACCTCCCTGCCCTAGCCGCCGCCGCTGCCCCGACCCCGGCTGCGCGCCCTCGCCGTCGGCCACCCCCTCGCCGGTGAGCCCCCTCCCCTCCCCCTTCTCCCTCCTCTCTCCTTCCCCCTCCCCTCCTTCTCCCCTTGGCCGCTGGCCCTTGGCCGCGCCCGGCCGCCCGACCGCGCCGCCCGGCTGCCCGGCCGCCCCCAGCCCCGCCTGCTCGGCCCCCTGGCCGCGTCCGCCGCCCGCTCGGCCCCCTGGCCGCGCCCGCCGCCCGCCCTGGCCCCTGGTCGCGCCCCCCCTGTCCCGGGCCGGTTCAGCCGGCCTCGGCCCCGGCTCAGCCGCCCCCGGCCCCAGCTCGGCCGCCCCCCCCCCCGCGCTCGGCCGCCCCAGCTCGGCCGCCTGCCCCCGGGCCGGTTCAACCGCCCCTAGGGCCGGTTCAACCGCCCCCCCCCCCTCTGTTTTTTTTATTTTTTTTATTTTATTTTATTTACTTTCTGTGATCATAATTACCGTATTTTAAGTAGGCTAATCACTGTTCATGCTATGGGAAAATAGGAAGTTTAATTTAAAATTCCGTTATGCTATTGATTCACGTAGTTAATTGTTTACCCTGTGCAATGTTGATCAACTAAAAGTGATTAGGTTTCCATCAGTATATATAAATATGTATAACAGAATTATTTTGTTAAAAACCAATTGTGTCATTAGTGCATAAGATTTAACCCCCTGCGAGACCTTTCCCGTTTCTTTCTAACCATAACAAATGCGTTATCGAATGTCATACTTGATGCATATTCACTTTATTTGTTATCTTGTATGGTGTACTGTTCTTTTGTATTAAATATGTGGATGGATGTATGTATGTTTGCGCTCGCATAGAGAACGATCCGGTCGAAGAGCCCGAGGAATTCGCAGGAGAAGCCCCTGAGCAGCAGTCGTTTGGTGGAGGCAAGTGTCCTTTGACCTATCTATGTCCTATTCATTCTTTAATTCACCTCCCGCTTTACACCTTTATACCTAAGGATTGACTAGCTTTTGTTATCCATGTCCTTGTTTACCTATTTGGGTCGGATTATTACTACTTAGTCTGATGCTATTGCTCAACTCTAATCAATGAACATGATGTGATTATCTATGATACGCTGTTTTCCCGTTATTCTTTATGATTATACTTGTGGTATTCAAGGGGGCTCGAGCGGTTTCTCGAGTGCCTCTCCGTAAGGACCTGTTCTATGGATGACCGCCCGGGAAAACAGTGCAACCATGAGGGTGGAATGGGGTGCCCTTAGCTGAATAATTAGAGGATCCGGGGTGTAGTTCACTTAGCCGTCGTGCCGTCAATGGGGCTCGGTGTATGCGGCTCGCTCTGCCAAGTTTGGGTTCGCCCCTTGGGGAGGAGTGCGGTGCATTTAGGAAACCTAACGGGTGGCTACAGCCCCGGGGAATCTTTGTAAAGGCTTCGTAGTGAATCCCTGGCCATTCACCTCGGGAGTGAATAAGGGTCTTGCAAGCCCGGGCTAGAGAGGGAATCACGGCTTGTGGGTAAAGTGCACAACCTCTGCAGAGTGTTTGAAAACTGATATATCAGCCGTGCTCGCGGTTATGAGCGGCCAAGGGAGCTCCAGTGATTAGTGGTACTTGATCAGCGACATTGTGGTACAGGTGGTTATGAGATTGATGGTTTTGGTTATGATTATGGTATTGGTAAGTGGTATTCTTTCCGTTTGGAAAGGATACAATGGGCTAATAACTTGGGTTAATGCTAAAACTTGGCTTTCTACTAGTAAATAATAATCTGACCAACTAAAAGCAACTGCTTGACTTATCCCCACATAAAGCTAGTCCACTACAGCCAAACAGGATACTTGCTGAGTATGTTGATGTGTACTCACCCTTGCTCTACACACCAAACCCCCCCCCCCCCCCAGGTTGTCAGCATTGCAACCACTGCTCAGGCGAAGATGAAGCTGTGGAAGGAGACTTCCAGGAGTTCCAAGATTACGACGAGTTCTAGGAGTGGGTTAGCGGCAACCCCCAGTCGGCTGCCTGTGAAGGCCGCGTTACCTACGTTTCTTTTCCGCACTTTGATTTATTGTAAGAACTATATGGACGTCTCAGACGTATGATGTAATCGACTATTTCCCTTATTAATACTATTTTGAGCACTGTGTGATGATGTCCATATTATGTAACTGCTGTGTACGTGAATAACTGATCCTGGCACGTACATGGTTCGCATTCGGTTTGCCTTCTAAAACCGGGTGTGACATAAGTGGTATCAAAGCCGTGCTGACTGTAGGACCGCTAACCTAGAGTAGAATGGTCGTTCTAAGGATTATAGACCTCTGTCTCTGCCTTGACTTTGGTACCCCTTCAAAAGTTGGTCCTACTGACCAAACCTATGTTCTACTATATATTATACCTTGCTGAAAATTATGTTCTATTCCAATCCTTCATCTGTTTATGATTCATTACTTGCTGGTCATATTAATTCTGTTCTCACCCTTTTGCTTGCGATGTCTTTTGTAGATGGCTCGACTTAGACACACTGCACGAAAGTCAGTCATCCCCTTCTTACCTTCCCGCCTTGCTGAGCGTCCGCTTCGCCGTCCCGTGGCCGGACAGTCCAGCCACTTGGAGAGACTACACCACCGCCTGCGTGAGGAGCAGGAGCGTCGACGACAGGAGCAGCGGAGCTCTTCCCTCTCGCTCCACCAGGAGATAGAGTCTGTGAGGAGCTGCTCCCCTGTGCTTCCTCTGGAGCCGCCCCTGCACCACCACTGGGCGCCCCAGCTTCTGGAGTAGCTGCTGGAGGAGACCCAGACGACGGAGATGGCGACGACAGCTCGAGCCACGACACCGACTTCTCTGCTAACCCTGAGCCGGAAGGATGGGTTGCTCGACCCATCACTCGCGACGCTGCTCGCGGGTGTCACTTCCATGATGCGCTCGACACCCTGCTACGTCGGGCATTTGACCGGCATACTTGGTCCGTCGAGTATCGCTGTGTGGTCTACCAGCATAGTCGCGGGGTCTACCCGGACCGCTGGGAGGCGACTTGCTTGGTGCGCTGCCCGGAGGACAGTCTCCAGGGTGCAGAGGCCTGTTCAGAGCACTATTCTATCTCTGAGCGGGACTCAGCTGAGGCAGCCATGCAAGATGCTGCACGGCGTGCGCTTTCGCACTACTGCTCGGTTTTCGGTGGGGCAGCTGACGGTCTTGACCTGAAGTATTACCCCCGCCGTTCATCTGGCAGCACAGGAGGCGTGATTGTCTCACCTGTCGGTGAGGGCAATCCTAGGTTGAGCAGCACAGTCAACCTAGCCGCCGTGCTAAACACGGAGCTGGACCATGCACTAGACGAGCTGAGTAGGGCTCGTGCTGAGATCGCCCTGCTGCGGGCTGAGCGCGCGGAACGTCGTTATCTGGACGGTGGTTCCCCCGCTCCCGTTGGGACTCAGCACCCGTACCGCTCACCTCAGCGTGGACACCAGTCTTATGGCAATCCCGCCTGCAAGACCAAGATAAACCTAGAACCATAGATCGTTAGAGTTGGATCTTGTAATTAATACGAAATAAATATATACATGGAAGCTTCAGTCTTAGCGTTAGTCTCGGTCTTAGTTAGTTTTGGTTAGACAGGGTAGTTTGCTATATCCTGTGCATTTATGTTGTCATGATGAACTATGTTTGGTTTGGATCTTTGTAATGATTGTCACCAGAGTGTGGGTATCCCCTGCATTTTGGTTTACATACTATGTCAATAAAGTTAGTTATATAGTTGGGAAACCCATTATTCTCCTTTCCTCTTTATCTGAGAAGCTGTGTGGTCTGTGTTGGAGATCAGTGAAGATGCTCATCTGTTCAGTGCTGTTGGAGAATTCTATACTCTTTTCTTATGCTGCAAGCTTTGCCAGATCAGTTCTGATGTGTGGTTGCGTTCTGCAGATGTCAGAGAACAGGCGTAGAGGAGGAAGGCGTGCTCAGCAGGAGCGAGCCGCTCCGCAGGATGAGGTGCCCCAGCAGCAGCACCTGCCGCCCCCGCCCCCGATGTCGATCGAGCAGATGTTTCTGATGCAGACTCAGGCAGTTCAAGCCATCGGTCAGACTCTGGCCGCCATTCAGCAGCAGCAGCAGCAACAGCAGCAAGCACCACCCCAGCCTCAGATGCCTCAGATGCCTAGAGACAAGCGTGCTGAATTCATGAGAGGTCATCCACCAACGTTCGCTCACTCTTCTGACCCCATGGATGCTGAAGATTGGCTGCGCACTGTGGAGCGGGAGTTGCATACCGCTCAGTGCGATGACAGGGAGAAAGTCCTGTATGGTCCCCGTCTGTTGAGAGGAGCAGCCCAGTCATGGTGGGAGTCTTACCTCGCCACCCATGCCAACCCCGACACCATCACCTGGGAAGAATTCAGAGGTAGCTTTCGTCAGTACCATGTGCCTGCAGGTCTGATGACAGTGAAGAAGGAGGAGTTCCTGGCCCTTAAGCAAGGGTCATCGTCTGTCAGTGAGTATCGGGACAGGTTTCTGCAATTGTCCCGCTATGCTCCTGAAGATGTCAACACCGACGCCAAGCGACAGTACCGTTTCCTGAGAGGCTTGGTTGACCCTCTGCAGTATCAGCTGATGAATCACACCTTCCCGACATTCCAGCACCTGATTGACAGAGCAATCATGACAGAGAGAAAGCGCAAGGAGATGGAAGATCGTAAGCGCAAGATCAGTGGACCCCAGCCTGGAAGCAGCAGCCGTCCTCGTTTCTCAGGCAATCAACCTCCGCAGTTCAGGCAGAACCAGCGTCCACCTCAGCAGCATCAGCAGCGTCAGCAGTATCAGCAGTTCCAAAGGCAGTATCCTCAGAATCAGTACCAGAACCGTCAGAGCAATCAGTCAGGAGGTCAGTTTCAGAAGCAGAATCAGCAGACACCTCGTCTTCCTGCCCCAGCAAATCAGCAGAACAGTCAGGCAGCACCAGCTCAGGTTGGAAACAGGGCATGTTTCCACTATGGAGAGCAAGGCCATTGGGTGATGCAATGTCCGAAGAAGGCAGCCCAGCAGCAGTCAGGCCCCAATGCCCCAGCAAAGCAGAATGTGTCTCAGCCTGGAGCAGGCAATCGCCCTCAGCCGCGCTATAATCATGGAAGACTGAATCACTTGGAGGCTGAAGCAGTTCAGGAGACCCCCGACATGACAGTAGGTATGTTCCCAGTCGATTCCCATATTGCAGAAGTGTTATTTGATACTGGAGCAACGCATTCTTTCATTACTGCATCATGGGTAGAAGCACATAATCTTCCAACCACTACCATGTTAACCCCCATTCAAATTGACTCAGCCGGTGGTAGAATTCGAGCTGATAGCATTTGTTTAAATGTAAGTGTGGAAATAAGGGGGATAGCGTTTCCCGCCAACCTTATAGTAATGGGTACTCAGGGAATAGATGTCATCCTAGGGATGAATTGGTTAGATAAGTATCAGGCAGTTATCAGTTGTGATAAAAGGACAATCAAGTTGGTGTCCCCACTAGGAGAGGAAGTGGTGACCGGGTTAGTCCCGCCTGAGCCGAAGAAAGGAAGTTGTTATCAGATGGCTGTCGATAGCAGTGAAGCAGATCCAATTGAGAGTATCAAGGTTGTGTCTGAATTCCCAGATGTGTTTCCAAAGGATTTACCGGGTATGCCACCAGAGCGGAAAGTTGAATTTGCTATAGAGCTTCTTCCTGGAACCGCCCCCATCTCTAAGAGAGCTTACAGAATATCTGGACCAGAGTTGGTTGAGCTTAAGAAGCAGATTGATGAGCTGTCAGAGAAAGGTTACATCCGGCCAAGCACCTCGCCTTGGGCCGCTCCTGTCTTGTTCGTAGAAAAGAAAGATGGTTCTAAGAGGATGTGTATTGATTACCGAGCTTTGAATGAGGTCACGATCAAGAACAAGTATCCCTTGCCCAGAATAGAAGATCTGTTCGACCAGTTGAGAGGAGCCAGTGTGTTCTCCAAGATTGATCTGAGGTCAGGTTATCATCAGCTCAGGATCCGACCTTCGGACATTCCGAAGACGGCATTCATTACCAAGTATGGTTTATATGAGTTCACAGTGATGTCTTTTGGTTTGACCAATGCACCGGCGTTCTTTATGAACTTGATGAACAGTGTATTCATGGATTATCTTGATAAGTTCGTGGTGGTATTCATTGATGATATTCTGGTCTATTCTCAAAGCGAAGAAGAGCATGCAGATCATTTGAGGATGGTATTGCAGAGATTGCGAGAGCACCAGTTGTATGCAAAGTTGAGCAAGTGTGAGTTCTGGATCAGTGAAGTCCTGTTCTTGGGTCACATAATCAACAAAGAAGGATTGGCTGTGGATCCGAAGAAAGTGGCAGACATTTTAAACTGGAAAGCGCCAACGGATGCTCGAGGAATCAAGAGCTTCATTGGAATGGCCGGATATTATCGGCGATTCATTGAAGGGTTTTCGAAGATTGCGAAGCCAATGACAGCGTTGCTAGGCAACAAGGTTGAGTTCAAGTGGACCCAGAAATGCCAAGAGGCCTTTGAAGCGCTGAAAGAGAAGTTGACTACAGCGCCCGTCCTAGTCTTGCCTGATGTGCACAAGCCCTTCTCGGTGTATTGCGATGCTTGTTACACAGGTTTGGGATGTGTGTTGATGCAAGAGGGAAGAGTTGTGGCTTACTCGTCCCGACAGCTGAAGGTTCATGAGAAGAACTACCCAATCCATGATCTAGAGTTGGCAGCAGTGGTTCACGCACTGAAGACATGGAGGCACTATCTGTATGGACAGAAATGCGATGTTTACACAGATCACAAGAGTCTGAAGTACATATTCACTCAGTCAGAGTTGAACATGAGGCAACGAAGATGGTTAGAATTGATCAAAGACTATGAGTTGGAGATTCATTACCATCCAGGCAAAGCAAACGTAGTGGCAGATGCTTTGAGCAGAAAGAGTCAAGTCAATCTGATGGTTGCTCGCCCGATGCCTTATGAGTTGGCCAAGGAGTTTGACAGGTTGAGTCTCGGATTTCTGAACAATTCGCGAGGAGTCACAGTTGAATTGGAGCCTACCTTGGAGCGCGAAATCAAAGAAGCGCAGAAGAATGATGAGAAGATCAGTGAGATTCGGCGATTGATTCTAGATGGTAAAGGCAAAGATTTTCGAGAAGATGCAGAAGGTGTGGTATGGTTCAAAGACCGCTTGTGTGTTCCCAATGTCCAGTCTATTCGGGAGTTGATTCTTAAGGAAGCTCATGAGACAGCTTATTCGATTCACCCTGGTAGTGAGAAGATGTATCAGGATCTGAAGAAGAAATTCTGGTGGTACGGAATGAAAAGAGAAATCGCAGAGCATGTGGCTATGTGCGATAGTTGTCGAAGAATTAAGGCAGAACACCAGAGACCAGCTGGATTGTTGCAACCGTTGCAGATCCCTCAGTGGAAATGGGATGAAATTGGTATGGATTTCATAGTCGGATTGCCTCGCACTCGAGCCGGCTACGATTCCATTTGGGTAGTAGTGGACCGCTTGACCAAGTCAGCCCACTTCATACCTGTCAAGACCAACTACAACAGTGCAGTATTGGCAGAATTGTATATGTCTCGGATCGTTTGTCTTCATGGTGTGCCAAAGAAGATAGTGTCAGACAGAGGAACGCAGTTCACCTCTCATTTCTGGCAGCAGTTGCATGAAGCCTTGGGCACGCATCTGAATTTCAGTTCAGCTTATCACCCGCAGACAGATGGCCAGACCGAAAGAACCAATCAAATTCTCGAAGACATGTTAAGAGCCTGTGCGTCGCAAGATCAGTCCGGATGGGACAAGAGATTGCCTTATGCGGAGTTTTCCTATAACAACAGTTATCAGGCCAGTTTGAAGATGTCACCGTTTCAAGCGCTGTATGGAAGGAGTTGCAGAACTCCGTTGCAATGGGATCAGCCTGGAGAAAAGCAAGTGTTTGGGCCAGATATTTTGCTTGAAGCCGAAGAGAACATCAAGATGGTCCGAGAGAATCTGAAGATAGCGCAATCGAGGCAGCGAAGCTATGCAGACACAAGAAGAAGAGAGCTGAGTTTCGAAGTCGGAGACTTTGTCTATCTGAAAGTGTCACCGATCAGAGGAGTCAGAAGATTCGGAGTCAAAGGCAAGCTGGCACCCCGCTACATTGGTCCGTATCAGATTCTTGCAAGACGTGGAGAAGTGGCCTATCAGCTCAGCCTGCCAGAGAATTTGTCTGCTGTGCATGATGTCTTTCATGTGTCTCAATTGAAGAAGTGTTTGCGTGTGCCAGAAGAGCAGTTGCCAGTGGAAGGTCTTCAAGTCCAGGAGGACTTGACCTACGTTGAGAAGCCAGCTCAGATCCTTGAGGTTGCAGATAGAGTCACCCGAAGGAAGACCGTCAGAATGTGCAAAGTCAGATGGAGTCACCACTCTGAGGAAGAAGCAACCTGGGAGCGTGAAGATGATCTGATGGCCAAGTACCCGGAGCTCTTTGCTAGCCAGCCCTGAATCTCGAGGGCGAGATTCTTTTAAGGGGGATAGGTTTGTAACGCCCCGAATTTTTGCAGTGAATTTTTTCTTTTCTTTACTCGCCAAAATTCGGGCGTTACCTTTTCTTTTTCTTTTTCCCCTCGCTAAACCTTGACCTTTTCCAAAGTTCTAGCGGGATTCGGTTTGGATCTCCCGTGTAGGAAAAACCCTAAATACTTTATGCTGTTTGATGCACCATGCCGAACCTTGCATTTCTTTTGATTGCTTTGAAAGCGCAATTGCATTCATGTAGAAAGATCGGATTTCGAAAATGTGGAGAAGATCTTTTCTTTCTTTTTTCTCCCTCTCTTTTTTCTCTCCTCTTTTTCTCTCTCTCCCGCGCCGTGGGCCGACCCCGGCCGGCCCAAGCCCCTGCGCCCCCCCCCCCCCCCCTCTTGGGCCCAAAGCAGGCCCAGCCGCCCCCACCCCCCCCTTTTTTTTCCCCAAATCCCCTCTCCCTCCCCCTCATTCTCTCCCTCTCTCCCTCCCCCACCCAAGCCGCCGCCCCCACCCACCTCCCTGCCCTAGCCGCCGCCGCTGCCCCGACCCCGGCTGCGCGCCCTCGCCGTCGGCCACCCCCTCGCCGGTGAGCCCCCTCCCCTCCCCCTTCTCCCTCCTCTCTCCTTCCCCCTCCCCTCCTTCTCCCCTTGGCCGCTGGCCCTTGGCCGCGCCCGGCCGCCCGACCGCGCCGCCCGGCTGCCCGGCCGCCCCCAGCCCCGCCCGCTCGGCCCCCTGGCCGCGTCCGCCGCCCGCTCGGCCCCCTGGCCGCGCCCGCCGCCCGCCCTGGCCCCTGGTCGCGCCCCCCCTGTCCCGGGCCGGTTCAGCCGGCCTCGGCCCCGGCTCAGCCGCCCCCGGCCCCAGCTCGGCCGCCCCCCCCCCGCGCTCGGCCGCCCCAGCTCGGCCGCCTGCCCCCGGGCCGGTTCAACCGCCCCTAGGGCCGGTTCAACCGCCCCCCCCCCCCCTCTGTTTTTTTTTATTTTTTTTATTTTATTTTATTTACTTTCTGTGATCATAATTACCGTATTTTAAGTAGGCTAATCACTGTTCATGCTATGGGAAAATAGGAAGTTTAATTTAAAATTCCGTTATGCTATTGATTCACGTAGTTAATTGTTTACCCTGTGCAATGTTGATCAACTAAAAGTGATTAGGTTTCCATCAGTATATATAAATATGTATAACAGAATTATTTTGTTAAAAACCAATTGTGTCATTAGTGCATAAGATTTAACCCCCTGCGAGACCTTTCCCGTTTCTTTCTAACCATAACAAATGCGTTATCGAATGTCATACTTGATGCATATTCACTTTATTTGTTATCTTGTATGGTGTACTGTTCTTTTGTATTAAATATGTGGATGGATGTATGTATGTTTGCGCTCGCATAGAGAACGATCCGGTCGAAGAGCCCGAGGAATTCGCAGGAGAAGCCCCTGAGCAGCAGTCGTTTGGTGGAGGCAAGTGTCCTTTGACCTATCTATGTCCTATTCATTCTTTAATTCACCTCCCGCTTTACACCTTTATACCTAAGGATTGACTAGCTTTTGTTATCCATGTCCTTGTTTACCTATTTGGGTCGGATTATTACTACTTAGTCTGATGCTATTGCTCAACTCTAATCAATGAACATGATGTGATTATCTATGATACGCTGTTTTCCCGTTATTCTTTATGATTATACTTGTGGTATTCAAGGGGGCTCGAGCGGTTTCTCGAGTGCCTCTCCGTAAGGACCTGTTCTATGGATGACCGCCCGGGAAAACAGTGCAACCATGAGGGTGGAATGGGGTGCCCTTAGCTGAATAATTAGAGGATCCGGGGTGTAGTTCACTTAGCCGTCGTGCCGTCAATGGGGCTCGGTGTATGCGGCTCGCTCTGCCAAGTTTGGGTTCGCCCCTTGGGGAGGAGTGCGGTGCATTTAGGAAACCTAACGGGTGGCTACAGCCCCGGGGAATCTTTGTAAAGGCTTCGTAGTGAATCCCTGGCCATTCACCTCGGGAGTGAATAAGGGTCTTGCAAGCCCGGGCTAGAGAGGGAATCACGGCTTGTGGGTAAAGTGCACAACCTCTGCAGAGTGTTTGAAAACTGATATATCAGCCGTGCTCGCGGTTATGAGCGGCCAAGGGAGCTCCAGTGATTAGTGGTACTTGATCAGCGACATTGTGGTACAGGTGGTTATGAGATTGATGGTTTTGGTTATGATTATGGTATTGGTAAGTGGTATTCTTTCCGTTTGGAAAGGATACAATGGGCTAATAACTTGGGTTAATGCTAAAACTTGGCTTTCTACTAGTAAATAATAATCTGACCAACTAAAAGCAACTGCTTGACTTATCCCCACATAAAGCTAGTCCACTACAGCCAAACAGGATACTTGCTGAGTATGTTGATGTGTACTCACCCTTGCTCTACACACCAAACCCCCCCCCCCCAGGTTGTCAGCATTGCAACCACTGCTCAGGCGAAGATGAAGCTGTGGAAGGAGACTTCCAGGAGTTCCAAGATTACGACGAGTTCTAGGAGTGGGTTAGCGGCAACCCCCAGTCGGCTGCCTGTGAAGGCCGCGTTACCTACGTTTCTTTTCCGCACTTTGATTTATTGTAAGAACTATATGGACGTCTCAGACGTATGATGTAATCGACTATTTCCCTTATTAATACTATTTTGAGCACTGTGTGATGATGTCCATATTATGTAACTGCTGTGTACGTGAATAACTGATCCTGGCACGTACATGGTTCGCATTCGGTTTGCCTTCTAAAACCGGGTGTGACATAGAACAAAAATTTTATGATCATTTTTTCTCCGGTGACTATGAGTTGGATTTGGTAGATTTAGTGTCATTGCGGCAGACAAAAGACGAATCGGTTAATGATTACATCCGGAGATTCCGCGATACAAGAAACCGATGCTTTCAAATTCATTTAGCAGAAAAACAGCTAGTAGGATTAGCCTTTAATGGTCTACGATATTATTTAAAAGAAAGATTAGAAGGCATCCAATTTTTTACACTAGCACAGTTACACCAGAGGCTTTGGCTTGCGAAAGCCGGAGCAAAGAAACTGCTAAAACAATGTGTCACAACGTACATATAATAGAATGCGACCAAAGTAGCTCAGATGACGAATCAGCAGAAGTGTATGCTGCTGAAATGGTTTGGCCAAAACAGGCCAAATCTTCGGCTTGTTCCTCCTTACAGCCGGTTCAAAAGAAACGGCAAGAGGAGGTTAAGTTTACGTTTAATGTTGGTAAGTGTGATAAAATATTTGACGAATTACTAAAAATGGCAATATTAAAATAAATCACACTGTTCCATCCGCCGACGAGCTAAAACGTCGTGCATACTGCAAGTGGCATAACTCGTTTTCTCATGCCACTAATGATTGTAATGTATTTCGGCGACAGATTCAATCGGCCATTAACGAAGGACGATTGAAATTTCAGGAAATGCATGTGGATACAGAGCCCTTTCCGATGAACATGATTGACCTCAAGGGCAAGGATAAGACTCCCGATGGAGGGGAGACCCTGAAGGTGACCATCACAGCCTCTAGCACTGGGGGGCAAGCGCAGACAGGGAGACAGTTGCGGGAACCCGTGCTGCGCATCACGGACAGTCCGCCGTCCAGACACGGACGATCCGACGCTTCTCCGGACGGTCCGGAGGACTCTAGCGGACGGTCCGACCATGCTCAGGACTCGCAGCGACCACGTACCTTCAAACCACGACGACCAGAGATAGGTACGTGGAAAACAAATACATTTAAAGCAACTGGTCGGCTGATCAAACCTGGTCCAACTTTCGATCAATTGTTGTCTAAATATGTGAAAAAGAAGGCTGGCCCCAGTGACCGGCCACCAAAGCGACCCCGCTCACCCATTCATGAGCAACGTCAGGTCAGGTCGATTGGACCACCTCACCAATCGGAAGAAATGAAAGGTCCTATTGTACAATTGAGACCTAACATGCCGACTTAGACCCCTCCACCCCCTTATCCATCTATGCCATATCCATACACATACTTACCTCCACCATTTGTCCCAAATCAAATGTGGGGTATGCCACCATATCCATTTGGGATGCCATAGTACCCCGCTTGGGGGGCACCCCAAACATCCGTTTTTGATAGGTTGGCGCCGCCAGTGCAAGACCGATTGAGCGCTGCTGAATCCGGTCACCAGGCACAGGCCCAACAAGATTGCCAGACTACTCGGCCTCCTAGGCCGACCAATCCGGCAGGGGGCATATGCCTGTAGCAACTCAAAGAACAACAAAAAAGGACATCATCAAAATAGGCACTGCAGATGTTGTCATACAGGGAGACAATAAAGGGCCGATGATTTTCGGCGAATCGGCCAACGCAACCGAAAAGGATACGGCTACCATCAAAACAGCCGATCCAAAATACTCCATGCCTCGATGGTGCCCAGCGGGATTGACACGATCCCAAAAGAGAAAATTACAGCGCCTAAGAGCAAAGGAGAGCCAGGAGAAGGAGGCGGAAAAGACATTTAATTACACACATCCACTATACCCGCCACCGCAAAAGAAATGGAGACCGAAGGCCGTTGAGACAAAACAAACGGCCACAGAAATAGAAAGTCAACCTGCACCAGGCACGGACCGTCCGGCCCCCGCGCACGGACCGTCCGCCGTTCTCCAGGAAGCCTCTGGACAACCTGCACCAGGCGCGGACCGTCCGGCCCCCACGCGCGGACCGTCCGCCGTTCACTAGGAAGCCTCCAACGACACGACAACATTAATGGAAGAGGACGACCTGCTGGGAGAAGACCTGGTCGACTACGAGGCTTCTCCAGAACGCCCAGGTATGGATGTAAATATTATTACATTTTTCACCGATTGTACTATTCTCGGCGACGATGAACCTGTTGTTGCTCAGTTTGATTTTGGTCCTAAAGAAGCCGCCTTTACTAAACCAAAGGAATCGGTAAATTATTTAAAGCCGCTCTTCGTGCGCGGTCACATTGATGGGATACCGATTGCTAAGATGTTGGTAGATGGAGGGGCGGCTGTAAATCTAATGCCTTATTCATTATACAGAAAATTAGGTAAACAAGATGACGAACTTGTCAAGACCAACATGACCCTCAGCGGTGTTGGAACTGATAGTTCGATCAAAGCCAGGGGAGTCACGTCCGTTGAATTAACCATCGGGACTAAGACCCTTGCTGTTGCATTCTTCGTCGCTGATGTAGAAGGAAATTACAGTTTAATCCTAGGCAGAGATTGGATTCACGCCAATCAATGTATACCTTCTACATTACATCAAATGTTAATACAATGGGTAGGCGATGACATAGAGCAAGTACATGCTGATGTATCGGCCTGCATCGCTGTGGCCGATGCCCCTGTGCTCTGGACTTATGAGACTGCTACATGTCTCACAGGAGTAGATTTTTTTGATTATCAATTCATAAGTATAGATAAAAAAGAGTTCATTCTTGTAATGCTAGAGCCGATGGAAAATCGGCTAAATCCTAAATAAAGTTTAAATGATGAATACGCACAAAGTTCATGGGTCTCTGGTCACGGACAGTTCGGCTTCCAAGGCCGGGTGGTCTGGCCTTTCACAAAAGGGTTCGGACTTTAAGACCGAACATATATCACAGCAAAAGGACAGTATTACGGATAATCCGGTCTCCAAGACCGGAAAGTCCACCGTCACACAAAGATCATCTAATTCCTCTGTGGGGAACATGATAGAGGAATTCAGAGATCTTGATAAACTAGGACAGGGGTTTACATCGGCCGATCCTTTGGAGGAGATTGACATAGGAGATGGTAAAACTCCAAGGCCGACTTTTGTAAACAAGACTCTGGAGACCGATCCTAGAGATGAGATGATCGGTCTATTGAAGGAATATTCAGATTGCTTTGCTTGGAATTACACTGAGATGCCTGGATTAAGCTGAGAGATCGTAGAACATCGGCTGCCTATTAAATCTGGTTTCAGACCTTTCAAGCAAAGAGCTAGAACATTTCGTCCAGATCTTCTCCCACGCATCAAGGACGAAATCCACCGGCTGCTAGAAGCTGATTTTATCAGGCCTTGTAGATACGCAGAGTGGGTCTCCAATATTGTGCCGGTGGAGAAGAAGGAGTCAGGTAAGCTTAGAGTATGCATTGATTTTCGCAATTTAAATAGAGCAACTCCTAAAGACGAATATCCCATGCCCATAGCCGACACATTAATCAATAATGCATCAGGAAATAGAATTATTAGCTTCCTTGATGGTAATGTCGGATATAATCAGATTTTCATGGCCGAAGAAGATGCGTCTAAAACAGCCTTTATATGTCCAGGCTTCATTGGTTTATTTGAGTGGGTTGTCATGACATTTGGTCTGAAAAATGCTGGTGCTACTTATCAGAGGGCTATGAATTTGATCTTCCATGAATTGCTAGGAAACACTGTGGAAGTTTACATTGATGACATTGTAGTCAAATCGGCTGAGTTTACTTCTCATATAGCTGATTTGCGCAAAGCCTTTGATAAAATGTGTCGGTATGGTTTGAAAATGAACCCACGTAAATGTGCTTTTGGAGTGTCGGCTGGTAAGTTTTTAGGATTCGTCATACATGAACATGGTATAGAGATAGACCCTGACCGAATAAAGTCTATTCGGAATGTGGGACCTCCGACATGTAAGGTCGAGGTACAGAAGTTTCTCAGCAAGGTGAATTATTTACGAAGGTTTATTTCTAACCTAGCCGGGAAGATTGATGTGTTCACCCCTATTCTTCGGCTTAAGAATGATGCCGAATTCACTTGGGGGGCAGAACAACAAGAAGCATTTGATCTCATCAAAAAATACTTATCTTCGGCTCCCGTATTAAAAGCACCACGAGCAGGAGTACCATTCCGATTATACATTGCAGCTGAAGATAAGGTCATTGGAGTTGTTCTGACACAAGAAACTAAGGGGAAGGAGCATGTGGTGACATATCTGAGTCGAAGGTTGGTGGATGCTGAAACAAGGTACACTTTTATTGAGAAGTTATGCTTATGCTTGTTTTATGCATGCACCAAATGTAGATGTTATTTACTGTCTAGTCATTGCACTGTTTCTGGTCAAGCCGATGTGATCAAATACATGTTGCATAACCCAATTATGAGTGGTAGAATTGGTAACTGGGCTTATGCACTCATAGAATATGACTTGGCCTATGAACCATTGAAATCTATGAAAGGCCAAGTCGTAGCGGATTTCATTGTAGAACATCGGGTTAATGATATTCATGAACTAGACATGTCATACCTCACTATTACTCCTTGGACTTTATATTTTGATGGATCGGTTTGCAATGAAGGGCAAGGAATTGGCATTGTGCTTGTTTCACCAAGTAATGTCTCCTTTGACTTCTCTAGCTGATTGAAAACTTATTGCACTAACAATCAAGCCGAATATGAAGCACTTTTGTTTGGTTTAGAACTTTTAAATGGTATGGGAGTGAAACATGTAAAAGCATTGGGTGATTCTCAGCTAGTCGTCCAACAGGTGTTAGAAGAATATCAATGTTTTGATGGTACTCTAAATAGTTACCTTGAGAAATGTTGGAGCATAATCCATTCTTTTGACGAATTCAGTATTCGGCATATCTCTAGAGTTGAGAATCATAGAGCTAACAATTTGGCCCAAGATGCATCAGGTTATCGGATAAAGAGAGGGAAATTTCACAAAACTGAAAATCTGATAACCAGTGCAGAGCCAATTTCCCAGGTCGCGGACCGTCTGCGTGATGACGCCGGACCGTCCGGGGTTACCAGAAATGTTCTCTTAATCGATTAGGCTGACAATGAAGCCGATGCAAGTGATTGGAGGATACCTATATTTAATTATTTACGAAATCCCAATATCAGGACAGATAAGAACATTCGGCGAACAGCTTTCAAGTATGTTTTGATGAGTGATGAACTTTACCGCCGAACAGTCAATAACATCCTGCTTAAGTGCTTGGGCCCAGATGATGCTATATTAGCCATGGCCGAAGTACATGAAGGAATCTGTGGTACTCATCAATCAGCTCCAAAGATGAAGTGGTTGTTGCGAAGGTCTGGTTTTTATTGGCCTAGTATGATAGCTGATTGTTTCAAGTACTACAAGGGTTGCCAAGTGTGTCAAAAATTCGGCGACCTACAGTTGGTCCCTGCAGCCGAATTACATCCTATCATCAAGCCTTGGCCGTTCAGAGGATGGGGATTAGACTTTATTGGGGAAATTCATCCTTCATCATCAAAGGGGCATCGGTTTGTGTTAGTTGCCACTGACTATTTCACCAAATGGACTGAAGCCGTTGCTCTAAAGAACATGACGCACAAGGAGGTAATTGAGTTCATAACTGAGCATATTATTCATAGATTCGGCATTCCCCAGACCTTGACTACAGATCAAGGTACTTCTTTTATGTCAAAGGAGGTACGTGAATTTGCTGAATTATACAGAATTAAGCTGCTTAATTCATCTCCATATTATGCTCAGGCCAATGGACATGCCGAGTCTAGTAATAGGACATTGATTAATTTGATAAAAAAGAAGATATCTGATAATCCTAAACATTGGCATAAGATTTTGTCTGAAGCTTTATGGGCTCATAGAATATCTAAACATAGGGCTACTAAAGTATCTCCTTTTGAGCTTGTCTATGGGCAGGAAGCAGTGTTGCCTGTGGAAATAAGTTTGAATGCTGTCAGGTTCGCCAGACAAAATGATCTAATTGCTACTGATTATTATAATTCAATGATGGATAATATTGATGAGGTGACCGACAAGAGGATGATAGCTTTGGGAGCAATAGAGAAGGACAAGATCATGGTAGCTAGAGCCTACAACAAGAAGGTCAAAGCAAAATCATTTCAAGTAGGGGACCTGGTGTGGAAGACCATTCTGCCTCTAAGGAATAAAGACCGGAAGTTCGGGAAATGGTCGCCAAGCTGGGAGGGTCCTTATAAAGTAAAACAGGTGATGTCTGGCAACACCTATTTGCTACAAACATTACAAGGCAAGGATTTGCCTAAGGCTTTGAATGGGCGTTTCCTCAAACTGTACCATCCTAGTATGTGGCAAGATGCCTAAGAGAACCGATGTAATCACATCGAGTTAGTTGCTTTTGGTTTGCTCAGCTCCACCAAAAGGCAGGGGAGCATATGTTGAGCGCCATTTTGAGCTGGCGGACGGTCCGGCCCTGAGGCCGGACGGTCCGCGGTCCGGACAGTCCGCGCATGTGGTCCGGACAGTCCGCACATGTGCAGAGCAGTTTAGGGTTCCGAGTTTTGTGCTATGTTTGTTGGCTAGATTTGCGGAATTAGCTCGGAATCCAGTCGTGTAAAGGGTCCAGCCCCCCTCCTCTATAAAAAGAGAGGTCTACGGCCGATTTGTAATCATCAATCGAATCAATACAACTTCTATTTCGCATTTTATCCTAGGAGTAGTTCTAGTCTAGTTTAGGTTTAGCTTCTCGATCCCCAAATTCTCCGCCTCTCCTCGACTCTACGTCGATTAGAGGAGTCTAGGTCGGCCTGCCCGAGCCTAGACAACTCCTAGGATCTCTCCTCCCCGACGGGGTCCCTCCCGGGAGCGAGATCCAGGCGCCGCCGGCGATCTTCCGCCGCCCCTGCGCACGCGCGGACCGTCCGGCCGTCAAGCAGGGAACCCGAGCTCCTGCACCAGGTCGTGGACCGTCCGGCCCTGCGCCGCGGACCGTCCGCGCTTGACCAGAGAGCACCGCCGCCTCACGCCAGGTCGCGGACCGTCCGGCCCTGTGCCGCGAACCGTCCGCGCCTGACCAGAGAGCACCGCCGCCGGTTCTTCTTGAGTATTTGGCACTCCAAAAAAGCGTCAACAACCGCAAATATACTTATACACAGTCAACATAATGTATTCCACTCACCCTTTTACACAGCAACATTAGCAAACTATTCGGAAAAAACTTCCAACAACTCTAATATTTTTTCCTCCTTCCTACACAGGTATTTGCTTTTGCGCACCTATCAAGAGCAACCATCACTTTTGGATCATGAATGCTTCTCTGTACATATGAACCTACTGGTAGACTATTTATGGATCTGTACATATGGACTTAACACCTGCAGGCACACTATTGCTAAGTGTTGATGTATGGTGATTGAATACTAATTAGTATGTATTGTACTCTAAATGCACTCTATAACTTGTATCTCTACAACTATTAAGCGTCATCTGTAGACTGCCCCCGCTCTCCCCTGCCTCCCGCGGATCCCGCACGCGCACAGCAGACAACCGCCGCCCGCCCGCCCCCACCCAGCCGCGATTCCCCCGCCTCTAGCAGCCCGCCCGCCCGCCGCGAATCCCCTCCCGCAACGCCCGCGGCGAATCCCCCGCGCGAACCGGCCGCTAGCAGCCGCCTCGAGCAGCTCGCACGCCCACCGCAAATTCCGCCGCACGACCGCCGCGAATCCCCTCCCGCAACCCGCAACGCCCGCGATGAATCCCCCGCTAACATCTCCCCAGACAGTTCCGGCGGAGGCATCGACCACGAGTGGCGTATTGATGAATCCCACGTTTCCCTCCTCCACCGCGCCGCCGGCCCCGTCCTTGGTGCCTCCTTCGCCTTCGGTATGGATCACGCTCCTCTTACGACGTCCCTCTCCTTCATTGTCGCTCTTAAACCCTAAACCCGTTCGCTCGTGCCTCCTTCCTTTGGCTGCTTGGTTGGTTGGCTCCGCAGACCACGTCTTCGATGGTGCGGCGAACAACGAGTGGATCTATGGCACGGTCGTCCGGGAACTCGTTGGCACCATCGGCGGCGGATTCAACGACACCGCCTTCACCTACGGCCAGACCAGCTGCGGGAAGACATTCGCCATGAACGGCTCCGATGCCGACCCGGGCATCATTCGCACCGTGCGCCAGGTGTGTTGATTGCTCGATTATCTGCTCCCCGAACAAGACATTGTTAGATTGGTTGATGCGATTGTTTCTGCTGCGCGTGAGTGATTTGTTGGATTTGGGTCTGTCTGGGTCAGGCTGACGACCGCGAGTTCCTCACCCGGGTGTTCTACATGGAGATCTACAACGAGGAAATCAACAACCTCTTGACACTTGAAGGCCAGAAGCTGAGGATTCATGAGAGCTTAGATGTAAGTACTCCTTTGGATATTTTTCTCTGATTTATCAACATATTTTTGTTCTGTGGATCTGTCCGTAATAACTCCCAAATTATACTGCTATAAACTATTTACAGTCCCTACCTTAGTGACTACATCATTTACATAGATATGTTTGGAAATGTCTTTGAGGGCACTGCTACTTCACACCATTTTATGAAATGTAAGATTATGCTCCACTATGTCTATCGTTGTGCGGTTGGAGTTTCTAGATGTTGAGGTGTGGCGTGTGTGAATGTTTCATGTTTTCCCTCTGGAGTGCATGGCTTATTTTCCCTTGGTACCCTTAACTAAGAACTTGTTTACTTCTTAAGATGATTTTTAGTGTATTTATTAGTGCAAACTGTTGATGTCTCTATTTAGGATTTTATTTGATGTGGTAGGTTACGTGGACAATTGTTTTCAGAAAGTTGTATAGTTAAATGCCTCATGTGCTATTAGTAGCTGGAGTTGGAAGGCATCGAGAGAATCAAGGAACATGAGCAGGTTTCGTGAGGTGATAGAGGGGCTGGCCAAGGATCTGTCAGAAGGACTAACTGGATTCTTCTAGGTAAGCATGTTCATGTCTCACAATGATTCCTTTGTATATGATGAGTTCTGTTTTTTAGTATTGCTGTTTTCAACTTCTGAAATGCTCTTATTATTAATGTCTACCATAATTGCTTATTTCCATTAGCTAAGAACAAAAAAATCAATTGGTAAAAACAACAGTTGCAAAAGTGTATTAGCAGAAATACATAATATTCCAAAAAAATCAATTAGTATCTTTGCATATCAATGTATAAATAATGGATCACACAAGACTAAAAAACTTTGATCATTCTATTGTATAGCGCACTGCTGTTCACAAAACAATCACTTGTAGACACCGAGGTCAACCTACCCTTGTTTCCTTGCCTCTTCTTCTACTAGATCTTTTCTCCTCATAACAAACCACTGAATCTTCAAGTATAACATCAGTTTTCAGTTAACATGTTACCATTGGTGTTTTATCTTTCACAGAAGCTACAAATGAGGTAGGACTCAAATTATCTGGCTCCAAATCATATCTATAGTGTAAATGGCCTAGGACTCGAACTATCTTTTAGTTCTTTTTTGTCTCTTCTGCACGAAGATGTAGCTGAAGTTTTGTTTTAATCTCTACTACACCATATGTTGGTACCGTGGGCGTCCACCACTTGGCTTCATCGACGCCTGCCTTCCAGATGGCGTGCGCCCGATGCTCCCCACCGAAGACAACGACTCGGAAGCCGACCAGCTCAGCTGGTCCGCCTCCTCCTCGCGCTTAGAAAGTGAGCAGCGAGATTTGGAGCGATGCATGTGGAGGATGGAAGGGAGTAGCGAGATTTGGTCCATCGGTGAGCCCGCCAAGGAAGACGACGACGTCGATGATGTTGTGCGCGCCGCCCTTCAGGAGGTATATTCTTCCACCTTCTCTATGTGCCTTGTGATTTGTTTGTGAAATGTGCCTATGAAATGTTCTTATACCTTAAGACTGTTCGTTGCTGTTTAATCTTCGTACTGGTTAGTTGACAGTTGGCGCGGCCGCGGAATCCTTGGAGTAAGACCAATTATGTTGTTTTTTGGCGATTTGCGTCGGTAACATAAAGTGAACACATTACTAAATTACTCTTTTACTGAACTTATTTCGAAGCCAAAATTAGAAATTCAATCTTCCATCACTTGAGTATGTGTGTCCTTAGATGACAAAGTGAAGCTTCATCCAGTCAGTTGACCAGCTCGACTGCTCTATGTTCCCGGTGCTATTTTTAAAGTTTCTCTAAACTCATCCATGTGTGTTTTTAGGTGAATGATTTCATTCTTATATCAGTGCATACAGTAGGGAGCAGATTCTTTCGATGGAGAAGGGAATTCTGAATAGGCTGGAGTGGGACTTAACTGTTCCTATAGTATACATGTTCTTTGTTCATTTTCTGAAGGTAGCAACCTTGGGCAACAAAGTTGAGAAAGAGGTAAATAATTTTTTTCTTTTATGGTTGTCGTAAACCAATCATAATTCATCAGGCTTTTGCGAGCTTACATTTTCTCTGGTCTTGTGGAATGCAGATGGAGGACATGGCCTTCTTCTTTGCTGAATTGGCGCTGATGCAATACGGATACGGCTTGGTGACACGTCTGCCTTCTCTGGTTGCTGCTTCTGCTGTCTACGCGATCAGGCTCACTGTCAAGAGAGCTCCCTCTGGACCGACGCCCTCAAGCACCACACTGTTGTGTACCAGGTGCTCGGAGGAGCGACCCGCAAAGGGCAGCGGCAGCTGGTCTTCACCTGTTGGTTCAGTGCCGGCTGGAGGGCAGCCAAGAGCAGGTTAGTATAACACTATAGCCTACCGTGTAGTTTAATGACACATATTTCTATCTGCCTCAAATGCACCTGGGTGGCCAAACCTAGCTTGAGATACATCATACATGATCTTTGTCAAGCATCGTTCTGACTTCCAAGTGATTAACCATGCACAAGAACAAATAGATGCTGATCCTTCACATGTTCCTGTTGTTCTTATAGAAAAACATGGCATGGTTGTTCCACAGCATAGTTCCAACAAGGATTTGGCTTCGAATGCTTCTGAACAAAAAGATACTGTTGTGCTACCTAAACTACAAGGAGAGTCTCTGGTACCCAAAAGTAGTGCTGGTAAAAAAGTGGGCGCATCTTGCGAGCTGTCATTTTTGTGCATGGTTTTCAGGCAAGTTACATTCGTCTCATTTATGTTTGACACTGGCGTCCTTCAGGTGCCGGGGCGGCTACTCGGGCTACCTCAGCACCATGGCGGCGGCTTCGTCGTCGTCAGCAGGCAGCTTCGACGGGCTCATGAACACGGTCATCAAGAAGAAGCTCGGCATCATCCCAAAGGATCTCAAGTAGGCTGGCCGCCATGCTTGGCTTTCCACAAATTTATATTGCTGAGACTGAGAGAGGGAGCGAACCATTATCGTCGACGGAATACCATGCACAAGAACGGTCAAGCTGGTTAGGAATGACTAGAATGTATGTGTGCCTGCAGGTGGGGCGAGCAGTCAGACGACGTGTTCGATGCTCTGGCTGGAGACTTCATGAAGCCCAGGATACAGGAGGTGGACCAGCTCCTCAAGCTCGGCGTCAATGTCACCGTCTACAGCGGACAGGTATTATGACTGATTGAACCAAACAAACTCACTGAACGAGTGACTGACGAAACTGATCCATGGTTGGCATTACCACCACAAGCTTGCCTGTTTGATCTGCTCTGCTTTTTCTTGGACATATGGATCTCCTTGTTGTTTGCAAATAAAATAACTTGGCCATTAGATAGTACTAACAAGTCTTTCTTTCTTTCTCTCTCTCTCTTGCAGCTCGACCTCATCTGCGCGACCAAAGGCACCATGGACTGGGTTCAGAAGCTCAAGTAAGTGTAGTCTCTCTGATCTCACACGCACAATGTGCACTCTGTCTAGCAGCTAGCTCTGGTCACAATTCACAACACAAGTGGCCTAGCCTCCTAGCTTACTGATCCGATGCCTCCTACTGCTGCTGCTGCTTTTGTCATCCATCAGGTGGGACGACCTCAACAGTTTCCTGAGCTCTCCTAGAACGCCCATCTACTGCAACAAGGAGGGGCAGTCCGGCACCCAGGCCTTCGTCAAGTTCTACAAGAACCTCAACTTCTACTGGATACTCGAAGCCGGACACATGGTAATTAACGAATGGTAACCCACGCACCCCTTTGTTTTGGTTGTTGCATTAGCACTCACATATATATCGCCGTGACCAAGCTGAGAAGGTGACGCGCCATCCACCCTGATGCATACTCACTCGTCCAGTGAGTGCATAAGCTGGAAAGAGTGTGCATTCATGCAGTTGGTGAGATATAGCTTCTTCGTGCCCACGTGCACCAGAAACGCTCCATGCATCTGCCTGTTGCTCCATTCATGATTCCCTCTCCTCTCTCAATGAAGAGAGACAAGACTCCGGCCACAGGCCAGCTGGGCACACACATGCACCAACAGTGATATGTAGACAGACAGATTCCTAGATTGTAGGCAGCTAGCTAGGACAACATCAGGCAGGGAACTGCTTCGCTGTCTTCTTGAATGTCTTTATATAGACTGGACTTATTAGGACTAATTTGGTGAACAGGGGAATGGAGGAGCTTATGGGAAAGGAATCTCCTCGCTCTTCAATTTTGATTCCTTCTTCATAGATCTCCCTAATGGACGCCCATTTCCTCCACTATTCAACTTTAAGCAGGAAGTAAGTGATTCTAGGACAGAAATGTTTCCCATTGTGTCCCTAATTATTAGTCCTTTTTGAAATCTTGATTACATATGAAAAATTATGTCAATTGGCCACAGGAAAATAGTGTTAATACATTCACTGTATACTTCATTTTGGTGGCATTTTACTGACACACGAATACATGATATGCATTAGTGGTAAAATCACATGCACCGAACATGTCTTGCAATGTTATATGTTGCCTGTTATGCATTGTGCCCTGCTTTTTTGCAACAGCATGGTTCATTATATATGAGTGCTGCTTTCTTTCTAGATAGCATGCCTGAATGAACACACTGCTAGCATAGTAGGCCAATTCTTCAGGTGGTGATAGCTATTGGTGGCATTCATGGGGCCTGCATTGTACAGTTTGGGTAAATGGTAGGGTGGGTGATGTCGAAGCCACAAGGGGGATGAGAGATGGGTTGTTGGTAACATGACTATCTGAAAATAAGCGCTTTGGCTTTTTTAAGGGGGTGTTTGGTTTCTTTAGTTGCCCTACTAAACTTTAGAGACTAAACTTTAGTCCCTAGAGTTTCTCTTTGCAAGGATTCATTTAATTATACCGTTTGGCAATTTAGGGACTAAAAGTGACTAAAATTTAGATACTAAAGTTTAGGAGGTGGGAACCAAACACCCCCAAGGCCTTGTTCGACTGTGTCTGGATTGGAGTGGATTGAGGGGGATTAATAAATCCCCTTCTATTCAATTTTGACTAGAGAGGGATTTAATCCCCTCCAACCCCCTTCGATCCAAACGCAACCGAACAAGCCCTAAGTGTGTTGGGCTGTGGCTGTAAGTTTACAGCTAGATTATGCACAAGAACCAAAAAACTTTGTGGGAAATAAAGTGGACCATATATTATTAGTGAAGAGATAACTACTCTATGGATGAAGTGCAAAGATCCATACAACCAGTAACAGGCTATATTATTAGCCTTGTTCTTAGATAAGGTGTATATATAAGTTGTATGAAATGGAGGCGGCTAGGGTTATTAACATGGGGAAGGAGGAGTAGGCACTGTTGGAACAAGGAAACAGCCTCATCTCCCCAATATGACTCCCCACCACAATCCAATCCCGGCCGCCCTTCATTTCGTGAAGGCAGTTAAACTCAGTGGCGCGGTCACGTGTGTCTTGCATGATTACTTCCTTATAATCTCGACTGATGCTTTCCTTTAAACCGCATAGGTCCCTGAGCTATATAATCAAATTTGTTGTGTTCCTTTGCAACTAGCAAACGCACCACCGGAGCTTGTCAGCAGGCTATTACCAGAGCATGCTCAACGGCATTCAGGATTCGGTTCCTTATTTGGGAGTGGACCGTAGCCCGTAGGAAAATCTCGTTCTAATGTTGGGCTGTTGTACGCTGTCAGAGGGCAATCTGCATATCCCAAATCTAAGTTTTAGAACCTGACCATCTTGTCGAAAAGTTGCCAGCCTTAGAAAAAACCGAGGTGGCCTCTTGTGTCCATGTTCTGCCAGTAGCGGCACATTTCTGGGGGGATGGTTAGGTGTATTGTTAAGCACAGAGGGTAACTGACTGAGCTAATGTATTTTCACGTTTCATGTCTGTATCGAACTTGTACCTGTGTACTCTGTACCAATCACAACTGATGTAATCATGTAAATGCTTCTAAACTACTTCAAGCTATCATGTTGGCCAATTCACAATTTTACAGTACACCAAACGCCCCAATCATTTCATTCTTGTTTTTTAGGTTAGTGTGTTGGTTTGAAGACGAGGAATGGAGTGATTTATATCGGTTTTTTATGATGGAATCATGGAATCAATGTTTGTAGGGGATGGAACCAAACCATCCGTGTTGCATGGTTTTAGGGACGAAATTGTTCATGTCCTATTTTTGTTTCAATGGGTCAATGTTATGTTTCATGATTTTAGGGATGGAATCATTCATGTCCTGTGTTTGGTTGGTGAGTCTTTTTCCTACGTGTCATTATCTCTATACTATCTATTACGTCAATAGTGTAGATGACGGCACTACCATGACTTTACCCTCCCCAGACCCCACCGGCAGATATGCGGCCCGTCGCGACATCTATTGGTCATTCCAGTCTCAAGGCCTAAGCATGGCGGCCTTGCATCGGATGCCCAAGCCCAACATAACTAGCTTCAGTTCAGTACACCTGGTAGCTCGATAGCCCGACAATAATTAGCAACAACGACATACACGTAGAAGCGGCAGTTGAGTTTAAGTGCAGAAACAACCCAGCTCCAGCAGTGTGTAGCTAGCAGCAAGTCTCCCGAGCAGCGCAATAGATTTTTTATTGCCTCTCACTTACAAGTATAGTTGTAGTATCTGTTCATGTATGCACACACTCACACCAAAACGCACACCAACTCTCCCCTAGCGTACACAAGCAGACCATGACTCCACCCTCCCCTAAGCCCGCGCACACTCGCCAACACCTGTGTCACCTCTCGCACCCTCCGCACGACACGCCCCAACTAGCCTCTCGCTTCTCGCATTCACGCCGATTGGCTCTCGCAACGAATTGCCTTCGCCCGCATACCATGACCTCCACGCCAGTTGCCAGTTTTCACGCCATCCGCAACATCTATGCCATGTCAGTCGTCGCATCCCACCCGCCCACTCCACAACATACTCTCGCCCGCTTCTCCACCCGCACCAAAACGCACACCAACTCACCTCTACCGTACACAAGCAGACCATGACTCCACCCCTAGGCCCGCGCACGCTCGCCAACACCCGTGTCGCCTCCCGCACCCTCTGCACGACATGCCCCAGCCAGGCTCCCGCTTCTCGCGTTCGCGCCGATTGGCTCTCACAACGAACTGCCTCCGCCAGCAAACCATGACCTCCACGCCAGTCGCCCTTCTTCACGCCATCTGCAACCTCCATGCCATGTCAGTCGTCGCGTCCCACTCGCCCACTCCACAACAGACTCCCGCCCGCTTCTCCACCCGCAAGAAGGAGGGTGCCCACTTAGATAAGGTTGCATCGGCTTCTCCCGTAGCTGCCACTGCCGAATGGCGATTGGTTCCAATAATTGGTGGGAGATTTGCTCACTAACCTAACCGGCCAACAACTCACGATCGAGTATTCGAGTGTTATCCCGCTAGACGCTCGTCCACAAGCTCGATGATGCCTAGATGAAGCTGACGCTGAGGTTCCGCCTCGCCGCCACCCCCGCAACGCCGTCATCGGCCTCAGGTCCGGATTTGGACCCGCAACAGTAGCAGTAGCCACCGTTGTTCCCGACCACGAGGCACCATCACTGGCGATGGCGTCGCCGACCAACGGTGAGTCTCCCCGTGACGCCCAGATGAGGTTGACGTCGAGGTTCCACCTTACCACCCAAGTGATGTTTGTTATTTCATATATATGTTTCATACTAATTTTTTACTCCCGTGGCAACGCACGGGCACGAACCTAGTCAACTATTAAGGAAAAACAGTGTTATCTACTTATATTTTAGTTTCTTGCTTACGCATTATATAGTTATATCATGTTTAAATTTATTTTATGTACCTAGGTGCTCACACCGAACACTTAACTCATATGTGGTCACGCGCGCCCAGGCGCGCGGTAAACACTAGTATAACGAGTTCAAGGTTTTAGCAGCGACTGTATTCTCGCTCGCTGAACAGGATCGGTCAACGTTCGACTGTACAGTGCTGACATGCCCTAAGGATGGTCAATGTTATGTAGCAGCTTAGGATTAAAAAGAAATATGCAATTGATTTTCTGTGCCACAGATATTCTTCTACCAAATAAGAAAAATACTATATACATGTATTAACAGACAGGCACGATTCCTCTTCCTCAGCAGACAGAGGCCATCCCTGCCACGTCGCCATGGGCCAGGCTCTCCTAGAGAGAAGAAATAGCACCCAGACAACCACCTCCTCTAGCGGACGACATCGGGATAGAATTTCTCTTCTCTCTCCTTTTTTTTTCAAAAAAAAAACAAAAACAAAAACAAATGAAAATAAAACCCTCAATGCAGAACACCGAATTGCTTTGCTAAAGACGCATCCAGAGTTCCAGACATTGCTCCAAGACCGAACATCCAGTGATCCATGGCGCATGATCGGGATACTAATTACCGAATATATACAGAGAATCAAACGCTACCGGATGGACTCCATACTCGAACTCCAACGATGATCAGTTCAGAGTTTCTCGCCTCGACTTCCAAGTTCCAAGTTCCAAGCAGCCAACCACACATCATTGAGCAGAGGAACCAGACCACTCAGCTGTCCCTGGCCTCCTGCAGCATTTCCACCACCTTCTTCATCCGGGGCCGCTTCGCGGGGGCGCGCTCCGTGCACAGCATGGCGACCCTGAGCACGGCCAGCATCTGCCGGCGCCACGCGAACGACACGGCGCTCAGCCGCGGGTCCATGATCTGCTCCGGCGTCTCGCCCCTCGCCGGCGCCGCGTGCACCCACTTCACGAGGTCCACGCCCTCGCCGAACGCCTCGTCCACGGCGGGCAGCTTCGACGTCAGGATCTCCAGCAGCACCACCCCGAAGCTGTACACGTTGCCCGGCACCGTCACCCGCATCGTGTACGCATACTCTGCAAGTAATAAAGGAACCAGTTGCGGACTGTTCATGCCATGGTCGATCGGGGAGACGACATCCAAGAACTACCTACTGCCGCTGCCGGACAGAGTTCAGACCTGGAGGAATGTAGCCGAACGAGCCGGCGACCGCGCTGATGCTGGCCGTGCCCTTCGTCGGGTCCAGCAGCCTGGAGATCTCGACCTCGCCGAGCAGCGCGTTGTAGCGCGAGTCGAGGAACACGTTCCCCGAGCAGACGTCGAGGTGGACGGTGGCCACCTGGTGGAGGAACGCCAGCCCCTGGGCGACGTCGACGGCGATGGACAGCAGCCTGGGCCAGTCAGCCTTCCGCCTCTCGCCGTTGTCGTGCAGCAGCTGGAGCAGGGTGCCGTTCGCCAGGTGCTGGTGCAGCAGCAGCGCGACGTCGTCGTAGAGGACGTACCCGATGGGCCGGACCAGGTTCTCGTGGCCGATGTGGGCGAGGCGCTCCAGCTCGCGGACCACCTTCGTCCGCTGCTGGACGACCGCGCGGTCCACGGACTTGAGCTTCTTCACCGACACCACCGTGCCGGAGGGCATGACGGCTCTGTAGGTGGTGCTGAACGTCCCGTCGCCCACCTCGTTCTCGTCTTTGAACGTCGCCTTCACGCAGCTCTGGAAATCGATGGCCTGCTGCAGGCTCTCGACGAACACGGCCGAGGCCACCACCTGTGGGGCTGCTGCCGCCACCGCCACCTCCGCCGCCTTCTTCTTCGCCTCCTCCTCCTCCTTCTCCTGCCTCTCGCGCCACATGAACAACGCCACCAGCAACGACACCAGCGAGAAGATGAGCACGCAGGAACCAACGACTGCCAAGGCCACCCTGTAAGATATTCCCCTGTGGTCCGTCTCCGTTCCATAGCTGGAGCCATAGATTGATGATCCACAGTCTACGGTCAGCGGGTCGCCGCACAGCTCGGCATTGCCGGAGAAGCTGGAGGCCGCGCTCTTCTGGAACGGTCCGAACACCGGTATGGCGCCCGCGAGCCGGTTGTTCGACAGATTGACCTCGATCAAGCTAAGCATCCCTCTCATGTCGCCTGGGATCTGGCCGGATATCTCGTTGCGCGACAAGTCCAACACGACGAGCTTATCGAGCCGCCCGAGCTCGCGGGGCAGCGGCCCGGTGAAGTGGTTGGAGCTAAGGTTCAGCGCGATCTGCAGGCTCTTCACCTTGCCTATCTCGGCTGGGATTTCGCCGCTGAGGTTGTTGCTACCGAGCTGCAGCTCGAGCAGCCGGGTACAGCCCCCAATCCCTGCTGGGATGCCTCCGGAGAACTCGTTGTGGTCGAGCACAAGGAACTGCAGCCGTGACCCGTTGCAGATGTTCTCCGGCAAGTCGCCACGGAAAGCGTTGTAGCTCAGGTCCAGCTTGCTGAGGTTCCGGCACCGCAGGATCGATCTCGGGAACTCTCCGCCGAGGCCATTGCCGGAAACGATGAGCTCCTGCAGGCTCCTGAGCTCGCCGAGAACATCCGGCACCTCGCCGGCGAGGCGGTTGTACGCCAGGTTGAGCAGCGTCAAGTTGGCGCACTGCGCGAGCTGCGCGGGGATCCCGCCGGACAGGTCGTTCGTGCTGGCCTCGAAGTAGGTGAGGCTGGCGGCGTCCCCGACGGACGCCGGGATGGCGCCGGAGAGGAGGTTGTCACCGATGCGCACGTTGGAGAGGCCGCGGCACCGGCCGATGGTGTCCGGGATGGTGCCGTTGAGGCGGTTCAGGGTGAGGATGAGGACCTGCAGGTTGCCGCGCTCGAAGAGGCTGCTGGGGATGCTCCCTTCGAGCGAGTTGGAGTGGAGGTTGAGCACCTGGAGCTCCGACGAGAGCCCGAGCCCCGGCGGGATCGGGCCGGACAGCGCGTTCTCGTAGGCGGACAGCACGCGGAGGCCCGGCAGCCCCGCGAGCCAGCCGGGGAGGGCGCCGGTCAGGTTGTTGCCCGATATCTGCAGCTCCTGGAGCCCCTTGAGGCCCCTGAGCTCGTCGGGGATGGCGCCGGACAGCGCGTTGTTGGAGAGGTTCAGGAACCGGAGCCTCGACGCGCCGCCTAGCGCGGGCGGCACGGCGCCGGCGAGCGCGTTCATCGAGAGGTCGAGGAACTCGAGGCGGGTGAGCGCGCCGAGCGCCTGCGGGACTCCGCCGCTGAGCGAGTTGGCGGAGAGGTCGAGGCGTGCCAGCTCGCGGAGCTCGGCGGCGGCGGCGAAGTCCCCCCGGAGCCCACGGCGCGGCAGGTCGATCGCGGTCACCGCGCCGCCGCCGCCGGCGCAGGTGACGCCGCGCCACGCGCAGTGGTCCGCGCCCGGGCCCCAGCCCGGCGGCGCCAGGTCCCGCCGCAGCGCCTGCATTGCCGCGGCATCCCCGCCGCCGCCGGCTGTCCCGGCGCCGTCCACCGTCCCCGGCGCCGAGGAGCACGCCGAGAGGAGGGCCAAGAAGAGGAAGCTGCGGCGGTAGCAAGGGGTGGAGGAAGGCATTTGGGGGTGGGGATTCTTGGCCTGGGCCCTGGGGCGAGCCGGGGGCAAGGGAAGGCAGTGGTGGTGGTGGTGCCCAGGCCTGGCGTGTGCGTGTTCGTGCGCCTGCTTTTCTGTGTGGTTTTGGGTGGTAGCCTGGTATGGTAGGGGAGGAGCGGAGAGAGGGGGGCCCCCGCACACCACACGGCGACAGGGGCCGTGGCTGCTGCTGCTGCCGCCGCCGCTCGCTCCCACTCGCACTCCGTCGGGGAGAGAGAGAGAGGGAATGTGTTTCTGTGACTGAGAGAAAGAAAGTGGACGAGAGGAGAGAGGAAAGCCCGAAGGTGGTCTTCTTGCTCAACATATGGGTTGAAATTCTAGTACTACAGTAGTACTGAGAGAGTGTGCGAAAGGGCAGTGGATACCCCACCATGAGAGGCTAGGTGAACGCCACTGTTGTACACCGATGTCCGATAGCATATTGCGTTGAGGATTAGACTGCCTCCAGCAATACACGCTAAATGATTCTGTACTCTAAATTTAGAGTACGAAACGTTCTCTACGCCGTCCAACAAGGAACACTAAAAGGAACTCTAAAATATAGAGGACGTACGGCGAACACTAAACATAGAGGAGTCCTTACGCGCGCTATCCGTCTGCTCAGCACTGGGCCCGCTCTTCAATGTGGTCATCCGTCTGCAGCTACCTCTGCTGGCCAATTAATTCTATTCTTTTTTTGCGTGTAAATCTAATAGTAGCAGCACTTTTGCTAATTGGGATTATTAGATTAGTATTATCAGTTTATGTCCAATACATATATAGATATGTACGTAGACGGCGTTATGAAAAAACGATTAGTAATGTCGGTTGCAAAATGTAATTATTATAATTAGTTCCTAATTCATTTTTATAAAATTTCTAGAAATAAATAACTTCATTTTTCCATTACGCACATAAGTTCAAATTGTGTTAATATCAAAAAATGAGTATTAAAATGAGTATATGAATTCTGTTAGATATAGAGTACCGAATTTAGAGGATGTTGCTGGAGTTGGCGAAGATATAGAGAACGAAATTTTTTAGAGGATTCTGTAAAAGACAGAGAATATTACTTTAGTAGATAGAATTTAGAAGACGTTGCTGGAGAGAGCCTTAGAGCTAGGAGGCGAGTGTTGATACTTGGTAGTGTCTTAGTATATTACTATATACGTGCACAGATCTTAATTTGATGATCAATAAACCAATGATCAGACGGGGGCAAAGTCTTGGCATGCGCTATGCTTTTGATTCTGCTATGAATATCTAATCCTCCCTTTTATTTTATTTTTCTTTTCCTATGGTTACCGCCGTGAATTCAGCAAGTCTGAATAGACACAGAAAAAAAGAAGGGACCAAAATGTAGATGATGTTTTGAGATATATTGGTAGTACATGGCTCACCTTCAAAAGGGATATAAGAACAACTCTTATCTCTCATTGCGACATAATAAGGCATTGAATATTGTCACCCAAACCCGTAACTACGTAGAGGTGTGGATGTGCACAAGCACGGAGACGATGCGTGCGATAGCAAATGAGGCATATGACTTCCTTGTTGACTTTACAGTGAGGCATCAGGCCAGGCATCCCTCGTTACCTTTCTGTGTGCACCTAGCAATTTGCGGTTCAGACATGGTGAATTTTTTGGACGCCGAGCCGTGTGAATCTTTGTCCTCTGTTTCTTTCCCCTCTCCCCTGTTTCGGTCCAAGCACGTCCTCGATAAAACTACTCCAATCTACACGTACGGCATGTCTTCGCTCTTCAGCTTACTGACACTAAGGGCCCTTTACAATTTAAAAAAAGGGCTCGATAATTAATTAATTTAATTATAGCAGCACGACTGAACAAGACGCTGGCTGATGATGGGTCTGTTTGGTTCTGCTTTTTTCTGACCAGTTTTTCTAAAAATCTGTCTGTGGGAAAAATCTGAGTATCATTACGATTATATGTGAAGGAAGATAAAGTTGTTCATAGGGCTCAGGATCTAGAAAGTGACGGATTCCTACTATTACAACGACTCAACCGATTATGTGTTTATGTTGATTTTGGATGGTTTTTGCCCCCAACGAATTTTATAGAAACTGGCTGAAAAGCTGAGCGTTTAGCAGTCCGTAGCAGTTTTTGATGGCCAGAAGCTGTCAGAAGCCGAAACAAACAGGGCCGATATCGTGCTCGGCTTTCTCCTCTTGCGGCTAGGCTCCGGCATCTCTCTTGTGCAACTTTAATTCGCCTATAACTACAATTTATACAGTAATCTTTTTTATAAATTATAACTGTACTAGTTCGAATAGCTACAACTACAACTGTAGATACCATCTACTACTACGCCCTCGTAAGCCATAATAATTCCGTTGGATGCCTCCTTTCCTTTGCTTTCGGCCCCGCCTCCGTCCCCACCCCTTTTTCCTTCTCTAGATCACTAGATGGTCCATTTGCTGCGCCTGAATCTATACCGTTTGTCATGAAGAACTATATAGTTGGCATGGCATGCATCTCACTAACCATCATTGCCTGCAATAATCTTTGCCCAGACCAGCAGAATGGGTGGCTAAACATATGATTACCTCTTTTGATGATCTCAGGAAAAAGGAGGAACAATTTTGTGCCTTTTTTCCCCGGTAGAGTTAGGCAGATGATGACACAAATCTAGTGTGGTAACGTTTTGACCTGCGTAGATAGTGCATATGACCGTGTAAAACACTGTTTTTTATGATAATAGACAACATTATTTGTATATAGTATATTTTAAAATGAGAGATACAATAGGAGAGACTTCTAGAGATAGGGTAGATAGTTGCTGGAGATATCCTAACATATTATTTAAGGCATGGTCATGAATGTGTTGTTTTGATTTGGCACTAGGCTAACGGCTCTCTCCAACAGCTCATGTAACACGTCCTGCACTCTAGATTTAATTTCCGTTATCTACTACACTCTAGATTTAATCTATGTTATCTTAGATCCTCTCTATATAGAGTTTCTCCCTCCCCTTCTCTATCTAATACTTTTAAAACGGATCTAGCGAAATTTTAATATATACAATATATTTGAGAATTTGAGAGTGGGTAAATAGGTATGCGCAAAAGCTAAAACTAAAATATATCTGTAATATATGTATTTATGTATATCGTATATAAAGGGTATATAGAAGAGAGATTTTTTAGAGAAGGCTATAAATAATGGATATAGACGATATATAAAGGATGTTGCTGAAAATAGTTTTACCATCATAATATTCAGGTATGTACATAGATTATTAATTATTAAAGAGTCCAAGGAAAAGCACAATTATGAACGTCTAACGAACAGGCTCTAATAATAAGGAAAAGAAAGTCATAGAGCACATGTCAGTATTTGACTGAAAATATTTGGCAGTCGGAATCCAGCGTACTACTCCTAGCACTAGCACGGTACTGTACTAGAACACTTCCGTCGTGCTTTCATCATCGTTTATATAAAAGTTCGGCATGTTCACTCAACGAATCATTGTTTATATAAAACTTTTGCATGTTCAATCAGTGACGTGAATGAAATAAAGCTAGAAAAAAGTATTTTCTATGGAACAGGCAAATAAATACTGGCATCTTCAATATGACATTTTATTTAATTCTTTGGCCTGGCTAGGGGCACACTCTTAATTTATATAATACGTGCTCACTCAAACGCACATATAATATCAAAGTAGAGTACTTTAATATATCAATATTCCGTCACATTGTTTACACGTAACTTTACTTGCGGGCAATATGTAAGGAAAGCTAAAAGATGAAGTCAAGTCATTCACGACTTTTTTTTTGACTTGTGGGCAGCAAGTAGTAGTCATATACCCATTCCCATTCATAATGTTTATAAAATAAAAGAAATACAAGACTAAATGTCTAAATGTACCATACTTAATAAGTAAAGAAAGAAACTTATGAGGCTTAAAGGCTTAACTTTGTTTCACTGCAATTCGCATTTCAGTTGGCCTTATATATTAAACCTAAATTACCACTTTAGTGATGTCACTGTTTCTTCCATGAGTAAATCTAATATACGTGTTTCGGGCTTCGGAGGGTGTGCACGGAGGACGCAAGATTTATACTGGTTCGAACAGAACATTTCTACATCTAGTCATCGGCGGCTTGCGCTACCGGCACCATTGATGATCAAACTCGTAGTATAGGTTCAAGCAGTCGAGAGAGGGAGAAGAGGCTCCCAGATCTCTTATTGGAGTGGAAGTGGAGCTTAGTGAAAGGGAAATGTGCCCTTGGGCCATTTCCATAAGATTTTGGTGATTAAGTGCTCCACACAAAGATGCCTTGAGTGATATTTGTGCCAAAGACTCAAGAAGTGAAAATCAAGATTAAAGGTATGTTCCTAGACTTAGTACATTGTTTTGAAAACTAATGTATTGTGTCTAAGTGCTAGAAACAGGAGAAATCGCTTTGGAGATAAGTTGGCTGTGTTCAGCCAAAAGGCTGCTCGGTCTGGGTGCACCGGACAGTGTCCGGTGTGCCAGGACCAGTCCAGATGAACAGCCTGCTCTCGGATCTCGACGACGGCGTACGACTATAAATCACCGGACTGTCCGGTGGTGCACCGGACTGTCCGGTGAGTCGTCTGCGGCGAAGTCGCCGCTCTCGGGAAACCAGTCAACAGCGTCCGACTAAAAATCACCGGACTGTCCGGTGAGCCAACGGTCGGCCGCGCAATCCGCGCGTGACACGTGGCCGAGCCAACGGTCGGATGGGGGCACCGGACTGTCCGGTGTGCACCGGACAGTGTCCGGTGCGCCAACGGCTCCAAATCTTCAACGGTCGGCTGCGCCAATTTAGGAATGCAATCTGCACCAGACTGTAAGGGCGAGAGGCTCCAAGTTGTGGAGATTCCTCGCGAACGGGATATAGTGAAACAAAGAGAAACACCGTGGTATTCAAGTGGGTCTTTGGACTGCTTGAAAGGGGTTGAGTGCAACCCTCGTCCATTGGGACGCCACAACGTGGAGGTAGACAAGTGTTGTATTTATCGAACCACGAGATAACTCGCGTGTCTTTTGTGATTGCTTTTCTGTGATACTTGTGTTCACAAGAGCTCGCTATTTAGTCTACTAACTCTTAATCAAGTTTTGTGGCTTTAAGTTTCAAGATTTACAGGATCACCTATTCACCCCGCCTCTAGGTGCTCTCACTTAGAAGGTGAGAGGTAGAGTCCTAGCTAAGTCTTGGCTTGGCGGGGCGACATCCTGATTCTCGTCGGCACATCTCCTCCTATTCGTACATGCGGGCTCGTCTCCGTCTGAAGGCGTCCAGTCGTCCCTCACTCCATCCTTTTGTTCCTCGATTAGATCGTTTGTTGATCCGTCCCCCTGTCATGAGATAACCCTCTCCCTTTTATAGGCTGAGAGAAGGGTAGGCAACAGTGGCTTCTCTAGGAAGGAGCCGTAAGGCAGGAGTAAAACCAACATTTTACCCCCGCTGAGTCCATGCGAACTCGTGGGGACCGGGGCTGCCTAGTTGTCGTGTATTTATTGTAGTTTTTGACGCGGTGGTGGCGATGGTCCCGGGCGCTATCATTCTGGCTATGTCGACCCCTGGATTGTGTAGCCTAGGTCTCGGTGCAGCCCGTCGTGTAGTGCACTACGGGAGGTTTGCGTACTTAGGCCTAGTCTAATAGGCCATAAGTGCATCACAGACCGAGGGGTGCGCGACCATTAATGCACCGCATTCCAGAGGCTCGTAGGTTATGAGTGCTATGCGGCCCAAGGGGTTCGTAGGTCATGAGTAAGAAGTAGACCGGCGCCAGGCTTGGTTAATATGACCATTTATTTATGGCGGGCCAGTCTGGGTTTGGGTGTGGGATCCGATCGAGTTGTTCGTTTTCGACACACTCATCCCTGGTCAGGCTCCACCACGCAGACCCGGGTTCGGTGCTGCAGACGCACCTGACTTGTCAAAGCACTTAGAGCCTATTTAGTGGGCTGGCTCGGGCGCCACACCGCGCCGCACTCCGGCTGCCGCGGGTGTGGCGTCCAAATCGACCGCCGCAGTTGTGGCACGCTGCGGCGTCTACGGCGCCTGTCCAAACATGCCTTTATTCATTCTTTAATTTTGTGCGCTATTGCATTTTAATTTGCAGCTCGATGGCAGGGTCCAAAATTCGTGGTCTCTTGAAACAGGGAATCTTTGTCCTCGGAAGATCAGGAACCAGAAACATTTACTATATAGTACTATAATAAATTCACAAAAAAATGGTACGAACTACTGTGTGCTCGTGTGCTAACACTTGGCTAGTAAAATAAGCCTGCCTAGAGGATGAAACGGGGGTGAATTCTTACTTCTAAAGTCCTGTTTGGAACCAAGCCAATTTTTAAGAAACAAGTTTTTATTTTTTAGCTAGGGGAGATCAATTTCTTTGTTTCAAGAAACTGGAAATCCAATTTCTATAAACTGAAGTATAAACTGGTATATTTATAACCACTTCAATTTTTATAAACCAGTTTCTTAAAAACCGAGTGCTTCCAAACATGCCTTAAGTTCGTTTCAAAACTTATAAAAAACATGTCCATGAGTTAGGCCGGATATCCATCAAACACAACTACACAAGCAACCGATTCTGGTGGGTGTATAGATTGATTATTGAATGGTACGATGAAACAATATATAAGCTCAAAGTCACCTCTCTCTCTCTCTTGCCAAAGAGGTGGCTTCGACGAAAACAAAAAAGAAAACGGAGAGGACGGAACAGAACACGGATTGACTAAAGCTTTATTTTTAGTTCAGTCTCATTTCTTGCATTACGATCGATGATCCCATGCATGCATGCACGGTTAGTTGCGCATTGCCTTCCATGACCAGAAACCTTGCCGCGGCACAGCCATTCAGGTAGCTTTCGTCGTCAGGTCGCCGCCGCGACTTTTTCTAGCAGGCAGGCAGGCAGGCAGCCCACACCTGACAGTTCCCGACGACAGCGAAAGCTTTGCATAAACAGGGCAATTCGGTTGCGAGCTTTCCTTGGGTCTCTCTTGTATCAGTCGCATCACTCACATGACACGAAAATAGTGGTGTGATTTGGTCTCATATTGTGGATTTGGCAAAATCCAGTTCAGCCTGCGTTCCCCGTCGTTGCCCTGTTAACTCCTCCTGGGCTCGACTCACTTCTGGCCCATAACGCGTCCTCTAACGGGTCCGCTCCCTCTGATTTGTTGCTCGGATGGGTAGAGCGAGCCTGGTCCAGATCCAAGGTGCAGGGTTGAGCCCAACATGTATATCTGGTTCCTTAAAACCTGAAGCCACTTCGAGCTCTCCCCGCGTCTCGTGCGCTCTCGGTCGCGTGCGTGCCGACGCGTGCCCAGGGATTCGGACCCGAAAATATTACTCATTTTAGTTATGAGTGGTACCGTGCGTCCGTGCCTTCACAAGCTGTCTCTGTCGCCGCGCACATGGTCTCCTGTCCTCGCTCCGCCGTCTCACCTTCTCCCCCCTCTCCCTCCCCACCGCCGTGCTCCCTGCCGCCACGCTGTGGCCCTTCCTCGACATCGTCTACTTCGGCCGCCGCCACCTCCGGCTCGCTCGCCGCGCTCCACGAGTAGATCGTCCTCAACCTCACTCTCCCTTCCCACCTCTTCCTCACACACACGCCACCTCTGCAGTCCGCATGCCAGATCTGTCGCCTCCCTACCACCGTGCCCCTACCGACCTCGCCCTCCTCCCCAGCACGACCCTACCACTGCCTCCTCCTGACCGCGCACCTGCCACCGCCTCCTCCCGACCACGTCGCTAAGCGAGCGTCCCCGCCGTCGCCGAGTGTTGGGTCCAACCCGGACTCGTCCAGTCCGCTCACGCCTCGCCTCGGCGTCGTCCTCCCGCCGCATCGCCACGCCGACGCACGCGTTCGCAGCGACGTCCGCCTCGGCGCAGACCTCGCGCACTGTCTACAGCACACGCTCAAGGTAGCCATCAGCGCCGACCAGAGCCGCCTCGCGTTGCTCGGGGTCGCCTGCGACATCGGCGAAAACCCCGGCCTGCTCCCAGGGTGCTCTTCAACCGCCTCCAGCCCGCACTGCTACTCCTCATCGACGTCGACGCGTGTCTGCTCGGTGTGGCACCTCATTGTCTCCGATGTCGTGCCTGCGCTGCCTTACTGACTGGTGAGTTGCCGCCGATCTCACTCTCTGTTTTGCTATTTCTCATCGATTTGGCACTTTTGCCCTGTCTGTGTAGACATAGTGTATGGATTATTTTGGTGATGAAAGTGAACTGCTGGGTATTGGTTTAGAGGAGGAGATGAACAATATGATTAGGTACATTATGATTAGGTTGTTTTGGTGTTAAAAAGTGACTTCTATGACAACATGTTCTGTTAATGTGTAAACTTGGATTATGTAAGAAAGGACATCGGAAGAAGTTTTGGTTTTATACCTCAAAACTATAATATAGGCCACAACTGTATTGTTTCTCATGACTCTTGGTAGGTGCGGTGGAATGCCAGACTTATAAGATAATATTTGATATAGAAATTGGTTAGATAAAATGAATTAGCATGGAGGAATGAGCATATGCCCAGTCTCCTGTCAAGCTGTCACTAAGATTGTAGGCAATCTTGCTATATAATATTTTATCTGAAATTTAGGTCAATTGTGACTACCTGTTGCAGCATCAACAATTATGTTTTTTTCCAAGAACTAATAGGATTTTTTGTAAATATTGTGACCTTTTCGGGTTGTGATTGCTATCAGTTTTGACATCAACTCACCAGCGACCATTCTGTGGATCTACAACAGAGTTACTGGCGTGGCCATTCTATCTAACACCTTACTGCGCCCGATAGGTGGTATTGAACAAGAAAGATCTCATAAAACCTAGAGAAATCACAGAAAACTTGAGGTGCGAACCTGATAAAACTGTCGAAAGGTGGTTCCTTGTTTCTTTTGTGTTTTCCTCTGCATGCAAACGACATTGATTTCTAGCGAACTCTTATGACAGTGGTACCAAAAATTTACTAATGTTGATGATGTTATACTTATAGGTACTAAATTTGGTCATGGGGTGGATGGTATCAAGGAGTGGATATTGTCAAAGCTCCCTCTGGGTACTGCTTACTACCCCAAGGTGTTAGCAAATCATTCATATTTTCTAATGGCATTTCCCCTGTACTTTGTTTACTTTTAGATGTCATCGTCTGTCTTCATATCTTATAAACAGAGAGAGTCAAGATCAGATGCTTAGAAGAGTTTAGTAAATATTTTTATAAGTTTGGTAAAGAGTGCACTCCTGAATATCATTATAATTAAACTTGATGTGCCACATGATTTTTAGCATAAAGCCAAAGTGCACTTTTATTATAATTTTAGTGCTTAATATGTGTTTCCCCTGCTTTAAATTATAAGACATTTCCCCTTGATACGTCACTTTTATTATATATAAAAGGCACTATGCAGTATCTACGTGTGCCATGGTGTTTTATAGGTGCTTTAATTTACCAATGATATAATCAGGTGTGTACCATTCCTTTTGGACACAGCCAAAGTGCGGTTGTAGCTGCAAAGGAAGGCGCCACTACTGCCGCCACCCATGGACATCTGACCATGAACTGCAGATATGAAAAAGTCTTTTATTCTTTAATGGGTTCATGGTTGCTGGTCTCAACTCTTTAGGTTTTGTAACTAATGATAACACATGTAGAACTAAAAATTCTCAACCTATTGTCCTATTGTACTTAACCTTCTGGTGTTTGTTCCTTTCTTCTCGCTGTAGCCTGATGTTTGTTCATTTCTTCTCACTGTAGGCTGCTGCTCGGTTTTTAAGCAAGAAAACTGGTTGGTCCTGAAAGGGAAATGTGCCTTTGGGCCATTTCTAAGTATTTTGCTGATTGAGTGCAAACACAAGTGCTTAAATGTGAAAATATGCCCAAGGATGATCAAAGTGCAAATCACAAGTTAAGGTATGTTTCTAAGCCTTAGTACATTGGTTTTGTGTACTAATATATTTGTCTAAGTGTTAGAAACAGATAGAAGAAGAGAAGAGAAGACTTGGCTGTGTACAGCCAAGGGGCTGCTTCGGTCTGGGGCACCGGACTGTCCGGTGGTGCACCGGACAGTGTCCGGTGGTGCACCGGACAGTGTCCGGTGCGCCAGGCTGCCTCGGCCGAAGAGGCCGCTCTCGGGTTTTTCTCCGGCGACTTCGGCTAAAATTCACCGGACTGTCCGGTGTGCACCGGACTGTCCGGTGAGCCAACGGTCGGCCGGGCCAACGGTCGGCCGCGCGATCGGCGCGCGACACGTGGCCGAGCCAACGGTCGGAAGGAAGCACCGGACTGTCCGGTGTGCACCGGACTGTCCGGTGCGCCAGATCTGCAACGGTCGGCAACGGTCGGCTTCGCCATTTAAGGAAACAAATCGGGCACCGGACAGTGTCCGGTGTGCACCGGACTGTCCGGTGCGCCACGAGACAGAAGGCAAAGATGGCTTTCCAGATTTGTTCCCAACGGCTCCTAGCTGCCTTGGGGCTATAAAAGGGACCCCTAGGCGCATGGAGGAGCATACCAAGCATTCCTACAACTCTTCTAAGCACCAAGACATCAATCTCACGCATTCGTTTCATTGTGATAGCATATAGAGCTCTTGTGGAGTTGTGAACTCTTTGTGTTGCGTTGCGAGCTCTTGTTGCGACTTGTGTGCGTGTTGTTGCTCTGATTTTCGAGTCTTGTGTGCGTTGCTCATTCCCACCTTACTCCGTATTCTTTGTGAACTCAATTGTAAGGGCGAGAGACTCCAAGTTGTGGAGATTCCTCGCAAACGGGAAAAGATCAAAGGAAAGAAAAACACCGTGGTATTCAAGTTGATCATTGGATCACTTGAGAGGAGTTGAGTGCAACTCTCGTCCGTTGGGACGCCACAACGTGGAGTAGGCAAGTTTTGTACTTGGCCGAACCACGGGATAACCACCGTGTCAACTCTGTGATTGCTTTCTTGTGGTTATCGTGTTTTGAGTTCTCTCTAGCCACTTGGCCATACTTGTGCTAACCCTTAACAAGTTTTTGTGGCTTAAGTTTTGAACTTTTACAGGATCACCTATTCACCCCCCCCCCCTTCTAGGTGCTCTCAATTGGTATCAGAGCCGTTCTCTTCAAGAAAGGGACTAACCGCCCGAAGAGATGGATCCTAAGGGGAAGGGAATTGTGATAAACGACAAGGAGAAGGAGTCCTTCGTCAACGAGCCAAGGGATGACAAGTCCAATGACTCGGGCTCGGGCCACAAGCGAAGAGATGGGAAGAAGAAGAAGACAAGACGCATCAAGGAGATCGTCTACTACGACAGCGATGAGTCCTCTTCTTCCCAAAAGAACGACGACCACGACAAACAAAGGAAACCGGTTAATTCGAACTTTTCATTTGATTATTCTCGTATTCCACATAGTTCGAATTCGCATTTGCTTTCCATTCCTCTTGGTAAACCTCCACATTTTGATGGGGAGGACTACGGATTTTGGAGTCACAAAATGCGTAGTCATTTATTCTCTCTCCATCCAAGCATATGGGAGATTGTAGAGAATGGAATGAAATTTGATAGCTCGGATAGCCCTATGTTTATCAATGAACAAATTCATAAAAATGCACAAGCTACTACTGTTCTCTTAGCATCCTTGTGCAGGGAAGAGTACAATAAGGTGAGCGGCTTGGACAATGCCAAGCAGATATGGGACACCCTCAAGATCTCTCACGAGGGGAACGACATCACCATGCTCACCAAGATGGAGTTGGTGGAGGGCGAGCTTGGACGATTCGCCATGATAAGGGGAGAAGAGCCAACTCAAACTTACAACCGGCTCAAGACCCTTATCAACAAGATAAGGAGCTACGGAAGCACGCGTTGGACGGATCACGACGTCGTCCGCCTAATGCTCAGGTCATTTACCGTTCTTGATCCTCATCTCGTGAACAATATTCGTGAGAACCCCAGGTACACGATGATGACGCCCGAAGAAGTACTTGGAAAATTCGTGAGCGGGCGGATGATGATCAAGGAGGCAAGGTACGTCGATGACGCGTTGAACGGTCCAATCCACGAGCCTCAACCCATTGCTCTCAAGGCATCGAGGAGCAAGGAGGCACTACCAAGCAAGGTGGCGCAAATTGAGGCGGCCGGGCTTAATGATGAAGAAATGGCTCTCATCATTAAGCGCTTCAAGACGGTGCTAAAGGGTCGCAATGGACAGCCGAGCAAGACTAAGACCAAGGGGAAGCGATCATGCTTCAAATGCGGTAAGCTTGGTCATTTTATTGCTAACTGTCCTGATAATGAAAGTGACCAGGAAAAGGGAAACAAGAGGGAAAAGAAGAAGCATTATAAGAAGGCAAAGGGTGAGGCGCATCTAGGCAAGGAGTGGGACTCGGATTGCTCCTCATCCGACTCCGACAATGAAGGACTCGCCGCCACCGCCTTCAACAAATCAACCCTCTTCCCCAACGAGCGTCACACATGCCTTATGGCAAGGGAGAAGAAGGTATGTACTCGCAACTCTACCTATGCTTCTTCAAGTGAGGACGAATCTAGTGATGAGGATGAAGTAGATTATTCATGTTTGTTCAAGGGCTTAGATAGATCTAAGATAGACAAAATTAATGAATTAATTGATGCCTTGAATGAAAAGAATATACTTTTAGAAAAGCAAGAGGATTTGTTGTATGAAGAGCATGATAAATTTGTTGAGGCACAAAAATCCTATGCTTTAGAGGTTAAAAGAAATGAAATGCTTTCTTTTGAACTATCTACTTGTCATGAAACCATTTCTACTTTGAAAGGTGTCAACAATGATTTAAATGCTAAATTAGAAGTAGCAAATAAATCCAACTCTTGTGTTGAACATGTTGAAATTTGCACTAGGTGTAAGGATGTTGATATTAATGCCTGTAGTGAACACTTAGTTTCCATTTCAAAATTGAGTGATGAAGTAGCTAGTCTTAATGCTCGACTTAAGACTAGCAAAAGTGATTTTGAAAAACTAAAATTTGCTAGGGATGCCTACACGGTTGGTAGACACCCCTCAATTAAGGATGGACTTGGCTTCAAGAGGGAAGCCAAGAACTTAACAAGTCATAAGGCTCCCATTCCCGCCAAGGAGAAAGGGAAGGCCCCTATGGCTACTAGTGCTAAAAGGAACCATGCCTTTTTGTATCATGATAAAAGACAAACTAGAAATAGAAGTTATGATGCTTTTGATTCATATGTTTATGATTCTCATGCCATGTGTGCTCCTAGTTCTTCTTATGTGTATAATAGAAATGTTACTAGGAGAAATGTTGTTTCTAAAAGAAATGTTGCAAATGTTCATAGAAAAGTAGTGAATGAACCCTCTACAATTTATTGTGCTTTGAATGCTTCATTTGCAATTTGTAGAAAGGATAGAAAAGTAATTGCTAGGAAGTTAGGGGCAAAATGCAAAGGTGATAAAACTTGCATTTGGGTCCCTAAGGAAATTGTGACTAACCTTGTAGGACCCAACAAGAGTTGGGTACCTAAGTCCCAAGCCTAAATTTGCCTTGCAGGTTTATGCATCCGGGGGTTCAAGCTGGATTATCGACAGCGGATGCACAAACCATATGACGGGGGAGAAGAAGATGTTCACCTCCTACGTCAAGAATAAAGATTCCCAAGATTCAATTGTATTCGGTGATGGGAATCAAGGCAAGGTAAAAGGTTTAGGTAAAATTGCGATTTCTAATGAGCATTCTATCTCTAATGTATTTTTAGTAGAGAGTCTTGGATACAATCTGCTATCTGTGAGTCAATTATGTCATATGGGATATAATTGTCTATTTACAAATATAGATGTGTCTGTCTTTAGAAGAAGCGATGGTTCATTAGCTTTTAAGGGTGTATTAGACGGCAAACTTTATTTAGTTGATTTTGCAAAAGAAGAGGCCGGTCTAGATGCATGCTTAATAGCTAAGACTAGCATGGGCTGGCTGTGGCATCGCCGCTTAGCACATGTGGGGATGAAGAACCTTCACAAGCTTCTAAAGGGAGAACACGTGATAGGTTTGACTAACGTGCATTTCGAAAAAGATAGACCTTGTGCAGCTTGTCAAGCAGGTAAACAAGTGGGAGGAGCACATCACAGCAAGAACGTGATGACCACTTCAAGACCCCTGGAGCTGCTGCATATGGACCTCTTCGGACCTGTCGCCTATCTGAGCATAGGAGGAAGTAAGTATGGTTTAGTTATTGTTGATGACTTTTCCCGCTTCACTTGGGTGTTCTTTTTGCAGGAAAAATCCGAAACCCAAGGGACTCTCAAACGCTTCCTCAGGAGAGCTCAAAATGAGTTTGAGCTCAAAGTGAAAAAGATAAGAAGCGACAACGGGTCCGAGTTCAAGAACCTTCAAGTGGAGGAGTTCCTTGAAGAGGAAGGGATCAAGCACGAGTTCTCCGCTCCCTACACACCACAGCAAAATGGTGTGGTAGAGAGGAAGAACAGGACGCTCATCGACATGGCGAGGACGATGCTAGGAGAGTTCAAGACCCCCGAGTGCTTTTGGACAGAAGCCGTGAACACGGCGTGCCACGCCATCAACAGGGTCTACCTTCATCGCCTCCTCAAGAAGACGTCGTATGAGCTACTAACCGGTAACAAACCCAATGTATCGTACTTTCGTGTATTTGGGAGTAAATGCTACATTCTAGTGAAGAAGGGTAGAAATTCTAAGTTTGCTCCCAAAGCTGTAGAAGGGTTTTTGTTAGGTTATGACTCAAATACAAAGGCGTATAGAGTCTTCAACAAATCATCGGGTTTGGTTGAAGTCTCTAGCGACGTTGTATTTGATGAGACTAATGGCTCTCCAAGAGAGCAAGTTGTTGATTGTGATGATGTAGATGAAGAAGATGTTCCGACGGCCGCTATACGGACTATGGCGATTGGAGAAGTACGGCCACAGGAACAAGATGAACGAAATCAACCTTCTTCCTCAACTATGGTGCATCCCCCAACCGAAGATGACGAACAGGTACCTCAAGTGGAGGCGCTCGATCAAGGGGGAGCACAAGATAATCATGTGATGGAGGAAGAAGTGCAACCGGCACCTCCAACCCAAGTTCGAGCGATGATTCAAAGGGATCATCCCGTCGATCAAATTCTGGGTGACATTAGCAAGGGAGTAACTACTCGATCTCGATTAGTTAATTTTTGTGAGCATTACTCTTTTGTCTCTTCTATTGAGCCTTTCAGGGTAGAGGAGGCCTTGCTAGATCCGGACTGGGTGTTGGCCATGCAAGAGGAGCTAAACAACTTCAAGCGCAATGAAGTTTGGACACTGGTGCCTCGTCCGAAGCAAAATGTTGTGGGAACCAAGTGGGTGTTCCGCAACAAACAGGACGAGCACGGGGTGGTGACGAGGAACAAGGCTCGACTTGTGGCAAAAGGTTATGCCCAAGTCGCAGGTTTGGACTTTGAGGAGACCTTTGCTCCTGTGGCTAGGCTAGAGTCCATTCGTATTTTGCTAGCATATGCCGCTCACCATTCTTTCAGGTTGTACCAAATGGATGTGAAGAGCGCTTTCCTCAACGGGCCAATCAAGGAGGAGGTGTACGTGGAGCAACCCCCTGGCTTCGAGGATGAACGGTACCCCGACCACGTGTGTAAGCTCTCTAAGGCGCTCTATGGACTTAAGCAAGCCCCAAGAGCATGGTATGAATGCCTTAGAGACTTTTTACTTGCTAATGCTTTCAAGGTTGGGAAGGCCGATCCAACTCTTTTTACAAAGACATGTGATGGTGATTTGTTTGTGTGCCAAATTTATGTCGATGACATAATATTTGGTTCTACTAACCAAAAGTCTTGTGAAGAGTTTAGCAGGGTGATGACGCAGAAATTCGAGATGTCAATGATGGGCGAGTTGAACTACTTCCTTGGGTTCCAAGTGAAGCAACTCAAGGAAGGCACCTTCATCTCCCAAACGAAGTACACGCAAGATCTGCTAAAGCGGTTTGGGATGAAGGACGCCAAGCCCGCAAAGACGCCAATGGGGACCGACGGACACACCGACCTCAACAAAGGAGGTAAGTCCGTTGATCAAAAAGCATACCGGTCAATGATAGGTTCTTTGCTTTACTTATGTGCTAGTAGACCGGATATTATGCTTAGCGTGTGCATGTGTGCTAGATTTCAATCCGATCCTAAGGAGTGTCACTTAGTGGCGGTGAAGCGAATTCTTAGATATTTGGTTGCTACGCCTTGCTTCGGGCTCTGGTATCCAAAAGGGTCTACCTTTGACTTAGTTGGATACTCAGACTCCGACTATGCTGGATGTAAGGTCGATAGGAAGAGTACATCGGGGACGTGCCAATTCTTAGGAAGGTCCCTGGTGTCATGGAACTCTAAGAAACAAACATCCGTTGCCCTATCCACCGCTGAGGCCGAGTACGTTGCCGCAGGTCAGTGTTGCGCGCAACTACTTTGGATGAGGCAAACTCTCCGGGACTTTGGCTACAATCTGAGCAAAGTCCCACTCCTATGTGACAATGAGAGTGCTATCCGCATGGCGGAGAATCCTGTTGAGCACAGCCGCACAAAGCACATAGACATCCGGCATCACTTTTTGAGAGACCACCAGCAAAAGGGAGATATCGAAGTGTTTCATGTTAGCACCGAGAACCAGCTAGCCGATATCTTCACTAAGCCTCTAGATGAGAAGGCCTTTTGCAGGTTGCGTAGTGAGCTAAATGTCTTAGATTCGCGGAACCTGGATTGAATTGTAGCATACATGTAGTTATGCTTTTGATCATGTTCCTTTTTTTTGCATTATGTTGCTTATTATGGTGCTCAAGTTGTACAAACACTCCCTGGACCTCACAAGTCCGTTGCAAAGTGATGCACATGTTTAGGGGGAGATGTGTTACAACTTGACCCTTTGAGACTAACCTTGTGCTTGAGTTTGATAATTTAGTCTCGAAGGAGGATTGAAAGGGAAAAGGTGGACTTGGACCATGAAAGACTTCCACTGCACTCCGATGAGAGGGTAACTAATTCCAAGTTCATCTCATGAAATCTTATTGCCATTTGCTCTTAATTGAAGACTTTGGTGAGGCAATGAGGTTAAAAGGCCAAGATTGATCCCGTTTTGGTGCTTGATGCCAAAGGGGGAGAAAATAAAGGCCAAAGCGATAAATGGATCAGCTACCACTTGAGAGATTTTGAAAATAGTAGAATAGAGTTTTTGTTGTGTCAAAAGCTTTTATTGTCTCTCTTGTCAAAAGTTGGCTTCTTGTGGGGAGAAGTATTGATTATGGGAAATAGGGGGAGTTTTTGAAATCTTTGATCAATCTCTTTTGGAATGACTCTCTTTATACTTCAACATGTGTGTTTGACTTAGAGATAGAGATTTGAGTTTGATTTGCAAAAACAAACCAAGTGGTGGCAAAGGATGATCCATATATGCCAAAATTGAATAAAACCAATTTGAGTTTTTATTTAAAGTGATTTTGCACTTGTTCTAGTTGCTTTATATTGTGTTGGCATAAATCACCAAAAAGGGGGAGATTGAAAGGGAAATGTGCCTTTGGGCCATTTCTAAGTATTTTGGTGATTGAGTGCAAACACAAGTGCTTAAATGTGAAAATATGCCCAAGGATGATCAAAGTGCAAATCACAAGTTAAGGTATGTTTCTAAGCCTTAGTACATTGGTTTTGTGTACTAATATATTTGTCTAAGTGTTAGAAACAGATAGAAGAAGAGAAGAGAAGACTTGGCTGTGTACAGCCAAGGGGCTGCTTCGGTCTGGGGCACCGGACTGTCCGGTGGTGCACCGGACAGTGTCCGGTGGTGCACCGGACAGTGTCCGGTGTGCCAGGCTGCCTCGGCCGAAGAGGCCGCTCTCGGGTTTTTCTCCGGCGACTTCGGCTAAAATTCACCGGACTGTCCGGTGTGCACCGGACTGTCCGGTGAGCCAACGGTCGGCCGGGCCAACGGTCGGCCGCGCGATCGGCGCGCGACACGTGGCCGAGCCAACGGTCGGAAGGAAGCACCGGACTGTCCGGTGTGCACCGGACTGTCCGGTGCGCCAGATCTGCAACGGTCGGCAACGGTCGGCTTCGCCATTTAAGGAAACAAATCGGGCACCGGACAGTGTCCGGTGTGCACCGGACTGTCCGGTGCGCCACGAGACAGAAGGCAAAGATGGCTTTCCAGATTTGTTCCCAACGGCTCCTAGCTGCCTTGGGGCTATAAAAGGGACCCCTAGGCGCATGGAGGAGCATACCAAGCATTCCTACAACTCTTCTAAGCACCAAGACATCAATCTCACGCATTCGTTTCATTGTGATAGCATATAGAGCTCTTGTGGAGTTGTGAACTCTTTGTGTTGCGTTGCGAGCTCTTGTTGCGACTTGTGTGCGTGTTGTTGCTCTGATTTTCGAGTCTTGTGTGCGTTGCTCATTCCCACCTTACTCCGTATTCTTTGTGAACTCAATTGTAAGGGCGAGAGACTCCAAGTTGTGGAGATTCCTCGCAAACGGGAAAAGATCAAAGGAAAGAAAAACACCGTGGTATTCAAGTTGATCATTGGATCACTTGAGAGGAGTTGAGTGCAACTCTCGTCCGTTGGGACGCCACAACGTGGAGTAGGCAAGTTTTGTACTTGGCCGAACCACGGGATAACCACCGTGTCAACTCTGTGATTGCTTTCTTGTGGTTATCGTGTTTTGAGTTCTCTCTAGCCACTTGGCCATACTTGTGCTAACCCTTAACAAGTTTTTGTGGCTTAAGTTTTGAACTTTTACAGGATCACCTATTCACCCCCCCCCCCTTCTAGGTGCTCTCAGGTCCTTCCCTAGCATTATGTCTATCGTAGTGGTAGTTGGTAAATATGGATAAGGAAATATATCTTAGGCTCAATCATGATGCTGACCATAGATTTTGTGGTGGCTGCTATTTTTTTCACATGCAAGCTTCCATCCTTATCTCTTTTTTCTTGGCTTCTAGCACCAAATAAACAGCTCATGTGCTGGCTTTTGTTTCTCTTCAACATACTGTATTATGCTTGTAACTTCTTTATGATCTTCAAATTTGTGTGCATATCCTGTAATATAATACATTGCACTTCTTTATGCTCAGTATTACTAGTAACAATGTATTGGAGAAGTATGATCTGCAACATATGCTCAAAGCTCTCAAAGATAGGCTGATGGGAAAGAATGTGGTATATATATATTCTGTAGTTGTTTATTTGATATACTTAATAGATATCATTTTTCTATCTGGATAAAGAACGCTGGCCTTACTTACACAGGCAAAGGAAATTGCAGAGAAGCTGTGTGAATCTATTGCAGCTAGCCTTGAGGCCAAGAGGCTAGGATCTTTCACAAGAATATCATCTAAAGTCTAGGTTTTCAGCACATCTTCCCATCGATATATATTCAGCTTCTTATATCACCTATACATCTTATAGGTTGGTAATATGCCTCATTTGATGGTTACTCCTTCAGACAACTATGGAGGGTGCTCTTCTTCGCATTTTGACCCCAAAGCGCTCTATTGACATTACTGAGGGATGTGCACACTGCCAAGGAGCATGGGAGTCTACATGCCATTGCTTTTGCTGGGGTGAATGGAGTTGGCAGATCCACTAATCTTGCAAAGGTATGCATTTCCAGACACCACACCACTACCATAAAAATAAAACGAGAAACTTTCATTGGGATATTCATTCAGTGTCTGCATCGGGAACTTAACAGGTTGTTTTGTTGGCTTCTTCAGCATAACCTCAGTGTAATGCCGCAGCGTGTGACACCTTCAGATCTGGCGCTGTTGAGCAGCGAACTCACGCAAGGAGGCTTCAGGTAGTGATCTAACTATCTTAGTGATATCCAATAGTCCAGCCATCACACTGCCCTGGTTTTTTTGTCATCATTTATTAAATCAAATTCTGTTTGATAGTTTATTCTTTATTTTTTGTGAAAGAATAGTTTTAAAACTGTAGATTCTTCTGGAGTTTATATTCCTTTCTGAATTAGCACTTGTTTCTACCATGAAACCAAGAAAAAGAATCTCACAGGTCATTTTATTCTACTATTTAGCCCCCATAGTGTGGGAAGTGTATATGCTGGGTTCGTGTTGCAGTTTTTCGATACATTTTTTGTTGGTATAACCCTATAATTTGGCCATACTGCACAAAACCATGCCATTTTTTACCTAATGACATGTAACATCTTTTGAGCCTTAATTGTATTGCCAGATTTTTAAACAAAACAGGAGACACCCCCCCAATTGATTATATATAGCAATTGACATGTAATATCTTTCTAGCCATAGATACCTTGTCATTTTTTAAAAATGTAACAGGAGGGACACACTTGCACTGAAAAGATTAAGTGTATTTTACTCCTGATAGGTCTGGTGTAATCAACTTTATAGCATCAACTTATCTGTTGCATGCCAACCTTGATGGCTATTTGGTATTCTAAATAGTCAACGATTTTACAAAATCTGCATACCGTTAGGGACCTTCTTCGATGAAAAAACCCATGGCGGTAAAGAACTTGCTATCCAACTTTGCAACAGTTTAACAGAAAAGATATCGGTCAAAGAAATACAAAACATACTTGTCCTCTTGCAATAGTTCATTGCATATAACGTCAGGTCCTGGCAAGAGTTCAACTTTTGAATGGGACATTATACGATCGATCGACGGATTGATCACCTTTCTAGAAGAAAAAAACTGAACAGGCCCACTTTTTTTACATCTTAGGGTTAAACACACCGAACACCAAGATATGGCGTTAAACAACTATCCAGAGGGATAACTTTGTCCAGGCTTTCCACTGGGTCTTCCTCCGCTTATCTCATAAGACAGAGTTATCCTTGGACTTGACTTTTTTCAGATTCAAGGTACGTACACTTAATTCATAAGAAAAGGAATTTATTCATGACAAAAACAGACCGATACTTATCCATTCCCTTATGATGTCAGAAAAGAGATATTTTCCTCAGCTTGAAGAGAAATGGTGCTTTGTCAATCACTATAATAGATAACTGAATTAAGACCCCCCTCTCCGAGTTCCTCTTGTGCATTGTGCATTTTTTGGATAAGGGAAATTTTATTGCTTCAAGATAATCATAAGTCACAACTCTCTTATGCATTGTGCATATTCGGCAACTAAACAACATGCCTAGGCAGATGCAGCCTGTGTAAAGAGATGGTCCATTGGACTCGACCTTAAAACTAAAAAGAGGTTGTATTCATCACATACGGCTCAAACCTCATTTTTCTCTCTCTTTCCACAACCAATCCCTAAGGTGGGTGGTCACAAGGTCATCACATATTCACCTTTTGTCATGTTTGCTGTTATAGTGGCCAAATTCTCTTGCTACCAGTTAGAATCTTATATATATTAATGTTGTCATCTAAATTTTTTGTTTTACATATCTATTTATAGTTAGTAATTTTTCTTTTTGAGGTAAAAGTAAATGCCATATTTTATTTTTTGTAAGAATCGTGTACTCTCTTATAAAGAAACTCAAAGGTCTTGCGCTTCAAACTATCATCTGGGTCCTATTCATGGGATTACATGATGGGTAAGAAATCAAGAATGATACTCATTGCTGAATTTGTTTAGTAGTTGAGGCAAGTACATCAATTTTTATTCGTTAAAGGCTGTTGGTCCACAATCGTTATGGCTTTCTTTGTCTAATTTTGTAGCCACATTGAAGTTTTGTCCTATACACTTTAACATTTAGACCCTTGGAGGCAAAAACATGTGTTGAAGTATCATGGGATAGTTAGAAATCAAGGTACACTAATTTAATTTGTTTACATAATTCTATTGAGGTCACGCTTTAGTTCTTGAGATTGTTCAGATGTTTTAATTAACTTAAGTAGAACTGTCTATGGTCCTCGGTTCTTAACTCATCATAGAAACAGCTGACAGTTAAGCGAATGAAATTAAACAATGAAAAGGTATGAGAGAGAGAAAGGAAACTGTATATAGCAGTTCTAAAGGGCTTGTTCTGTGTTCATTATGTTCATTGTGTTTGTTATTGTAAAATCAACAAGGTGGTTCAAACTGAAGAAACCCATATGATACATCTATGGAGTGTTTAGTTTAGGGAATCAAACAATTTTGGATAGAGGTGATGCATCATGAGCTCACTCTAAAATTTAGATGAGTGGCTTTATTCCTCATACTTATTGTAAATATTAGTTTGTGAGAAATGAGGCCCTGATTTATTTTTAAAATTTTATTACAATGCTCCATCCAAACTAATTGCATTAGCTGAAGAGGTCTATAAATCCATGCGGTAAAAGATTATAGTTGTCCTTTGGGCCTGAACTGTGTCCACCGCATTCTGACCAACTCTTCTACATATGATATTTCAGTTTGGAGCCACCCATCCATTGGCCAATAAGGATAAATCTGGTGCCAAAAGTAGCTTCTCTCCATCAAACATGACAAAGAAGGTATGATCATTGCCTTCTACACATTTCTCATTAAAATTTGGTGTTGCCTATATCATTACCTCTTGTTTTTATTCTATTATTTGAACCTGATCATGGATTTTTCCCATATTTTAAGTTTTCTACCACACATGATCATCTAAGAAATGTTGCACAGACTGAACAGATGGCATGATTGTCATCTTTCATTAATTTGGAACGTGCCCAATTTCTTCTCTTGTTTGAAAATATTTTGTGGTATACTTCTATGAAATAGGAGGCTATGCTAACAGAATTACTTTGGCTATTTATTCCAGAGTATGCATATGGCACACAAAACAATACACATTCTACATTGAAGTACATACATGTAGGCTGAATAAATCTGTATAGAAATACAGTTGGTCATTCAATAATCAATATTCTTAAAATCACATTTTTACATACTCATGTTTGTTCCCCTCAATTACATTTCCAGTACGGGTACTGCTATTTAGAGTATTGCCATCAGCTATGGAACTCTTATTCGTAGGTGGTTACTGAACAGAACTTCTGTTGGACAGGTCTGACTTAGAACCAAGATTAAATGACCTATAATTTGGAGCAAGGGGTTCAGTTTGAAGGTATTCATAAGCAGAGAATCAGGAATGTTTGAAGGTACCATAATGCAGAACACTGGAAATGACTGCCTAAACTTATGCAAAGAATCAGGAATGTTTGAGTGCACTGGAACCTCGTTCTCCATTTTGTGCCATGACAACTGTCAATTATGGTGAAACAAAGTTTTCCTTAGTAATTTGACTTTGGCCAATATATTGTATTGCCACCATAAACTTGTTAAAATATTTTTCCTGTTGTTAAGAAATGGATTGTGTTCATCAATCTTTTTAGTACTCTTAGCCTGTTCATTTCATAACCAATACACAAATTTCTTGTATTATCTAAAATTTGTTTACTTTGTCAGGGAATGGGTGCCTCAAATATTATCCGTCCTGTATCAAGCTTTAGAGTTCAATTTGACAAACGCTTGTGAGCCATGACCTATACATTTGACTGTATCATTGATCTAAATTCTAAAATTCATACTATTCTCTACTTTGATGGTGTTTCTGCTTATTATATGAACTGTTCAATTTACTACACATTAGCTTCTGTCTTCAATCACGGTAGGGCGCCCGAAGGGGCGCCTGATGTTCTAGTGTGGATGAATTGCGCAGCCTTGTATATATGTTCCCGATTAGCTAGGATAGACATGACCCTTGTTTTGTTCACTGTTTTTTTATATGGCACCAACTCAGCTCCTGTTGTTCCATCCATTGGTGAGAGTGGTGTCACATGTTTGTGAAGGTGAAGTTACCGACCTGTAGTTGTGTTTATAATGGAAGCCATAAACATGACTCTGCAACTATAATATTTATCCAAAATCAATAATGGTCAGCATTTGTAATTACACTAGTATGAAAATACGCGAGGCATAAATTACACAAGTCTGTAAATACACAAAACTCGTCAATTGTCGTAAGCGTAGTTGGAATATACCAAACACGCCAATTGTTGCACGATCAAGATCAAGTGTAGCATATCAATTATCAAAACATCAAAAAAAGAGTAGCCAAAAAACAAGGGGAGCATATCTGTTCTAAAACATCATTTATGATACACAAAATATAGCAAGTGTAGCGCCAACAACTAGATGACAAAATATTAGCCTTAGCTCAACGAAATTGATCCTATATGTATGCCTATTGTTTTTTCGTGTGGCTCATGAGCTAAACGAGTCAGTTCTAGTTCGTAAATGAGCCGAGCTAGCCATTTACTAAATGAACAAGCTAAAAGAATTGCCTTCCCAGATTGCCTCCAACAGCTACTAGCTGCCTTGGGGCTACAAAAGGGACCCCTAGGCGCATGGAGGAGTCACCCAAGCATTCTTTGATCATCTCTAAGCACCAAGACTCCATTCTCGCGCATTTGATTCTTTGTGATAGTGACTTGAGCTCTATTTGAGTAGAGAACTCCTCGCATTGTGTTGTGAGCTCAAGTTGTGGCTTGTGTGCGTGGTTGTGCTCGTGCTTTGAGTCTTGTCTGTGTTGCTCTCCCCTCCCTTACTTCCGTGCTTCTTTGTGATCATCATTTGTAAGGGCGAGAGGCTACAAGTTGTGGAGAATCCTCGCGAACGGGAGATAGTAAAAGAAAGGAAAACACCGTGGTATTCAAGTTGATCATTGGATCACTTGAAAGGGGTTGAGTGCGACCCTCGTCCAGCGGGACGCTACAACGTGGAGTAGGTAAGTGTTATACTGGGCCGAACCATAGGATAAATCACCGTGTCTCTTGTGCTTGTTTTCTTCGTGACAATTGTGTTTCACAAGAGCTTGGTCCTTAGCCACTTGATTCTATTGAGCTAACACTTAACCAAGTTTTTGTGGCTACAAGTATTTGATTTTTACAGGATCACCTATTCACCCTCCCCCCTCTAGGTGCTCTTAATTGGTATCAGAGCCGTTCTCTTCACGCAAGGGACTAATCGCCTGAAGAGATGGATCCTAAGGGAAAGGGGATGGTGGTCAACGACAAGACAAAGGAGTCAATCGTCAATGAGCCAAGAGATGATAAGCTCTCGGACTCTGGCTCGAGTCATAAGAAAAGAGACGGGAAGAAGAGGCGCATTAAGAAGATCGTCTACTACAACAGCGACGAGTCTTCTTCTTCCCCAAGAGACGACGAATACGACGAGAAAAAGAAACCGATCAATTCGAATTTTTCTTTTGATTATTCTCGTATTCCGTTTAATTCCAATGCTCATTTACTTTCAATTCTACTTGGGAAACCTCCGCACTTTGATGGAGAAGACTACTCATTTTGGAGTCACAAAATGCATAGTCACCTATTCTCTCTCCATCCAAGTATTTGGGAGATTGTTGAAAACAAAATGCTTTTTGATAGTACTGACAACCCCGTTTTCATTAATGAGCAAATCCATAAAAATGCATAAGCTACCACTATTTTGCTAGCATCCTTGTGCAGGGACGAGTACAACAAGGTGAGCGGCTTGGATAACGCCAAGCAAATTTGGGACACCCTCAAGATTTCTCATGAGGGGAACGACGCCACCATGATCACCAAGATGGAGTTGGTGGAAGGCGAGCTAGAAAGGTTCGCAATGATCAGGGGAGAGGAGCCAACGCAAACGTACAACAGGCTCAAGACCCTGGTCAACAAGATCAGGAGCTATGGAAGCACGAGATGGACGGACCACGACGTCTTCCGACTTATGCTCAGGTCCTTCACTGTTCTTGATCCTCATCTTGTGAACTCAATCCTTGAGAATCCTAGGTACACAAAGATGACGCCCAAGGAAATACTCGGAAAGTTTGTAAGCGGGCGTATGATGATCAAGGAAGCAAGATACGTTGATGAGGCATTGAATGGCCCAATGCCCATCTACGAGCCTCAAACCGTTGCTCTCAAAGCAACAAGCAGCAGGGAGGCTCTACCTAGCAAGGTGGCGCAAGTTGAGGCGGCCAGGCTAAATAAGGATGAAATGGCCCTCATTATCAAGCGCTTCAAGACAGCGCTAAAAGGACGCAAGGAGCATCCCAACAAGAGCAGGACAAAGGGAAAGCGCTCCTGCTTCAAGTGTGGTAAGACTGGTCACTTTATTGCTAACTGTCCCGATAATGATAGTGACCAGGGACAAGAAAAGAGTGGGAAGAGGGAGAAAAAGAAGTCCTACAAGAAGGCGAAGGGCGAGGCACACCTTGGCAAAGAGTGGGATTCAGATTGCTCTTCGTCCAACTCCGACGATGAAGGACTCGCCGCCTCGGCCTTCAACAAATCCTCTCTCTTCCCCAACGAGCGCCATACTTGCCTAATGGCAAAGGAGAAAAAGGTAAGTGTTCGAGAAACTCCTAAATATACTACTTCTAGCGATGAAGATTCTAGTGATGATGAAGTAGACTATTCTAGCTTATTTAAAGGTTTAGATAGAGCCAAGGTAGAAAAAATTAATGAATTGATTGATGCTTTAAATGAAAAGAATAAGCGAGAGGATATATTGTATGAAGAACATGATAAGTTTATTAGTGTACAAAAATCTCTTGCTTTAGAAACTAAAAGGAATGAGATTTTATCTTCTGAAATTTCTGCTTGACATGAGTCTATTTCTAGTTTGAAGAGCGTTAATGATGAGTTAAATGCTAAGTTAGAAGTAGCTAATAAGTCTAGTTCATGTGTGGAACATGTCGTAATTTGTAATAGGTGCAATGATTTTGATGTTAATACTTGTAATGAACATCTTGTATCCATTACTAAATTAAATGATGAAGTTGCAAGTCTTAATGCTCAACTTAAGACTTGCAAGGTGGATTTTGATAAACTAAAATTTGCAAGGGATGCCTACACTGTTGGTAGACACCCCTCTATTAAGGATGGGCTTGGCTTTCGAAAGGAAGCCAAGAACTTAACAAGTCAAAGGGCTCCCATTTCCGCCAAGGAGAAAGGGAAGGCCCCTATGGCTAATAGTGCTCAAAGGATTCATGCTTTCATCTATAATGATACAAAATTTTCTAGAAATGCTCATAGGAGTTATGCTTATGATTCACACGCTATGATTGCTTCAAGTTCTTCTTTTGTGCATGGTAAAAATATGCCTAGGAAAAATGTTGCTCATGTGCCTAGGAAAGTATGTAATGAACATTCTACAATTTACCATGCTTGCAATACTTCTTTTGCAATTTGTTGTAAGAATAAGAAAGTGATTGCTAGGAAGTTGGAGGCCAAGTGCAAGGGAGACAAAACTTGCATTTGGGTCCCAAAGACTATTATAACTAACCTTGTAGGACCCAACAAGAGTTGGGTACCTAAAGCCCAAGCCTAATTTGCCTTGCAGGTTTATGCATCTGGGGGCTCAAGCTGGATTATCGACAGCGGATGCACAAACCACATGACGGGGGAGAAGAAGATGTTCACCTCCTACGTCAAGAACAAGGATTCCCAAGATACAATCATATTTGGAGATGGGAATCAAGGCAAGGTCAAAGGCTTAGGCAAGATAGCCATCACAAATGAGCACTCTATCTCTAATATATTTCTAGTAGAGTCACTAGGCTATAATATGCTGGCTGTTAGTCAATTGTGCCACATGGGCTACAACTGTTTATTTACAAATATTGATGTGTCTGTCTTTAGAAGGAGTGATGGTTCATTAGCATTTAAGGGTGTACTAGATGACAAACTCTACTTAGTTGATTTTTCGAAAGAGGAGGTCGATCTAGATACATGCTTAATAGCTAAGACTAGCATGGGCTAGTTGTGGCATCGCCATCTAGCACATGTTGGGATGAAGAACCTTCATAAACTTCTAAAGGGAGAACATGTGTTAGGACTGACAAATGTGTATTTCAAAAAAGATAGACCTTGTGCAGCATGTCAAGCAGGTAAACAGGTGGGAAGCTCTTATCACAGCAAGAATGTGATGACCACATCAAGACCTCTCGAGCTACTTCATATGGACCTCTTCGGACCCATCGCCTACCTCAGCATCGGGGGAAGTAAGTATGGTATTGTTGTTGTTGATGATTTTTCCCGCTTCACTTGGGTATTCTTTTTGCAGGATAAATCAGAAACCCAAGGGACCCTCAAGCGCTTTCTAAGGCGAGCTCAAAATGAATTTGAGCTCAAGGTGAAGAAGATAAGAAGCGACAACGGGTCTGAGTTCAAGAACCTTCAAGTGGAGGAGTTCCTTGAGGAGAAAGGAATCAAGCACGAGTTCTCCGCTCCCTACACACCACAGCAAAACGGTGTGGTAGAGAGGAAGAACAAGACGCTTATAGACATGGCGAGGACGATGCTTGGAGAATTTAAGACGCCCGAGCGGTTTTGGTCGGAAGCTGTGAACACAGCTTGTCACGCCATAAACCGGGTCTACCTCCATCGCCTCCTCAAGAAGACGTCGTATGAACTTCTAACCGGTAACAAACCCAATGTGTCTTATTTTTGTGTATTTGGGAGTAAATGTTACATTCTAGTGAAGAAAGGTAGGAATTCCAAATTTGCTCCCAAAGCTGTAGAAGGGTTTTTGCTAGGTTATGACTCAAATACAAAGGCGTATAGAGTCTTCAACAAATCATCGGGTTTGGTTGAAGTCTCTAGCGACGTTGTATTTGATGAAACTAATGGCTCTCCAAGAGAGCAAGTTGATCTTGATGATATAGATGAAGACGATGTTCCAACGGACGCAATTAGCACCATGGCGATTGGAGATGTGCGACCACAGGAGCACCAAGTGCAAGATCAACCTTCTTCCTCAACAATGGTGCACCCCCCAACTCAAGATGATGAACAGGTTTCTCAAGAGGAGGCGTGTGATCAAGGGGGAGCACAAGAAGACCAAGTTGTGGAGGAAGAAGCACCACGGGCCCCTCCAACTCAAGTTCGAGCGACGGTTCAAAGGAATGAAAGGGAAATGTGCCCTTGGGCCATTTCTATAAGATTTTGGTGATTTAGTGCTTCACACAAATGCTTTGAGTAATATTTGTGCCAAAGACTCAAGAAGTGCAAATCAAGATTAAAGGAGAAATCGCTTTGAAGATAAGTTGGCTATGTTCAGCCAAAAGGCTGCTCGGTCTGGGTGCACCGGACTGTCCGGTGGTGCACCGGACAGTGTCCGGTGCGCCAGGACGAGTCCCGGTGAACAGCCTGCTCTCGGGTCTCGATGGTGGCGTACGGCTATAAATCACCGGACTGTCCAGTGGTGCACCGGACTGTCTGGTGAGTCGTCTGCGGCGAAGTCGCCGCTCTCGGGAACCAAGTCAACAACGTATGACTAAAATTCACCGGACTGTCCGGTGAGACACCGGACTGTCCGATGAGCCAACGGTCGGGCGCACCAATGGTCGGCCGCGCAATCCGCGCGTGACGCGTGGACGAGCCAACTGTAGGATGGGGGCACCGAACTGTCTGGTGTGCATCGGACAGTGTCCGGTGCGCCAACGGCTCCAAATCTTCAACGGTCGGCTACGCCAAATTAGGAAAGCAATCTGCACTGGACTGTGAACAGGGGATGTCCGGTGGTGCACCGGACTGTCCGGTGCGCCACCCGACAGAAGGCAAGATTTGCCTTCCTGGATTGCTTCCAACGGCTCCTAGCTGCCTTGGGGCTATAAAAGGGACCCCTAGGCGCATGGAGGAGTACACCAAGCATTCTTTGATCAACTCTAAGCACCAAGACTCCATTTCCACGCATTTGATTCTTTGTGATAGCAACTAGAGCTCCATTTGAGTAGAGAACTCTTCGAGTTGTGTTGCGAGCTCAAGTTGTGACTTGTGTGCGTGTTTGTGCTCTGATTTTGTGTCTTGTGTGTGTTGCTCATCCCATCCTTACTTCCGTGCTTATTTGTGATCATCAAATTGTAAGGGCGAGAGGCTCCAAGTTGTGGAGATTCCTCGCAAACGGGAGATAGTAAACGAAAGCAAAACACCATGGTATTCAAGTGGGTCTTTGGACCGCTTGAAAGGGGTTGAGTGCAACCCTCGTCCGTTGGGACGCCACAACGTGGAGTAGGCAAGTGTTGGACTTGGCCGAACCACGGGATAAACCACTGTGCCTCTCTGTGTTGATTTCTTTGTGGTTATCGTGTTTAGCAAGAACTTCTCTCTAGCCACTTGGCTTTATTGCTCTAACACTTAATCAAGTTTGTGGCTTTAAGTTTCAAGTTTTTACAGGATCATCTATTCACCCCCCCTCTAGGTGCTCTCAATTGGTATCAGAACCGTTCTCTTCAAGAAAGGGACTAATCGCTCGAAGGGATGGATCCTAAGGGAAAGGGGATAGTGATCAACGACAAAGAAAAGGAGTCCTTCCTCAATGAGCCAAAAGATGACAAGCCCACTGACTCAGGCTCAAGTCATAAGAAGAAGGACGGGAAGAAGAAGAGGCGTATCAAGAAGATCGTCTACTACGACAGCGACAAGTCTTCTTCTTCCCAAAAGGACGACGACGACGACTACGAGAAAAAGAAAACGGTCAACTCAAACTTTTCTTTTGATTACTCTCGTATTCCGCATAGTTCAAATGCACATTTGCTTTCCATTCCTCTTGGTAAACCTCCACACTTTGATGGAGAGGACTACGGATTTTGGAGTCACAAAATGCGTAGTCACTTGTTCTCTCTTCATCCAAGTATATGGGAGATAGTAGAGAATGGAATGCATTTTGATAGTTCGGATAATCCCATGTTTATAAATGAACAAATTCACAAAAATGCACAAGCTACCACTGTTCTTTTAGCATCCTTGTGCAGGGAAGAGTACCATAAGGTGAGCGGCTTGGATAACGCCAAGCAGATCTGGGACACCCTCAGGATCTCGCATGAGGGAAATGATGTCACCATGCTCACCAAGATGGAGTTGGTGGAGGGCGAACTGGGAAGGTTCGCAATGATCAGGGGGGAGGAGCCAACCCAAACATACAACAGGCTCAAGACCCTGGTCAACAAAATAAGGAGCTATGGAACCATGAGATGGACGGACCACGATGTCGTTCGGCTTATGCTAAGGTCCTTCACTGTCTTTGATCCTCATCTTGTTAACTCTATTCGTGAAAATCCTAGGTATACCAAGATGACGCCCGAGGAAATATTTGGGAAGTTTGTGAGCGGGCGAATGATGATCAAGGAGGCGAGATATGTTGATGATGCGCTAAATGGCCCAATCCACGACCTCAAACCGTTGCTCTCAAAGCAACACGTAGCAGGGAGGCGCTACCTAGCAAGGTGGCGCAAGTTGAGGCGGCCGGGCTTAACGAGGAAGAAATGGCCCTCATCATCAAGCGCTTTAAGACGACGCTTAAAGGAAGAAAGGAGCACCCAAACAAGAGCAAGACGAAGGGAAAGCGCTCCTGCTTCAAGTGTGGTAAGTATGGTCATTTTATAGCAAACTGTCCCAACAATACTAATGACCAGGAGCAAGAGAAAGGCGGGAAGAAGGAAAAGAAGAAGGCCTACAAGAAGGCGAAGGGCGAGGCACATCTCGGCAAAGAGTGGGACTCGGATTGTTCGTCGTCCGACTCCGACGACGAGGGACTCGCCGCCTCGGCCTTCAACAAACCGTCGCTCTTCCCCAACGAGCGCCACACTTGCCTAATGGCAAAGGAAAAGAAGGTAATCACTAGAGAAACTCCTAAGTACTCTACTTCTAGTGATGAGGACTCTAGTGATGATGATGAAATTGATTACACTAGCTTGTTCAAAGGATTAGATAGAGCTAAGATAGAAAAGATTAATGAGCTGATTGATGCATTGAATGAAAAAGATAGACTGCTAGAGAGGCAAGAGGACATCTTGTATGAGGAACATGATAAATTTGTTAATGTTCAAAAGTCTCTTGCCTTAGAGATTAAAAGGAATGAATTACTATCTTCTGAATTGTCTATTTGCAATGAATCTATTTCTAGCTTGAAGATTTTGAATGATGATTTAAATGCTAAGCTAGAAGTTGCAAATAAATCTAGTTCTTGTATTGAGCATGTAGTAATTTGCAATAGGTGTAAGGATTTTAATGTTGATGCTTGCAATGAACATTTAATTTCCATTTCTAAAATAAATGATGAAGTAGCTAGTCTTAATACCCAACTTAAGACTAGCAAAAATGATTTTGATAAACTAAAATTTGCAAGGGATGCCTACACTAGTGGTAGACACCCCTCTATTAAGGATGGGCTTGGCTTTCGAAGGGAAGCTAAGAACTTAACAAGTCATAAGGCTCCCATCTCCGCCAAGGAGAAAGGGAAGGCCCCTATGGCTAATAGTGTTCATAAAAATCATGCTTTCTTGTATCATGACAGGAAATATTCTAGAAATGTTCATTATGATAGGAGTTATAACGCCTTTGACTCTCATGCCATGATTACTTCAAGTTCAAACTTTAATGGTAGATCTAGGAGGAATTCTGTGTCTCATGCTCCTAGGAAAGTGTATAATGGATCTACCACTGTCTTTCATGCTTGCAATGCTAAATTTATTCTTTCATGTAAAAATCAAAAGGTGATTGCTAAAAAGGTGGGAGCCAAATGCAAGGGAGACAAGACTTGCATTTGGGTCCCTAAGGCTATTGTTACTAACCTTGTAGGACCCAACAAGAGTTGGGTACCTAAAACCCAAGCCTAATTTGCCTTGCAGGTTTATGCATCCCGGGGCTCAAGCTGGATTATCGACAGCGGATGCACAAACCACATGACGGGGGAGAAGAAGATGTTCACCTCCTACGTCAAGAACAAAGATTCCCAAGACTCAATCATATTCGGTGACAGGAATCAAGGCAAAGTTAAAGGACTAGGAAAAATAGCTATTTCTTCCGAGCATTCCATTTCTAATGTGTTTTTAGTAGAATCGCTCGGTTATAACTTGTTGTCCGTTAGTCAATTATGTAATATGGGTTACAACTGCTTATTTACCAACGTAGATGTGTCTGTCTTTAGAAGAAGTGATGGTTCATTAGCTTTTAAGGGTGTACTAGACGACAAACTCTATTTAGTTGATTTTTCGAAGGAGGAGGCCGATCTAGATGCATGCTTAATTGCTAAGACTAGCATGGGTTGGCTGTGGCATCACCGTCTAGCACATGTGGGGATGAAGAACCTTCACAAGCTTCTAAAGGGAGAACATGTGTTAGGTCTAACAAATGTTACTTTCGAAAAAGATAGACCTTGTGCAGCTTGTCAAGCAGGTAAACAAGTGGGAAGTGCTCATCACAACAAGAATGTGATGACTACATCAAGACCTCTGGAGCTATTGCATATGGACCTCTTCGGACCCGTCGCCTACCTTAGCATCGGGGGAAGTAAGTATGGTCTTGTTATTGTTGATGATTTTTCCCGCTTCACTTGGGTATTCTTTTTGCAGGATAAATCAGAAACCCAAGGGACCCTCAAGTGCTTTCTAAGGCGAGCTCAAAACGAGTTTGAGCTCAAGGTGAAAAAGATCAGAAGCGACAACGGGTCCGAGTTCAAGAACCTGCAAGTGGAGGAGTTTCTTGAGGAGGAAGGATTCAAGCACGAGTTCTCCGCTCCCTACACACCACAACAAAATGGTGTAGTAGAGAGGAAGAACAGGACGCTTATAGACATGGCGAGGACGATGCTTGGAGAATTCAAGACGCCCGAGCGGTTTTGGTTGGAAGCTGTGAACACAGCTTGCCACGCCATAAACCGGGTCTACCTTCATCGCCTCCTCAAGAAGACGTCATACGAGCTACTAATCGGTAACAAACCCAATGTTTCGTATTTTCGAGTTTTTGGGAGTAAATGCTACATTCTGGTGAAGAAAGGTAGAAATTCAAAATTTGCTCCCAAAGCTGTAGAAGGGTTTTTGTTAGGTTATGACTCAAATACAAAGGCGTATAGAGTCTTCAACAAATCATCGGGTTTGGTTGAAGTCTCTAGCGACGTTGTATTTGATGAGACTAATGGCTCTCCAAGAGAGCAAGTTGATCTCGATGATGTATATGAGGATGATGTTCCAACGGACGCAATTCGTACCATGGCGATTGGAGACGTGCGACCACAGGAACACAAGGAGCAAGATCAACCTTCTTCCTCAACGACGGTGCACCCCCAACTCAAGATGACGAACAGGTCCCTCAAGAAGAGGCGTGTGATCAAGGGGAGCACAAGATGTCCAAGTTGAAGAGGAAGAAGCACCACAGGCCCCTCCAACTCAAGTTCGAGCGATGATTCAAAGGAATCATCCCATCGACCAGATTTTGGGTGACATTAGCAAGTGAGTAACCACTCGCTCTAGATTAGCTAATTTTTGTGAGCATTACTCTTTTGTCTCTTCTATTGAGCCTTTCAGGGTAGAAGAGGCCTTGCTAGATCCGGACTGGGTGTTGGCCATGCAGGAAGAGCTCAACAACTTCAAGCGAAATGAAGTTTGGACACTGGTGCCACGTCCCAAGCAAAACGTTGTGGGAACCAAGTGAGTGTTCCGCAACAAACAGGACGAGCACGGGGTGGTGACAAGGAACAAGGCTCGACTTGTGGCAAAAGGTTATGCCCAAGCCACAGGTTTGGACTTTGAGTAGACTTTTGCTCCTGTGGCTAGGCTAGATTCGATTCGTATTTTGTTAGCCTATGCCGCTCATCATTCTTTCAGGTTGTTCCAAATGGACGTGAAGAGCGCTTTCCTCAACGGTCCAATCAAGGAGGAGGTGTACGTGGAGCAACCCCCTGGCTTTGAGGATGAACGGTACCCCGACCACATGTGTAAGCTCTCTAAGGCGCTCTATGGACTTAAGCAAGCCCCACGAGCATGGTATGAATGCCTTAGAGACTTTTTAATTGCTAATGCTTTCAAGGTTGGGAAAGCCGATCCAACTCTTTTCACTAAGACTTGTGACGGTGATCTATTTATGTGCCAAATTTATGTCAATGACATAATATTTGGTTCTACTAACCAAAAGTCTTGTGAAGAGTTTAGCAGGGTGATGACTCAGAAATTCGAGATGTCGATGATGGGCGAGTTGAACTACTTCCTTGGGTTCCAAGTGAAGCAACTCAAGGACAGCACCTTCATCTCTCAAACGAAGTATACGCAAGACTTGCTCAAGCGGTTTGGGATGAAGGACGCTAAGCCCGCAAAGACTCCAATGGGAACCGATGGACATGTCGATCTCAACAAAGGAGGTAAGTCCGTCGATCAAAAGGCATATCGGTCTATGATAGGGTCTTTACTTTGTTTGTGTGCTAGTAGACCGGATATTATGCTTAGCGTATGCATGTGTGCTACATTTCAATCCGACCCAAGGGAGTGTCACCATGTGGCCGTTAAGTGAATTCTTAGATATTTAGTTGCTACGCCTTGCTTCGGGATCTGGTATCCAAAGGGGTCTACCTTTTGACTTAATTGGATATTCAGACTCCGATTATGCTGGATGTAAGGTCGATAGGAAGAGTACATCAGGGACGTGCCAATTCCTAGGAAGGTCCCTGGTGTCGTGGAGTTCTAAGAAACAAACTTCCGTTGCCCTATCCACAGCTGAGGCCGAGTACGTTGCCGCAGGATAGTGTTGCGCGCAACTACTTTGGATGAGGCAAACCCTCCGAGATTTTGGCTACAATCTGAGCAAAGTCCCACTCCTATGTGACAATGAGAGTGCAATTCGCATGGCGGACAATCCTGTTGAACACAGCCGCACAAAGCACATAGACATCCGACATCACTTTTTGAGAGACCACCAGCAAAAGGGAGATATTGAAGTGTTTTATGTTAGCACCGAGAACCAACTAGTCTATATCTTTACCAAGCCTTTAGATGAGAAGACCTTTTGCAGGCTGCGTAGTGAGCTAAATGTCTTAGATTCACGTAACTTGGATTGATATAGAGCATACATGTGTTTTATGCCTTTGATCATGTTCCATTATGCATTTTATTGCTTATTTATGGTGCTCAAGTTGTGCTAGGGATCCCCGGACCTCACAAGTCCATGTGTGAATGATGCACATACTTAGAGGGAGAAATGCTACAACTTGACCCTTTGAGACTAACCGTGTGCTTGAGTTTTTTCTTAAATTAGTCTCAAAGGAGGATTGAAAGGGAAATGGTGAACTTGGACCATGCAAGACTTCCGCTGCACTCCGATGAGAGGGTAACTTACTCCAAGTTCATCTCCGTGTTCTTATTGCCTTTTTACTCTTAATTGAAGATTTTGGTAAGGCAATGAGGTTTAAGGGCCAATAATGATCCCGGTTTGGTGCTTAATGCCAAAGGGGGAGAAATTAAGGCCAAAGCAAGAAATGGATCAGCTACCACTTGAGAATTTTGAAAATAGTAGAGTTAGAGTTTTTGTTTGTCAAAATACTCTTATTGTCTCTAATTGTCAAAAGTTGGTCTCTTGTGGGGAGAATGTTTGATTATGGAAAAAAGGGGGAGTTTTTGAATCTTTGATCAATTTCTCTTGGAATACCTCTCTCTATGCCTCAACAAGT